>NC_035434.2:41598572-42217769 GCF_002127325.2 Helianthus annuus | reverse complement strand
TTTTAGGAACATCCTCCCCTTGGACTTCCTTCAGACGATAGCTCGTTCGTTAGCCAATCCTCGAATGGGAGCTTGACCCTCGCAACTGGTCTACAGGTCGTCAATACATGGTCGAGGCAAACGGTTCTTGACTGTCACCTTGCTGAGTTCTGGATAATCAGTACACATACGAAAAAGGCTTTATCTTCCTGAATATAAGAGGGGCTCCCCAAAGCGAAAAACTATCTCCAACAAAACTCCTGTCCAATAGTTCCTGTAGTTGATTAGATAGTTCTTGCAACCCTCCTAGTGCAAGACGGTATGTAGTACGAGTAATTAAGGTTGCCCCTGGCGTGAGATCAAACTGAGATTCTGCCTAACAGTTGTGGAAGTAAGCCCGAAAGCTCCTCGAGTAGCACACCGAGAGGAATCACGAACAATTGGTGGATCCTCGATCCTCTTTTCCTTAGCCTTAACATCAGTAACGGTTGCTAACGTAGCGGGGTAATCCCTCCGTAGACACTTCTGGGCCTTCATAGCTGAAATGGCGCTATCCTTTGCACCACTCTGATGCTTTAGAACAAATAACGATTCTCCACACAAAATTTTCTCCTCACAGGGTATGTCTGCGCGATTTCTGGATGACCAATCCACACTAACTACTGCATTGTAACCATCAGGGATAGCAGAAGGAAGGTCGACGTCGAACACTTGTCCCACAAGGTCGAGTTTGCATTCCAACGAACATACGAGGCTTCAATTGACTTGCCATCAGCCGGTTCCACAACAGGTTCGGTTTCAAGAAGCATCAGGGTTAAACAGAACCGAGACGAAGCGAATTGCTACCCATGCAAGCTATCATGTTGCTATTATCCTGACGTTGCCCACGCAAATCCTAAATGCCCTTCCACTAGCATCGTTCCTAATGTTTGTTGTTTTAGTTATGACAATTTCCAGTACTGTCGTCGTTCCCTTGGTTGTTGTTGTCTTGATTCAACAACGGCCGATCTATGTCATAGGCACCTTCATTTCCATACTATAGGCTACAATTACAAGTACCTTGATGTCACCGTGACTGTTGCCTCTAATGTCGTTGCTTGAAACGGAGCCCTACGATCTCTCATCAACAGGGTCCATCTTTTCACATTCCGAGTCGCGTCCTCAATGTGTTGGCAGTTACACATTCCACACCATAGTCAATTGTCATCGTTTATGTCCCAATTGATGCGTAAGAGTTGACTCTCATAAGTCGTTTAGGATTCGATCAAAGTCAGTTTGCTAATGTTCGTTGCCGGTAATCAGGGTGTCCTAATACTGAGTTCGGTGAGGTACTACGCTCATCCTCTTGCCCATCGATCTTGCTAGTCGATTGAGTAATACACTGTAGGCTGCTAGAGTGTTGCAGAAGTGATCACACTTCATGATCTAAGGTGCCAGTACATTGAGTTCCAGCAAACAAAGAGGAGTGTGAGAAGTATAGACCAATCATTGACGTTGCAACATCCAACTCAGGGACGTTCGTACAAGCACCTAACATTCTACACAGTTTGCTAGGTGTTCAGACGGGTGTTCAGGTAATACTCGATTGCATCGAGATTCGAAAGGATTCAGAGAGGAGTGAAAAGATCACGTTCGAGTAGAAGGCAATCACTGCTTTGACCCCTATAGGTTTGTTATGTCTCTCACTGATCTAATAACGGAACAGGACCCCTTTTTCACTTGTTAAGGCTCACAGGGACTCGCATGCACCCCACATTATTATTGTGTGTGCACCCACAATAATATTGCGATTTGCATGCTCATCTCAGTTCCTCCTAACTCATGTCAAATGGCTCTTCAAACTCAGATATCAAACGGAGGTTATCAAAATGATAAGACCACAGAATTCTAGGTACTATGACATACTATCAACGTACCATAAGGTAAGCAAGCAATTCTTGTAATCATGCTATAGTGACGAGTGTGTGTTCGTATGCTACATCATAATCAAGTGTACACTAGCCATGCAATGTATACAACAGATGAAAGAGACGAACCTTGCAATCTGGAGCTGAGTGTCATGGTCGTATTCTTGTTTTCAGAACTGTTCGGTTATAGTATGGTTTTATTAAAACATTTCTAAAACCAAATTCACTATAAACCTGGCTCTGATACCAAACTGTCACACCCCAAAAAATACCCCAAGCGGAAACCCCCGCGAGGCGTGTGACGTACAAGGATCTAGCCACCAATCACATTGAACTCATACAAGATTTTAAATAAAACTTTCATTCATTAATATAAAGTGTTACAAACAGTAATTACAAATCATCGTATTCAGTGGAAGCATAAATCATTAGTGAAGTGTTTCATAAACCATATGTATAATAACCATTAGACTCGTCTCATGATTTCCTTGTATCTCGACCCATGACCACTCCAGCTTCCCAGACAGCAAGTTCTACATCCACACATACCAATAACCTACGATCATGCACACACGTGTATCAGACAACACTGGTGAGTTCATAGTTTTACGAAAATGCTAGTTACCAAGTGTTTATGTAACACCTCGAAATTTTGAGTCCAATAATGTATTGACACGTGTCTTGAGTTTACACGTGGCATTTAATGTTTAATAAAGGACTAATATTGACAAACCTTGAAAGTATGTAAATTCGAGGGTTATAAATGTCAAACAAGGGTAAGTATACTGTATAGTAACCCTAAATGGTGCTCGTACCTTCAAACGAATAAATCATGGATCGTACGGAAGCGAAACGCGGAAGAAAGTGGGAGATTACAAGCTACGGGAGTTAACTGTGTCAACATGTTTAATTATACCTCTGAGTGACCCTTTGACGTACCCGAGGCTTTGTAACAGTAAAATACGCTCACTTGAATATACTGTATAAATTCCGCGAAGTTCCGTTTTAAAACGAGAAAGTTATGATCAAATTCGTACGAGAAGGGTTAAAAGCGTCAACACTGAAAGTTAAGGCTTTCCAAATAATTAATAAACTAACCGGGGACTTAACAATGCGGGTAAATAACACGAGGCCCTTAGTTGTAAATAATCAAGGGCCAAACCACAAAGTTACCCCTTCAAACCCGAAAGGTCAGGTTAATAATTACGAAAGATTTCGTTATTAATTACCAGATTCTGATCATGATTACAAAAGATTTTAAAAACCTGAAAAATCAACCTCTCGCGGGCCGCATTAGGATTTGGGTTAAGTTAAGGCAGGCCGCGAGCCACCTATTGATACGCGTCTGATATTTAAACTCAGGCGGCCCGCGTACAAAGAGCATGGTTCGTCCATGCGGGCCACGTGAGACGCCCAGATGCAGAAACCTTGGACTTGCATGACTTTTGAGCTTGTGAAGGATCAACTAGGCAATAAGTGAGGCATGGGCACCCTCTACTCGACCCATAACATCTAGGGACACCTGCCATTGATCCATACTCACTTGTAGGGTGTGTTGTAACAATCTAAGAGCATACATTGCACTATAAAAGGCCATTCATGGTTCACAACTTAAACACACCTCAAACACAATTCTCTGATCATTTCTAAAGCTCTCAAGTGTTCTTCTTTAGTTCTAAATCTTTCAACAAATCTCTGTAAGTATGCCATACCTTCCATAACTTTGTTTTTGCTTAGTTTAGCCTAAAAGTCAATCCGTCGTAACTAACGATTAACTTTGCGATAACTCACGAATGGTTCAGTGAATTGTCGAACCAAAAGTGGTTATGTGTTGGTGTTTATGTGGGTAATAAACCTCTGAAAGGGTTCCCCATGATCACCATTCTAACTAGCTCAAATGTCGAGTCAAACGAATGCTTAAAAAGTCAACAGAAAGTTATTTTTGCGATTCTTGCATAATCAGTAATATAAATGATATACAACCTGTTTAGACAATCATAAAACATGATAATAAGTATATAAACTTGTCTAAACTCGTTTGATTCGGCCATTTGCTATATTGACCCGGTTCGGAGCCGAATGTCGCAGAAGTTTGACTTTTGCTTTGACTTCAGTTCTGACCCGTTTTAGTACAACATAGATATGCCTTAGGACTCTCTTAGGACCAGGTTACATGATGGCATAAGCCTCTATGACCGGTTCGTCGCTTGTCCGAGTCTTTTACGCATTTCCGTTAATTACTTGAAAGTTGACCGTAACGCCCTTTTTAAAATAAAACGAGTATTTCGGACACGTGAAGGGACCATAACCTTGCTTACTAAATTCTAAGCATGTCCCGAAAGTTTCACGCCAATCCGAGGTCTAGAATGGGAGTTATGCTAAATAGCGCATTTATAAGAAACTTTTATAATAAACGGCGCAATTAGCATAACGCCTACCTAAACCAAGATTCCGTCACCAAAACTTTTACCCACTGTATTAAAATAATATTTTGGAATTTTTAAAGATTTTTAATTAATTTTAACCTGCTCATAACCTGCGGTTATGGCTATGGTTCGGTAAATACCGAATATGCCCTTTTCGGCCAAAACTTGAGTTCTACAAAGTCTTTTGACCCGAATCCAGTTGCTACTGATTTTAATTAATAAATAAGATATTTTGGATTTATCAAACTGATTGGGAAACTCAGGTTTCCTGTAGAACTCAGAAATCCCTTTAAAAGTCTTTAAAATGACCGGAAAACCCCTACGGGGCGTATAATGAACAAAAACTCGTTACGGGCATTATGGAAGGTATCCTACTGATACCACAACCTCTTTAAAGTATATTGACTTAGGAAAACAGTGTAGGACTCCTACGGTTACCCGTTGCGCCTATCGCGCGCACGGTTCGGCTTATGTAACTAGTTTACATAAATTAGCCGATACGGGTCAAACCATATCGTTTCGACCCCAAAACCCAGAGTGTGAATATTAAACCCATATAAAACAAGTCTCCGAACTTGTTGGGTCAGAATCACATTCCATTCTCGGTTTTCGCCTTTCACGCGATTAAACCATATCTATCCCTCGAAACTAACCGGTCTAGGCTACGGCTAATATAAAGACCCGTTAGGATTCTAATAGGTTATTTTAAAACCTTCGTTCCAGAATAAGGAGCCCCAGTAAAAGATATCAGTGACTTAATTGATTAAGGAATATACATTGCAAAGGTAAATACTTTTAACTTATTTTCCCTTATACGGGCTTGGGTTACGGTATATAAAATACCGCTTGATTGAGCATCAAATAATTCCATCGTTTAGGTGGTTAATTGAATAGTTTGATCGGCTCATTTAAACAGTCTTGTTACTTAAAAGCCTTTGGGGGGTTAATGACCATGTCCCGGATATCCTTGGCATCATTTCACGAAATGGCCACGACCTCGACTCTCGGGTGTAGGCGTACACCCGGTATGATGTCTATACTATTGAAAGACGTAGCCGATGGTTTACCCGCCTCGGTTTTATGCAAATGTGGTGTGTCTATTGATCTTTAACCCGGCACGATCCGGGCTACTGAACGCAAAGAAGGAACATGTAATTCGTTCACAAGATTATAATATTAAATAATTTTCCCAAGTTAAACAAACATGTTTATGACTCGTGCATCTAAACCAATTTTCAACCATTTACAAAATGAGTCAGTTGATCGTATTTACCAGTGTAAACTGACGTATTTTCCCAAAAAGATTAAGTGCAGGTACTACACGTAATTGGCTGGCATTAGCTCCATAGCATCGTTAAGAAGCCTCGCAAGCTTGATGTCTTATCTGTTGAACTACATTTTTATTTATTTTGATCCATCCTGTGGATACTATTCAACTACTTGTGATACATTTGGATATTACAGTAAATGGTTGAATTATTTATCTTTATTGCTTCCGCTGTGCATTTAAATATTGTGGTTTGACTATATTGTTGCCAACTACGTCACGGTAATCCCCCACCGGGCCCACCGGTGATACACGTGGAAATCGGGGTGTGACAAGTTGGTATCAGAGCCAACATTGAGTGAATTAAACACTATCCTAATGTGTTTAATCTCAGTGACACAATTGCACATACTTGAGTCTAGACAAGTGTTATGGGTGAAATTCTGAGCCTATATCCTGGAAAATATCTTGATATATATCTTGTTTATTGTATCTGTTTACATCCAGGATGCTGACTCAGGATATTGGTAACATCCTGAATGGTATCCTCAGGATCACTAACGGAATTAAATGCAGGTACGTGGGTTAGAAGCTAGCAACATTCATGAAGACTTTTTCTACTGAAGACTCGGTCCAAGTCGTTCACAAGAAGCCGTTGAAGCCGCATTACTCGGTCTACAACGTTCACATTGGAATATTCGGAGCATCCCATGTTTATAGGAATTTTAGTTTGTAATTCGTTACTATAAATAGTGGGTATATCAGATCAACTAGGACATCACAATCACACTCCCTACACACTCAACACTTGCTCTCTCGCAACTTTCACAAAATTCATTGTAACACTTAGCGATCTGATCTATATCCTGCACTGTATCCTGAAGTTTAAAGCAATAAGAAGAACTAGGCAGCTGCGATTGTCAGCTCCCCAGGTTTTATGCCGGCGATCTAGATTGATCAAGGGCTTTCCTCGTACATCTCGTGTCATTTACTTTACTTTATTGCTCATTGTTTGATCGTAGATACAGCTCAATATCCTGAGCCGTATCCTGAACACTGTTTTCCCAAAGAACCTAACAAGCATATTTTCAACACACTTTCAGCACACTACCTCACTTAACTAATTAGATCACTAAATTGCTTAGGTAATTTTTGACCAAAACAATTTGGCGCCCACCGTGGGGCAAGTGGTGCTCTCTTTACTAAAAATCTTTGTGAAATCGTTAATCGGTTTTCTGTTTTCAAAACTTTTTGCCACATTGTTTACAATGGCCTCAAGATCAAACATGAGCTCTTCTACTGTGTCTGCTACAACTTCTGCAACAGTTGGTTCGGTGCTTCCACCGCCTCCTCCAAGGATGCCAGCCTCTACACGATCTCAAGATGTTATCCCTACCCGGAGTGTCCAGGGATCTGCTCCTGTTTTAGCTTCTAACGATGAAATTCTAACCTTGTTTGGAAGTGTGCAGGAACAAATGAGGCAGCAACAGGAAACAAACCAAATGCTTTTAAGGGAAATACAACTCCTGAAGTCTGGCTCAAGCAGATCTGCTGAGGATAATGTCACTCCATTACATCCCAGAGTGTTGAATTTTAGTTCAGCTGTGTATGCTGAGGATAACAGGGGGAATATCGTGCCCAGCCTTCCTCAGAATCATACTCCTGAAATACCCTCCTCTGTCAGGATATCGACTGTGAGAAGCTCAGGATATGCTTCGGGATATGGGCAAAATCCTCTAACGGGTAACATATCAAATAATAATAATGCTATTACCGCTAACAGTGTTGGATCTTTGCAGGATACAACTGTAGCGTCAGAATTATCCAGGGAACTTCAGAAATTAAAGGATATGATATCCAGTGTACCTGGGGTGGTGCAGCCAATTCCTGAAGTGTCCCAGGATAGCCACAGGGTATCTCGGTTCGTGCATCCTATATGTGATGCTGAAATCCCAAAAAGATTTCAGACTCTGAACATGAAACTCTACGACGGAACCACGGATCCTGAAGAGCATATTGCCCAGTATAGGGAAAGGATGGAGATCAACCCTATCCCTCCAGATCTCAAGGAAGCCTGCTTGTGCAAGGGTTTTGGTTCAACCTTGACAGGATCGGCTTTGAAATGGCTCCTAAATGTTCCTCCACATTCGATTACATCTTTTGCTCACTTAGTAAATTTATTTAATAGTCAATTTTCTTGCAGTAGAAGCTTTGAAAAATTAACAAGTGATCTCTACAGGATAACACAAGGACCTCAGGAATCCCTTAGGGATTATGTGAACAAGTTCAGCCAGGAATCGCTAGACATTCCTCATCTTGATGTTGCAACGGCTGTGCAAGCTTTCAAGATGGGGCTGCAAAAGGATTCTCAATTCTATCAAGACCTTGTAATGAACCCATGCAGGAACCTGGATGAAGCCCGGAACAGGGCTCTAAGATATATTCGGTTAGAGGATGACAGAAAAATGCAAGAAAAGATGAATGCATCCTCGACATATGAATCGACTAACAGGAAATCAGAATCCTCATATAGACCATATCGCTCTAAGCCATATGGCAGAAATGATAACAAGAGAGTGAATGCTGTTGAAGACGAGGATCCTGAAGAATATCCTGAATTATCTGAATATTGTTTTTCTGTTAATATACCTGAACTAATGTATGCTATGCAGGGTTTGGGAGATAAAGCCAGGTGGCCTCGGAAGAATCAACAAAAAGCAGATTGGAAAGACAAGTCAAAATGGTGTGCTTTCCATGAAGATTTTGGACATATGACTGAGGACTGCATCGCTCTGAGGAAAGAAATCAGTTACCTTCTAAGCAAGGGATATTTGAAAGATCTCTTAGGGAAGAAGAAGAATAAGGGTCAGGATACTGAGAAGGATACTGAGCGAGCAGCATCACCTCCCGCCGATGCCAAGATAATCAACTTCATTTCAGGAGGATCCGACATTTGCGGAACTTCGTATTCGGCAGCCAAGAGACATGCAAAGGAAGCTAAGGCCGAAAGGGGAGACAAACCTATCAGGATGACTACGCTCACAACTGACAAAGTGATCACTTTTGATGCAGATGATAGGGATACTGTCCAGGATCCTCACCATGATGCTCTGGTAATAACATTATATGTGGCTAACCACTTTGTACGCAGAATACTGGTTGATAATGGCAGCTCCGTCAACATCATACAACTGGAGACTCTGAAGAGGATGAATGTGTCTCCGATGGATATCACTTCAAAGTCTACTGTGCTCGTTGGTTTCAGTGGAGAAGCTAGGAACACAGTGGGAGAGATAAGGCTGCCAGTATCTGTTGAAGGAGTCAACAAGATGCAACGATTTGTGTGATGGATTCTCTATCATGCTATAACATCATCCTAGGAAGACCTTGGATCCACGATATGAAGGCCGTTCCATCAACGTATCACCAATGCATCAAGATCCCTACCCCTTGGGGGGTTGTCAAGATCGACAGTGATCAGCAGGAGGCGAAAGAATGCTACTCATCCTCGATGAAATCCTCAACCAAACCTAGTGCAGCATAGCAATTAAAGACGCGGGCCCAGGATATCGTGGAGGATACGGAGCAGGATGTGAAGAAAATTATCCTGGACCAGGATAATCCCGATATTTCGGTGCTCGTGGGAACCAATATCCCTCAGGATATTGAAGAACAATTAATTAACTTTTTGAAATGCAGGATGTCAACGTTTGCATGGAAGCATGAGGATATGACAGGCATATCCAAAGATATTATCACTCACAAGCTTGGAATTGATAAATCATTCAAGCCTGTGCAACAAAAAAGAAGGAAGTTTGCTCCTGAGCGGAACACTATTATCCAGGAGGAAGTTGAAAGACTATTAAAGTCCAGAATGATCAGAGAGGTTAAGTTCCCAAGATGGCTAGCAAACGTGGTTGTAGTACAAAAGAAAAATGGGAAATGGAGAGTTTGTGTAGACTACACAGACTTGAACAAAGCCTGTCCTAAATACCCGTTTCCTCTTCCCCACATTGATGCAATGGTAGATGCCACTGCCGGGCATGAAATGCTGACTTTCATGGACGCATCTTCAGGATTTCAACAGATCCAAATGGAGCCTTCTGACCAGGAGGATACTGCCTTTATAACACCAACAGGTATTTATTGTTATACAGCTATGCCTTTTGGTTTGAAAAATGCAGGTGCAACATACCAAAGATTGGTAAACATGATGTTCAAAGACAAACTGGGGGACACCATGGAGGTGTACATTGACGATATGGTGGTAAAATCAAAGAAAGCTCAGGATCACCTCCAGGATATTAAGGAAGCATTTGATATCCTGGACAAGTATAACATGAAGCTGAACCCTGCAAAGTGCCATTTTGGAGTGGGGGCAGGAAAATTTCTAGGATATATGGTAACCAAAAGAGGAATAGAAGCAAGCCCAGAGCAGATCAAAGCTATCCTGGATATAAAATCACCCTCAAATATGAAGGACGTACAAAGATTGACAGGCCGAGTAGCAGCTTTAAACAGGTTTATCTCAAGATCCTCAGAAAAATGCAAAGACTTTTATGATATCCTGAAGAAGAACAAGAAATTTGAATGGGGTGAGAAGCATGAAGCAGCACTGCAGGATTTGAAGCAGTATCTCTCAACCGCACCTCTATTGATGAAGCCTGAGGATGGTGAACCATTATCCTTGTATCTGGCAGTATCAGGGAATGCAGTAAGTGCAGTACTCGTAAAGGATCACGAAGGTCAGCAGTATCCTGTTTATTATGTTAGCAAAAGTTTGTTAAATGCTGAAACTAGATATTCTCACCTAGAAAAACTAATACTGGCTCTAGTAATGGCATCAACAAAGCTTAGACATTATTTTGAAACACATAGGATTCATGTTAAAACTAATTATCCTGTTAAAAATGTGCTTAGGAAACCAGAAATGTCAGGTAGAATGGCTAAGTGGTCAGTAAAATTAAGTGCCTATGATTTAGTATATGAACCTAGAAATGCCATAAAGTCTCAGGCTTTAGCTGACTTTGTGGCTGATTTTAGTAGTGACATTCAGGATGAGGTAGACCTAGAAGTTCAACAGTTTGGAGAATCCTCAGGATCCTGGACATTATATACCGATGGTGCATCTAATGTAAGAGGAGTAGGATTAGGAATACTACTAAAATCGCCACAGGGGGACATAATACCCCAGGCTGTTAGATGTGAATTCCCTGCTACTAATAATGAGGCAGAATATGAAGCTTTAATTGCAGGATTAGAATTGGCTAAGAGTATGAATATCAAGAATTTGCAAGTATATGTTGATTCTCTGTTAATTACTAATCATTTTAATGGATCCTATGCAGTCAAGGGTGAGAAACTAATGGAATACCTTGGTATTCTTAAAAAATTAGCAGGATATTTCGATATTTTTACGCTTGAACAGGTACCAAGAGAGGATAACGCTGAAGCAGATGCATTGGCAAATTTGGGATCATCAATCAGGATACCGGAAGGAATCCCAATACCGATATTACATATCCTGTATCCTGCAACGGATCCTCAGCAAAAGGAAGTAGCAAGTATTCAGGATCCTGAAGTGGTGTATCCTAAAGAGGATCCTAAATCCTGGACAACTCCAATTATGAGATATCTCAAGGAAGGGCAAATCCCCGAAAATGAAAATCCTAAGGCATTTAGGATGAAGGTATCACGATTCACTATTATAAATAATATTTTATACAAGAAATCTCTTGCAGGACCATACTTGAGATGCTTGAAGGATCCTGAAGCCAAAGAAGTACTTCAGGATATACATGAAGGGGATTGTGGTAACCATACCGGGGGCAGGTCATTATTTTCAAAAGTGTTGAGGACAGGATATTATTGGCCAACAATGAGAAAAGATACTGCAGAATATGCTCGAAGATGTGATGCATGTCAGAGGCATAGTAACATATTGCATCAACCAGCTGAACCACTATATCCTGTAGCATCCCCTTGGCCGTTCATGAAATGGGGGATGGATATAGTAGGGAAGTTACCGAAAGCTCCGGGAGGAAAAGTCTTTATGCTGGCAATGACGGATTATTTCTCTAAGTGGGTTGAAGCTGAAGCATTTGTGCAAGTTAGAGACCAGGAAGTAGTTTCCTTCATCAAGAGGAATATCCTGACCAGGTTTGGAGTACCAACTGAAATAATTTGTGATAATGGGTCCCAGTTTATAAGCAAAAAGACTACTGACTTTTGCAAGAGTTGGGGAATCAAGATGATAACATCTACTCCGGTGCATCCTCAAGCGAATGGGCAAGCTGAGTCTTCAAACAAGATAATAGTGAACAACTTAAAGAAGAGACTTGGAGCCAAAAAAGGAAGATGGGCAGAGGAATTACCCTTTGTGTTATGGGCTGACAGGACAACGGTAAAAAATGCAACCGGCCAAACCCCATTCTCCTTAGTATTCGGAGCAGAAGCAGTAATTCCAACGGAAATGGTGATACCTACTGCAAGATCTATCCTACAGAATCCTGAACAGAATCCTGAAGCCTTATGTCAAGATTTGGATACCATAGACGAAAGAAGAGACGCAGCAAGGCTAAGGATGGCAGCATATCAACAAAGAATATCCAGAGCATACAACAAGAATATAAGGACTAGGAGATTTCAAGTGGGTGATTGGGTGCTAAGGAAGGCTTTTCAGAATACTACTAATCCTGCCGATGGCAAGTTAGCTCCAAAATGGGAAGGACCATACGAAGTTGAATCAGAAGCAGGGAAAGGAGCATATAGACTCAAGAATATGGAAGGGGATATGCTACCAAGGTCTTGGAATGCTGTACACTTAAAGCTCTATTTCAAGTAAGAATAGAATTTAATTCCTATCTCAGAATGGTATGTATCCTATCTCTTTTAAATATATATGTTTATTATCTTGAACCCAATACTGACTTAGGCATCGGAGGGGTGTTAGCCAAGCTAACACCCACCTTAGTTTACAATTGTTTTGCAGAATATGCTCCAGGATGTGTACTCAGGATAACTCAGAAGATTAGAGGATTGGCCCCCTCTCTCATGTTTAAGGGATACTGATCCCTTCACAGGTTTAAAGGTATTCACCTTTCTCCCGAATTGGGTTTAAACACCCCGCCTGGAGCGCAAGTTATTCAGGGATAGTTCAAGGTGGCGGGACCAGTCCATGTAAAAGTGGCTGACAATTCCGTTACTGTTGGCTATATCCTGAATTCTAAAGGTATATGAGGATTGATCACCCTCTCTCACGAAAGGGTATTTTCATACTCTCTAAGGTTTAAAGGTTTTCACCTTTCTAAGTCTTGGAGTTTATGCACTCCCGCCTGTAGCGCATGAAACTCAGGGTTTATCCCCAGTATACTAAGGGTTCATTTCAGGATATCAAGGGTTTTACCCTGAGGTATGTGGAATTCATTCGAGTCAAGAATATGAATACATTTGTGTTAAGTACAGGGGACATACGTCATACTATTCTGAAGATGGATTCGAGTTTATAAGTGTGCACTGGGGACAAGCCTATAATGAGGAATTGAAATCGATTCACTAAGAATCTCTGGTATGATCTCTCCTTTTTACTTAGACAATTAATAGGTTGTATTTTGATATCTTTATCAGCATATCTTTCAGGATATCTACCAGGATATCTCTGTGATATGTTCTCAAAAATGTTTGAACAAAACAATTTTCACAAGAGAAATTTATAACAATAATAATAAAGTCTAAGGAAGAGTTATATTATTAACATACCAAAAGATGTGCTCTTAGTTTCACCTAATAACAAGGCCCATCCACTAAGAGCACTAATAGTTCATCACCATATTTACCCAACAGTTGAAGGCTTCATCTCAAACCGAGACCCATCCACCTCCAACTGTTGTATTGTCCAAAATAAACCATACTAACTGATGACCAAGGGCTTCGTCCTGAAACTCAGGATCCCTCCACCTTTGGCCATCATATTGTCTACGTGCAGGAAATTAAAATTGTTTAACAGACAAGAAAAGTAAATTGTTCAACACATCAACCATCAAACCTAACAAAAAAAGTGGGCTCCGGCCTAGGCATCAATATCCATCATCGCCCACTCAGCTGCCCTCACACAGTGGCATCCTCTCCTGCTTTCCCCGGCTTCTCAGCACCGGCATCCTCTCCAGCATCCTGTCCAGCATCCTCACCAGCATTCGCTCCAGCATCCTTCTTGTCTCCAGCCTGATCCGCCACCTCTGCTGACTTGGAAGATTCACCGGCTTCAGATGGGAGTGGCACAGCCTTGCCTCCGAGCTCCTTCAGCTTGGCTACCCAGGATTCAATTGGCCAGGATGGACAAACAAGACCTGTCTCCTTGGCCTCATAGGCCATCTTGATGCGTGCTTGTAGCAGGGAGACAATAGCGGAAGTCTTGATTCCTTCCCGGAAATTGATCATGGCCTGATCATGATCCATTTGCATGGTGGCCAATTTGAGCTCAGCATCCTGGGTGACCTTTTTCAACTTATCCTCATTGTGCCGGCTCTTTGCCTCGGCGATGGCACCTTGGTCGGCAACAGTGGTTTCAAGCTGCTTAATCCTGGCTTCATGAAGGGCGACAGTACCACATGCATCGTTGTACAAGTGGAGCAAATGCTGGAGGCCCTGTGCATCAATAACAGGTATGAGTTAGAATCTATATATCTATAATAACCTAGATATCCTATCAGGATATCCTGTTAGGATATCCAGGCAGGATATGTGTGCAGGATATATATGCAGGGTATGCGTCAGGATATTACCTTGTTAAGGAAGGATGCCATCGGCTTTAAGGAATCGGTGAAGCTGAGATCGTCATAGGAGAATCCTCCTGAGCTTGGAGCACTGACCTCAAGGCCCTTCCTCTTTTTCGCTGTGGTAGCACGAGTCCTTGGGTTGGCCTTGGGAGCTGGAAGTGGCTTGGAGCTGGTGGCAGTAGGAGCCTCCTTCTTGACTAAGGTTGGAGTTGGATAGCTGTCGAGTTCGTCAAGGTCTAGATAGACTGGAACTTTGCTGGAATCTGCACACAGGGAGTAAAATTCTAAACCTTTCCTAAAGATATCAAATAAAAAACATGTGTCTACAGGATATCTTGCAGGATCCTTACCAGACATGGTTGCGCTTGAAAGAGGGCTTGGAGTTGCTGGAGATGGGTTGAAACTTCTCTCTGCTTCCGGAAGGAGCCTGATAGCGTCTATTCTTTTCTGAGAATCTGCAAGTGGAGGTGCTAGCTTCCTAAAATCAGCTGTACAAGAAAACGACAAAGTCAGTTCAGGATATAAAGCAGGATAACAAGCAGGATCATATTTAAACCCTAAATCCTACCCTTCTTCAACCAATGCACCGGATAATCCGCTCCACCAGGGATTGAATCTCTTTTTACGAAAAAGAATTTGGATTTCCATTCCTCTTCATTCCTGGTGGCTCGGAGGATTAGTGGGTCACTGGAAGTAGAATAAAACAAGAACCGACAAGAACCGTGGCACCTAAGTCGGTAGGCTAGTGGGAGATCATGAACAGAGAGATCAGGGATGTGGTTGTTCTTGATTTGATCAAGAACGGACAAGACTCGCCAAAGCATTGGCATCATTTGACTAAAACAGATTTTTGTGACGTCAAAGAACTCGGTGATAAATTCAGAAAAAGGAAATTGTAGCCCTAGAGTAAAGGGGAAAGCATTGAAACACAACCACTCGTCGGAAACCATGTCTGATCGGATTTCCCGATCAAACGGCCGGAACACTGTCCCTTTTGGGAAAATGTCGGAGGTTTTAAGGGCCGATAAGTGTGCACCGTCGAAGGTGCAAATTTCTTTCTCCGGATCCTGGAGAATATTTTGGTGGATGAACGTGGGAGCGGAGTCGCCGGAACTAGACCTGGTCTGCCTTGTCATATGGTGGCCGGAATATTAGAGAGAATAAGAAAAGAAGTTGAGAGAGAAGTCTTTACCTTTTTCTCTTTGCTAAAAGCTAAATGGAGATATACATGAGAAGATATAGGGAGCAATGAGTAAATATAGGCTGATCGGTTACAAGTAGTCACATCATGGGTCTTATCACTTAATTGCCTCGTTCTTCGGGAAAAAATATAACCGTTAGTGACCATGATACTTAACGGTAACATTTTTTGGGGACAATTGTTATGGGTGAAATTCTGAGCCTATATCCTGGAAAATATCTTGATATATATCTTGTTTATTGTATCTGTTTACATCCGGGATGCTGACTCAGGATATTGGTAACATCCTGAATGGTATCCTCAGGATCACTAACGGAATTAAATGCAGGTACGTGGGTTAGAAGCTAGCAACGTTCATGAAGACTTTTTCTACTGAAGACTCGGTCCAAGTCGTTCACAAGAAGCCGTTGAAGCCGCATTACTCGGTCTACAACGTTCACATTGGAATATTCGGAGCATCCCATGTTTATAGGAATTTTAGTTTGTAATTCGTTACTATAAATAGTGGGTATATCAGATCAACTAGGACATCACAATCACACTCCCTACACACTCAACACTTGCTCTCTCGCAACTTTCACAAAATTCGTTGTAACACTTAGCGATCTGATCTATATCCTGCACTGTATCCTGAAGTTTAAAGCAATAAGAAGAACTAGGCAGCTGCGATTGTCAGCTCCCGAGGTTTTATGCCGGCGATCTAGATTGATCAAGGGCTTTCCTCGTACATCTCGTGTCATTTACTTTACTTTATTGCTCATTGTTTGATCGTAGATACAGCTCAATATCCTGAGCCGTATCCTGAACACTGTTTTCCCAAAGAACCTAACAAGCATATTTTCAACACACTTTTCAGCACACTACCTCACTTAACTAATTTGATCACTAAATTGCTTCGGTAATTTTTGACCAAAACAACAAGAACATAGGACAAATTCGAATTGTTATTCCAACTTTGTCTTTTTCTTTTATTATTGGTATTTAATGTTTTATAAAGCAGGAAACATGCCGCCAGTGATTTTCCAAGGAAGAGGAAGGGGAAGAAGAGGCAGAGGAGAGATCGTTACTCATCACGATCACGAAGCCGGGCCTTCAGGTACGCGAGCTCCTTCAACCACGAGGAGTGAAGAACCAGAAAGGCGAAGAGACCTTTATGAACCTGCGAGGCATTCCACCTCGCACAGCTCGACGCCATCATACCGGCACTCATTCGGGCCAAATTCCGAGAATGATCCCAACAACCCGCAACCCTCCTTCATACCTCTACAACGTTCGGTATCGCACCGAAATTTTGACGACCCTACTCCATACTTCAGAGGTCAGTTTAATCCAGCTGACTACATCCAGGAACCTTCAGGTTTTGTTCCACTAGGGCCACAAGATCACTTCTCCGAAGATCATATGGACGAAGATACTGATCCGACAGAACCTGCTCGTGGTACGCCCACGCATCCGATAGAAGTCTCTGATGGGTCATCCTTCCATGGCACACCCTATCAGGGGCCAGATAGTTTCCAAGCGTTGTTTGACTGACATGAGTGGTACTACACGCCACCTCAGCAGACATCACAACAACCGCGACATCCGCGAGATCCCTCCGAGGATCCACATTTCGTGGCAGTTACGCCACCACCTCCGCCACCGGCGCAACCAGTAATGCCTGATCCGCCAAGGCGTAGGAGGACAAATGCTCGTATGTCCACACGAGGAGGAGGGGATTTCCACTTCAGCACCCCTCGACACTCTAGTAGTAGCCACTACCCGCCACTACAAGAAGAAGGACCTTCAAGTCCTGTACAGGAGGCGAACTCCGCACCAGCTGCACCAAATTCGCCACCATTTGGGTATGACCAACCCATACCTGCTTACACGGGTCCAACGGCTTACAACCCATTCGAACCGTCATCACAAGCACATTACAACTACAATTATGAGCGCGACCCATATGTGGTGTCGGCTAGGTATAATGCACGCTATCCCGACGGAGCTCATGGGAACATGGGAGTACCGGACTACTCAGCACATGGGTATCCAATACCTCCCAGACCTCCAGTTCCGCAACAGGGGCCACAACCACGTTTCTCTCCTCCTGAACAAGAAGAAATACTCCACCGTTTGAGCCGTGTGGAAAGAGACTTCGAGGAAGAACGTAAGAGCCACCGAGGATTCCTCAAGGGCTTAGCAAACCTACTGAAGGGCAAGAAGAAGAAACGTGACCATTAGCCCTTATATATGTTCTAATGTAATGTTTATTTTAAAAAGAAGTCCCTGCGTGGACATTTATCGTACTTCAGTCCCTACATGGACTTATCTTTTAGTCCTTACATGGACATTTATCTTGTATTAGTCCCTGCGAGGACTTGTCACTTGTTTTAAACCTCTATATAGGTATGTACTATTTAAAAGTCCCGTTTAGGGCGGTGTGTAACCGTATTAAAATTATGGAATGTTACATTATGAATTTCATTTTGTTATCACTATATATGAAATAAATCAAAACCATTCCTTTTAATTTGATCTGCCTAAATAAAGAATCTTAGAGTGAAACCTAGCCAGGTGTCTTTTAAGATCCGGCCAAGATGGTAAGACCAAATTGAAAAGATTCTGATTCCCTGTTAACCTCTGTAAACATGTTAACAAATCATAACAGATGTGATTCGTTAAAGTCACACACGTCATTCTTATACAAGAATCCTTTAAAGGATTCCAAGGCCCAAATTAATGATACAATAAATCATGGGTTAAATCATCAATAAAGATGATCACTTATTAAACATCCATAAGTGATGCAGTGCCTAAGGGCAAAACTATTAAACATCCATAAGTGATGTAATGCCTAAGGGCCGAATTATCAAACATCCGTTAGTGGTGTAGTGCCTATGGGCCATAATTGTTGTCATAATAAGACAAAAGACAGTGGTGGTTTAGGACTCCCTGTCAGAAGGAGTAAAAGGACTACGGTTCAAACCTTCATATCGTGATTCTCTGAAACCTCGGCTAATATTATAATAACGTCCTCGTGACTAGGCTTTTATGCCACTAGCAATATTAATTGTGATTAGGATAAGTATGTTCAAATCCTAAATGTAAAGTGAGTAACAAATTAACCAGATATGGTCTTCAATACCATGGTTAATGAATTGCCATAAAAGACAATTCAATGACAAACTCCTAAATAGAATTTTCATTATCTTCTGCAGCAGATACAAGCTAGTATGGCGAATCCTAATGAAGGAAGTAATCATACAAATGAAGATGAGTATGATAATGCCCAAATAAATCTAACGGGCGCTCAACTTAAGGCACTTGTCGACAATGCTGTGCAAGCAGCTCTGGATCGACAATATACAGAATCCCGAAGCAGAACAGTTTCCAAACCACCATCAAAGCCCAAGACACAATCAAAATCCCACAGCAAACCACTATCCAAACCAAAGAAGGACGACGATAAACACTCGTCCAAACCCAAGAAAGACGATGACAATCACTCGTCAAACGAAAATAGTGTTCGTCGCGAACGGGAGTATACTGATGCTTCCCGTGCTAGGGGCTGCACGTACAAGTACTTCGTATCTTGTAAACCCCGATACTTTACGGGGGAGAAGGGTGCTGTCGAATGTATGACATGGTTGGACGAGATGGACACCGTTGTGGACATTAGTGGCTGCGCTGAAAGGGATGTTGTGAAGTTTGTGTCACAGTCATTTAAGGGCGAGGCCCTAGCTTGGTGGAGGGCGCTGGTTCAGGCCTCAGGAAAGGCTGTACTTTACAACATGACGTGGGAGGAATTCGTTTCTCTCATCAGGGAAAACTACTGCCCTCAGCATGAGGTGGAGAAAATAGAGTCCGATTTTGTGTCATTGGTGATGACAAATCTGGACTGCCAGGCCTACTTGACGAGCTTCAATACGATGTCTCGCTTGGTTCCTTATCTAGTCACCCCAGAACCAAGGAGGATTGCTCGTTTTATCGGGGGGTTAGAACCCGCGATAAAGGCTAGTGTGAAGGCCTCTCGGCCAACGACCTTCAGGTCAGTGACTGACCTCTCTTTGTCCCTCACGATGGACGCGATCCGACTGAGATCGCAGAGGAACAAGGAGGCTGAAAAGAGGAAGCGCGAGGATGATACCTCGCGAAGGTCAGGAAAGAAACACCGTGGAAACGGTGATGGCAAGAAAGGGACCGAGACGAGAAGGGATGAGCAACGATCGGGGGAGAAGCCCAAATGTAAGAACTGCCAGAAATTCCACTTTGGGAAGTGCAGGTTTGGGCCAAACTCACAATCCCAGTCAAAGACGCACACTTGTGGATTGTGCAAGTCTAAAGACCATAAGACTGTGGATTGTAAGAAGATCAAGGACGCGACCTGCTACAACTGTAGTGAAAAGGGGCACATCAGGAGCAACTGCCCCAAACTCACCAAGAAGACTGACGAAACCAAAAAGAATAACGCCAGAGTCTTCAAAATGGATGTAAAGAAAGCCCTGCAAGACGACAACGTAATACCAGGTACTTTTCTCGTGAATAATATATTTGCAAGAGTACTTTTCGATTCAGGCGCTGATAAATCCTTTGTAGACCAAAAATTTTGCAAGTTGCTAAACATGCCTATCAAAACCCTGAATGTGAAATATGAAGTAGAGCTAGCAGACGGCACTGTAGAAACCGTCTCCAATATATTAGAGGGATGTATGATATCCATTAAGAACCATTCTTTTCCTCTATCTCTACTACCCTTTAATCTAGCTGGTTTTGACATTGTTCTGGGCATGGACTGGTTAGCGCACAACCAGGCCCAGATAGTCTGCAATAGAAAACAAATTGTGCTAAAGGCCCCGACTGGTGAATTGCTCACCATCCGAGGGGATACACAGTATGGACTGCCTGAGAACGTATCTATGCTTAAAGCTTCAAGGTGCTTAAAAAGGGGCTGTGTCATCTACATGGCACAAGTAATTATTGAAGAACCCAAAGCAAGGATAGAAGACATTCCTGTCATTTCAGAGTATCCAGAAGTATTCCCTGAAGACCTACCTGGGTTGCCACCAGATAGGCAGGTGGAATTCAGGATAGATATCATCCCTGGAGCAGCTCCCATTGCTAGAGCACCCTACAGGCTAGCACCGACTGAAATGAAGGAATTGAGAACCCAGCTGGATGAACTGTTAGCAAAAGGATTCATCAAGCCTAGTTCGTCTCCCTGGGGAGCACCTGTCCTGTTTGTGAAGAAAAAGGACGGATCAATGCGTCTGTGCATCGATTATCGTGAACTCAATAAAGTCACGATAAAGAATAGGTACCCATTGCCAAGGATCGACGACTTGTTTGATCAATTGCAAGGGGCTAGCTATTTCTCAAAGATCGACTTGAGGTCGGGCTACCATCAGTTGAAGGTCAGAGATGAAGACGTACACAAAACAGCATTTAGGACTCGCTACGGTCACTACGAGTTCCTAGTGATGCCCTTTGGGCTCACAAATGCACCGGCTGCGTTCATGGACCTCATGAATCGCGTCTGTAAGCCGTATTTAGACAAATTCGTCATCGTATTCATCGATGACATTCTCATCTATTCCAAGAACGAAGCTGACCATGAGAAACACCTACGATGTATTCTCGGATTGCTACATCGCGAGAAACTCTATGCCAAATTCTCCAAGTGCGAATTCTGGCTAAGAGAAGTCCAATTCCTTGGACACGTCGTAAGCGAGCGTGGTATCCAAGTGGACCCCGCTAAGTTAGAGGCGGTCATGAATTGGCAAGAGCCAAAGACGCCCATAGAGATCCGTAGTTTCCTAGGATTGGCAGGATACTACCGAAGATTCATTGAGAACTTCTCAAGGATTGCTGCGCCCTTAACTTCTCTTACCAAGAAGAAGGAAAAGTTTATTTGGGGCCCTAAGCAGCAAGAATCCTTTGATATTTTGAAACAAAGATTGAGCAACGCTCCTGTGTTGACGCTACCGGAAGGTACCGAAGAGTTCGTAGTCTACTGCGACGCGTCACACACCGGCATGGGGTGTGTGCTCATGCAGAAAGGCAAAGTGATTGCCTATGCTTCAAGACAGTTGAAGGTGCACGAAAAGAATTACACCACCCATGACTTGGAGCTGGGTGCCGTTGTATTCGCACTAAAACTGTGGAGGCATTATTTATATGGAATCAAGTTTGTGATCTATTCAGATCACAAAAGCCTTCAACATTTTTTCAATCAGAAGGAGCTAAATATGAGGCAACGCCGTTGGATGGAGACCTTGAATGATTATGATTGTGAGATCAGGTACCATCCCGGCAAAGCGAATGTAGTCGCTGATGCCTTGAGCCGGAAAGAAAGGATGAAACCCATCCGAATCAATGCGAGGAGGATGGAAGTAAAGAATAACTTGATAGAAAGGATATTAGCTGCACAGCGAGAGGCTGTGTTGGAAGCTAATTATCCTAAAGAAAAGTTAGGAGTAACTGAGGAGCAGTTAACTCTTCACAAGGATGGACTTCTAAGATTGAATGGACGGATATGGGTTCCTATCTATGGAGGACTACGAGATGTTATCCTCCAGGAAGCCCATAGTTCCAAATATTCTGTCCATCCTGGAGCAGATAAAATGTATCAGGATTTAAAGGCAAACTATTGGTGGATAGGCTTGAAAAAGTCTGTAGCCGCTTATGTAGCCAAATGCTTGACTTGTGCGCAAGTCAAGGCTGAGCATCAAAAGCCATCTGGCTTGCTACAACAGCCTGAACTTCCTGAATGGAAATGGGAGTGTGTAACTATGGATTTTATCACCAAGTTACCAAAAACGAGCAAAGGAAACGACACAATATGGGTTATAGTCGATCGACTGACTAAGTCAGCTCATTTCTTACCCATCAAGGAGACCTATAGCTCCGATACATTGGCCCAGTTATATGTTGATAAGATTGTCGCCTTACATGGCATACCTGTGTCTATTATCTCTGATCGAGATACTAGATACACGTCACATTTCTGGAAGAGTTTCCAACAATCTTTGGGCACACGTTTGAACTTCAGTACGGCTTACCATCCTCAGACAGACGGTCAGAGTGAGCGTACTATTCAAACGTTAGAAGACATGCTGCGAGCATGTGCTATCGATTTAGGTGGTTATTGGGATAAGAACCTACCCCTAATCGAATTCTCCTACAACAATAGCTACCATACCAGCATAAAGGCTGCACCTTTCGAGGCATTATACGGTAGGAAATGTAGATCGCCTGTTTGCTGGGCGGAAGTGGGAGAGGTCCAATTATCGGGACCAGAGATAGTTTTCGAGACAACAGACAAGATTTTCCAGATTCGAGAACGTCTCAAGGCTGCCCGTGATAGGCAGAAAAGTTACGCTGATCCGAAGCGTAAGGATTTTCACTTTGAGGTAGGTAAAAAAGTGTTGCTAAAGGTATCGCCCTGGAAGGGGGTGATGCGTTTCGGTAAGAAGGGTAAACTGAGCCCGTGATACATAGGACCTTTTGAGGTTATCGAACGGGTCGAGTCAGTTGCCTATAAATTAAACTTACCAGAAGAGCTCAATGGAATTCATAATGTGTTCCACATCTGCAATCAAAAGAAGTGTTTCGCTGATGAATCATTGGTGATCCCACACACAGATGTGCATATAGATGAGAGCTTGAAGTTTGTGGAGAAGCCTTTGTCGATTGAAGATCGACAGGTGAAAAAGCTTCGAAGAAAACATGTGCCGATAGTTAAAGTTAAATGGGATGCCCGTAGAGGTCCCGAATTCACGTGGGAAGTTGAATCCATGATGAAGGAAAAATATCCCTATTTGTTCGAGTAAATCTCGGGCCGAGATTTATTTTAAGGGGGTGAGGATGTAACACCTCGAAATTTTGAGTCCAATAATGTATTGACACGTGTCTTGAGTTTACACGTGGCATTTAATGTTTAATAAAGGACTAATATTGACAAACCTTGAAAGTATGTAAATTCGAGGGTTATAAATGTCAAACAAGGGTAAGTATACTGTATAGTAACCCTAAATGGTGCTCGTACCTTCAAACGAATAAATCATGGATCGTACGGAAGCGAAACGCGGAAGAAAGTGGGAGATTACAAGCTACGGGAGTTAACTGTGTCAACATGTTTAATTATACCTCTGAGTGACCCTTTGACGTACCCGAGGCTTTGTAACAGTAAAATACGCTCACTAGAATATACTGTATAAATTCCGCGAAGTTCCGTTTTAAAACGAGAAAGTTATGATCAAATTCGTACGAGAAGGGTTAAAAGCGTCAACACTGAAAGTTAAGGCTTTCCAAATAATTAATAAACTAACCGGGGACTTAACAATGCGGGTAAATAACACGAGGCCCTTAGTTGTAAATAATCAAGGGCCAAACCGCAAAGTTACCCCTTCAAACCCGAAAGGTCAGGTTAATAATTACGAAAGATTTCGTTATTAATTACCAGATTCTGATCATGATTACAAAAGATTTTAAAAACCTGAAAAATCAACCTCTCGCGGGCCGCATTAGGATTTGGGTTAAGTTAAGGCGGGCCGCGGGCCACCTATTGATACGTGTCTGATATTTAAACTCAGGCGGCCCGCGTACAAAGAGCATGGTTCGTCCATGCGGGCCGCGTGAGACGCCCAGATGCAGAAACCTTGGACTTGCATGACTTTTGAGCTTGTGAAGGATCAACTAGGCAATAAGTGAGGCATGGGCACCCTCTACTCGACCCATAACATCTAGGGACACCTGCCATTGATCCATACTCACTTGTAGGGTGTGTTGTAACAATCTAAGAGCATACATTGCACTATAAAAGGCCATTCATGGTTCACAACTTAAACACACCTCAAACACAATTCTCTGATCATTTCTAAAGCTCTCAAGTGTTCTTCTTTAGTTCTAAATCTTTCAACAAATCTCTGTAAGTATGCCATACCTTCCATAACTTTGTTTTTGCTTAGTTTAGCCTAAAAGTCAATCCGTCGTAACTAACGATTGACTTTGCGATAACTCACGAATGGTTCAGTGAATTGTCGAACCAAAAGTGGTTATGTGTTGGTGTTTATGTGGGTAATAAACCTCTGAAAGGGTTCCCCATGATCACCACTCTAACTAGCTCAAATGTCGAGTCAAACGAATGCTTAAAAAGTCAACAGAAAGTTATTTTTGCGATTCTTGCATAATCAGTAATATAAATGATATACAACCTGTTTAGACAATCATAAAACATGATAATAAGTATATAAACTTGTCTAAACTCGTTTGATTCGGCCATTTGCTATATTGACCCGGTTCGGAGCCGAATGTCGCAGAAGTTTGACTTTTGCTTTGACTTCAGTTCTGACCCGTTTTAGTACAACATAGATATGCCTTAGGACTCTCTTAGGACCAGGTTACATGATGGCATAAGCCTCTATGACCGGTTCGTCGTTTGTCCGAGTCTTTTACGCATTTCCGTTAATTACTTGAAAGTTGACCGTAACGCCCTTTTTAAAATAAAACGAGTATTTCGGACACGTGAAGGGACCATAACCTTGCTTACTAAATTCTAAGCATGTCCCAAAAGTTTCACGCCAATCCGAGGTCTAGAATGGGAGTTATGCTAAATAGCGCATTTATAAGAAACTTTTATAATAAACGACGCAATTAGCATAACGCCTACCTAAACCAAGATTCCGTCACCAAAACTTTTACCCACTGTATTAAAATAATATTTTGGAATTTTTAAAGATTTTTAATTAATTTTAACCTGCTCATAACCTGCGGTTATGGCTACGGTTCGGTAAATACCGAATATGCCCTTTTTGGCCAAAACTTGAGTTCTACAAAGTCTTTTGACCCGAATCCAGTTGCTACTGATTTTAATTAATAAATAAGATATTTTGGATTTATCAAACTGATTGGGAAACTCAGGTTTCCTGTAGAACTCAGAAATCCCTTTAAAAGTCTTTAAAATGACCGGAAAACCCCTACGGGGCGTATAATGAACAAAAACTCGTTACGGGCATTATGGAAGGTATCCTACTGATACCACAACCTCTTTAAAGTATATTGACTTAGGAAAACAGTGTAGGACTCCTACGGTTACCCGTTGCGCCTATCGCGCGCACGGTTCGGCTTATGTAACTAGTTTACATAAATTAGCCGATACGGGTCAAACCATATCGTTTCGACCCCAAAACCCAGAGTGTGAATATTAAACCCATATAAAACAAGTCTCCGAACTTGTTGGGTCAGAATCACATTCCATTCTCGGTTTTCGCCTTTCACGCGATTAAACCATATCTATCCCTCGAAACTAACCGGTCTAGGCTACGGCTAATATAAAGACCCGTTAGGATTCTAATAGGTTATTTTAAAACCTTCGTTCCAGAATAAGGAGCCCCAGTAAAAGATATCAGTGACTTAATTGATTAAGGAATATACATTGCAAAGGTAAATACTTTTAACTTATTTTCCCTTATACGGGCTTGGGTTACGGTATATAAAATACCGCTTGATTGAGCATCAAATAATTCCATCGTTTAGGTGGTTAATTGAATAGTTTGATCGGCTCATTTAAACAGTCTTGTTACTTAAAAGCCTTTGGGGGTTTAATGACCATGTCCCGGATATCCTTGGCATCATTTCACGAAATGGCCATGACCTCGACTCTCGGGTGTAGGCGTACACCCGGTATGATGTCTATACTATTGAAAGACGTAGCTGATGGTTTACCCGCCTCGGTTTTACGCAAATGTGGTGTGTCTATTGATCTTTAACCCGGCATGATCCGGGCTACTGAACGCAAAGAAGGAACATGTAATTCGTTCACAAGATTATAATATTAAATAATTTTCCCAAGTTAAACAAACATGTTTATGCCTCGTGCATCTAAACCAATTTTCAACCATTTACAAAATGAGTCAGTTGATCGTATTTACCAGTGTAAACTGACGTATTTTCCCAAAAAGATTAAGTGCAGGTACTACACGTAATTGGCTGGCATTAGCTCCATAGCATCGTTAAGAAGCCTCGCAAGCTTGATGTCTTATCTGTTGAACTACATTTTTATTTATTTTGATCCATCCTGCGGATACTATTCAACTACTTGTGATACATTTGGATATTACAGTAAATGGTTGAATTATTTATCTTTATTGCTTCTGCTGTGCATTTAAATATTGTGGTTTGACTATATTGTTGCCAACTACGTCACGGTAATCCCCCACCGGGCCCACCGGTGATACACGTGGAAATCGGGGTGTGACAGTTTAGTTCCGTTCATTGATTACAATGTTGATAATACCCCGAATACAAGACGGCTCCTGATTTACATTGCCCTTTCCCCAATGCTCCTATCAAAGCATTGGGCATGACTGAGTCATTAGTTCACACCCGTCCTCTCAGGTACGGGGTGAGGGTGCCAAACCTAGATAGCGCTACCAACTAATACTCCGTTACCTCTCAGGTAACAAACAACAAGGAGGGACTTTAATGGTGATAGGATGAGTGTATTATCCAACATCCCAGTTTTTACCCAAAAGACTTATCCCTCCCCGGGATACCCACTGACTGTCCCAACCACCAGGACGCATGCTCAAGAGTAGTGAACTCAGCTTAGATTGCTCGGTATCTTATGTTACCCATTCCAACTTAGTCAACCAAACCCTACCGTGGTTACCAAAGACAGTCAGTTCCGTATACACATAAATCACGTATCAATACACATATCCTAGCAAGTTTCACACAAGCATGTATCACAACAGACAACACATACATGCACGTTTAAAGTCCAACAATGTACTTGTTCAAGCGTACGACCCAACATAAAGTCCGTTAAGAGTGTGCGAATGGGTCTTTGTGTGTGGTATAACATAACAGTCATGAATTTTACGAACAGTGTGCAACTCAGTCCATTCCACTTACTGTGCGGCCCAAACAGTGCTCATATGGCCTAATTAAATGGAGTCCAGTAACGTGTGCATGTGTAATGAATGTAGTCTGCGATTATTAACCATTTGTGCACCAAACAACTGTTTGAAATTAAGTGGTGGGGCCAAGCTATTTAATGTGTGATCGGTTTTTGTGCAACCATACACACATAATCCTTTTATTCTCTAAATATATCAATTACTACGACAAAACTCATAAAACACACCAACTTTCAATTCATGCCACATTTAAGTTGTACCATGTGCACAGGTAGTTGTACCCTCCATCTAGACCCAGCATCTATTTCCAAATACAAGATACCCACACTAACAGATAAGACAATTTTCCCTTTCATATTCAATCAATCATGTCACACCCCCAAAATCCCACACGCGGAGTACCACCGCTTGGGAGCGTGACTGACCAGGATCAAGCCATCAATCATATCAAACATAGCATTTAATAATAAAAGTAATTAATGTAAATCATCATGACATGATTGATGTTTCAAAACCAACATCGTTTAAGTAGCGGAAGCATAGTAATGTATCTCGAAATAATTATAAGTTCAGATAACGTCCATGATCCGTATCCCACAACGACCTGCTCCTCCTTGTGCAAGCTCCATAATGTACCTAAGGCCCTGCAAGGCATGCAGCAAATAATCAACAAACTAGTTGAGCGAGTTCACAGAAAGTAAGTTCATAACATAGTGCATAAGTATAGCTAGTGGGGGCTTCCCATACTAGTGTGTACTAAAGGTGGGGGCTTCCCAAACCTTGTGTTCATAATACTGGTGGGGGCTTCCCATGTTTATCCTGGCTAATGAGGGCTTCTCATTAACGGTACTTACTAGACTAACTTCCGACCATGTGTTCTTCTCTACCGAGAACAGGAAAACGTACAGGGTCACGTAGGCTTTACGTGACGTGCCCTTCCCCGAGGACATGGTACGCGTGGGGGCTACGTAGGCTTTACGCAGCGTGGCCTTCCGACCTGGAAGCCAGTGGATGGTATTGGGTTACGTAGGCTTTACGTAACGTGTCCTCCCGACCCGGGAGACATATGGCAAATACTGGGTTACGTAGGCTTTACGTAACGTGTCCTGACTAACCTGAGGACGATGGTCTATAGTCTAGAGAATGCGTAAGTACGAGTAATCATTCCATATTCAATATATCCAACCCAATTCCCAACCCGGGAATCCCATGCCTTGGCTGTGTGAACTCACCTTGGTTTGCTCGGCAGATACACAGAGAGTACAAGTAGCAAGTAAATGGTCACTCACGTCCTATCATGGTTGTTATACAAGTCAGGTTCGTATATAGCACGTATATAGTATCACGTATAGTCATAGCAAACACGCACACGTATCAGCGATCCGATAAACAATCCAAGTGTTCGGCCCAATCATAATCCGGCCCAATTATATACCACATATTACCCTTGTGTGATCCAATGTCTAAGCCCGAAAGATAATCAGCCCAAATAACATAACAGTCATAAGATTGGGCCCGTGACAGTGTAGGCCCAAAATAGTGTTTGTGCATAGCCGGTCTCGAGTCGCAACGGGGATCTCGAGTCGCAACCGGAGTTTACGAGTCGCAACAGCTGGTTACGAGTCGCAATGGTGATCTCGGTTCGTCATGGTCCGGTTACGAGTCGCAACGGGACTCGCAACCATGGTCTCGGCTTGTGCTGTTTGTGGTCTCGAGTCGAGACGGTGAGGTTTCGACTCGCAATCTGAGTCGCAACCGTGTGTGTAACTGGTTTCCATAATTCCTGCATTGACTTATCCGTGATTCTAGCAAACATCTAAGGCAGTTTCACAATTCAGATCAATTAACAGTTTTTAACAATTTCATAACATCTTCAAGCATGTTCATATCATCAGTTCATATATTCAACCTCAGTTCACAATAATTACATAAACATAACCCGTAATCTAATTATATAACCGAATTCTAGATCAACCATGCCTTCCCCTAAACATGTTTGCACATTAGAATCATCACAGCCGATTACAAGCACAAGTATACAAACCGATCCAGGGTTACAACAAGAACAATTAGAAACATACCATTCGGTTATCATGCATTCATACAACATATAACCAAATACAAAATATCATCAATCGATCCAACTAGCATGTGATCCGGTTACTAATAAAATCATATAAACACGTCATCATGAACATCATACTAACCGAGATGGGAAGAGAGAGATTCAGATTCAAAAGCTTCGAAGGGTGTTCGGCAGTCTTCGGTTCCGAGCCGAGAGAGAGAGGGAGAGAGAGCTTGGTGTTTGTGTGTGTTCTTGGTTGCCAAGATTGTGAAAACCAAAAACCCTAATGAGATACATGTACGTATGGAAAGGAAATGGGCCGAAACCCCACTTGGGCTATCTCATGGTCTCGAGTCCAATCATATGGGCCGAATGGATTGTGTAAACGAGTTATTATTCAGTTCAAGTTATTTTATACACATTCTCATACAATCACGTAACATGTAGCGTTCAATCAACCACTTAATCACATAAGTTCAATCATTACACGTAATACAATAGTCGGTAAGGTACGAGTTGTCACATTATCCCCAACTAATTGGAAATTTCGTCCCGAAATTTGGTATGCACTCACTGAGGAAGCTAGGTAAACTGTATTGTTCACTGATTGCACTCACTGAGGAAGCTAGGTAAACTGTATTGTTCACTGATTTTCCTGGGGTGTCACATCCTCCCCCCGTTGATCTGGAATTTCGTCCCGAAATTCCGAAGTAGTAGCTTCAGCCTCAGTAGTGGTAGCATTGGTTTCGAATAGCTGGGGGTACTTTTCTGTCATCCTGTCTTCGCGTTCCCAGGTGTACTCTGGGCCACGTTTGGAGTTCCAACGAACTCGGACAAGAGGGATTCTCTTGTGTTTGAGGACCTTCACATCCCGGTCCGTGATTTCCACTGGTTCGTCGACGAACTGCAACCGCTCGTCGATAGTGAGTTCTTTGAAAGGAATGATGAGGTTTTCATCAGATAGGCACTTCTTTAAGTTCGATACATGAAAGACATTGTGAACTGCCCCGAGTTCAGCTGGTAGGTTCAACTTGTAGGCTACCTTGCCAATCTTTTCTATAATTTCGAATGGTCCGACGTACCGCGGATTTAGTTTGCCCCGTTTGCCAAAACGTACCACACCCTTCCAGGGTGAGACTTTCAATAAAACCCGGTCCCCGACCTCAAATTCCAATGGCTTTCTACGCTTGTCCGCGTAGGCTTTCTGACGGTCGCGTGCTGCCGCCATGCGTTGTCTTATTTGTGCAATCTTTTCTGTGGCGTCCACTACAATCTCTGGACCCGTAATTTGACTATCCCCCACCTCTGCCCAACAGAGAGGTGACCGGCATTTACGCCCGTACAATGCCTCGAATGGAGCGGCTTGAATGCTGGTGTGATAACTATTATTATACGAGAACTCCACCAAAGGGAGGTGCTTTTCCCAGCCATTGCCGAAATCGATAACGCATGCCCTAAGCATGTCTTCGAGTGTTTGGATCGTACGCTCAGACTGCCCATCCGTCTGAGGGTGATAAGCTGTGCTCATGTCTAATCGTGAGCCGAAAGATTTGTGCATCGCTTGCCAAAGTTCTGACGTGAATCGTGCGTCGCGATCCGAAATGATGGATGTGGGCACCCCGTGCCTCGAAACAACTTCTTTGAGATAGACGTCTGCGAGAGTGGAGAACTTGTCCGTTTCCTTAATCGGCAGGAAGTGTGCAGACTTGGTGAGTCGATCAACTATGACCCATATTGTATCGTTCCCACGCTGGGATCTAGGTAGGCCTGTAACGAAATCCATGGAAATTTCTTCCCATTTCCATTGAGGTATCTTAGGCTGCTGAAGTAGACCAGCTGGCTTCTGATATTCAACCTTGACTCTCGCACAGGTCAAGCATTTTCCAACGTACGTAGCAATGTGGGCCTTCATGCTAGGCCACCAATAAGTAGTGCTGATGTCGTGGTACCTTTTATCCGACCCTGGATGTACCGAATAGCGAGACTTGTGAGCTTCATCCATTACAAGTTCGCGTAGACCGCCATAAAGTGGGACCCAAATACGCCCCGTTACATAGTAGGCGCCGTCTGCCTTCTGTTCCATTTGCTGTCGTGAGCCGCGTAAGGCTTCAGCCTTGACGTTTTCGGGCTTCAATGCTTCTATCTGAACATTTCGTATCTGTGCTGGAAGGCTAGACTGAATCGTAAGCTGTAACGCTCGCACGCGCCGAGGTAAAGTGTCTTTCCGACTGAGGGCGTCAGCCACAACATTGGCTTTGCCTGGATGATACTTGATAGCGCATTCGTAATCGTTAAGTAACTCGACCCATCGTCGTTGACGCATGTTCAAATCCTTCTGCTTAAGGATATGCTCGAGACTCCTGTGATCGGTGTAAATCGTGCACCTGGTACCGTACAGGTAGTGTCGCCATACCTTAAGCGCGAAAACAACAGCTCCCAGCTCTAAATCGTGCGTCGTATAGTTGCGTTCATGAACCTTTAGTTGACGAGAGGCGTAGGCAATAACCTTGTCGCGCTGCATTAACACACATCCTAGTCCCCGAATGGATGCATCACAATAAACCACGAAGTCGTCTGTGCCCTCTGGCAATGAGAGAATAGGTGCACTGCAAAGTCTATCCTTTAGGTGCTGAAAAGCAGTCTCCTGGGGCTCTCCCCAGCGATAGGTAACACCCTTCTGTGTCAGTAACGTAAGCGGCTGAGCAATCTTTGAAAAGTCTCTAATAAACCGTCTGTAGTAACCCGCCAAACCCAAGAATTGGCGTATTTCTGTCGGCGTACGCGGTGCAGGCCAGTTTCTGATCGAAGCTACCTTGGATGGGTCAACATGGATCCCATCCTTGTTCACTACGTGCCCTAAGAAGTGGACTTCACGAAGCCAGAAGTCGCATTTAGAAAGCTTAGCGTATAGCTGTTCCTTTCGAAGGAGTTCCAAAATAAGACGAAGATGCTGCTCGTGTTCCTCCTGACTCTTGGAGTAAATCAGAATGTCGTCGATGAATACTATGACGAACTTGTCAAGATAGGGTTTGCACACCCTGTTCATAAGATCCATAAATACAGCAGGCGCGTTCGTTAACCCAAATGGCATGACAAGAAACTCGTAGTGACCGTAACGAGTTCTGAAGGCTGTCTTGGAGACGTCCTCATCCCGGACTCTCAACTGATGGTACCCCGACCTCAAATCTATCTTCGAATAGTAACACGACCCTTGCAACTGGTCGAATAAGTCGTCTATGCGCGGAAGAGGATAACGGTTCTTTACCGTCACCTTGTTGAGTTCACGGTAGTCTATACACATCCTGAACGTACCGTCTTTCTTCTTCACGAAAAGCACTGGAGCTCCCCAAGGCGAAGAGCTTGGACGAATGAAGCCCTTTTCCAAGAGCTCTTGTAGCTGCTTTGACAGTTCCTCCAATTCTGATGGAGCTAGACGATATGGTGCGCGAGCTATGGGTGCTGCTCCTGGAGCGAGCTCGATCTGAAATTCGACCTGACGATGAGGCGGTAAGCCAGGTAGGTCTTCAGGAAACACCTGAGGGTAATCACGTACAATTGGAATGTCCTCAAATTTCTTTTCTTTTGCAGACGCATCTGAAACAAGAGCCAAAATGGCTGTGTGACCTTTACGTAAGCACTTCTGAGCTTTCAAGAATGAGATGATGCCAACCACAGCACCACTCTTGTCGCCTTGAACTTCTAGAGGTTCCTGACCCGAACGAGGAATGCGAATGATCTTCTCGCTGCATAAAATTTCTGCCTGGTGTTGGGATAACCAATCCATCCCAATCACGACGTCGAAGCTACCCAAAACTATGGGAATGAGGTCGATAGAGAAAGCTTGACCAGCTAGGATAAGATTACAACCCTGAACTACGTGCGTGGCTTCTAGACTTTTACCGTTAGCTAACTCTACCACATGTTTGGTGGGTAAAAGTGTTGGTGCACGTTTTAGCAGTTGACACATTTTCACAGACATATAGCTTGTATCCGCACCCGAATCAAACAAAACAGTAACGTAAATATTGTCGAGGAGAAACTTACCCATAACAACGTTGGGATCGTTCACTGCGTCTCCTCTTCCCAAAACGAAAGCTCGACCTCTTGCCTCGTTGCCATTATTGTTGTTGTTCCCGCCGTTGTTGTTGCCGTTGCCCTGGTTGTTATTGTTGTTGTGGTGCTGGTTCAACTGAGGGCAATCGCGTTTGAAATGACCTTCAGCCCCACACTGGAAACATCCCCGGTTTCCACGCTGTGGCTGCTGTTGCTGCTGCTGGTTCTGTGGAGCTGGTTGCTGAGGCTGCTGATTCTGATTTGCAGGTCGTGGACTCCTACAGTCTTTGGCCTCGTGACCCATCTTAAGACACCTTTGACAACGACCCTTGTTACATGGGCCGTGGTGATGCCTGTTGCAGTTGTGGCACCTAGGTTGACTACCCTGATATCTCCTCTGTCTGTGACTACCAGAGGATTGCTGACTAGGACTCTGGTAATGGTCAGTCTTCTGTTGCTGAGCTTGAGACTGAACGGATGCTGAGCCTCTGCTGGAATCTCCATCCCACTTTCTTTTACTGTCACCAGACGTAGCAGGAGTAACCGAGGTGGTGACGTTAGCAGTAGCATTAACACGCTTGGGCAGTTTATTCTGGTCCACTGCCTGATCGGTGATACGGTGAGCGAGGCGTTGGATTTCCTGGATGTTTTCGAGGTTAGCCGACGTCACGTGGCTCTGAATTTCTGGCGCCAATCCCTTGAGATACAACTCAATGCGCTTGTATGGAGGGTCCACCATAGTTGGACACAGAACGGCCAACTCATTCGACCGTTTAGTATACGCTTCAATCTCTGATCCAACCATTTTCAGGTTATACAGCTCGTCTTCCAGCTTGTGTATGTCTTCACGCGTGCAATACTCACGCTTGATGAGTTCCTTGAAATCGTTCCATGGGGTGGCGTTAGCAGCTGCCAACCCTAAGATCTGGACTTGGGCGTTCCACCAAGTCAGTGCTATCCCTTCCAAAGTGCCGGTGGCAAACTTGACCTTGCGAGCCTCAGGGCACTCGCACATTTCGAATACCGATTCTAACTTTTCAAACCAATGGAGGAGTCCCACTTCCCCCTCTGTGCCGCTGAAAGAGTTTGGACGACAGTCCATGAAGTTCTTGAAAGTGCAGACAGGCTGCTGCGCGTGTTGACCTATTGTGTATGAATAGGACGAAGTTAAACACGAGAGTTAATGTAGGATCTAAAGATCCTAGTGTGTGCCTATACTGCCGGATATACTACCTGCTTGAGCTGCTGCAACTGCCGCAGCAACTTGAGCTTGAACGAGAGCCTCTAGCTGGGCTTGTGTCATGTTGATTCTTCCAGACATGATCTTCATTGTAACAAGTAGCATAGGTAAGAATGGTTCGCGAATAGGGCGATGACAGAAAAGTGTAAGCACGTAGGGATTCTCATGCTATAGTATCATGTGTATCTAAACGTAATGCGAGCAAAGTTCTAAGCGGTTCTAGCAAACAGGCAATAAACATAACCTTATTACCTAGGATGTCGAGTCTTGCACGTGGAGCGAAGCGTCGTTGTGGATCGTTGAGAGCACTGTTCTGGTTATAGTCCGGTTTTAATAAAAACGTTTTCCCATATTAAAACCAAGTTCTCTATAACCAATGGCTCTGATACCAATCTGTCACACCCCCAAAATCCCACACGCGGAGTACCACCGCTTGGGAGCGTGACTGACCAGGATCAAGCCATCAATCATATCAAACATAGCATTTAATAATAAAAGTAATTAATGTAAATCATCATGACATGATTGATGTTTCAAAACCAACATCGTTTAAGTAGCGGAAGCATAGTAATGTATCTCGAAATAATTATAAGTTCAGATAACGTCCATGATCCGTATCCCACAACGACCTGCTCCTCCTTGTGCAAGCTCCATAATGTACCTAAGGCCCTGCAAGGCATGCAGCAAATAATCAACAAACTAGTTAAGCGAGTTCACAGAAAGTAAGTTCATAACATAGTGCATAAGTATAGCTAGTGGGGGCTTCCCATACTAGTGTGTACTAAAGGTGGGGGCTTCCCAAACCTTGTGTTCATAATACTGGTGGGGGCTTCCCATGTTTATCCTGGCTAATGAGGGCTTCTCATTAACGGTACTTACTAGACTAACTTCCGACCATGTGTTCTTCTCTACCGAGAACAGGAAAACGTACAGGGTCACGTAGGCTTTACGTGACGTGCCCTTCCCCGAGGACATGGTACGCGTGGGGGCTACGTAGGCTTTACGCAGCGTGGCCTTCCGACCTGGAAGCCAGTGGATGGTATTGGGTTACGTAGGCTTTACGTAACGTGTCCTCCCGACCCGGGAGACATATGGCAAATACTGGGTTACGTAGGCTTTACGTAACGTGTCCTGACTAACCTGAGGACGATGGTCTATAGTCTAGAGAATGCGTAAGTACGAGTAATCATTCCATATTCAATATATCCAACCCAATTCCCAACCCGGGAATCCCATGCCTTGGCTGTGTGAACTCACCTTGGTTTGCTCGGCAGATACACAGAGAGTACAAGTAGCAAGTAAATGGTCACTCACGTCCTATCATGGTTGTTATACAAGTCAGGTTCGTATATAGCACGTATATAGTATCACGTATAGTCATAGCAAACACGCACACGTATCAGCGATCCGATAAACAATCCAAGTGTTCGGCCCAATCATAATCCGGCCCAATTATATACCACATATTACCCTTGTGTGATCCAATGTCTAAGCCCGAAAGATAATCAGCCCAAATAACATAACAGTCATAAGATTGGGCCCGTGACAGTGTAGGCCCAAAATAGTGTTTGTGCATAGCCGGTCTCGAGTCGCAACGGGGATCTCGAGTCGCAACCGGAGTTTACGAGTCGCAACAGCTGGTTACGAGTCGCAATGGTGATCTCGGTTCGTCATGGTCCGGTTACGAGTCGCAACGGGACTCGCAACCATGGTCTCGGCTTGTGCTGTTTGTGGTCTCGAGTCGAGACGGTGAGGTTTCGACTCGCAATCTGAGTCGCAACCGTGTGTGTAACTGGTTTCCATAATTCCTGCATTGACTTATCCGTGATTCTAGCAAACATCTAAGGCAGTTTCACAATTCAGATCAATTAACAGTTTTTAACAATTTCATAACATCTTCAAGCATGTTCATATCATCAGTTCATATATTCAACCTCAGTTCACAATAATTACATAAACATAACCCGTAATCTAATTATATAACCGAATTCTAGATCAACCATGCCTTCCCCTAAACATGTTTGCACATTAGAATCATCACAGCCGATTACAAGCACAAGTATACAAACCGATCCAGGGTTACAACAAGAACAATTAGAAACATACCATTCGGTTATCATGCATTCATACAACATATAACCAAATACAAAATATCATCAATCGATCCAACTAGCATGTGATCCGGTTACTAATAAAATCATATAAACACGTCATCATGAACATCATACTAACCGAGATGGGAAGAGAGGGATTCAGATTCAAAAGCTTCGAAGGGTGTTCGGCAGTCTTCGGTTCCGAGCCGAGAGAGAGAGGGAGAGAGAGCTTGGTGTTTGTGTGTGTTCTTGGTTGCCAAGATTGTGAAAACCAAAAACCCTAATGAGATACATGTACGTATGGAAAGGAAATGGGCCGAAACCCCACTTGGGCTATCTCATGGTCTCGAGTCCAATCATATGGGCCGAATGGATTGTGTAAACGAGTTATTATTCAGTTCAAGTTATTTTATACACATTCTCATACAATCACGTAACATGTAGCGTTCAATCAACCACTTAATCACATAAGTTCAATCATTACACGTAATACAATAGTCGGTAAGGTACGAGTTGTCACAAATCACATGCTCATCATCTTCTCTCACACATTCAACATGTATTTCTAAGTTGTACCTTGTGCATATATGCTTGTACCACCATGAAAACACAGTATCATTAGTCTAAATTTATCATCAACAGGAAGCCTCTTATCCATGAGCTAAACGATACTAGCAATCACCAACTCCACCATACAACCCTCAAATCTCTAAGTATGTCATTCGGCAAAATCAATTAACACAAATATCATAAATATTTCTAAATCATATGAATCAATTTGCTAGCATGATGTAATCTAGATCAACTCATCTTGATTCGTTTATAGTTTACAATCATCACAACCCGACACCAAAAATCCTTATTAAACGATTATGTTAATTGTTACACATCTACTAATGCTCGGCCCCTCTAACCAATACCCATTCCATGGTTCAATATTACTCATACTCATGCAACTTAACAAGGGATTACATAAACAACAAATCAACTATGATTAACCAAGAATCACAACAAGTACTATCACACTAACCCGAAGATTGTAGAGGGTGAATTGAGACGAGAAGAGGGATGCTTCGAAGAGAGGGCCGGGCGAAGAACAAGAACTGCCATCGTCGATTATGTGGGATTACAAGGTCTTTAGGGTTATGTATACGCACATATACATAGCCGCATGCAAAATGGGTAACAAGACTGGGCTTGGTTTGGGTTAAACGTTTTGGGCCGAGAGCTAAGGGGTTCGAGTGCCATGAATAATATATTTAACACTTTGTGCGGTCCAAAAGTTTGGGCCAAGTGTCTGGGACTTTATGTAAAATCCATCCTCATGTAACCCAACCCATGAATTTCATGCGTTTAACTCAAATAAGCTGCAACTAAAAAAACACATAACTCACAAGCAATGATGATCCCTACAAGGCACAAGAAACAAGTCGATACAAAATAAGAGGATCGTTAAATCAGATAAGACTAACCTCAAGAGCTCGGGTTGTCACACGACGACCGAGGCAACGAAGATCTCCCAAGAGACCCACGTGATATCGTAGAGATTGCGAGGTTGCAACCTATCTAGTTAATATCCCGATATATCTGTGATATATCGGTTATCAGTCCCCTGCCAGTGTGTATTGTTTAAGTGTGGTTTTGAGCTTAATATTTAACCATTAGGATTAGGCCCATTCTCCAGATGATTTATGCTGGTGGTTCGTTTCGTTTGCCACAAAGCTGGAGTCATTGAAGATTTTGGTTTCGTGTGATCTTATCAAGAAAACTACTAATCTTTGCACCAGTTCAAAAGTTGCAGCTTAACCAAACTTGAGTTTAATATCTAGTGACGATGTGTTACCAAAAACCAATTTACATTTGGTAGTGCAGACATATAACATGAACCTTAATATTAAGCAAGCTAGTTTCATGTGGTACCCCGTGCGTTAGCTTTAAATGGCGAATATCGCTACAAATAAAATTGACAAACAACTTTATAAGAAAATAAGTTATTTTTTCAAAATTATTATATAAAAAAGATGTTGTTATTGTAACCTGGATTTCTTTCTTTGGTGCGGCTACGTCACCTTCTATGTATCTGGATGATGCGCCCACAATCCGACTTTTTCATTACTAGCTTTTTTTTAGCTGATATCAAACAATAACATGTTTTGAAGATAGCATACTTTTTTTTGTTAGCATATAAAGACGGTAACTTCATGAAATCTTTTTTTTTTGTCAAAAGGCATTTTTTCCGACCATGCCCAACCGTGAGATAAGAGGGTTTCCTGAAGATTAACGCCTTCCAAATATGCATCTACCACGTAACGCTCAACATCGTTCTCCATATCAAAAACAACAATTCTCAAACTCTTCTTGTGGATCAAGCCTCGAAGATAGTTTCGCATCAATGGTAAGTGTCTAGTCTCTGGATAGGAGGTTATGCTCCTGTTTTCATTGAAATGACTTTAGCAAAATTATTTTTCTTTTTTCTTCCTTAGTTTAATTTAATTCACATGTATGAGTTTAATTTAAAAATTACAGGGATGGATGGCAAAAATACACGAGTCCGACGGGTATACCTGAAGCATTTGGGACGAGTTTACCCTATACTCGACGGGTGTTGGGTCGTATGGGTATGGTAAAAGATATTTTGCGGGTATAGAATTAGATTAGATTAGATTAGATTAGATGATACCCGTGTTGGGTTCGTAGGCTTTAGGGTAACCGGCCCTAGGTATTAGGCCCACTTAGTTAACTTGTTGACCAAGTAGGAAACTCTAATCTTATTTTATAAATACATATGATGTAATTGTAGTCTATGTCATTCTGTAAACAGTTGTGAGCATCTAATAAAAGTGAAACCCTAGTTGCAACCCATGGACGTAGGTCACCTTGACCGAACCACGTAAATTCTCGTGTTCTTTATTGTCTGCAAATGTGTATGTGTGTGTTTATTTCGCTTCCGCTCGACCCTACTCTGATCTGATACCCTAATAAGTGGTATCAGAGCCATAGATTCAATTAAACACATAGTTCACACGGTTATCGCAGGAGAAGGAGAGAGCTAGACGAGAGATCTTGATCTGTTGTTTCCGCCGTCGCCACTGACTTGTTTATGGCCCGTACGTATTATCTAGTTACGACACGTAAGGTCTAGGGTTTGCGTCGTAGGGTTTGCTGTTGCAGACCTGATGGTTTTGGGGTGCTTGGCGATTAGGGTTTCGGTTCTTAAACCCTGGTTATTCGCTGATTTTACGCTCGGTTTTGCAGGAGAAATCGCTGGTTCGGGTACTTCGGGTTTCTAGTTTATTGAAGGTTCCTTGGGTTTCGGTTTCCTGGTTCCTTGTGGTTTTTTTCTGGTTTTCTCGTTTGCTATGGCTGAAGACGGGAAGTTCCGAATTGAGAAGTTCAACGGTACTGATTTTGCATGGTGGAGAATGCAAATAGAGGCGTTTCTTGGTGAATGCGATTTCGATGTGGTATTGGAAGAAAAACCTGCTGGAATGGAGAAAGCTGCTGAAGCAATTTGGAACTCCAAGGACAAAAAGTCAAGAGTTAATATTACATTGGCTTTGACAATGAGAGTTGCTTTTAATATCATGAAAGAAACAACTGCTCGTGGCATGTTAGCAGCTCTATCAAATATGTAGGAGAAGTTGTCTACCGGTAATAGGGTGTTCTTGATGAGGGAATTGTTTAATATGAGAATGAACGAGGGAAGTCCAGTTGTTGATTACATTAACAAAGTCAATTCGATTTTGTCCAGGTTAGCAACTATGGGCATGGAGTTTGATGATGACACTCAGGCTGTGTTTTTGTTGTCTTCCTTACCTGATAGTTGGTCAGGAGTTTATGACAACAGTCATTGAAACTGCTGGAACTGGAAATTTGAAGTTTGATCGGATTCGGGATAGTGTTTCGAGAGAAGATATTCTCTAGAGGAACTCTAGTTGAGGATCTGCTTCTGGCATCTTCAGTGTAAGTAGTTATAAAAGGATCTGGTATCGATCTTTCACAATGGAAATACATTTAAGATTTGTTAATTCGGGCAAATCTATCCCGATATGGTTTTGCACCAAAGGCGCTCCTCTTTCACTTGGCGATAGCTCTCTATTTGCTAAACCGGTAAAATATAGACAAATGGATGGGACACTTCAGTATGTTACTCACACTCAGCCCGATGTCACATTTAGTTCATGCATTCCTACTGAAAATCATTGGTCTACTGTAAAACGTATCTTACGATATTTGCATTGGATAGCTAACATGGTCTCATGATTTCCATCTTGTCATTTCTGCATGCCTATATGAATGTTGCTTTCCATAATTTGACCGCTTTCTCTAATACAGACTAGGTTGGATGCCCAGATGACCGTCGATCCACGGGGTGGTCCGCTAGAAAATAAAAGACTGTAACATGGTCATCTAGTGAATCTGAATACACAGCCTTGGCTGATACGGTGGCTGAATTGACTTGGCATCATGGTTTAAAAAACCCTCGTGTCGAGGCAGAAAGGTAACTAAGAGGCGTACGTATCTTTTGTGACAAACGACACAAATCCGGTAACTTCCGTATTGTTTTAATAATTATTTATTATATGCATTTGTGTGTTTTAACGTCAACATTATATGATTGCATGTCATACGTTTAAATCATGCATGTTACATCTATACAACCTAATAAAAGCCATAATTAGGGGACACGTGTCCACCATCTAGAGGCTCTATTCCTCATTTTCCCGCTAAAACTCACAACAATTCATTTCCCTTTGGTGTATCCTCTATGGACTATCCATGTCCTAAAACGGGTCAGAATTCGTTTCATATATAAACACATAACCCGACTATTTTCTTTCATATTCCTCACATTCTCACAAACGGCGATTAGGGTTTTCATCCATCTTTTCCAATCAAATAATCCAAGATCCAAGGTTTTCATCCTTCTTTTATGTGGATTTCTCTCAATCATGTGTACGATTCCTTCAATCATCAAGTTTGTATACGTTGATTACCTATAATAATTTTGATACTAATGTTCTTTTTGTGTCCTTTCGTCTTCTCAGCACTAGGGTTTCATCTTCTTCAACACACTTCGCATCTCGATCTCAAACGACTGACTTTACTAAGAAACCCTACCTGCGACGCTAATTCTTGAAACCCTACTTACAGCGCCTCACACTCAATCTCGCCATCATATCTTTCTGAATAATCTAATGGCATCATTACCAAGGTACGAAATTAGTGTTTATCTAAATTGTTTTTACTTGATATCCATCTATCATTCTAACATGTTTTATTGTATTTGTGTTTTTTGATTTTGATCTGTTTCTTGTCTAGGTTTTTTACGTCTTGGAGCACAAATCTTTGATTCTGTTCTAATGGCTTCATCACCAAGGTATAAGATCAAAGGTTTATATGTGTTGTTTGACTTCTTAAAGGTTTTCTTAGATTATATTTATTTCATTATCGAATACATAATATTATGTATAAGGAACAATAGTAATTAGTAAACATTTGGAATGATTTATGTATAAAATTCTGTTATTTAAAATATGTAAATTTTATAAAGCATCATCTTCCGATTTTATTCGTTGTTCCATAGATTTCCTCTTCGTATGGTAAAAGTTTGTATCGATTGATTCTTTTTTAGGGATTGTAAGTGTGTGTCCATTGATTCTTTTTTATGGTTGTAAAGATCTTTGTTATTTCAATAAATCTTAGTATTTTGTATATGGTTTTTTCAATTGAATCTTACTTTTGATCTTTATTCTTCCTTTATGTTTTTGATTCAGTGAGTTTATCTTCAATATGTTATATATTATTCATCGATCGTAATAGATATGATTGTTATCCCCCCCCCCCTCTTTAGTGAATGATTTTTCGTGTTAACGTTGTTTTTTTGCTTAGGGATTTGATATTGTCATTGATCATCGGATTATGATTATTGTGTTTCAAATTTGTTGTTAGGCTAGATAAATTTGTGGAAATTTAGAAGTGTTTGGTTGTTTTTTATTTCATTATGTTGTTGAATCTTTGCTCCACTTTTCTATTGTTTTGTTTGAAGATTGATTAAATATCATATGTGTTCTTGGAGTTTAATGGTTTGATCATCGATGTTTGACAATTGAATTCCGGATCATGATAACGGTTCGGTGCTATCCATCCGTTTGTTACAAAATTATTATTGTTAATTAGTATTTCCTTATTTAGAGGATAGATAATAACTTGATTTTAAATTCAAAATTTTGATTTGGAAGATAATATGGAAGTAAACGATTTGGAGTTAATAACATTAATTGGATTTCCTTTTTAGGTGGGTTCAATGTACCTAAACATGTTATTGGTTTAAAATTTCAAATTTTATATATAATTTTGATTAAATTCTTCCAACATATTATAGTAATTTTAAATTTAAATTATATTTGACTTTTTTTAAATAAAGTTATCTGAAATAGAAGTTGACTACATTCATTTTTTATAATTGCTAATTATCCTAATTTTTAATAACCTCTAATCAACAATTATTATTATTGGTTTCTATATAACTAATTTGATTCAAATTATTCAACAATCGTATTAAAAACATTTATTGTTGTTACCATATATGCTTTAAATCATTAAAATAATAGATACAGAATTGACTTTTGAACTTTCAGTGTGTTTTAGATGATTATGTCCCTCAAGATGCTAGCATTTGTATGTTTCTTAATATCGTTTTAATTATAGAAGTTTGTTTTAAGAATATATTAATATTCTTAAAAAAAGGTCAAAAAATGTGTTTTTAGTATTTTCGACTGATAATTTCCTTATTTAGAGGATAGATAATAACTTGATTTAAAATTCAAAATTCTGATTTGGAGGATAATATGGAAGTAAACGATTTGGAATTAATAACATTAATTGGATTTCTTTTTTAGGCGGGTTCAATGTACCTAGACATGTTAGTGGTTTAAATTTAAAATTTTATATATAATTTTGATTAAATTCTTCCGACATATTATAGTAATTTATAATTTAAATTATATTTAACTTATTTTTAAATAACATTACCTAAAATAGAAGTTGACTACATTCATTTTTTATAATTGTTAATATCCTAATTTTTAATAACCTCTAATCAACAATTATTGGTTTCTATATAACTAATTAGATCCAAATTATTCAACAATCATATTAAAAACATTTATTGGTTGTTACCGTATATGCTTTAAATCATTAAAATAATAGATACGGAATTGACTTTTGAACTTTCAGTGTATTTTAGATGATTATGTCTCTCAAGATGCTAGCATTGGTATGTTTTCTAATATCATTTTAGTTATTAGAAGTCTTATTTAACAATATATTAATATTCTTAAAAAAAAGACAAAAATGTGTTTTTAGTATTTTTGGCTGATGATTTCCTTATTTAAAGGATAGATAATAACTTGATTTTAAATTCAAAAATTTGATTTTGAAGATAATATGGAAGTAAACGATTTTGAGTTAATAACACTAATTAGATTTTTCTTTTTAGGTTGGTACAATGTACCTAGACATGTTAGTGGTTTAAAATTTAAAATTTTATATATAATTTTGATTAAATTATTTCAACATGTTATAGTAATTTTCAATTTAAATTATATTTGACTTATTTTTATAATTGCTAATTATCCTAATTTTTAATAACCTCTAATTAACAATTATTGGTTTCTATATAACTAATTAGATTCAAATTATTCAACAATTATATTAAAAACATTTATTGGTTGTTACCATATATGCTTTAATCATTAAAATAATAGATGCGGAGTTGACTTTTGAACTTTCAGTGTATTTTAGATGATTATGTCTCTCTCAACCTAAGCAGTGTTGTGGCTTCCGGTTTATATCCTGTTGACCAGGTAACTTGAACGATTTCTTTTTGTTTTCATGAATGTATAATGGTTTATTAACTCATAACCATGTACATTAATGTTTGTCATAATCAGAGGACAACAATAGAGAAGAGTATTGTATCTACTCCACATTGGGCATGACAGGTTTTTGGTCCACATGCAACTTCTAACTTCTCTGCTGCTGCAGAATCATCAGTATTGGTGGAACTCACCCATTAGTTAAAAATATTAGTTTTAGATTTACTCCAAATAGATAAACACAACTTGAAGTATTTAAATTCATATTTTAGCTCCTTTATACTTTATTTCTTTTCTAAATATTTACAACATGATATAATTGAAGCCGAACATATTTCGTTAGGGGATGATTGTTTTTTCAATTGGATTAAAACGAATTCGAGGTTATTGGTTACGGAAGTCCAGAAAGTAGAAGTATTAGAGTAATAGGCTTTCAATTTATATGTCAAACCAGAAAAAAACATGGTTCTTTCATTTATTTATCTTTTTGGTTTGTTACATATATAGTTCGATGCTTCGTTTTATTTTAATATTCAACTTCAGATTTCCATAATAAGTTCACGTGTATAGTTTCTTTATGATCAGTAATGTAATTTCTTTTCTAAAAGTAAGAAACATATCATTTTTCAACACCGCGAAATTCACGGGTATTAGCACTCGTATTTCATATATCGCATTGTGAAACAACTTAAGCGTTGCGTCGAAACAATTAGTAAACTCACCGGTTAGACAAGCTGTGTCAGCACAACCTCAGTACTTGTTGGGATTGAACCCTACAGAGGAACAGATGATATATAGCCAAAACTGGTTCAAAGCAGTGGATCATCATAATCAGTGCTTATACAAAGACTTTCCCCTTGACAGTGGATCTAACATCTGATAGACTCCAAACACTGATCACCCCAACCACTGATAGGCCAAGCACTGATGAAGACTAAAGAACTGAAGCTCTATCTACTGATGTCTCCTAAGTATTGTTGAAGACCAAAGTACTGCTCATTCAAGGACTGATCACCTTTGAAGAAAGCACTGATGCTCAACATCAGTGCTTAGACTACATCAGTGGAAAGCGAAATAGTAGTTTATAGAAACAGTGTCTATGTAATCAGTTGTTTGGTAGTCAGTGATTGTATGTAACAGTCTTTAGAGGTTGTTAGATTGTTAGATGTCAGTTTCATGGTGACGTTAGCTTTGATTCTCAGTGGTTTGATTTGTACTATAAATAGAACAGTCTGTACTGTTCTATTCAAGGAGTTTTCTCCTTCAACTCAGTCATCTTGTGTAACACCCCGTGTTTTTTAATGTCAAAGTCAAAGTCAAAGTCCAAATCAACTTTGACTTCTTTGACTGTAATTAGTCGATTTTATGTTTTATTTTATTATGTGGAGTAAGTGTTGTAATCAGGAAAGAATCGAAGTAATCGAATGTTTGATCGACGCGAACCGACTTACGACTGTGAATAGTAGGAAGTAACAATGCGATAAAGTTAATCAATCAATAATCAAGCTAATCAAACCATCAATCGAACTCGAATCTCGAACTATGCGAATTTGGTGTTATATTACTTGTGTGTGTGCCTTATGTGTTACGGTGTGCTTACTTTATGTTTTGTGTGGTATTCAATCGAATCAATCGGAACTCAAATCAAAACTCGAATCTCAAATCGAATGCAATCGAAATCGAATTATGACGAATGGTAACGTAAGGATAGGGTTAAATATAGATGATTGTATGTTAGATATAGTAGTTGGGACTGAAAGTAATTTGAATAGGAAACTCTATCGTACTCGTATCGTCTCCAATCGAAATCGAAATATCGAAAATCGTCACACCGAACACTCGAACCAGGCTGTTGATCGATCAGGCTGTCAGCCGATCGAACAGCCCAGCCGATCGGATAGACTGTCCGATCGAGCAGGCTGTCCGACCGGGATGCCTGGCCGATCGGCCAGCCCTTTCCTCTTTTGGAGCCTATAAATAAGGCTGTCATTGTCATTCTTTCCACTTTTGGAAACTCTCTGACCGACCAGCTCGTGCTCCTCACCTTTTCTCAGATTTCTTCCGATTCCGGTAAGTCTTCATCCTAAATCTTGTACTTTCTTGATCAAAACATGCTCCTACACCTTTCTATCTTTCAAATCTTGATTTCTAACCGTGAAATCATCAAGATCTAAGCATTCTAGGATGATGTCATCATGGTGTTCTTCAAGAAAATCATGCTTTGGCCTCAATCCTCCATGAATACCTCGGATCTAACCGATTTCCACATAAACAAGTTAAGATCTATCAAAGATCTAGACATTTACATGATCTAAAGGATTGAAAGAAGGAATTCCGACTTTCTTTCAACTCTTTTACACTCAATGCCTTCAAAACCGGTAGAAACGGAGCTTGAGCCAACTCACTAATCATTTTAATGATTGTGTGGTTCAAGATTCGGATTCTATCTACGAGGTTCACCGACTTCGGGTTAGACGTTAAACCGCCGTTCCGAACCGTTTACCAGCCGGACTTGGGTGATTCCTGTCCGAGCAGGGGAAACAAGTAAGAACGAAGGTTCCATGGTTCAGCTTGATGTCAAACTACCTCAATATAACGTCAAGTAATCAGAACAGCCAAGTGTTAGATGAACGGGCCGACCAGGTCAGGATGCTGGCCGAACGGTTAGGCTGTTCGAACGAACAGCCCAACCGATCGGACATGCCAACCGATCGACCAGGCCAGCCGATCGGCTAGCATATGGCCCCACACCTTACAATTTCATGAAGTATGGTATTGAACGAGGTACTGTTCGATCGAACAGCTGTTCGTCAACATTACTCCTCGGATCATGAGATACTATGCTTCAACACTTAATTGATTTTCAATTCGTTCGACGTATTGGAATGCCACCCGATCGAGCACGCTGTTCGATCGAGTATGCTGTTTGATCGAGTGACATCCTACTGACGACTACTACTGAAGTTCCTAACCGATCGGTTAAGCCGGTCGATCTAACAGACCGTTCGATCGATCGACCTGAAAGGTAAGAACACTTCAGTGTTCTCAAATACTACAACGAAAACTTCAAAAGTTCAAACCATCATACACAAACACATCCTACTCAAAGGAAGAAACAATCCACTCGAACAGTCCAGCCGATCGAGCCTACCAGCCGATCGAACAGACTATCCGAACGGATCTTCTAACCGAACGAACAACCCGCTCGATCGAACCTGCTGTTCGATCGACCAGGCTGTTCGACCCACTTGCATTTGTTCCCATTTTACGCATTGCTCATCATTATGCTATCGAACTATTCAGGCTAACCCTACTCTCAAGCGCTCCCTTCAATCCATCAATTAATCGCTGTGAGTATACTCGATCCCTTTTTGCTTTCGGCACTTTTGGGTGTTACATACGTTACTTATATCAAAACACAATCGATCACACTACCCAAACTATTTGAACGCTAACCAATATGCATGTATTACGTGACTAAATGAATGCTTGTTGATTGTGTTTACACGTGGAATGCTGTCTACCTGCCTTAACGACGTAGTACTACAGTTTGGACTCAGCACCCGTTCACACGGGGGTTGTTAAGGACAATTACTTGCATGGATTACGGTGGTAATCATGTATTGCGAACCGTCTCAGACGGTCAACCCGCAATCATTGGTATCGATAGATCCATGTCGATAATTAACATGCTTCGTTTTCCTCTGTGTACGTGTTGGTGATGCGTAAACTATTTCGAACTCTATATGCTATTATCATACTTGTATGCTCACCTTTACATTATATGTATTGACTTTATTTTAACGTATGTGACAGGTATTTAAGATGTTTGCTTGCTAGGAAAGCGAGGCTAGAATAAAGCTCTAGAGGCCCCCAACAAATAGTTGTCTGTCAGGAAAAAACAACTAGAGCATAGTTGTCTGTAGATCTTGTCAGGCTGGGTCTTTAGGAGCATTTGAACAATATTTATTTGTTTTATTTAAAATCTGAGTTGTCAGAACAGAATATTTGACTAGTTGTTATCTGTAATAATTTGTTTGTTATTTGTGACACGGTATGGGACGTGTTATTTAAACTGAATAGTGATGATAATTGTTATGGAAACTTATGGACAATCTGTTTCGCTCAGTGCCATGCCCCAATGATTCCGCCATCAGTTGGGGTGTGACAGATTGGTATCAGAGCCATAACTGTAGGGAATTAGGCTAGACACGACCTAGTCCGGGTCGCTATCTTAGAGACCTAGACTATAGTTAGGAACCAACAGACCAAGCTTATGTGCTAGATTCTGATATTCTTCGCTATCACTGCACTCGAATTTTCAAGTAAAGTCAAGCGATTTAGTCGAGATTAGGTGTGAAAGCCGCAAACTCTCGACTAAATTGTTTGATCAATGCTGATTTTATCAATTTATCAATGATTTCCTCATTATTTTCGATAACGAACTAGGAGAATTATACCAAATCAGGAGTGAAATCCATATTTTGATGAATAATCTCCTCAAATTTTACTAAAACAAGGAGGAAATTGCTAAGCTAGGGGTGAAACCCGAACCTTGGCAACTTATTCCAACTTTTACTCATCTCACCAAAGCCTCGACGGACTCCAACGACCTGAACTCACGAGTATGACCTAGGGAATACACGTTGAATGCCCAAGAATCGAGGCAGAAACGCGATCCCGAAAGTCGAAAAGTGACGACAAGTCTATTGTGAATAGACAAAACGCTTTGGGTAGTCAATTTCTAGTCGCCGCAGACAATCCAGTTCCTCGATTTTACGTGTTTTGATTCTGAGCCCGCAACTGCCGACTCTGATAATTCGTCGATTTTATGTGTTTTAAGTGAGCTTGTCTGTTTATATGTTTAATTTTGATGTTCGCTCGATTCTTGCTATCACTTCGATCGACACACACGACTCGTATTGCTATCCTATCTCAAAACGCTAACAAGACGCTGCAATTCTAGAAAATACTATGATACGATATACGCTATACTATACTCGACATCTATACGATTATGCGACACTATTCGGTATGCTATACGCAATCACTATATACGAATGACACACGAGCTTGGAATGATAGGTTTCTGTATTCTGACTGCCTCTGTGATTAAATGCCTATGTGCTTATGTGCTTCTGTGTTTATGTGTCTCTGTGCTCTACGTGCCTATGTGCTTCTGTGATTACGTGAATCTGTGGTTATGTGCCTACGTGTTTATGTGATGCGTGATTCGACGTGTTTCTAAGCTTTAGTAAATAGTAGACAAGTGAGGTGAGATTCGATTTGTTGTGTCTGAGACATACGACGATGTCTGTTGCAGACCATGTCGTCATCTGGACATCGAACCCCACTTACTCGCCAAGAGAAGAGAGACAGGCATCTCGCTACTATCATTGCCAAGAGTGTGGCAAAAGCTGTGAGCGATGTCTTTGAAAACGCCAGCAAATCGTCTGAGGAGTCACGAATCGATGCTCCTAAGGATGCCAACAAGACTGGCTTCAGCTTCAAACAGTTTAAAGCATGCAGACCCAAAGAATTCACCGGAGAAGATGGTCCTACCGCCATGTTTCAATGGTTCGATTCTGTTGAAGTCACTCTGCGCCAAAGCGGCTATCCTGAAAATCTTCGCACCCTCAATGCTACAGGCGTCTTCCAGTCCCGAGCTCTAGACTGGTGGACGGCTGAACGAAACAAGCGCGGAAATGATGCAGCTTATGAGCTGACTTGGGAGGAGTTAAAGGCTATTATGATGGACGAATTTTGCCCTCCCCATGAACGCCAAAAGCTGGAGGACGAGTTTTGGAACATCAAGCAGAAGGATGGAGACAACGCTGCTTTAACTGCACGCTTTAAACAGCTCAGCATCATTTGTCCCGATCAAGTCAAGACGTCAGACATGGCCATCAAGAAGTATATTCGAGCTCTACCTGATTGTGTTGCCGATTTCGTTCATGCTGCCAAGCCATCATCGATTGAAGAAACCTACCTGCTTGCCGCTGAGATCAATGACAAGCAGGTAAAGTCTAGTTTTTGGGATAAGCATACCAAGTCTCTGCACCAAGTCACCGCCACATCGACCGTCGACACCACCACTGCTCAACCCTCCAAGTCATCAAGAAGAAAGAAGAAGCACAACAACAACAGCTCCAGCAACAAGAACTGTGCTGTGACATCGACTGCTGCTCCTCTGCAAGCCGTACAGGCTCAGCAGCAGTCGCACCACCGACAAGCTCCAGTGATCAATGCGCCGCCAGCTAAGCGCGCTTACACAGGTCCCCACCCGCTCTGCCCGACATGCTCATACCATCATCCGGTGGGAATCGCCTGTCGTTTCTGCGCCCACTGCAACCTCTACGGGCATTTCACTGCAAATTGCCGCTATGGTCCCCGTCAAGCCCCAGTTCAAGTCGCCGCTCATCAAGCTCTACTTCCAGCCCCTCAAGGCCAACCTGCAGCTCAAGCACCCGCGGTCAATGCTCGAGTCTGCTTTGCATGTGATGATCCTAACCACTTTGCAAACATGTGCCCGAACAGGGTTGTGAAACAAGAACCCCAGCAGCAGCAGCAGCAACAGCAGCAGCCTCAACAGCAACAGCAAGCAGCCCGTGCCAGAACCTTTAACATCAATGCCCGTCAAGCCCAGGCTGACAACAATGTGGTTAATGGTACGTTCCTTGTGAATGGTATTTATGCATGAAGTTTTTTTGATACTGGAGCCGATAACTGCTTTGTGTCGTTTGAATTCGAGAAGCTCCTTAGTCGTAAGCGTTCTTATCTCCCCTCATCATTCGAAGTCGAACTCGCTACTGGAAGAACCGTCGCCGTAAATTCTGTTCTTCGTGATTGTACCCTCGAGCTCAACAATCACATCTTCCCAATCGATCTTATTCTGATGCAACTCGGAAGTTTTGACGTCATAGTAGGCATGGACTTTCTTCGCGAAAACCATGCTGAAGTTGTGTGTTTCGAGAAGATGATTCGATTCTCGCTCGCGAATGGTGATCTATTATGTGTGTACGGTGAAATAGCTTCAAATTGTCTCAAGCTCATGTCGTGTATCCAAGCTAGCAAGTATCTCCGCAAGGAATACAACGCTTTCTTGGCCAACATTGTAGTAGCGGAGAAGGAAAAGAAAAAGAAGGTTGAAGTCAAAGACGTCCCAGTGGTTCGTGAATTTCCTCAGGTGTTCCCTGATGATCTTCCCGGACTACCGCCAAGTCGTGATATCGACTTTCGTATTGACCTTATTCCTGGAGCTAACCCTGTTGCTAAAGCCCCTTATCGACTCGCGCCATCCGAAATGAGGGAACTCTCAAACCAACTCCATGAGTTACTTGAAAAAGGCTTTATTCGCCCAAGCACCTCTCCATGGGGCGCGCCAGTCCTTTTCGTCAAAAAGAAGGATGGGTCGTTCAGGATGTGCATCGACTATCGGGAATTGAATAAGCTGACCATCAAGAACCATTACCCTTTGCCTCGAATCAATGACTTATTTGATCAGCTGCAAGGTGCCAAGTGTTTCTCGAAGATCGATCTACGTTCAGGCTATCATCAGTTGCGCATACAAGAGGAAGATATACCCAAAACAGCCTTTCGCACTTGATACGGCCACTATGAGTTCGTTGTTATGCCTTTTGGTTTAACCAACGCACCCGCAGTTTTTATGGATCTGATGAATCGCGTGTGTAAACCTTATCTTGACCGTTTTGTCATCGTGTTCATCGACGATGTCTTGATTTATTCCAAATCGAAAGCCGAACACGCGCAACATCTACGTTTGGTTCTCGAGTTACTCCAGGGGAACCAACTCTACGCCAAGTTATCCAAGTGCGAATTCTGGTTGGAGGAGGTTTAGTTTCTGGGTCACATCATGAATAGTCAGGGTATTCATGTTGATCCCGCGAAGATTGAAGCAGTCAAAAGCTGGGTTACGCCAAAGAACCCGTCTGAAGTCCGATCATTTCTTGGATTAGCGGGCTATTATTGATGATTTATCGAGGGATTCTCTAAAATCGCTGTGCCGCTTACCGCTCTTACCCATAAAGACAGGTCTTTGTTTGGGGAACTGAACAAGAGTCTGCTTTTCAAACCCTTAAGCGCAAGCTCTGCAATGCTCCTGTTCTCACATTGCCAGACGGAAACAACGATTTCATTGTCTACTGTGATGCTTCCAACCTTGGTCTTGGCTGTGTCCTCATGCAACGAGACAAGGTTATAGCTTACGCATCTCGACAGCTCAAAATCCACGAGAAAAACTATACAACCCACGATCTCGAGCTAGGCGCAGTTGTTTTTGCATTGAAGATTTGGCGACACTACCTGTATGGTACCAAGTGTACGATCTTCACCGATCACAGGAGTTTACAACACATCTTTAATCAGAAAGAACTTAATATGCGTCAACGCCGATGGGTAGAACTTCTTAACGATTACGACTGTGAGATTCGTTATCACCCGGGCAAGGCAAATGTTGTAGCCGACGCGCTCAGCAGACGGAGTTATTTGCTCAGTATTCGCAATACCCAAGCCCAGCACAATCTCGAAGCTCTCATCCGCGAAGCCCAGCATGCTTGTTTTAATGAACGCACTTTGAAGAAGGAGAGAATCTATCATGATGGAGCTCAGCTTCTAAGCAAAGTAGATGGGATTTTCTATTATCTGGACCGAATTTGGATCCCTAAGCGGACCGATTTACGGAAGATTATAATGAACGAAGCCCACAAATCCCAATACTCTATTCATCCCGGTGCCGATAAAATGTACCAGGATCTTCGTTACAAGTACTGGTGGCCGGGTATGAAACGGGATATCGCTCTCTATGTTGGAAGTTGCCTGACTTGTGCGAGAGTTAAGGCTGAACATCAACGACCTTCTGGCTTACTCGAACAACCTCCAATTCCCATATGGAAGTGGGAGAGTATAGCTATGGATTTTATAACCAAACTTCCGCCCACGCCATCAGGTCACGATAGCATTTGGGTTATAGTTGATCGTCTGACCAAATCAGCCCACTTTTTGCCAATACGGGAAGACTACAAGGTAGAGCGACAGCCCGAATCTACACCGACGAGATCATTTGTAATCATGGTACGCCTCGTGACATCATTTCAGACCGTGACACTCGGTTTACTTCGCAATTGTGGGAAACGTTTCAAGCGGCCCTTGGTACGTCGCTTAACCTGAGTACTGCATTCCATCCTCAAACTGACGGACAGACTGAAAGAACGATCTGTACTCTTGAAGACATGCTCCGCGCGTGTGTCATAGACGTCGGAGGTAGTTGGAACAAACACCTACCGTTAGTCGAATTCTCGTACAACAACAGCTATCATGCCAACATACGAATGGCACCATTCGAGGCTTTATATGGAAGAAGATGTCGTTCGCCTATTGTATGGCACGAGATCGGTCATTCGCAATTAACCAGTCCCGAGTTACTACAAGAAATGACTGACAAAATCCTCCAGATTCGAGACAACTTGGCAAAGGCCAGGGATAGACAGAAAAGTTACGCCGATAGAAGACGCAAGCCCCTTGAATTTGACGTTGGCGACTACGTACTCCTAAAGGTATCACCTTGGAAGGGTGTAGTCAGATTCTCCAAGATAGGGAAACTAGCGCCTCGATATGTTGGACCTTTTAAGATTCTGGAAAGGATCGGAAAAGTCGCCTACAAACTCGAACTACCGGAGGAACTCAGTAACGTCCACCCGACTTTCCATGTGTCAAACCTTCGAAAGTGCCTAGCTGACCATGATCTGATTGTACCTCTCGACGATCTTCAGCTCAACGAAACGCTACACTTCGTGGAAAAGCCTGTTGAAATCATGGATCGCCAAACCAAGCAACTCAGACGCTCACGCATCCCTATCGTGAAAGTCCAATGGGAAGGTAAACGGGGCACGGAGTTCACTTGGGAACTCGAAAGCGACATGAAGGCTAAGTACCCGCAGTTGTTCAAATGAAGATCTGAAGCATCAAATTGGTAATTCACGGTGTTGTGCAGCTTCGAGCCTAATTTCAGGACGAAATTCCCTAAACAAGGGAGGCTGTAACACCCCGTGTTTTCGAATGTCAAAGTCAAAGTCAAAGTCCAAATCAACTTTGACTTCTTTGACTGTAATTAGTCGATTTTATGTTTTATTGTATTATGTGGAGTAAGTGTTGTAATCAGGAAAGAATCGAAGTAATCGAATGTTTGATCGACACGAACCGACTTACGACTGTGAATAGTAGGAAGTAACAATGCGATAAAGTTAATCAATCAATAATCAAGCTAATCAAACCATCAATCAAACTCGAATCTCGAACTATACGAATTTGGTGTTATATTACTTGTGTGTGTGCCTTATGTGTTACCTGTGCGTGCTTACTTTATGTTTTGTGTGGTATTCAATCGAATCAATCGAAACTCGAATCTCAAATCGAATGCAATCGAAATCGAATTATGACGAATGGTAACGTAAGGATAGGGTGAAATATAGATGATTGTATGTTAGATATAGTAGTTGGGACTGAAAGTAATTTGAATAGGAAACTCTATCGTACTCGTATCGTCTCCAATCGAAATCGAAATATCGAAAATCGTCACACCGAACACTCGAACCAGACTGTTGATCGATCAGGCTGTCAGCCGATCGAACAGCCCAGCCGATCGGACAGACTGTCCGATCGAGCAGGCTGTCTGACCGGGATGCCTGGCCGATCGGCCAGCCCTTTCCTCTTTTGGAGCCTATAAATAGGGCTGTCATTGTCATTCTTTCCACTTTTGGAAACTCTCTGATCGACCAGCTCGTGCTCCTCACCTTTTCTCAGATTTCTTCCAATTCTGGTAAGTCTTCATCCTAAATCTTGTACTTTCTTGATCAAAACATGCTCCTACACCTTTCTATCTTTCAAATCTTGATTTCTAACCGTGAAATCATCAAGATCTAAGCATTCTAGGATGATGTCATCATGGTGTTCTTCAAGAACATCATGCTTTGGCCTCAATCCACCATGAATAACTCGGATCTAACCGATTTCCACATAAACAAGTTAAGATCTATCAAAGATCTAGACATTTACATGATGTGAAGGATTGAAAGAAGGAATTCCGACTTTCTTTCAACTCTTTTACACTCAATGCCTTCAAAATTGGTAGAAGCGGAGCTTGAGCCAATTCACTAATCATTTTAATGATTGTGTGGTTCAAGATTCGGATTCTATCTACGAGGTTCACCGACTTCGGGTTAGACGTTAAACCGCCGTTCCGAACCGTTTACCGGCCGGACTTGGGTGATTGCTGTCCGAGCAGGGGAAACAAGTAAGAACGAAGGTTCCATGGTTCAGCTTGATGTCAAACTACCTCAATATAACGTCAAGTACTCAGAACAGCCATGTGTTAGACGAACAGGCCGACCAGGTCAGGATGCTGGCCGAACGGTTAGGCTGTTCGAATGAACAGCCCAACCGATCGGACATGCCAGCCGATCGACCAGCCCAGCCGATCGGCTAGCATATGGCCCCACACCTTACAATTTCATGAAGTATGGTATTGAACGAGGTACTGTTCGATCGAACAGCTGTTCGTCAACATTACTCCTCGGATCATGAGATACTATGCTTCAACACTTAATCGATTTTCAATTCGTTCGACGTATTGGAATGCCACCCGATCGAGCATGCTGTTCGATCGAGTATGGTGTTCGATCAAGTGACATCCTGCTGAGGACTACTACTGAAGTTCCTAACCGATAGGTTAAGCCGGTCGATCGAACAGACCGTTCGATCGATAGACCTGAAAGGTAAGAACACTTCAGTGTTCTCAAATACTACAACGAAAACTTCAAAAGTTCAAACCATCATACACAAACACATCCTACTCAAAGGAAGAAACAATCCACTCGAACAGTCCAGCCGATCGAGCCTACCGGCCGATCGAACAGACTATCCGAACGGATCTTCTAACCGAACGAACAACCCGCTCGATCGAACCTGCTGTTCGATCGACCAGGCTGTTCAACCCACTTGCATTTGTTCTGTTGGGATTGAACCCTACCAGAGGAACATATAATGTAAAGCCAAAAACCGGATCACATCAGTGGACTATCAATAAGCAGCAGTTTACTCTTTGCTTTCCCCTTGACAGTGGTATTCTAACAGCTGATGAATCTTAAGTGCTGCTCAACTGATGAACTAAACACCGATGATACTCTAAAAGACTGCTGAAGACAAACACTTTTGCTCTATCTACTGCTGTGTTCTAAGTACTGCTGAAGACTCAAGCACTGCCCACTCAAAGACTGATCACCTTTGAAGAAAGCACTGAAGTTCAACATCAGTGCTCAGGCTACAACAGCGGAACGTGAAGCAGTAGTTATCTCTAGTTTGCATTATACTAATTATCAGATGTTGTATATCAGTAGTTTGTATAGAACATTGTTTATTGGTTGTTAGGTCGTTAGATGTCACTATCATGGTGACGTCAGCCAAGATGCTTCAGTGGTTTGGACTGCTTATAAATGTAACAGTACCCTGTACTGTTACATTTGATTGACTGGGTAGATTCTTCTTCTCCAGTCTAATCCTTTCATCTTGTGCAACCAACCTTGGGGTATCTGGCTGAGGGGGAGCTTAGTTTCTATAAACATGCTGTAATCATTTGCTTTGTATTTTCAATCATTCAACTCAATGAAAAGTACTTGTTTATCAAACTATTTTCTTCCTTGATTGTGTTTATACAGTTTGTATCCATTTCCGCTGCACTTTACATTGTTACATATTCATTGATCTGTCAAGTTCATACAAACAAACACAATCATGAGAGCCTCAGATCCCAACAATTGGTATCAGAGCTTGGACAGTCAAATTCGATCTAACAATCAATTTGACATAACAGTTCAGCTCACAATTCATTGATACTAAGGATGGTTGTATTCAGTTGAAAAACAGAGTAACGGATGAATCATGATCAAAATGGTTATTCAAAACTCTGTAAATCAACCAAGATGTCATATGACACACAAATTCCACGCAACAAGTGATGTCATGCACAAGTCACTCATAGTTTTCAGATCTGTAAAATATCTGATAAATTATGGGATCGTTCGATATTTTCAAAATTGATTTCAATTGTTGTTTTGATATTTGTGATGCTCTCACTAAAATGCTAAAGTATGAACCTCAAATTAACAAAAGCCTATGTTCTTAAAACAGTAGTGCTTTTGATAACACAAAAGAGGGAAATTAAAACTTTAGTCATTCAGATCCTATGTGCTCAAAGGCAGGTTGAGAATCCTCAAAAGGACCAAATCAACTTTGTCAAAACACATTAAGAAAATAAGGTGTCAAAACAGTCCTAATCATATGTAATGTGAGATCTGGTAATAAAACATGTACAAATGTGGCTAGATCTCTCAAAACATTACTTCAAAGTGATTCTGGATTAAGCGTGTTTAAAATAAAATATCCCAGTGAGTATTTCTGAACATGTGAATAAAAAGGGTAAATAGGGAAAAAGAAAATGAACAAATCTCAAAGTGTGGTTATCTCAAAACTTTTGAAATCAAAAGAAAAGAGTATAAGCATAAAACGGTTAAAGTTGGGTTAAACAATGGAATCATGCAACTGTGTGTGCATTCATCTATACAGAAATTGGTTATCTCAAAACTTTTGAAATCAAAAGAAAAGAGTATAAGCATAAAACGGTTAAAGTTGGGTTAAACAATGGAATCATGCAACTGTGTGTGCATTCATCTATACAGAAATTGTTTTGGTAACAATGACATCCCCTGTGATTGTTCTTAAAAGAAAAATTTACAATCAGTTGACAAGAAAATGACCCCAAACAATGGTCAAAATAACTTGAGAATGATATGATCATGAACTTATTTGATAAGCTGTCAGATCCTTTTGATAATTTTCAAAACTTCCTTTAATTTTTTTTTAAGAATGAGTTTTTTCTCTAAAATAAAACCAGATATATATTACTTTTTATAAAATATATTCTATACTTTTTCTCATTTTTGATAGTAAAAGTTCTTCTCTGATCAGGATGTAATTTCCTTATTTCATGTGAGAAATTGTTATCCTAAAATCTAATCAAAAGGAAATGACCCACATATCAAGGTCATGTTAAGCTCAAGTTTGGTTTTCACAGATCATAAATTGATTGCAAATTGATTTAGACTACTGATATACTCATGTTCTAGTTCAAGTAATTAGACACAAAATGAGCAGCTTAAGTAGAAATGTCTTAATCATCTGGGATGCTAAACCATTGTCTAAATAATGGACATTTGTCAAAACCTTGGACAAAATTTCTGTAGATAACTGCTGGCAATTTAATCTTGATAATTTACACCTAAAATGTATTTTGTCAAGAATAGCATCTCAGGTGCTCAACAGATGTTAGATAAGATATTGTGCCTTCACAAAACAAAATCAATTCTACATCTGAACAAGCAGATGCTAACATTGTTTGTCAAAAAGTTAAAACACTGCTGCACTATCAGTTGTTGCAACAAAAGTCTTCATTTTATCTTCTACCACTGTTGTACCTAAAATGTTGTTGTGCCTCAACATCTGTTCTCTAAAGCCTGCCCACTGTTGAGAGTCAACCTCTGCTTCTCCAAAAACACCGATGTTTAAAATCATTGTTCCATCCACTAATACATCCACTGTTTCATTTCATTACCGTTGTAACTACTGATGATTGTTCCATCAGTAGTTGTCAAAACAACTGTCCTCCATTAGTTACCATAACATCAGGGGTTGGCACGTGGTCAGTTTTTTAGCCGTCAGATCATTATAATCGCTCCCACATCAGCATTCACCTTTTTCCTAAATAAAACCCTGCCCTAACACCAAAACAGGGTTTTACTGTCGAATTGAATTCCAAAGTTCTCTTCTCATAGCAGTTTCCCTCTCATAACTCCAAAACCTTCTTCGATCTTCTTCATCAAAAATGACGAAACCAAAATCGAAGTCAAAATCAAAACCATCTTCTTCCTCCACCACAGCAGATGCCACTCTAATGGCCGTTGAAACCACGGAGATTCGCTACAAAGCTCCACACAACTATGTGGGTATACTCACAAAACCTACCGATAACCACACCTTCGACTCCATCATTGACACCTTATCTGCGTCAAAGTACAAAACTTTGATAACAGCAGACACTCCCATATACCTTGATACCCAGAGAGAGTTCTGGAAAAATGCCACCCTTGAAAAACAAGGAGATATCATCACCGCCATCAACTCCTCGATATAGGGTAAGAAGGTTCAAATCTCTCCAAAATCCATTTCTGAAATCTTTAAACTCGATGATTTGAAAGGAAAAACCTCATTTTCTAAAGACGAGTTGAAAAAGATTTCATGAACAGGGGCTATGCAGAACAACCGAATAGGGATACCCTACAAAAGGGTTATTTCCCTTCTGCACCCAGATTTTTATTTCACACACTACTAATGTGTGTTTCTAATAAAACAACGTCTTTTAATGAAATACCAACTAAAATTCAATGCCTGGGGTATGCAATTTTAAACAATGAAAACTTTAATTACTCCCAGGAAATATTTGATGATTTGGTAAGAAACGTTGATAATAAGGCATTTCTGCTCTTTCCAAGATTTCTAAGCTACTATTTTGAACAAAAATTTGTAGAGAAAGATGCAGATTTGCCCAAACAAGGTGTCTCTTTCAAAATAAACTGTTTAACAATTGAAACATTTTCAAGAATGATGGCACCAACAAAACTAAAAGCAAAGGTGCCTGAGCAGGTTTTAGAAACTGCCACTACTCCTCAGGTAACCTCTACTGAGCCTACTGCTCCAGGTGATCAAAGTAGCACACCCACTGCTTTGAAACCCACACCTGCCACCAAAAAGACAAAAAGAAAAACATCCAGAAAACCCACCAAACCCACAACAAAGGCATCTCTGGAAGATGAGATCCCAGAGACAATGTCAGTGACAGCACAAAAGTCACCAATAACCACTGCTGCTACTTCCTCACAGCAGGTGGAAGAAAGATCTCAACCCCAGCCTCAAACTCCTCCTGCATCCTCACAAAAGGATCAGGTTGTAACCACAGGGACACCAAATTATGAAGCTCTGGATCCACTCGGATCTATCTTCCACAGTCCTGATCCCAAGGACATGTCTCTTTCAACACCCATACCCTCACCAATCATAATGCCCCAATCAATAATACCCCTGTTGCATGCAGTTGATATTGCACAGACACAAACCAGTTCCTCTCTATCACCCATTACTGAGAGTATACCTCCACAAGTGACTGGGTCTGATGCTTATACCTTTGCTATCCCAGCAACAGCTGAGGAGGTTACACCCCCTGAGTTACAAGTAACTCTCGGTGGTAGTTCAAGTGGAGCAACAACTACAACTGATGGATCAACAGATCTTCAGTTGGACAGTTGTTACATTAATAAGACTCCCTTGAAGGCAATTTCTTCCATGGCAACATCGGTAACCACCAGTGAGTTGATTCTAACCACCGGTACCATCAAAGGTTTATCGAGTGCTGAAGAAAGAAGTCCCCAGTACCAAGAACAAGGGGCATCAATGGATGATTTTTGGGACTCTGTTCCAAAGTCACACATTGGTACAACCACCACTGGTGGGGATTCAGATGATCCTACAAATGTAGGTGATGATTCAAAATATCAGGAATTGACGAAAAGAGTTGACAAACTTGAAGATTCAGTTGCTGAGATTAAAGATATGGTGCTAGAGATTTTGAAAGCTCAGAAAGCACAAGCTACTGTTGTTCCTGCTCAAGCAACTGCACAACATGCATATGCTGCAAATGAGCTTTGGAATATTTTTCAACCCATGCTTGAAAAACAGCAACACATGGCTGATCAAAAGCATGCTATTCAAGTACAAATGCTGACCAACATGGTGGAATCAAGGTTCAAAGACACTCAAGCAGACATCAAGGCTATAAAAGCTAGTATACAAAAGACTGCCCAGAGTGGAAAAGCTCCATCCTCAATCCTCTTCATGAATACACCCCTTGCAGATAATGCCAAAAAGGGGGAGAAAATCAACTTGAGAAAGAAAGGAATAGAAGATGGGTTGTATATTGAACCAGAAGAATCCAAAACCTCAAAAACTTCAACTCAAACAGCTGATACATCAGTAGTTACAAAAACTGCTGACAGTAGCCAAACAGTTGCCATGACATCAACACACACCACTCTATCACATACCATCACAACCACTGTTCCACCACCATCTGTGTCTACAACACAAAAACCACCACTACCATCACAAACAGCCAAACCATCATCACCCCCTACCAAAAAGCAGAAGACAACAGATGTTATAACATCTGTTGTAATGACAACAGTGGTTGAAACACCAGTTGATTCAACTACTGTTAGTCAACCACTGATCACTACTCAAACAACTGCCATCATAACCCCTGCTCAAAAGTAGAAGACATCTGTTGATACATCAGCAGTTGTAATGACAACAGCAGTTGAGACACCAGTTGTTTCAGCAGCTGTTAGTCAATTATCCACCTCTGCTATCACCTTTCCTACATCACAACCAAAGCTCCCCAGTAGAAAAAGAAAGCCAATACCTGCCAATGAGGGAATACATGATCCTAATGCTGCAAAATATCCATCGGAAATTGGAGCTCTCAAAAATGAGATGAGGCAATTCTTTAGAGAAGAAGATCCTTCAAAAAGAAGATTCTCCTCACTCATAGGCTACATGCCACCAGAGGATATGGATGATTACCTCAAGATCAAGGCAAGGCAAGCTAAAGTTAAAGCTAAGGTTGAGAGTGAAAATGAAGGTCTAAGCGAAGAAGGCATTGCTAAAAGACTGGAGTTCTACTTCACAAAAGTAAAGCAGATAGAAGAATTTGCACAAGAGCTAATCAAAGAAAAGGCTGATCAAAAGAAGAAGTTAAGAGAACAACTTCTAGCCTTCATCATGAATGAGAAATTCTATCCTGCTAAAGAACAACAGTTTAAAGAATGGCCATTAGTAGCTTTAAAGCATGAGGCTGAAAGGATTCAAAGAATCAAGAATGATCCTTCAAAAAGGAAGAATGCTCCAAACTGGAGCAAATACAAAAAGCTCATTGTTGACCTCACTGCTGAATACAAAGGAAAGAAAAAGGAGCTGGTGGATGCTAAGATGGACACTGCTGAAGCCATATCAAAATGGTCCAGGCAGCAGACTGATGAAGCCTATAAAAGGCTGAAGAAAAGAAAGATAACTGCTACAAGTGCCTCAAAGAAACAAGAACATATGATGAAACTTGAACAGCAGATTGAAAACCTCAGAACCATGTTCAAATCAGCATACAACCCTACTTTTGTGTCAAATCAAAAAGAAGGTAAACAGCTGACTGAGGAAGAGGTCAAAGAAAAAGAAGCAGAGTACTTCAAGGATGCCATCATGAAAATGGGTCTGAAAGAAGATAGCTCAACAAAGCTTCAGAACCTTTTTGAGAAGGTGCTAAACAAACCTGCATCACCAAACACTGCAACAGACATGTCAGAAATTGAAAGGCAAGAGCTTATTGAACAAAAAACTGCAGAAGATATAGCTGCAGCAAACAAAGTCATTGAAGAAGCCTTCAAAAGAATGTCTGAAAGTTTGCAAGTGTTTACAAGGCCATCATCCCCCAACTCATCAAAAAATAAGTCTCTCCCAAGAAACCCACTTGGCTTAAAAATACTAAAGTGGTTGTCTGATCAAAAGACCCACGTATTGACCCTGGTCAGAGCCAATGGCGAAGTGAAGTACATATCAAGGAAATAAGCACTAGGCCTTAGTGTTGAAGATTTGCAGGATCTCCTTGAACTTTCACTGTGTAGGGATGAGGATGACCAGAGTGCAAAGGAATTTGAAGCTGAATTTAAGAATCAAGCTATAGCACTCTTGATGAGAAATAAAGGCCCTGAATAATGAAGGGTTTTGGCATTATCTGTTTCAGGGGGAGATTGTTGGGATTGAACCCTACCAGAGGAACAGATAATGTAAAGCCAAAAACCGGATCACATCAGTGGACTATCAATAAGCAGCAGTTTACTCTTTGCTTTCCCCTTGACAGTGGTATTCTAACAGCTGATGAATCTTAAGTGCTGCTCAACTGATGAACTAAACACTGATGATACTCTAAAAGACTGCTGAAGACAAACACTGTTGCTTTATCTACTGTTGTGTTCTAAGTACTGCTGAAGACTCAAGCACTGCCCACTCAAAGACTGATCACCTTTGAAGAAAGCACTGAAGTTCAACATCAGTGCTCAGGCTACAACAGTGGAACGTGAAGCAGTAGTTATCTCTAGTTTGCATTATACTGATTATCAGATGTTGTATATCAGTAGTTTCTATAGAACAGTGTTTATTGGTTGTTAGGTCGTTAGATGTCACTATCATGGTGACGTCAGCCAAGATGCTTCAGTGGTTTGGACTGCTTATAAATGTAATAGTACCCTGTACTGTTACATTTGATTGACTGGGTAGATTCTTCTTCTCCAGTCTAATCCTTTCATCTTGTGCAACCAACCTTGGGGTATCTGGCTGAGGGGGAGCTTAGTTTCTGTAAACATGCTGTAATCATTTGCTTTGTATTTTCAATCATTCAACTCAATGAAAAGCACTTGTTTATCAAACTATTTTCTTCCTTGATTGTGTTTATACAGTTTGTATCCATTTCCGTTGCACTTTACATTGTTACATATCCATTTTACGCATTGCTCATCATTATGCTATCGAACTATTCAGGCTAACCCTACTCTCAAGCGCTCCCTTCAATCCATCAATCAATCGCTGTGAGTATACTCGATCCCTTTTTGCTTTCAGCACTTTTGGGTGTTACATACGTTACTTATATCAAAACATAATCGATCACACTACCCAAACTATCTGAACGCTAACCAATATGCATGTATTACGTGACTAAATGAATGCTTGTTGATTGTGTTTACACGTGGAATGTTGTCTACCTGCCTTAACGACGTAGTACTATAGTTTGGACTCAGCACCCGTTCACACGGGGGTTGTTAAGGACAATTACTTGCATGGATTACGGTGGTAATCATGTATTGCTAACCGTCTCGGACGGTCAACCCGCAGTCATTGGTATCGATAGATCCATGTCGATAATTAACATGCTTCGTTTTCCTCTGTGTACGTGCTGGTGATGTGTAAACTATTTCGAACTCTATATGCTATTATCAAACTTGTATGCTCACCTCTACATTATATGTATTGACTTTATTTTAACGTATGTGACAGGTATTTAAGATGTTTGCTTGCTAGGAAAGCGAGGCTAGAATAAAGCTCTAAAGGCCCCCAACAAATAGTTGTCTGTCAGGAAAAAGCAACTAGAGCATAGTTGTCTGTAGATCTTGTCAGGCTGGGTCTTTAGGAGCATTTGAACAATATTTATTTGTTTTATTTAAAATCTGAGTTGTCGGAACAGAATATTTGACTAGTTGTTATCTGTAATAATTTGTTTGTTATTTGGGACACGGTATGGGACGTGTTATTTAAACTGAATAGTGATGATAATTGTTATGGAAACTTATTTGACTAGTGTCATGCCCCGATGATTCCGCCATCGGTTGGGGTGTGACATCTTGTACGATCAACATTGAGCTCATGCTGAGGGGGATTTTTAGTATGTAAGCATTTATTGTAATCATTATGTTTGTAATCATTCGACTTAATGAAAAGCATATGTTTACTGAAAACTAATTCTCTCTGATTGTGTTGTAAAGTTTGTTTCCATTTCCACTGCATTTGATTCTTATTTTATTCATCCATTTCTTCATTATTATCAAACAGCCACAATCATGATAGCCTCAGATCCTAACAATTGGTATCAGAGCCTGAACAGTCAAATTCGATCTAACAATCAATTTGACATAACAGTTCAGCTCAAAATTTATTGATACTAAGGTTGGTCGTAATTGTTGAAAAACAAAAGTAAAGGATAATCACGTTTAAAGTTGGTTATTCGAAAACTTTTATAAAACAACCAAGATGTCATTTATCGCATAGGAATCACATAACACTGATAATCTGATATAAACTACCGATGATTGTTAAAGTTAGTAAAATTTAATAATCTCGAATTGGATATAGTCTTTCATATATGAATGTTTGTAATGAAAACTATGTTTGGTTCCATGATTGACTGCTGCTAAGGGTTTATCTCATATCATTAAAGACTTATGTTCAGAAAATTGGCATTTATGCCCTTGGTAACATATAAGAGATGAACAAAACCTTAGGAACACAATCTTATATGTGAACAACAATTTTGGAAAACCTTCAAAAGTTAAAAACAAAATTGTTTAAAATTAAGATGAAAATCAGTAGTCTCAAAAATATGCATCAGATATAACCATGGATCAACTCAAAACTATGATAGTAAAATATCAGTGTTGTAAAGAGTTTGAAATTAGCCCAAATCTCTTACGAGAAAAAGGGTGAAATCCTACAAAGGTTATATGTTTGATGTTCAGAAAATCAGATCATGAGTAATGTGAAATTTGGCATAAGCATTAGCAAAAATGTCCAAATCTCTCAAAACATTGCTGAAAGTGATTTTGGATTGAGTATTACACTTAAGAGTTCACAAGTGGGTCCTATAAAAGGAAAAACCAAAAATAAACATACATCCTTGGTCAAACATATGTCATCAAAAACAACCATGTACAATCATTGTATTGTATCGTATCAGGGAAGGTTCAGGTAACAAAGGTATCATCAGATAATTATCTACAAAAGAGGAATTGGCCAAATTTTCAGAAAAATTCTTCACATGGTATAAAAAGTTCACAGAGGACTTTCAAAACCATTGTGAACAGGCTACCTCACTGTCATAATCATTTAACAAGGCTATGGTATCAAACTGTGGTTATGAAATTTATTTCAAACCACTGACCATCTTCCTAAATTTGAGAATGAAGTGATTCTGACCTAATTAAAAGTTACATTGACTTTGAAAATGCACTAGATCTAATTGATGTTGTTTTCAGGAAATATTTACTTATTTTTCTTGTAAAATTTTTTTAATAAAACAGGATATATTATTCTTCATTTTTCTTAAAGAATGATATATTTTGCATTTTTACTTGTTTTAGATGGTAAAAATCCAAATACCTGTCAGGATGTAAAACCCTTTCTGTTTTTGTCTAGGGTAATATATTCTTTGATAATGGGTCAAGAGGAGTTGGTGTTAAGGGTCTGGATCATTTCATTCATAAAACTTGAGTCTAAATCTGTAATAAAAGATGATTGTTGACAAGCTTCAAATATTTGGCTGCATATGTTTTACTCTAAATTCTCAAAAGATTAAAACACAAAATGTGTGGTCAAAGTACAATGTGATAATCATCTGGGATATTCAACCACTGTCAAAATCTATAGAATGTTTAAAACATGAAGTAGATGTGTGGTAAAACCTTGAAAGCAAAAACCAGTGAATTCTCTGCATTAAAAATCCCTGTAAACCCTGTTGTTATGTTATGTTATTTCTGATAGACTTGCATCTAAAATGTGTTTGTCAAGAAGTTGATTTTATAGGTAACTCACAATCACCATGAACAAATGTTGGACATGATATTAAAATCATTTCCTTCATCAGAGCAGCAGATGTACAAAACAGCTGTTAAAGCTCATCCACTGATGCACAAACAGTGTTTGACCAAAATAGCCTTCTAAACCTCTACCCTACTTCACCCCAAACCACTGTTGATAAATATCCATCAAAAATGGATAAAAATTATCAGTGGGCCAAATCCATCTTTTAAATCCTTTCACCTTCTTTTCAAACAGATGTTGGATCACTAAAGTCACCAACAGATGTTAGCTCAGATGATTCACATTTGAAGCTTCACCTTTTAACCATCAAAATCTTCCTTAAAACTCATTCATTTCACCACACACTTGGCAACATCTATGAAAAGGGATTCTTACAAAAGACCTACCCTAAAACATATGTCCTATGATTGACACTCTACCAGTTCATCAACAAGTCATGTGCTATGATGCATTAAAAGACAGAAAGTTGGGTATTTGTCATGAAAGAGGGGCTTCAGCAGTTCAGTGACAACAAGTTTGAAAATCTTGTGCCACCGCCAAAGGATGAGAATCTTTTTGGCAAAAAGTGGGTCCTCAAAGAACATAGCATATGCTAGGAGCATGGTTGTCAAGATTTCTCATACTCAAACAAGTACAAACATCAAGGTGTTTTGACTATGCACATGCAGCAGATGTTCCCACAACCACTGATTGAAGAATATTATGATGCTGCTGCTATTGCTGAAAAGTCTAATCGTTTGTAACTTCAAACGGATAACACAGGGAGTTTGAGGATCAAGGATCCTTATTAATGTCAATGTTTTTAACAATTGTTCCTTGTGTGTTTAGTTTACGTTTGTAGGTATTATGTGAACTGAGTCAACATGGGAACGTCGGAGGAATATGCTGTTTATAGCATGTGCAAAAGGAGTCATGACCGTTAAGGGGGATCGTGTGAGAGTTGCATGATTTTCGGATAGTTTGTTACTAGGATATTTCTAATTTTAAAGGGTTTAACAAGCTCAGAATAGAAACACATTAGCTATTATTCGAACTCTCTGATACTCATTGGCGAAACACACACTCACACTAGCAAATCATTGTATTGAGCTTGTTATCTTCCAAAGTTGTAATCTTTCTTATGCAATATAGTTGATAGTGATGTTTTCACTATCCGAGGCTTTTTATGCCAGAGATCATTCATTGATTAAAGGTTTTTTCCTCGTTTAAATCCTTGTGTTCATCATTGCCAACATTACGTACTAGTTCATACATTTGTTCATCAAACTAAGCACTCAACCTCACAAAAATCAGATTTGGTTACATTATCCTTGTTGTGATTTTTTTACCAAAACAAGTATTATGTCTCATATGTACAAGTTACACCATCAAGGAATCTTAACTTTAAATGATGAACATATGAAGAACCAACATAATCTAAAGAAAATCAAGTGTTTCGAGTGTTGTTTGATGTATGTGATGAAGTTGTTGTTGTTGTTGAACTTGTGTTTCTGTTTAGATCCATCATATGTAAGCTTGTTAGAAGCTTAGATCTAACAAGTTTAAGCATGGATCTTGAAAGATCCATGAAGTAACATGTTGTTGAACTTGAAGATCTTTAAAGTATACTTGAAAGTTGTTTTAAAATGGATTTCTCGTGTTCTTGAACCTACTAATCTTATGGGTGATCAAGTTTATAAAATAAAGTTTCATCAAAGTTTATAAAAGTTAAAAAATAAGCTTTGATTTAAGTAGATCTATATGTTTAGTGTGTAGATCTAAATTACTACACATTTTTATGAAACTTCAAGTTTATAACATGGAAAGGTATGATGTATTTAGTGATCTTTACTTGCAAAAATTGTTGATTCTTGAGTTTTGGTGATTAAAAGAAAATAAACACATGTTTTAAAACATGGGAAAACCTCCATTTTTAGGGGAAACTATGTCAAAATTTTTATCAAATTTTGACACTTAGAAAATATAAAGCTTTGTGAAACTTTTTCTACAAAAATGTTCAAGAATGTTTACCAAATGTTTTCCCTAATTCTTATCCAAAACTACAAGATAAGAAATAGAGTTTTCTTCAAGAAATGAAACAAGTATGAATATGTATATTGTAGGGAAAAATATATATATTTAAAGGTCACCAAATTATGTGCTATGTGTATATTATGTGTAAATGTATATTAGTGTACATTTAGGAACATAAAAGTACACTAAATACTCCCAAGGAGTAAGCACCAAATACACATAAAAATACACAAGAAAATATTTATAAATAATATACACAAAATCACCCATAAATGGGTGTATGAACAAAATACCAAAATATATAGTTGTATATATTCCTTATCAAAATCTAAGGACTTTGGACACTTGGGCAAGTATTTGGACATATATATATAAGGGACCGCTGGAATGAGAACCACCTGGAGTTGTAAGAACCGTGAGAACCACACCGTACGGGGCGAGGTGGACCAAATTTTTTTTTCAAAAACGTAGATGCATGTATTATAAACACATTCGTAAAAAAAAAATTTTTAAAAAAATGCCGTGCGTGTAGTTTTTTACACCACAAGTTTGTGGTTTACGAGTTCCGTAAATACGGAACTCGTAAACTACAAACTTACGGAACTCGTAAACCACAAACTTGTGGTGTAAAAAACTACACGCACGGCATTTTTTTTTATTTTTTTTTACGAATGTGTTTATAATACATGCATCTACGTTTTTGAAAAAAAAAATTGGTCCACCTCGCCCCGGATCAAGTAGTTCTCGCGGTTCTTACAACTCGAGGTGGTTCTCATTCTAGCAGCCCCCTATATATATATATATATATATATATATATATATATATATATATATATATATATATATATATATATATATATATATATATATATATATATATATATATATATATATGGGAGCGCTAAAATGAAAACCACCTCCAGTTGTAAAAACCGAGAGAACCACTTTTCAACCATTAAATCTTTAGATCTTCAAGATCAATGGATGAGATTAAAAGTAATTAAAAGGTACTATTAAAGATTTTTTGTCTTATTATGTCTTTAATATTTTAATCCAAAATGTTAGTTTAGTAAATTTACTCAATTTTGTCTTTTTGTCTTTATTGTTTTTTATTACTATTTTTGTATTATTATATTAATTGTTATTTTTTAAATAGAATTTTTTTATTAAAAACTATTTTAAATTCAGATTTTTTAACAAAACAATTTTTTTTTTGCGCGCCGTTCTTTAGACGCCGTTTTTACGCCTGACTCTTTCACGCGTCGTTTTTTTAACACGCCGTTTTTTACGTGCCGTTTTTTTACGTTTTACAATTTACATTAAAAAAGTTTTACGTTTTACGTTAAAAAGTTTAAGTTTTATGTTAAAAAGTTTACGTTTTACGTTAAAAAGTTTACGTTTTACGTTAAAAAGTTTACGTTTTACGTTAAAAAAAATTACATTTTACGTTTTACGTTAAAAAGTTTACGTTTTACGTTAAAAAGTTTACGTTTTACGTTTTACGTTTTTACGTTTTACGTTAAACTTTTTACACCCCCTTCACCCACCCTTCACCCATTTTCAGATCGACAAAAAAGTCTCCAACAAATGAAGTGGCCGTCGAGGTGGTCTGCGGTGGTAATCAGTCAGCGGTGGTTTAACGGAACACAACAGGAGGTGATGATGATCATCATTGTCATCGTCAATGACCATCATCATCGTCATCGCTCACGGCGGCGTCGTCGCCGGGAACGGCGACTGGCCTCCGCCGTCTTTCTCTCTCTCTCTCTGATCTCCTTCTCCAGTTCCCCTTCTCTCTCATCGAAGATGAATATGGTGGTGGAAACAAATGAGGATGAAGCTCTGGTTTTGTGAAGATGGAGATCTGTTTTTTGAAGAGAGAGACAAATGTCTGGTACATTTAAAGGAAGAGAGAGACAAATGAAATGAGACAAATGAGGAGAGAGACAATGTCTAGTACATTTAAATGAAGAGAGGGGGTGAGATTTGACATTTGGGGTAAATGACCAAACTACCCTTTTTTCTGATTGGTTGAGAGTGGTTCTCGCGGTTCTTACAACTGTGAGTGGTTTTCATTTTAGTGCTCCCCTATATATATGGGACCGCTAAAATGAAAACCACCTCCAGTTGTAAGAACCATGAGAACTTTTTGATCCGGGGCGAGTTGGACCAATTTTTTTTCATAAACGTAGATGCGTGTATTATAAACACATTTGTAAAAAAAATTCAAAAAAAATGTCGTGTGTGTAGTTTTGAACACCACAAGTTTGTGTTTACGGGTACCGTAAATTTAAAATTTACGGTACCCGTAAACACAAACTTGTGAAATTTACGGTACCCGTAAACGCAAACTTGTGGTGCTCAAAACTACACACACGACATTTTTTTTTGAATATTTTTTACAAATGTGTTTATAATACACGCATCTACGTTTATGAAAAAAAATTTTGGTCCAACTCGTCCCGTACGGTGTAGTTTTCATGGTTCTTACAACTGTAGGTGGTTTTCATTTTAGCGGACCCCTATATATATATATATATATATATATATATATATATATATATATATATATATATATATATATAGGGCCAAGATTTAGAGAAAACGGTGAAAAGTATGAGAATAGTAAGAACGGTTATGGATCGTCCGATCAAAACAATCTATGGACTAGATTGGCGTGGTGGCGTTTTAGTAAATAACATAAATTTTATTACGTGGACGCGCTTCATTAAGGGTAAAAAAGGTAAATCATCCTTTCTTACATAAAACGCCATTGAAATATAAAACGCCAAGTAAATACAAAACGCCAATTTTATCACTGCGTAGTTTTTTTCTGTGTTTTTAGTTAAGGTCTTAGGCTAGAAAAACGCCATAAAATGTAAAACGCCATAATATATAAATGCCAAGTCTTACATCTGGATAATTGTTAATTACATTTATTGTTATAAAATAATATCCCACCTAAACTACGTGCAAAAAAATCTTATAAATAGAACCATCTCACCACCTTCCGTTTATCACACCAAAAAACACACAAAAACACAATGGTTCCTAAATACCACTCACTGTAAAACGCCAAAAGTTGAGAGAAATCAACGATGGCAAACATCTTTTCTTTGATACTCAGTAATGTTCTGCATGAAGTTTCGCTGAATGATTTGTTTGGTGAGGGGAGATTTTGCTGCATGAAATGGACAAATTTCACGAAAAAGGGACTGATGACACCCATATGTCATTATGTCTTCTTTGTTCTCAAAGAAGGTTTGGATGAGGAGAAGAGACCGATCCCAGTGTAAATACTACTTTGGCCTCGATGATGATGATAATGAAGATGACGGGCAAATAGCATCGACCCACACGGAGTCAATCTATGTCTCCAACATCCACAAACCCACTTCAACACAAGAACAAGAAAAAAAACCACGCCAAAACCCAAAACGCCATTTATTTGTGACAGTTCTTGTAGTTTCAAAAGAAGAAAGAGACTGATGACACTAAAGATTTAGATCATAAATTGCTTCTATTTGTGTCTTTAATTTTCTTTTTCTGTTGTTTGTTATGTAATTTTCAGCTAAGAACAACAATACATTAATTCTGTAATGAAAAATATAATAAAACGCCAAACGGGCAAATGCTTGTGAAACGCCATCATGCCATAAAACGCCCCAAAACTACCAAACTATAATAAAATTACTTTCGACAAGTACTATTATAATAAATCTAAAAAAAGGTTAAAACAATGTGCAAAGAGAATAAAACAAAAGGTGTCATCTTTATCTAACACCATTGGAAAACAAAATGCCATAATTACAGTCGTAAAGATGGGACGTGTTACAGCCATAAACAGATGAATCTGAAACAAAAACACAGTAACTGCAAACAGTAAAATAAAATGACGGAAACATAATTACTAACATTTATTATATTGAAAGCCAAATACTTGGGGAATTGAATTTATTTATCTTTTTCAAAACGCTATAATTACCTGTCACTGCACGGGAAACAAATCATTATAAAAGTAGACCATGAGAACACAACTCAACACGCCAAAAATTGTCTAAAACGCCACATATTGTCCAAACGCCAAAAACTTAAAAAATGGCTAGGGTTAGTGCATGGAGGTTTGAAAGGTCGGCGAGACGATTCATCCTAAAGTTCTCTGATAGGAGAAGGGTGAAGGTAAGGACAATCAAAGCCATACTTGGTATGTCTGAAGGGGTTCAGGGGGATATTCTAGCCCTTGGGGTTCCAAGGGCCAACGATTGTGAAAGAACTCGAACAGTAATAAGAAGATTGTAGATAAAATTTCAGGCAGAAGATGATCATGATGATGATGATGATGATATTGACGATACTCCTCTACCAACAGTTAGCAATTGGGTGGTGCATGAAGAAGAAGGAACGGTTGAAGTGACTTATCAACACGGGGTGAAATATTCATTGCCGATGGAGGAAATGTTAAAGACAGAGAGGCTACATCTGCTTGAACAACTCTGTGATTTAGCACCTTCGAACGGTGCAAAGTCCAAGGTTGCAATGATATTCAAGTATAGGCTGCGGCAAAGAAGAGACGAAATGATGGCGTTATACGCCAATCTAAAAGTTGATGATGATGAATCTGAAGAAAGTGAGGAACAAAGCGATGGGTACAACTCTGATGTAATCCCATCCACAGAAGACTATTAGTTTATTTTAATTTCGTATTATTGTAATCTTATAAAATATTAATCAATGGTAATCAATTATTAACAAATACCACGAACGCCAAAAAAGTGACCTGGAAAATGCCATAACGCCAAAAAATTAACTATGTGAAACAAAAAGAATTAATTCAACAAGACAGATCAAAAAACAGTAAAACACCAAGTAATTAATGAATCTAGTTAACGCCAAAATTATCTTAGACACCAAAACTGAAGCAGCATGTGACGCACGAACTCGGGAAAAAAAATATTAAAAAGACAAAAAAAACCCCTCAGACCCTGATTACATCCGCGCCACGTGTTCCATCAGGATGCGTTCTCACCGTTCTCACACTTTAGGGCGTTATCTCCTGATCTCGTACGTATATATATACATATATACATATAAAGAAATATATATAATTACTACAATTAATGGGAATTACACAAAAATCGGACAGGTGATAATATATATATATATATATATATATATATATATATATATATATATATTTAACAAGCATGACAAAATATATATATATATATTACAAACAACCCTTAAAAATAGATTATTTTTAAGAAATATAATTTCGAAAAGTATAAAAATCATAAGAATTGATTTTTGACAATTAATAACAAAATATATAAGTATTTATACACAAATATATGTATACTTGCCTAAGTATACATTTGGTAAGATTTTAAGTGTAGTTATACTAAAAATAATATTGGAAATATTATTTAACAATTTACTTATATTTATTTTGGAAAATAATATAAGCATACATATATGAAGACAAGTTCAAAATATATTATTTTTAACACTCATCGTTTTTAAATTCTATACATGTGTATACATTTGGGAATAAAAATATATATAATTACAAATAGAAAATACAATTTAAATTAACGATAACGCGACGAACAGGTGAGACCCGACTATCATGGATACGATCTACACATGTCTCAGACATGCACATCTTACTCGTGTGAGGCACGAAGCCGCAATAAGAACTTAATCCGTTAACACAACTCACAAGACTACAAAACTAAATATATATGTATTAACAATTCAAGAACATATACATTTAAAACAAATACATAAGACAAGATGGCAACTTGTACGTAATGAGTTACAAGTTTAAGTGATTAACACATGTAGAACATTTATAGGTTACGTCGCCAACAAAGAAGATACCGGTAAAGTTTAGACGCTTGAAGACGCAAAGCAGTGAGTTCATGTCCCCACTATTAAACGTTTTCTTGTTTTCTAAACTTTGGGGAAAATACATGTACAATGGTATGGTAAAACTAAGGAATGATACAATAGATCATGTGCGAATAGGGTATACGTAAGCACCATTAATCTAAGTTTAGACCAAGATATAAAAGGTTAGATCTAGTGGGTATTGGCAGCCTCACTCTTGGTCCATGTACCCATGCGGAAGAGTGCTTTTGGGACACAGTCGAAGGGTAATCGATGTACAAATCGCCTAGGTTTGGATGCTTCCTATGTCGTCACACATGTTAATGTCCCCGCGAAATATTAGCGATCTCTATTTTCTTACCTAACAACTTACATCTTACAAATGCATTTTATAATTACATACCATATTTTGATACAAATACAACTCATACATTTTATACAAACTGCATGAATTCACACCAACTTTGTTGACGATTTTCAAACTTACATATATTTCAGGAAATTAGTGGAAGCTTTGTGGGTTTACATGTCAAGATGTTAAGTTCAAGAATCCCATGCCACCTTTTGGAGGATTTGTTTGTTATATCTCGCCTCCTTGCGGTGATATAGGGAACAAAACCTTGATCTTTTAAATTTGGAACTATGTTGTAAACTTTAAAATTATTGTCTTTTGATGAGACATAAACTCTTAACTTAACTTATGTTTGAAACTTGATACAATGAATGGCATATGGAGTTTGTTTATTTCATGTAGTGTGTTTACTTATTCGTATGCAATGAGAATCAATCACGATCACACCTCGCGCTTCCGCCTCTGAGCGGGTATGACATCTTTTTAGGTGGGAGAAGTCATGGTATTTTAGGGTTACTGAAGAAACAAGGTGTATGAAAGAATCGGGACGAAATACAGTGGTTGATGGAGAAATACTTGGCTTGTAGCGATGAGTGACCAAGAAAAATTAGGGTTTCAGAAGGCGTAACTCTTTAGGGTTACTGAAAAATAACGGACCCTTTATCCCTTTCCATTTACAAGCACTTACATTATGATCCTTAAACACTAAAATTTTATCATATTTAACCCAAATGTAGACCTGATATCATATAACTTCCCAATTTATATGTTGTATTTCTCATAAACATGCTAGAAACCTCGTTCGGGTCTATACCCATAATTTTCATCATATCTAGTTAGTAACCGTTTTAGGATTATAATTGATTGATTTGTTCGTTTATGGCTAGCCTATTCGGAATGAGGTCAAGTGTCCCTTAATTTTTTCAATTTGATAACTAGATTTTATCATAATACCTTAGCTTGATTCGGTATGTTTGCATCCATCTATACTCGTTCCTGTATGTTACCTCCATGTGTCAACAATTATTGATATGCGGCTTATCACATCATGATTTAAAAACTAAAACAAAAAAATGGACAGGGGAAATACCTAAATGAAAATCCATACAATGCCTTTTTAAACTCATTACACCTATTATTATAAGTCGTCCACTCTTTGTTGTAAGTGGGTGCATGTCTTTTAGCACTACATGCTTCTGCATATCCTTTCATCATGTGTAATGCTTCTTCTGGAATATTTGAATAGTCTTTGATATCAGATATTACCATGAGAAAGTCGGCAGCAACAACATCGTTCCCATTAACCTTTTTTAACATACGTTTGTAAAAGGTGATAAGAAATCAGGTTTGCAAAAAAAAAGGTTGCATAAATTATACTTACCAAGAGTGTTTTCATCTCAAACAAAGAATCTTCCAAGATATTAAAGACCTCATCTTTTGATTTATCAATCGTTGGAATTGGTAAATGATAGAAGCCTAAGAAATTCTACAAAAAAAGTGAAGTTATTTAAGTGATTTAAAAACCTAACCAAAAAGGTTGGTGTTAATCTAAGTTGTTGGTGCTAATTTGAAGTGATTAGAGTAATAAGGTGTTGGATCTGAGTTTCTTTTTGATTGTATTTTTGTTTGTAAAATAAGATGGAGATGAATGAGTGTGCAGCGGAAATTAAGATGAACACAAACTTTGTATACAATCAAATGAGAGTAATACTTTTAATCAAACATTTTTACACAAAGAACCGAATGATTGAATTTATTTCAATTACGATTACCATGATGATGAATGAATGCAAACTCCCCCTCAGCCAGAGCTCAGCAGTTTGTTCGTGCAAAGAAGACGAATGATCTGAAGAGCTAATAGAACAGTACAAAGTACTGTACTATTTATAAGCACTTGCAAACTACTGAGCATCTTTAGCTGACGTCACCATGAAAGTGACATCTAACCTCCTAACAAACTCTAACCTCTGATCTATACAGACACTGCTTGTGTTAACTACTGCTATTACATTCTATTACAAACAGACTTTAGAAGTACTGCTGCAACCTTCTACTGCTGTGAACCCAGCAGCACTTATCCGGATCAGCAGTGCTTGACTCAAGGCAGTAGATTGAATCAGCAGGACTTGAGTCTTCATCAGATCTTTAATTGAGCAGCAGTTATTGGTCAGCAGTTAGTAAGATCAGCAGATAGGAGGTCATCAGTAGTTGTAATCACTTTCAAGGGGAGAGATATGTATATCAGCATCTGCTTATTCTGAATCCACTGAGCTGATCCAGTTTTGGCTTTACATTATCTGTTCCTCTGATAGGGTTCAATCCCAACAATCTCCCCCTGGAACAGATAATGCCAAAACTCTTCATTATTGTGGATATTTTATTGCCTCATCAACAGCTCCCTTATCTGGCCTTTAAATTGCAATTCAAAGTTAAGGGCATCTGTATCTTCATCATCCCTGCTAAGTGGAAGATTAAGGAGATCCTGTAAATCTTCAAGACTCAGGCCAAGAGCTTGTTCCCTTGATATTATCTTCACTTCTCCACCAGACCTGAGCAAAGTCAATACGCGGGTCTGTTTGTCAGTTGCCCACTTTTGTATTTTTGAGCCTGGTGGGTTTCTTGGAAGATGCTTATTTGCAGAAGTATTTGGAGAGGCTGGCCGATTCATCACTGGCTGAGCAGTGGTAGCAGAATTTTCTTGTTCAAGTTCTTCTTTTAACGTTCTTAACAGGCCTTCTTTTACAACAGCATTGCCAGTAAGAATTTCTTGAACTGTTTCAGCACCTAGCTGGCTTTGACTCCTTCTTTTGTAAAAGGCAGTACCAGCTGGAGCAGTGGATCTCCTGATTTGCAGCTTTGATGGTCCTTTTGAAACCGCTGCTTCAGGGTAGTCAGGTTTTTGAGGGATTTTAGGATCTTTCTTCCTTAATTCCTCCAACCTTTTGTAGGTTGTCCTGACCAAATCTTCCTTCCATCTAGCTACTTGTCTTTTGGTGCCAAAATCAGCAACAACCAATTCTTCTTTCATTCTTTTTAGTTCCAACTGCTTTCAGGTACATTCTTTTTAAACCTTGCCCAATCCGGAGGAGTGTGAGTGACTTTCCTTTTTATCATATCTTGAATTCTAGCTGCTTCAGCTTCAAGCTCAGGAACAGTCCACTCTTTGTACATGTGTCTCTCTCCTTTGTATTTCTTGTAAAACATGATGCTTTCAATGTAGTCTTTCTTCAAAGTTTCAGCAGCTCTTTCAGAAATTTGTTGACTAACATTCTTTGCAAAACGTTCTAGGGAATTGACTTGTGTAAGCAGATATTGGTAGTATCTTGAAACTTCTTTGTCAGATTTCCCTTTTGAGTTTCTTTGTGAGATATCCTCTGCTTGTTTGGCCTTTATCTTCAAATATTCATCAATGTTTTTGGGCCATGGATATCCTTTGATTGAGGGCAAACTCCTTTTGGCAGGGTCATCCTCAGTATAGAAGGATTTTATCTCTTCTCTGACAGCTTCTAGTTCAAGAGGAAATTGAACACCTGCAGGAGGTAAAGGTTTATGCATTGGAACAGAAGAAAGTGGAACTGGTTTTGGTATATTGACAAGAGCTAAAGGTTTTGAAGATGTTTGGGGTGGTGAAGTGACATCATCTTTAGGAGTTAGCCTCCTCCTCTTTATTTGAGGAGGGACTGATGATGTTTTGGATGGAAAGGTGGTTGTAGTAGCGGTGGTTTGTGATAGACTAACAGCTGTTGAAACAACTGGTGTTCCAACCACTGTTGTCTTTACAGCAGATGTTTTAACATCTGCTGTCTTCTGCCTTTTGACAGGAGGTGATTGTGATTTTGGTGGTGATGGTGGTAAAGCAGTAAATGAACTGTGTGTTGAGGTGGTGTGTGTTGAAGTGAGGGCAGATGTTGAAACTACTGAGGTACCAACAGCAGTTGATACAACAGAGGTTACAACACCTGTTTTGGGAGGTGGTTTTTGAACAGACTTTGAACGCCTGACCGGAATGGATTTGGGTAGCCTTACTTTTCTAGTAGGCTTCATCTTTTCATCAAAAAGATTTTCATCATCTCTTGACCCTGAAGTACCCTGATCCGGATAATCCACCTTGGCTTTCTTTTTGGCCTCTCTATCCCTTTTTACACAAGCAAGTGCTTCTGCAAGTGCATTTGTAGTCTCATCAATTTTCTTACTACCATCTGGCAAAGGGATCTGCTTGGTCATATTTGAATTTTCTGGTGCAAGGTAAAGACCATCAGTTATTCCCTTTCTTCTCCATTCTTGAATTTTCTCCCCCTTTTTGGCATTATCTTCAGGGAGTTGATTAATGAAGAATACTGGTGGAGGAGCAGTGCCAGTGGTGTGCAGGATCTGAGTTTTGAGAGCCTTTAGATCAGCCTGAGTGTCTTTGAGCCTAGACTCCATAGCATTTCTCAGCTGTTGAACATGTTTTTCATGTTGCTGATCTGCCAGTTGTGCCTGATGATGGAGATAAGGTTGAAAGAGATTCCAGAGCTCATTTGTAGCAGGTGCTTGTTGTAGAGCAGGTGCTTGAGGTGGAACAGCAGTGGATTGTACCTTTTGTACCTGTAACAACTGCTGGAGCATAGTTTTGAGCTCTGCAACAGAGTTATCAAGTTTCTCAACACGATCCGTCAATTTCTGGTACTTTAAATCATCACCCAATTTAATGGGATCATCTGATTTCCCACTAACAGTGGTTTTATCAGTGGCAGATGTAGGGAATTTATTCCAAACACTAACCACTGATGCCCCTTTTTCTTGGTACTGGGGTCTTCTTCCTTCAACACTTGACAACCTTTTGATGATGCCAGTTGGATATATAAATCCACTGGTGGTTGGCAGAGGTGCTATGTAAGGAATTGCCTCCAAGGAAGTCTTATTAATGAAACCACTGCCCAACTGTAAACCTGTAGGTTCAACAGTTGTAGTGGCTGCTTCACTTGGATTACCATAAAGAGTTACTTGTAACTCAATGGGTGTAACCTCGTCAGGTTTTGTTGGTGGGTTAGCAATGGATGATACAGCAGGCTCAGTCATTTGTTGAGGTATATTCTCATTGACAGGTGATTGAGAAGGACTGGATAGTGCCTGGTTCAAGTCAATTGCATCCAACAGTAGTTGTGTTTTTGGTGGAATTGAGGATGTGATGATGGGTTTAGAAGGCGGAGTTGCTCCGGGCAGTGAGCTGTGGATGATGGAGACAAGTGTATCCAGAGCATCATGATGTGGTGGCCCTTTGTGTACAACCTGTCCTTTTTGTGAAGAAGCAGGAGGAGTTATGGTTATGGGTTGAGATATTTGTACCAACTGCTGTGAGGAAGAAGCAGCAGTGGTTTCTAGTGACATTTGTGTTGTCACAGGCGTTAACTCTGGTATCTCATCTGCCAGAGTTGCCTTTTTGATTGGTTTGGAGGGTTTTTTATTTTTCTTTTTGGATGGCCTTTTTGGTTTGGTAGGTGTGGGTTTCAAAACAGTTGTTCTGCTGCTTTGATCACCTAGAGCAGTAGGCTCAGCAGCAGATACCTGAGGAGCAGTGGTAGCTGCTAAAGTCTGCTCAGGTACCCCTGTTTGTGTTTTGCAAGGTGCTAACATACGTGAAAATGTTTCAGATATTAGACAGTTTATTGCAGTTATTTCACCTTGGTTTATTAGAGGCAAATCATCCTTACTGAATTTCTTTTGAAAATAATAGCTTAAAAACCTTGGAAACAGTAAAAATGATTTGCTTTCAACATTATTAACCAAATCTTTAAAGATTTCCCGAGAATAGTTATAATTTTTTTTTTTTTGGGTAAAGGGTTACCCCGGTGATTCTAGAGAATAGTTATAATTTTCTTCTTGAAGAATCGCATATCCCAGATTTTGAATCTTTATAGGAATCTCATTGAAAGAAGTGGTTTTGTTTGAAACACATACTAGGAGGGTATGAAATAAAAATCTTGGTGCAGGAGGAAAATAACCTTTTTCTAAAGTTAATTTCGTCATCATTGTGGCTTCATACCCTCTTTCAATGAAGTCAATGTGCAATTCGTTTTTGGTGAAGGAAGTTTTACCTACCTGATCATCGAGTTGAAAGACTTCGGAGATGGATTGTGGTGTAATGTGGACAGCCTTACCCTTTATGGAAGATTTGATTGCAGTGACAATGTCTCCTTGTTTTTCAAGGGTTGCATTCTTCCAAAACTCCCTTTGGGTTGCCAAGTAGATGGGTGCGTCGGCTGTGAGCAAAGTTTTGTACTTTGATTTTGCCATGATGGTGATAATGGAATCGAAAACATCTGTGGTTCCTGGTTTTGTGAGAAGACCCAGAAGATTGTGAGATTTTTTGAATGGAAGTTCAGTGGTAGTTGCCTTTTGAGAGGCTGTTTTCGATGATTTTGATGAGGGTTTTGGAGATGACTTCGATTTTGTCATTTTTGAAACGATTGATCGAAGAAATTTTGTGAGAGATGGAAAGAAAAACTGCTTTGAGAAGAGAATTTTTATGAATTCAATTCGATAGTAAAACCCTGTTTGGATGGTGAGTGGGGAGTTTTATAGGAGAGAGAGTGAATGCTGACGTGGCAGCCGTTACAAAAAGTCTGACTGCTATGTACTGCCCACGTGACAACCACTGGTGAAAATGAAGGACAGTACTTTTGGTGAAAGCAACGGATGAAAGCAGTGGAAAGGGGGCAGTGGATGATTTTTACTATCAGTGGATAGCATATCAGTGGATAAGACACTGCTTTTGAACAACAGTGGTTATCAAGGAATGAGAGAACAAAGGTTGCCTTTCAGCAATAGGTAGACTTTTTGAAGTAGAGCAGACTTTTGAACAATCAGTGGTTATGGCAGACTTTTAAGGATTTTAATAAAATTTTCATTTTTAAGCTATTTTTAAGGATGGATTTTTGATTTTCTGAAAACATTTTGTTGCTTTTATTCATAGAAAAACAAGATGTTGCTTGTTATTCCATGTTTAGCATCCCAATCCTAGAGACCAGACTTTCAAAAGTGGCTGTATCAAGTGCTTTTGTGAGCACATCTGCCAGCTGGTCTTTAGTTGGGACATGATGCAGAGAAATCAAACCTTTTTCATAGCAATCCCTCACAAAGTGATGTCTGATGTCGATGTGTTTGGTGGTAGAATGGGAAACTGGATTTTTGATGATATTTTCTGCTGCCTGGCTATCCAGCATAAGTGGTGTCTTTAAGGCAGTGATACCAAAATCCAGTAACTGATTTTGAAGCCACAGGAGTTGGGCTGTACAGCTTGCAGCAGCAATGTATTCAGCCTCAGCAGTGGATGTTGAAACTGCTGCTTGCTTTTTGCTTTGCCAAGAAACTAAGCAATCACCTAGAAACTGGCACCCTCCTGAAGTGGACTTCCTTGTTGTGTGACAACCAGCAAAGTCACTGTCTGAAAAACCTGAAAGCTTGATATTCCCATTAGCTGGATACCAGATACCAAGTGTGGGAGCACCTTTTATGTATCTGAGAATCCTTTTTATAGCAATGAGATTAGATTTTCTGGGAGCTGATTGACTTCTTGCACAGACACATGTTGCAAACATGATATCTGGTCTGGATGCAGTTAGGTACAATAAAGACCCAATCATGCTCCTATAAAGTGTTTGATCAATCAGCTCATCATTTTCATCAGACATGACCAGCTTATTTGTGGCCATGGGTGTGCTGCATGGTTTACAATCATTCATATCAAATTTGGTTAAAAGTTCTTTAGCATATTTGCTTTGATGAATGAAAGTTCCATTTTGCATTTGCTGTACTTGGAGACCAAGAAAGCATTGCAGCTCACCCATTGCACTCATTTCAAACTCAGCTGTCATGAGTTCTCTAAACTCTTCACACATTTTGGTACATGTGCTTCCAAAAATAATATCATCCACATAAATTTGGACGATCATTAAATCTTTCCCTCTCCATTTAAGAAACAGTGTTTTATCAATGGTACCTCTTTTGAAACCATTTGAGAGAAGAAAGTTGGAAAGAGTTTCATACTAGGCTCTAGGTGCTTGTTTCAGGCCATACAAGGCTTTGTTTAGCCTATAGACATGATCAGGATAAAATGGATCCTCAAAGCCAGGAGGTTGACATACATATACCTCTTCTTGCAATGTACCATAGAGGAAAGCACTTTTGATATCCATCTGAAACACCTTCATGTTGTGGTTGACAGCAAAGGCCAGAAACAGTCTGATAGCTTCCAATCTTGCAACAGGGGCGAATGTTTCATCATAATCAATCCCCTCTTCCTGTCTGTAACCTTGAACCACAAGCCTGGCTTTGTTCTTGACAACAATGCCCCTTTCATCTGTTTTGTTCTGGAAGACCCACTTTGTGCCAATAGGACTGACCTCTTTTGGCAGTGGTACAAGCTCCCATACTTGTTGTCTCTTGAACTGTTGGAGCTCCTCTTGCATGGCTTCTACCCAGCTGTTGTCTTTTAGTGCCTCTTGGTACTTGACTGGCTGATGGAGTGATAGAAAACCAGCAAAAAGACAAATGTTTTGGGTTTGGCTTCTTGTGAGCACCCCTTCATTGATGTTGCCAATGATTTGATCAGGTGGATGAGATCTCAAGAAGATTAAATCTCCTTGGTATGGTATGATGGCATTTTTTGGTGAAGGCTGCAAATGTGTATCATTTGAGCTAACCACTGTTGGTGACTTTGATGACCCAGCAGTGGCTTCAAAAGGTGGTGGAATGGGTGGTAATGGAGTGGACCACTGCTGACTTTTATCCACTGTTTGAGGACTTTTGTCAGCAGTAGTTGAGGATGTGGAAGCAGTGGTAGATGGGCTACTTTGATCAACAACTGTTGAGGTAGCAGTGGTTGAGCTTTGACAGTTGTTTTGAACAACTGATGCTTTCCCTTTGGTGGCAGACCTTTGAGGGATGATGACTTCATACCCATAGTCTGGTGTTGTATCCTCTGATGGACCTGCACTGTTAGTCTTGACAGCAGTATTTTCAAAAGTGAATTTTTCAAGATCAAACAGTTCAGCAGGATTTGCTGGGATTTTCATTGATGAAAGTTCATTGAACTTTACATCCAAAGTCTCCTCCACTACCTTGGTCCGTGCATTGAACACTTTGTAGGCCTTGGCAGTGGTTGAGTATCCCAGAAAATAACCATAATCAATTTTGGCTGCAAATTTTGAAATGGAATCTTTTAAGTTCAAAATAAAGCATGGGCAGCCAAATACCTTGAAGTATGAGATCAGTGGTTTGATTTTATACAGAATTTCATAGGCAGTCTTTTTGTGCCTGGGGTTGATTAAAACTCTGTTCTGAACATAGCAAGCAGTGTTTACTGCCTTTGCCCAGAAAGTTAATGGCAAACCTGAATCTGCAAGCATGGTTCTGGCAGCCTCAATCAAAGTTCTGTTCTTTCTTTCAACAACCCCATTTTGCTCTGGTGTTCTAGGGATGTTGTACTGCCTTACAATCCCTTTCTTCACACAGAAGGCATCCAACTCCCTATTTTTAAATTATGTGCCATTGTCACTCCTAAAGCTTTTCACTGGAAGATCAAATTGCTTTTCAACCTGTGTCACAAAGTCTTGCAAAATGCCTGCATTTTCATCTTTAGAGTGCAAAAAGAAAGTCCATGTAAACCTAGAAAAGTCATCAACTATAACTAAACAATATCTTTTCTTTTTGAGGCTCATGACTTGAACTGGGCCAAACAAATCCATGTGCAGCATTTGCAAGCACTGGGTTGTTTTGGACTCCTCAATAGACTTGTAGGAACTTTTATGCTGTTTTCCTTTTAAACAGGAAATGCAATGTTCAGGACATGAAAACAATTTTTGTGGAAGGCCTCTCACCAAACCATTTTTTGAAATTTCTGTTATTGTCTTAAGATTTGTGTGTCCCAGTCTTTTGTGCCAAAGTTCTGTCTCTTTGTTAGAGGCAGCTGAGAACAGACAGGCATCAGCTCTGGGACACTCTTTAGACATGTCAACAACATAAACATTGCCACTTCTTTGAGCAACAAGTTTTGTTTGACCATTTTTAATTATTGCTTCAATCTTTTTGACCATTTCTGGTCCAACAATCCTACAACAATCTTTTGTGAAGAATGACCCAAACCCTTTGTCACTCATTTGAGACACACTCAGAAGGTTGAATTTTAGATTGTCTATTAGATTGACATTTTCAAATTTTACATTGCCAGATTGCACTGTGCCAGACCCCAGAACTTTCCCTTTACTATTATTTCCAAAGGATATATCACCCCCACCATGGATTTTAAAGTCTTTGAGGAGGGCTTTACATCCTGTCATGTGCCTGGAGCCTCCACTATCTACATACCATAGACTATCAAAGCATGCAGAAGCTCCCTGCACATGAAGTAAAAGGATTAGTTCATTAAGGACTCCAAAGCCAACAGGGCTTTGGATGGGGTCTCAACAGTGTCTGGTATGGATGCAGTGTGATGGGCAGTGGTTAAGTCAGGGGTTTGGACAGTTTTAGTACTGTTTCTTGCTAACCACTGTTGGGGGTCTTGCCCAATCAACTGCTGGTAACCGAAAGGATGCCTATTCACTCTGGGTTTAGAGGGCTTTTTGTAGACCTCATAAACGTGTGGAATCCTTTGGTAAGACTGTTTTTCCTTGCCCTTTCTGAATTGATTGGCAGGAGGTGCATCAGTAACCTGAACATCTCTTTTGACAGATGTTTGGTTCAGCTGTTTTGTGACAGCTGTTTGAACTGGCACAAACAGTGGTTGTTTCTTTGTGAACTTGACAGATGGTGAAGATGCTGATGAACTCAAGGATGTTTTAGCCATGTACTCATTCTTCTTTTCATTGAAGTTTTTGAGGTACACACATGCCTGAGTTTTATGGTTTGTTTTACCACAAACACTGCAACTTTAAGCTGAAGTTGTGACACTTGTTTTGGTTAAGTCATAAGCTTTTAGATGGAAACAATCTTTTGTTAGATGGTTCCTCTTCTCACAGAATTCACAAAACAAGTTATCAATTTTCTCTTTCTTCTTCCTATTTTCAGACTCCTTTGTAGCAGAGGTTTTGACCACTGCTGGAATATCCTTAAGAGGAATGACTTTAGCTTTTGGAGCCTTAACACCATCAGTTGATGTAAAGTCCATTGGCTTGAAATTTTCAAGGATATCACACTCATCAGACCATATTGGTTTAAATTGATGATTTTCAATCTCCTCAAATGCAGAGGGACCCATTGGTCTGTCAAGTGTGATTTTGTTACCAAGTTTGTCAGTGATTTTCACTTCTTGGCCATCCTTGTTTGTTGGGATGAACGCAGTAGTTACATCTGTCACACCCTCAAATTACCACCTAGGGAGTGTCCCTGTTAGGCGTGTGACGACCAGTAATGAGCCACCAATTACATTGAATCACAAGTTTAAAATAAAGTTCCATTGTTTAATAATACTGAAATCCCAATCATAAGTTATCCAAACCATAAGTTCAGCGGAAGCGTAAAAATGTCATAAAGTAAATACTAAACGATCATAATAAATAAGTGTTTGCTAAGTGTGTCCTCAGTATGACCATGACCACTCTTGCTCTCCAGCCAACAAGCTCCTGTTCCAATCATCTAACGACCTGCGAGCATGTAACAAGTGTATCAGACAAAGCTGGCGAGTTCACAGTTCTAGAAAGTGTTTGTTACCAGTTGTATGTAAAACAGTTCAATAACCAATGCAAGTAATATTGTTAATATCTCAATTCCGAACAAGACGGCTCCTGAAATACATGACTGCCCTTCCCACGTACTCCTATCTAGTACTGGGCCACGACTGGGTCATTAGTTCACATCCGTCCTACCTAGGAGCGGTGTGAGGGTGCCAAACCTAAGTAGCGCTACCAACTAATACCCGTTACCCTCCAGGTAACATAATAAGGGACTTACAAGATTGATAGGTGAGAATATTAACCAATATACCCGTTTTTACCCAAAAGACTTATCCCTCCACGGGATACCCACTGACTGTCCCCAACCACTGGGACGCATGCTCGAATGTAGTGAACTCACCTTTGATTTGCTCGGTAAGACTAGCTATGCTTTCAGTTGCTCAAAACGATCCTATCATAGTTACCGATATCAATTTAGACTCATGCACAAACATCCACTTATTTAAAACAAGTTGTACACATAGATCATTCATCTCCTGGCACGTAGGGCGTAACAATTAATTAGTTCATTTCAAGGTTCAATCAAGCCTATTCATTGTTCATATAACGCACCCATATAATCCAGTTCACAACAGTTTGTTCATGCATCTGTGACACTAACCAAATGTTTAACTTGTAATTACTCGAGCATATTGTACGCATAAATACATAACCTGCTCGTTCATGCTTCAATCCAGCTATTAAACATGTATGACTCAAATAAAGTATACGTATATCATAATTATTAGCATGGCTGAACATACACCGCACATCAAGCATACTAGGCGAAATCACTGCCCTGGCAGCCTTGCTCGGCCCAAAGTTACTGGCCCAGAACTAATAATTCGGGATTTTATATGTGTGTGTGTTTGGTAGCTACGTGTGGCCCAAACTATATGTGTATAACCTGTTAAAGGTTCGGTCTAAGCAAGAGCCCCAATCAGGCGTGTAATATTCATAGCAGGGATTCACACATCAAATAAATCATGAAACTCTACTTTGATTCATTATTAGCCTTCTTAGTCCCATGTGCACTAATCATTATACATGCATATTGTCAAAAAGGTTCAGCTGCCATCTACACCAAATTTTGATTACACACAAAAGCATCATCTCCACATTTAATATTCATGAAATGCCAACTGACAATTTATTAAAGTAACCACATGATTTGATCAGATTTCACATGGCTGCCTTTTCTTATTTCTATGTTGATGGCTTTTTAGGATTACCAACATTTATGAATTTCACATAGCCATTTTACTTTGATCACATTGGACCGATACCCTATTGATATATCTATCCCCTAGGCTATCATGTGATAATATAATCAATCAGTATGTTAATTGATTCCCATATATGTATAAGATCATATTCACATGGCCATCAAGATCATCGGTCAAATAGTGAGCATGCCAAAATATAAGACATCAGATTGTTAACACACATGATCCACTCCATCGGCTTAACTTTTAATATACCAAAACCTATTTTACGTAGCATGCAATCATAGTTCCTATTACCCAATAGATCACAGACAAGATATCACAACCATCAACCATCAACCATGTACAATGTGAAGGTGCTTACCGGGAATTAGATGCTCACAAGGGTGCAACAAAACTTCGAGAGAGTGTAGGGGTAACTAGGGTTTGCAATTGCTCAAATAATCATATGCACCCTACGTAACATATTATTATATAGATAGGAGGTTTGGGCTGGTCACAATAGGAAATCAAATGACATTTTGGGCCGATGAAGGTTTGTTTAGTAAACAGTGATGTGGGTTGATCGTGCAACACAATGATTTTGGACGAAACTATACAACATTACGGATCAGTTTTTGGGCCTAGTCCCACCGTTTACTAGTTGGCGTTACAGGTTATGTTTGGGTCGAGTTACATGAGATGTTTCCTAATTAAACAAACGATATACACAGTGAACCACTACCAATTATGTTAGCACGTAAAACAGAGTTACGGGTCGGATGGATAGACAAAACAAGAACAAGAAAATCGTAAAAACCGAAGACACTGACCTTGAAACCTCGGGTTGTCACATCATCCCCATCTTGAAAGAAATTTCGTCCCGAAATTTGACAAGTAAGTACGAGGGGGGTGATAATCAGGGTTATTGCGGATGTTGCTCAGGTGTCACATCATCCCCAACTTGAAGAGGAATTTCGCCCCGAAATTCACCAGCTTTACTAGTGTCCGCTTCGTCTTCAGGAAAAAGATGTGGATAATTGAGTTTCATTTGATCCTCCCGCTCCCATGTGAACTCCGGTCCACGTCTCGAGTTCCAACGAACTTTGACAATTGGAATACGACTGTGCTTACATACTTTAACCTCTCGATCCATAATCTCAACAGGCTCTTCGACGAACTGTAGCTTGTCGTCGATCTTTAGCTCTTGGAAAGGTACAACGAGTGTTTCGTCAACCAAACACTTCTTCAACTGTGAAACGTGAAAGACATCGCGAACATTACCCAACTCAGCAGGTAACTCAAGCTTGTAAGCGACTTTACCGATCCGCTCCAGGATTTTAAACGGCCCAACGTAACGCGGATTAAGCTTACCGCGTTTCCCAAAGCGTACGACGCCTTTCCACGGTGAAACTTTCAACATAACCCGATCACCTACCGCAAACTCTAACGGTTTGCTACGCTTGTCAGCGTAGCTCTTCTGACGGTCACGCGCTGCCGCCATGCGGTTCCTGATCTGAACAATCTTCTCCGAAGTTTCCAGTACAAGCTCAGGACCCGTAATTTGACTGGCTCCTACTTCGGCCCAACAGAGAGGAGAACGGCATTTTCGCCCGTACAATGCTTCGAACGGAGCTGCCTTGATACTAGTATGGTAGCTGCTGTTGTAGGAGAACTCTATCAACGGCGAATGTTTCTCCCATCCTTTCCCAAAATCAATCACACATGCCCGCAACATGTCTTCCAGCGTCTGAATGGTGCGCTCACTCTGACCATCCGTCTGTGGGTGATAAGCAGTACTCATGTCGAGGCGTGAACCGAACGATTTGTGCATAGCCTGCCATAACTCAGAAGTAAAACGCGGGTCTCGATCTGAAATGATAGAAGTTGGTACCCCGTGTCTAGATACAACCTCCTTAAGATAAACTGCTGCAAGCTGTGAATACTTATCTGTTTCCTTGATTGCCAGAAAGTGTGCTGACTTCGTGAGACGGTCGACAATCACCCAAATAGTATCGTTCCCAGCCTGCGTTCTCGGTAATCCCGTAACGAAATCCATGGCGATTTGTTCCCATTTCCACATGGGTATCTCTGGCTGCTGGAGCAGACCCGAAGGTTTCTGGTACTCTGCTTTGACTCTAGCACAAGTCAAGCACTTACTCACGTATGTTGCGATAATAGCTTTCATATTCGGCCACCAATACAAGACTTTGAGATCCTGATACATCTTATCAGATCCCGGGTGAACAGAGTATCGGGACTTATGTGCTTCATCCATCACAAGTTCGCGGAGATCGCCAAACAGAGGAACCCATAATCTCCCCATAAAATAGTAAATGCCATCAGACTTTTGCTCGAACTTCTTGTTCATACCACGCAAACCCTCTGCTTCAATGTTTCCAACCTTTAAGGCCTCGACCTGAGCTGAATGAATCCGTGTGGGTAAATCAGAGTGAATAGTAAGCTGTAGAGCACGAACACGCTTCGGCTTCGTTTCCTTGCGGCTAAGAGCATCTGCTACAACGTTAGCTTTACCTGGGTGATACTTGATGGCACACTCGTAATCATTGAACAACTCTACCCAACGACGCTGACGCATATTCAATTCTTTCTGGTCGAAGATATGCTGAAGGCTCTTGTGATCAGTATAGATGGTGCATTTCGTACCGTACAAATAATGCCTCCAAATCCTTAGTGCAAAGACCACTGCTCCTAGCTCCAAGTCGTGTGTCGTGTAGTTCTTCTCGTGTACTTTCAACTGTCGAGAAGCGTAAGCTATCACCTTCTCGTGTTGCATCAACACGCAACCGAGGCCCTGAATCGAAGCATCACAATAAACCACAAAATCCTCGGTACCATCTGGTAGAGATAGAATTGGCGCGCTGCATAATTTTTGTTTCAAAAGCTGGAAAGCATCCTCCTGTTTCGTTCCCCAAGAGTAAACTACCTTCTTCTGTGTTAATGAGGTGAGTGGCTGAGCAATCTTCGAGAAGTTCTGAATAAAACGACGATAATACCCTGCTAGACCGAGAAATTGCCGCACCTCCGAAGGATTCCTTGGTGCCGCCCAATTTCTAATGGCGTCGATCTTGGCAGGATCCACATGTATGCCCATCTCATTAACTATATGCCCCAGAAATTGTACCTCCCGTATCCAAAAATCACACTTAGAAAATTTCGCGTACAACTGCTCCCTCCTCAGGAGTTCTAGGATAAGGCGTAGATGCCGCTCATGATCCTCCTTGTTCTTGGAATAAATTAGAATGTCGTCGATAAAAACGATAACGAAGTCGTCAAGGTATGGCTTGCACACGCGGTTCATGAGATCCATGAAGACCGCGGGTGCGTTGGTCAACCCGAATGGCATAACCAAGAACTCATAGTGACCGTATCGCGTCCGAAACGCTGTTTTGGGAACGTCTTCCTCTCTGACTCGCACCTGATGATATCCCGACCTTAAGTCGTTTTTGAATAAAAGCTTGACCCTTGCAGCTGGTCAAACAGGTCGTCGATACGGGGCAAAGGATAACGGTTCTTAACCGTCACCTTGTTGAGCTCGCGATAATCTATACACATCCGAAAAGACCCATCCTTCTTCTTCACAAATAGAACTGGGGCTCCCCAAGGGGAAGAGCTAGGTCGGATGAAACCCCTATCCAACAGGTCTTGGAGTTGGTTTGACAATTCCTGCAACTCCCCTGGCGCAAGACGGTATGGCGCACGAGCAACCGGGGCTGCCGCTGGGGCGAGGTCGATTTGGAATTCCACCTGACGATGTGGAGGTAAACCAGGGAGTTCCTCAGGAAATACGTCAGGATATTCACGAACAACTGGAAGATCTTCAATCTTCCTTTCATCAGACTGTGAATCAGTGACAAGGGCGAAAATAGCAGGATAGCCCTTACGCAGATACTTCTGAGCCTTCATCGCTGAAACAATACTAACTGGGGTCCCACTGCGATGACCCTGAACCAATAAAGGTTCTCCACCAGGAAGGGGGACACGTACGATCCTCTCCTTACAGAGAATCTCCGCCTGATACTTGGACAACCAGTCCATACCGATAATCACGTCGAAGCTTCCAAGAGTAATGGGAAGTAGGTCAATGTCGAATACTTGACCCAGAAGATCGAGTTTACACCCAACTAGGACATGCGAAGCTTCGATTGTTTTACCATTTGCTATCTCTACAATGTGTTTCATTACGAGAGGTGTAGGACTTAACCCTAACTGAGAACTGAACCCCAAAGACACGTAACTCCAATCGGCACCAGAGTCAAATAATATAGAAGCAAATACACCGTTCACTGAAAACGTACCAGTAACCACATTGTCATCGTTCCGCGCTTCCCCAGCTCCTAACACAAACCCGCGCCCACGTGCAACATTACCCCCATTGTTTCCAGCATTGTTATTCCCGTTGTTACCCCCTGTGTTCTGCTTCAGCTGAGGACAGTCTCGCTTGAAGTGCCCCTCGGCCCCACACTGATAACACCCTTTTTGAGTACCCTGGTTCTGCTGAGTCTGTTGTCTACCCGACTGCTGCGATGGCTGCTGCTGAGCTGGGAGTGTAGCCCTACAATCCCTAGCCACGTGCCGTGATCGGTTACACCGATGGCAAACCCGAGCACACTGTCCCTTGTGATGATAGTTACACTTGTTGCACAAAGGTAGCTTCCCCACATATGATCCCTGCCCTGACTTGTTACTCTGGTTTTGATTCACTGACGATGACTGGCTGAAACTGCGGTTGCTGCCGGTATCCGTCTTCTTCTGAGGCTGTGCAGAGTTGGACCCCTTGTCCATATCGTTCCACTTACGCTTGCTATCAGTAGCAGGTGCAGTGGAAGTAGTAGCGGCTGTAGTAGTGCTAGAAATACGTGGTGGTAGTGAATTGCTCTCCACCTCTTGATCAACGATCTTGTGAGCCAAACGGACAATCTGAGTTAAGTTATTAAGGTTTGCCGCAGTAACCAAACCCTTCACCCGTGGAGGTAATCCCTTGATAAACAACTCAATTCTTCGAGGCATAGGTCGAGACAAATTCGGACACAAGTCAGCCAACTCATACGATCGCTTCACGTATGCTTCAATTTCGGATCCCACCATTTTCAAATCATAATACTCGTTTTCTAATTTCTGTATTTCATCACGAGGACAATATTCCTCCCTCATCAATTCTTTAAAATCGTCCCACGTAGTGGCGTTCGCTGCCTCGATGCCTAACAGCTGAACCTGGGCATTCCACCAGGTCAAGGCACCATCTTCGAGCGTGCCCGCAGAAAATTTCACTCTGTCCCCAACCGGGCAGTTACACATCGCGAATACAGACTCTGCCTTTTCGAACCAGCGCAAGAGTCCTACAGCCCCTTCAGTCCCACTGAAGGTCTGCGGCTTACAATCCATGAAGGTTTTAAACGTGCAAACAGGTGGGTGAGGCGGATTTTGTGGCGCTGGCTGACCTATTAATGAGGGAAAATATAACAACAAGTAAGACTCAAGTATACGACTCAAAGAGAAAGAGTATTTGGTACATGTCGTACCAGCCTGATAAGCTGCCAAGGCTGCAGCCACCTGGGCGTTGATTAAATCCGCTAGCTCAGCTTGTGTCATATTGATTTGACCACGTCCACCACCGCGGCCTCCACCACGTCCACCACGACGGCCTCCACCACGTCCGTTCATGATTCTATAAATATGGGAAAAAGGAACGAATTTAACAGACAAGTTCATGTAGATGTCAAGTATTGCTATGGTATTCACAGTTTTCGAGGTTCTAATACAAGATTGACTAACAACACGGAATTCCTTTTTCACACTAGTCGAGATCTACTGGGACTCACATGCACCCCACGTTGTTATTATGTGTGCACCCATAATAATAACCCAAGTTGTATGTTTATCTCAGTTCCTCCCAACTCGTGTTAAAAGGTTTCCCCAAATTCAAGAAGGTCCTACTCTTAAAACACGTACACATAGAGCATGTAAGTTCAAGAAAAGTCCTACTCTTAAAACACGTAGCATAGACCGATAACATAGAAACTCGTATTGTAATATCAGGTGTGCGTTTGAGTGTGATACTAATCATGAGTATGTACTAAATATGCTATGCAATAGTAAACAAGAGACGAACCTTGCTGCCTGGAGCTGAGTGTCATGGTCAATGTCGGATCAGTTCAGTTATAGTTATGGTTTTGTAAAACATTTTAAAACCAAGTTCACTATAACCAGTGGCTCTGATACCAAACTGTCACACCCTCAAATTACCACCTAGGGAGTGTCCCTGTTAGGCGTGTGACGACCAGTAATGAGCCACCAATTACATTGAATCACAAGTTTAAAATAAAGTTCCATTGTTTAATAATACTGAAATCCCAATCATAAGTTATCCAAACCATAAGTTCAGCGGAAGCGTAAAAATGTCATAAAGTAAATACTAAACGATCATAATAAATAAGTGTTTGCTAAGTGTGTCCTCAGTATGACCATGACCACTCTTGCTCTCCAGCCAACAAGCTCCTGTTCCAATCATCTAACGACCTGCGAGCATGTAACAAGTGTATCAGACAAAGCTGGCGAGTTCACAGTTCTAGAAAGTGTTTGTTACCAGTTGTATGTAAAACAGTTCAATAACCAATGCAAGTAATATTGTTAATATCTCAATTCCGAACAAGACGGCTCCTGAAATACATGACTGCCCTTCCCACGTACTCCTATCTAGTACTGGGCCACGACTGGGTCATTAGTTCACATCCGTCCTACCTAGGAGCGGTGTGAGGGTGCCAAACCTAAGTAGCGCTACCAACTAATACCCGTTACCCTCCAGGTAACATAATAAGGGACTTACAAGATTGATAGGTGAGAATATTAACCAATATACCCGTTTTTACCCAAAAGACTTATCCCTCCACGGGATACCCACTGACTGTCCCCAACCACTGGGACGCATGCTCGAATGTAGTGAACTCACCTTTGATTTGCTCGGTAAGACTAGCTATGCTTTCAGTTGCTCAAAACGATCCTATCATAGTTACCGATATCAATTTAGACTCATGCACAAACATCCACTTATTTAAAACAAGTTGTACACATAGATCATTCATCTCCTGGCACGTAGGGCGTAACAATTAATTAGTTCATTTCAAGGTTCAATCAAGCCTATTCATTGTTCATATAACGCACCCATATAATCCAGTTCACAACGGTTTGTTCATGCATCTGTGACACTAACCAAATGTTTAACTTGTAATTACTCGAGCATATTGTACGCATAAATACATAACCTGCTCGTTCATGCTTCAATCCAGCTATTAAACATGTATGACTCAAATAAAGTATACGTATATCATAATTATTAGCATGGCTGAACATACACCGCACATCAAGCATACTAGGCGAAATCACTGCCTTGGCAGCCTTGCTCGGCCCAAAGTTACTGGCCCAGAACTAATAATTCAGGATTTTATATGTGTGTGTGTTTGGTAGCTACGTGTGGCCCAAACTATATGTGTATAACCTGTTAAAGGTTCGGTCTAAGCAAGAGCCCCAATCAGGCGTGTAATATTCATAGCAGGGATTCACACATCAAATAAATCATGAAACTCTACTTTGATTCATTATTATCCTTCTTAGTCCCATGTGCACTAATCATTATACATGCATATTGTCAAAAAGGTTCAGCTGCCATCTACACCAAATTTTGATTACACACAAAAGCATCATCTCCACATTTAATATTCATGAAATGCCAACTGACAATTTATTAAAGTAACCACATGATTTGATCAGATTTCACATGGCTGCCTTTTCTTATTTCTATGTTGATGGCTTTTTAGGATTACCAACATTTATGAATTTCACATAGCCATTTTACTTTGATCACATTGGACCGATACCCTATTGATATATCTATCCCCTAGGCTATCATGTGATAATATAATCAATCAGTATGTTAATTGATTCCCATATATGTATAAGATCATATTCACATGGCCATCAAGATCATCGGTCAAATAGTGAGCATGCCAAAATATAAGACATCAGATTGTTAACACACATGATCCACTCCATCGGCTTAACTTTTAATATACCAAAACCTATTTTACGTAGCATGCAATCATAGTTCCTATTACCCAATAGATCACAGACAAGATATCACAACCATCAACCATCAACCATGTACAATGTGAAGGTGCTTACCGGGAATTAGATGCTCACAAGGGTGCAACAAAACTTTGAGAGAGTGTAGGGGTTGCCGGCGGTTGCTAGGGGTAACTAGGGTTTGCAATTGCTCAAATAATCATATGCACCCTACGTAACATATGATTATATAGATAGGAGGTTTGGGCCGGTCACAATAGGAAATCAAATGACATTTTGGGCCGATGAAGGTTTGTTTAGTAAACAGTGATGTGGGTTGATCGTGCAACACAATGATTTTGGACGAAACTATACAACATTACGGATCAGTTTTTGGGCCTAGTCCCACCGTTTACTAGTTGGCGTTACAGGTTATGTTTGGGTCGAGTTACATGAGATGTTTCCTAATTAAACAAACGATATACACAGTGAACCACTACCAATTATGTTAGCACGTAAAACAGAGTTACGGGTCGGATGGATAGACAAAACAAGAACAAGAAAATCGTAAAAACCGAAGACACTGACCTTGAAACCTCGGGTTGTCACAACATCAGTGGTTGAAACAGATTTTTCAAAAGCAGTGTTTTCATCATCATGTTTTCTATAACCAACCCCAAATTTTACATTGCTTTTTATCTGTTTCTCAAGCATAACCTCATACCCTTTGCATGATTCCACCCATTTTTCACAAGTGATCTGGGTGGATTCTAACTCCTTTTTGCAAACTTGGTATTTTTCTACCATAGTTTGGAGTTGGGTTTTGGTTATGCTTTGCTCTTCTTTCAAACTGCTAATCTCTTTTTCCTTTTCAGTCAACTTGTTTTTAAGTTCTTTTAAAGATCTTTCAAATTTGACTTCATCAGTTAAGATTTTGTTCCTAAGGTTTTCATTCACCTCTTTGATGTTAGCAAAAGCAATAATGCAATTGTCAGAACATAGTTTTTCTAGAACTTGAGGTGATACCTTGGCAGCAGCCATCATTGCACAATCACATTTAGGATTTTCTTCCTCATCAGCTCTCTCTTCTTCCTCACCAGCCTTTTCATCTTTCTTGTCTTCTTCAGACCATAGATCTGTCATTGGTTCAATCAGGGTACCTGAACTTTCTCCCAGCAGTACTTCATCAGTCACAGCAGTAACCACTGCTTCAGTCACCTCTTCCACTGTTTCAACCTTCAGCTGTTCCTCCTCAGATTCAACCCCCTCCTGTATTGACTCTAATGCCATCAAACAAAATTCATTGTGAGAAGAATCATTTGAAGCATATAGTGCAAAATTTTCATCATTAAGATTTTCAGGCATACTGCTCCAGTCAACAAACTCTTGACTAAAGAAACTTTGTTGTTCAGGTTGTGTAACTACTGGAGCAGTAGTTTGAGGTGCAGATTGCACTTGTGCCTGGGGAGCAGGGGTTTGAACAAATTGGATCTGTGGAGCAGCTGTTTGGACATAATGCACTGGCATAGGGGCAACAGCATAGTGAGCAGTGTTCACATGTGCTGCTGGGGCATATTGGGCATAGTGCACAGTGTTTTGAGTTTGAGGTCTAGGATTTGAACTAGGGTGAGTGACTATGGGACCAGTTGTTTGACTCCTACATTCCCTAGCAAAGTGTCCCAACCTGTTACACTTGTAACACTTGATTTTCGATTTATCCAACCCAACCCTTAGGTTCCCATGAAGACCTGGAAATTTTCTCCCAGTTCTCTTATAAAACTTGCTAGTTCTAACACTTAGCAAGGCCAGTTGGTGCAGGATGTCCATTTCTTCTAGGTCAGTGGGGTCGAAATGCTGTAAATCATTGAGTTCAAAGCTTAAATTGTCTGACATCTGGTTTTCATTTGCAGTGAATGCATAACCTGTAGAGTGAGGATCAGGGTTTTTAAAGTTTGCACCAGCAGTTATGTCAATGAAGTGATCATAACCCTGATCCTTACCACTACCACCAGATTCTTCTTGACCCAGAAGAGCAGTGTTACCGAATGAATAATCATCAACGGTTTTCCCTGACTCTTGTAACTTCCTTTTCTGGTTCAACTCCCTCTCGAAGGTCAGGAGTCGACCATGGAGTTGGGTCAAGGTCAGATCCTTGAACTCAGGTGCAGTTCTGGTGACAATAGCTATTGTGTCCCATTTTTCTGGCAGTGATCTGAGGAACCTGCTATTTTGAGTCGAGTTTGAAAACGTGACCTTAACAAGCCTCAGATCACTGATGAGACAAATGAAACGCTCAAATTGTTGAGTCAGTGATTCACCTTTAACATGACAAAATGTTTCATACTGTTGGTTCAGGATTTCCCTATTGTTTTCTATGACCTCTTCGGTACCTCCAAACTGTTCCTTAAGTGCGTCCCACAACTCTTTGGCACTGTTACAATGTAACAGTCCAGCATATATTTCGTTGGGGAGCGCTGATGCAACAATACTAAATGCTTTAGCATCCAGTTCAAATTTTTGATAATCCGTTTCAGTATAATTTTCAACAGGTTTAGGAACTTGTTTTTTAGCATCTTCAGCGCTTGGCACTGTAGGAACATGAGGACCAAAGATAACAGACTTCCAACAACATATGCTTTGTTGAGCGAGGATGTGACCCATCCTCCTCTGCCAGATGTTGTACTCATTTCTTTTTAGCATAGGTGGTTTAAAGAGCGAGCCAATGTTGTTTTTATCGTCCTGAGATTGTGACGTCATTCTTGTTGTTTTACAGGTACTGAGAAATCAACTATAATGGTGATTAATCCTTACTCTGTTTTTCAACGACGAACAAACGATCAGTGTCAACTGTTTTGAGCTGAACTATTTACGTCAAAATGATTGTTAAATCAAATTTGATTGTTCTAGCTCTGATACCAATTGTTGGATCTGAGTTTCTTTTTGATTGTATTTTTGTTTGTAAAATAAGATGGAGATGAATGAGTGTGCAGCGGAAATTAAGATGAACACAAACTTTGTATACAATCAAATGAGAGTAATACTTTTAATCAAACATCTTTACACAAAGAACCGAATGATTGAATTTATTTCAATTACGATTACAATGATGATGAATGAATGCAAACTCCCCCTCAGCCAGAGCTCAGCAGTTTGTTCGTGCAAAGAAGACGAATGATGTGAAGAGCTAATAGAACAGTACAAAGTACTGTACTATTTATAAGCACTTGCAAACTACTGAGCATCTTTAGCTGACGTCACCATGAAAGTGACATCTAACCTCCTAACAAACTCTAACCTCTGATCTATACAGACACTGCTTGTGTTAACTACTGCTATTACATTCTATTACAAACAGAGTTTAGAACTACTGCTGCAACCTTCTACTGCTATGAACCCAGCAGCACTTATCCGGATCAGCAGTCCTTGACTCAAGGCAGTAGATTGAATCAGCAGGACTTGAGTCTTCATTAGATCTTTAATTGAGCAGCAGTTATTGGTTAGCAGTTAGTAAGATCAGCAGATAGGAGGTCATCAGTTGTTGTAATCACTTTCAAGGGGAGAGATATGTATATCAGCATCTACTTATTCTGAATCCACTGAGCTGATCCAGTTTTGGCTTTACATTATCTGTTCCTCTGATAGGGTTCAATCCCAACATAAGGTAAACCTTGACCACAGAGTTAAGTTTTCCTTCAAAGGTTGACGCAACAATTGTTGCAACTGTAGCATTTGTCAGGTTAGATTTTTTTTTTCAACTTCCTTACATATGGCGGGATACCACGTAGCATCCTTAGGGAACCATTTCTTTTCCGACAAATGCTCAATAACCTAATCAGAAGAAACTAGTGAGAATGAGCTTTATAAAACAACTGACCGATAGTTTTTAAATTTAAAAGGTGCTACCTTTGAATACTTGCTATAGTAGTCAACGTGCGATAGGAACTTTTTTAAACCGCTATCATTCGCTTCCGGAGTTTGCAAATACAACTTTAACACATAAATCACATAGAGTAACAAGAGAATAAATGAATATTATAATAGAACTTTAAGAAAAATATACGAAATATTATAGATAAAACTTTAAGAAAATATACAAAGTATTGTAGATATTTGATAATGAACATGAACTCTAGAGTAACAAGAAAAGAAATGAAAATTATAATAGCACAAGCGATTCAGAAACGAAAAACCTAAGTAAAACATAAAAATATTACTATCAGAAAAAAGGTAACATGCCCTAACAAGAGAAGAATTGAAAATTATAATAGCATTCACATTCATCGAGTATAATTGCCCATCCAACTAATAGATTTTGGGGAAAAGGGCTATGACTGGGCCTATTGAAGAAGCTCACGTACTTGTCGCTCGATCTCGATCTTCTGACATATGGTTGACAATATGGTCGTGAACTCACGGGCAGCGCCTCCGTCATCAATGGATTACTTTGATTAGGATTAGGCCCATTCTCCAGATTCTTTATGTCGGTGGTTCGTTTCGTTTGCCACAAAGCTAGAGTCATTGAAGCGTGTGATCTTATCAAGAAAACTGCTAATCTTTGCACCACTTCAAAAGTTGCAGCTTAATTAAACTTGAGTTTAATATCTAGTGACGATGTGTTATCAAAAACCAATTTACATTTGGTAGTGCAGACATATAGCATGAACCTTAATATTAAGCAAGCTAGTTTCATGTGGTACCCTGTGTGTTAGCTTTAAATGGCTAGCATCGCTGCAAATAAAATTGAAAAACAACTTTATAAGAAAATAAGTTATTTTTTAAAATTATTATATAAAAAAGATGTTGCTATTGTAACCTGGATTTCTTTCTTTGGTGCTGCTACGTCACCTTCTATGTATCTGGATGATGCGCCCACAATCCGACTTTTTCATTACTAGCTTTTTTTTGTAGCTGATATCAAACAATAACGTTTTTTGAAAATAGCATACTTTTTTTTGTTAGCATATAAAGACGGTACCTTCATGAAATCTTTTTTTTGTCAAAAGACATTTTTTCCATCCATGCCCAACCGTGAGATAAGAGGGTTTCCTGAAGACTAACGCCTTCCAGATATGCATTTACCACGTAACGCTCATCATCGTTTTCCATATCAAAAACAACAATTCTCAAACTCTTCTTGTGGATCAAGCCTGGAAGATAGTTTCTCGCATCGTAGTCTTTGGATAGGAGGTTATGCAAATGTGATTCATTTATTAATATCAGTAGATGTATAATTCATTACATAAACAACATGTGTGGTTCATAAGCAGTCAAAAACTCAAAACCATTTGGATTTTGGACCCCTTCAGATTTTAGGTTAGATCTTTTATCAGTCCTGACATTTTTTTTCCGTCCATGCCCAACCGTGAGATAAGAGGGTTTCCTGAAGACTAACGCCTTCCAAATATGCATCTACCACGTAATGCTCATCATCGTTTTCCATATCAAAAACAATAATTCTCAAACTCTTCTTGTGGATCAAGCCTGGAAGATAGTTTCTCGCATCAATGCCAAGTGTCGTAGTCTTTGGATAGGAGGTTATGCAAATGTGATTCATTTATTAATATCAGTAGATGTATAATCCATTATATAAACATGTGTGGTTCATAAGCAGTCAAAAACTCAAAACCATTTGGATTTTGGACCCCTTCAGATTTTAGGTTAGATCTTTTATCAGTCCTGACATTTTTTCCGTCCATGCCCAACCATGAGATAAGAGGGTTTCCTGAAGACTAACGCCTTCCAAATATGCATCTACCACGTAACGCTCATCATCGTTTTCCATATCAAAAACAACAATTCTTAAACTCTTCTTGTGGATCAATCCTGGAAGATAGTTTCTCGCATCAATGCCAAGTGTCGTAGTCTTTGGATAGGAGGTTATGCAAATGTGATTCATTTATTAATATCAGTAGATGTATAATTCATTATATAAACATGTGTGGTTCATAAGCAGTCAAAAACTCAAAACCATTTGGATTTTGGACCCCTTCAGATTTTAGGTTAGATCTTTTATCAGTCCTATTTCCAGCGTACTATGAGGAAATAATAGAAACCGTGCATAATATTATTTTTTGAGTAAATTTCTGTTTTGCTCCTTGTGGTTTGGTCGTTTCAACGGTTTTGCCCCAATCCTTTAAAAATAGTCATTTTACTTTGTCGCTAGTTTGCTCCGTGGCCTTAACTCCATCCATATTGTATGTTAACTGTAAAAGCGCATTTTCGTAATTTAAAATATAAAGATTATATTATATATAATAATAAAGGTTTGTCGCTTGATTCTTGGGTCGGCTCCAATTTCAAAAACTTTCTTAAAACATGAATTTTTATTTTGTTTATATTGTTTTTTTTTCAGATTTTATAAGTTATTTTAAGAGTGTAAGTTATTTTTTAGAGTAAATTGCCAAAATCGTGCCTGAGGTTTGGACATGTTTGTCAGTTTTATCTAAAACAACTTTTTGATACTATATTGTCCTGCACTTTTGAGATTTTTTTTGTCATTTTCATCTAAACGTCTAACTTTTTTTGCAAAATCGTCCTTGATATTTGGGATATTTTGCCATTTTCATCTAAATGTCTAACAGAAAAAACAAAACAAATTAGACGTTTGGATGAAAATGACAAAAAATCTCAAAAGTGAAGGGCAATATCATACAAAAAGGTTGTTTTGGATGAAACTCACAAACATGCCCTAAACTCATGGACGATTTTGGTAGTTTACTCTATTTTTTAACATAAATTTTCTATTTTGTTTATATTATTTTTTTCAGATTTCGTAATCCATAACCCATGACTTGGTTGTCTATGGTTATGGTATGGTGCTTGACTTTATCCCTTTAGAGAAGAGGTTTCGGTTTGAATACTTGAAGGTGGAATAAATTGTTGTTAAGAAGAGATTAAATTAGTAATTTTTTTAGATCTATTTAAACCAGATTTTATTTTATTTCAAATATATATTATATACGTGTAGCACATTATATAACACTCTAATTTGTAACATTTTTGTGTTGTAGGAGTTGTACCTTGTGCTGTTATAATTTTCTTTGTTTATTTTTGTTGTACCCTTTACTTTGTGATTTGTACCCTTTCTCGCATAACCTAGCTACTGCTTTCAATCAGATCAGAGAAAGAGAGGGAGAGAGCGATAGAAAGAATGCACAGGGAGAAAGGGAACTGATTCTACGGTGGGTTGAGGCGGAGCTGTTGATACGGTTTTCCATGGCGGTGGTTAACCGAAGAAGACGCCGTCGCATCCGGCAGTCCGGCGCGGCGCGACGGTGCATAGCGGAGACTTTCTGAGTTGATTTTCTGTTTGAGTGTTTCGGGGAAGAAGAAGAAAAAGGAGAAGGGGAAGAAGAAAGGTCACCAAACCGCGATAGAAGTAGTAGCAGCAACCGCTATGAGATCTCCATATTGTAAGTTTCTTATTCCTTGCTTTCTTTAGCTTTTCCTTTGAATTTGTTAGCTACTGGTCCGTAAGATAATTGCATTTTTAGTTGGTTGTTGTTTATTGGTGTGTTTTGATGTTGCTCACAAGATGTTTGATGTTTTGCTTGATTGAGTTTCTTATTCCCTGATTTGGATGGTTGTTGTTGTCATGAACTTGACCGTGTACTTGATGCACACAAGATGCTCGACATAATGCCCGTGTTGGGTGTTTACCCTGATGAGACAAGTTTGGGCTGCTGCCTTGCTAGGTTATATGCAGTAGAAAGATAAGTGGATTAGAAATTAGAAGACTCGATTCTCGAACTGTAATAGTTGAAAATTTTTTATACTCGAAGCTCAGAAGTTGTAATCTATAACAGTGTAGTATTATTGAATGTTAAAGGAGGTTCTACAAAGAATTGCAGACGTCGCACAATTAGCATATGAAATGTGCGGTTTTGGCCTTGTGCTTGATGTTAGTAGCTTTGATGATCTGATTGCTAATAGATGTTTGTATGTCCAGTTAGCTTTTTTAGATGAAATAGTTGAGGGTCAAAGTTGGGATCCACAAGTGGATTCAAATTTGTCACTATTGAGTTCATATATATTTTGGTTAAGTGTATAATATAAGCTATAGACAACATGGATTCATCATCGTTTAAACAACAAATACTGTAACTTCTTGAATGAGTAAGTCTGCTAGATAAGCTAGGCTCTTATTTATTAGGCATAGAAACAACAGTGTTCTTTCTGACGGTCTCAAACCAAAAGACGGGTGTTTATTGGCTCGCTACAATGATCCTGGTAGAACAAAAAGTTTTATGATGGTAAGTTTTTTTACAATGTGTTAGATATAATGAATTAATGATGCTAATATTTTACATTAGGTTTGCATGTTGTTAGTTTGTACAGTTTACGATTTAATGGTTTCTAAGTTCTAACCTTTGTATATTTCGACCGCACCCCTTGGATTTTGATGATGAAAGAAGTATGATAAGCTTAAACAAAACTGGTATGAATCTGATCGATTGCACGCCAATTTTGTTCCCCGCGGCGCAACGCGCGCGGGTCACTTTTCTAGTTAAAAAAATTAGTAACAAATTATATTTTGTAAAACATGTTTTAAGTTTCCCTCAAATACATGTTTTAACTTTACTTCAACTATGTGTTTTAAATAGTAACATGAATTTGTACGGAAAATAGTGTGGGTGAAGTAGTTTATAAGGCTTTAGTATTTACAGATCTACAAAACAGACAACTACATTTCTATTGTTACCTTAATTGCGAACGAAAGAGAAGATCTGAGTTGGAGAAAGTCTAGCATGTTGGAGTTTGGTGTAAGTTGTGTGGAAGAAGAAGAAGAAGAGAGGTATCAAAGATTTGTTTTACTTGTGATAAAACTTTTAGCAAATATCATGTATGTATTTATGGAGAAAGGATCCCATACAAGACAAATCTTTTATACGAATTGTACGTGACATGGAGGAGAGGATAAGTGGTATTGGCTTTAAGGGGAATTTAGTCCTTTCTCACTTGAAACAACTTTCCCCTTGATTTTCAAACGGTTATAACTTTTTCATATGTTAATATTAAAAAAAAAATACGAGCATTTCATTCTCTTTAACTCGAGCAGCCTATTGTTATAGTTTTCTTAAACAAATTTACATGAATTTGAATACCTATTAGTTCATTACGTGATTTTGAATACCCAACACATGACTACGTGATTTTGAATACACATTACGTGATTACACATTCTACATAAACCATTACGTGATTACACATTCGATATAAACCTATTACGTGATTACACATTCAATATGATTTGTTATAACTAATGTTATTACAATTATACTTATAACGTAATCACTCGGTGTTGCTTCACATAAAATATAGTATAATGAAATCGCGTAACCACGTAATGGGTATTCAAAATCTCGTAGTCACGTAATAATACATAGTCAACTATTGTTACGTAATTACGTAATCACTTAGTGTGGTACCGCATACTATAATGAAATCATGTAATCACGTAATGGGTATTCAAAATCACGTAGTCATGTGTTGGGTATTCAAAATCACGTAATGGGTATTCAAAATCATGTAATTTTTTTAAGAAAACTATAGTAATGGGCTGCTTGAATTAAAGGGAATGAAATGCTCGTTAATACGGTGTAATTGTTTTTAAAAAAAATATTAAGTTATGAAAACGTTATAGTAGTTTGAAAATCAATGGTGGAAAGAGTACAAGTGAGAAAGGACCATAATACCCTTTTTTATTTGTTTCTTCAATTCTTTAAACCTTATATTTACGAAAATACCACCACTTAGTTTTAAGCCATTGATCTCCGTCGAGCTTGTCTCCTATAATTGTCTTAGTAGATATCTCTATTTATGAACAATATTTGTGAGATAGAGTGGAAAGGCAATATGGCTGGTTCTACAAAAGGTCCGAGATTCGGTCAAAGATCCAGCTGTTTAATTTGATTTTCCACTTTTCCTTTATTTTATTTCTTACTCTGTTTATTCTTTTTCTTTCTAATTTTCCCTTTTTCATATACCAAATCTATTTCCCAAAATCATTTGTATTCATATATATAATTTATTTGGTTTCGTATTTATTTATTTCTTTTTATTTTGTTTTGTATTTATTTATTTCTTTCAGTTATACATACATTAAAACTAGGCTATGTACCCATATATTATATGCGTTAAATAATGAAAGCCATATAATTATGAAATCTTTAAATATTTTTTTATAATTAAAACTACGTATTATATATATAATAATGCAAATTATATATAATAATGCAAATTATATATAATAATGCAAAATACAGTTATAACTTACAAATTGTAAATACTTCTTGTCATACAATATTTAGATGTTTTATTGCTAAGTTTAACATGTTTATCTAGGATTAATAGTTTCAATCTGCCTCTACGTTTAGCTTCGGATAAGGCCTCATTACGTTGTCTTAACAATACACAAAAGAATGCAAAAAATCATAATTTTTGTATACAGGTTAACCCTAAATAATAGTTTGACTTCTCACAGTAAAAATAATTTATAGTTCAATAAAACCTTTTTTATAGAAAGAAAAGATTATTGCATACACAAAAAATCATCACCTAAATTCTAGTTTGACCTTTCAAACTCAATACTAAAAAGTTCTAGTTTGACCATTCAAATTCAATACTAACTTCCATAAGGTATTGAATAAAACCATTTTCGTATCAATAATTTTACTTTTAAAATGGCATGTTGAAATTAGGCCAAGCGTAATGGCCTTTTTTTATTGTGACGTCATAAAGTGTTTTTCACATAACTGATAATGGTTTATTGATTTAACTACACCCTGTTATCTTTCAATTATTATTTTTTTATTTAATCATTATGTAAATCTTATTATTAATGTTATCCAAATTAGACAAATAAATTAAAAGTGCATTAAATTTTAAAAAGTACAAAAAATTTAAAATACTAAAATAATGCAACAAAATCTAAATTCCTAAAAAAGTACGAAAAAATTTAACCAACTAAAAAAGACTATGCGTCATCTTCCTCGTTCTCCTACTCCAACTTGCGTAGAAGTCTTTGGTGAATCTTGATTTTTCCTTTTTTTCTAATATATGTCTGTCCAAATCCAACTTACCATCGGTGTTCATCCTAAGCACTGTGAGAACGTAGGCATCGGTTGTTCGTTCCTTGAGGGCTAACAACCTTTTTTGATATTCGCATCAAGACTCTCGACTTTGTTAGGGTTTAGAGCACACACACGATCAATAAATGAAAGTAATAAGAAAATTAGACACGAGATTTACGTGGTTCGGTCACAATGTGTAACCTAAATCCACAGGGGCAACTAGGGTTTGTAGTTTATTGAGTGATAATGATTACAAGTACAAGAGATATATTTATATGCTAGAATTAGGGTTAATCCCTTGCTAAACAAGAAACTAAACATTTGGGCTTAAAACACGTACAGCCAATTAGGGTTAGGGCAGGCCGAACCCTTTCCCTTCTTCTCTCTAATTCTCGCCCAACCTTAACGGAATGAGCTAAAGACAACATCTCCAAAAATCTTCCACTTGGTGTCTTCAGACCTCGAACTGCATATCAGAGTTGGTGTGATCCGAATGGTATCTTCATTACACAGCGGAAGTATTTGAGCTAAGACTTCTAGAAAATGAAAGCCCGCTAAGTACTCGAATTCCCATGGGTTCTCCTATTCCAACTGTTCTATAGTTTTTAAAATGCAACCTGAGAAAGAACATGCGAGAAAAATCAACATAAAGTTGGCGAGTTCATAGTTTGTTTGAAAAAGATTTGAAATAAATCTTTTTGATAACCGGTTTAAGTATTGTTGAGAGAATGTAATAAAACCATTTTCTTTGGCATGTCATTTGAAAACCTTGTGTTTATAAAAATTTTATAACCGTCAATGTCCGCGTACGATAAAGACAACATTGCCCGCATGAGCCTATAACCCACCCCGTCCTAAAAAGTGCCTCGCCAAACCGTTTACTCAAGACGGCCGACTAGCAGGTGGTTATAGTTCCAATGTGTAGCGAGGACTTCACTGTACAGTTTTAACCGACCCTACGGCCCTTAGTTGAGTAGTGGACAATCCAGTCCTTGAGTCTTCGTGCCACGCACGAGATTGGGCCTAGCCCATGTCATCCGTGTTATTGGGCCTAGCACGTTTGTGTCTGTAAGCAGGACCAACCCGCCCTCTTACTTGCATGCAGGACAAACCAGTCCCGTAGTAACTAGGACCCTTCCGTCACTAGTCATAAAACTCATGCACGTTTCGAAAATACGCGAGTGTTGGTATGTTTAGCATAAATCTTTCATAAACCATTTGAGTTTGTCAAAATCCATTTGCCACATGGTTTAGAAATCTGTTGTTTCGTTCATCGAAATATTGTGTACGCGTGTGTTTTGTAAAACCGTTATGTTTAACTTAAACCTTTTGTAAACCATTCGAGTTCGTTGAAATCCCTTCGCAACATGGTTTAGAAATCTGAGTGTTCATTCATTGAAATGTTATTTACTTTTGTGAAACTTACATGTCTTTCCACCCCCGAAAATATTTATAAAAAAATGTAAAACCGTGAAAAGTGGGGGTTATGAACTCACCTTGATATCCTTGTGCAAAGCTAGCTTAACGTGATTCCGTAGTGTCGTTCCAAGAACGTGAACTTGCTAGCGTGCAACCTATAACATTCCTACCATGAAATAACTTATAAGTTTCTAAATATGACGACGTAGCTACGTGTCCAAGCTCAACCGAATCATTAACCAACGACTCTAGGGAAGTGTTATCGCCTTGGTTTGTAATAACCAATCTATGGTTATGTGATCCCTTTTAATCGGAATAGATACTAAGTCTCGTAAACGACTTAGTTTCCGAGTGATTAGGATATATATATAAACATAACTATATTTACGAAGTCGTGTTAGTCGTCATGAATTAGAAATACGTAGATCGATAGTGGCACGTCTCGTTGTAGCTTTCGTGCGATGAAAGTATATGTACGCGTATACATACATACATATATATATATATATATATATATATATATATATATATATATATATATATATATATATATATATTATTCCGAATACGCAACGTTATCGTTGTAGTTTTCGTAAGATGTAAATATATGTATATATATTTATGTATTCGAAATCTTGACGTTTGAAATGAATATAATCAACTATATTTATTTTATAAAAATATTCGGATTCTAAAAAACTTAAATAAATATAAACAATTATATTTATTTTATAAAAATTATACGAATAACGACGTTTGAAATAAATATATACAATTATATTTAGAGTAAACTGCAATTTACCCCTGGGGTTTAAGCCAATTGGCACTCTGACCCCCTCCATGGAAATAATTGCAACTTTACCCCCCAACGTTGTTGTTATGTCGCAATATTACCCCCTGGCGTCAGTCAACGATAGTTTGACTGTTATAGATAAGGGTATTTTGGTAATCTTACCCCATATTTATTATTATTATTATTATTATTATTATTATTATTATTATTATTATTATTATTATTATTATTATTATTATTATTATTATTATTATTATTATTATATATATATAAAATACCTACACATATATACAGATAGTTCTTCTTCGTTGATCCCTGAAACCCTTTTCTTGCCCAGGTAAGGGTATTTTGATACCATCTCTCTCCTGTCTCTCTCTCATCCACCACAATAATCACCACCGGGCACCACCACTGCCACCGCCATTCACCACCACAACCACCGCAACTGCCGCCGCCACAAAACCACCACCACAACCATCCGGAAGGAGACCAAAACGAACCCCATCTCCCTTTCTTCTTCACCTTTCCACCAGATCCGTAACCGATCGTTCTTCTTCTTCGTTGATCCCTGAAACCCTAATTTAAACTTTCATCCACCGATCGTTCTTCTTCTTCGATGATGACGATCAATGAACGGTTAGGATATGATGATGCTGAAGAATGGAGAAGGTGAACGGAGGTGAACAATGATGACAGAGGAGGTTCAATGGTCGCCGGAGAGGATAACCGGAGACGGAGAAGGAGCTGTTGGTGACGGAGGGATCTGGTTTGCAATTATTCTGTTTATTGTTAGGGTTTAATTGCTTACCTATAGGGATCTGGAACAGAATTCACGCAACCAGTAGAATCAAAGTCCTGATAAACTATAGGGATCTGGTCGCCCTAGCAATATAACAGATCTAAAGCAACCAGTTGAAACATTTTCTTGTTAAATTATCAGCATTTGTACCATTTGTGTGTGGGTTTATTCATTTCCTTGACTTTTATTTATTTTACTCTGTTGTAGATAGATTGTCTTCTATGCGGTTGCTGCTTCCGTTTTATTGGATCAATAGAAATTTAAATCGGAAGGAAGCTGTATCTGCAGGGTTTAGGCAGCCCAAAAGATGATAGCTTTAATGAAACGTTGGAATTATTAATGCTTGAGAAATTGGAATTGCCTCACTCAAAGAAATTCCCATTGCCTGGGGTTATAAATTGCCCCGGTGGATGTAAAGAAGTTTACTACTGTAGGTAATTTGATTATGGTCTTATGTTCCCTCTTAGTTAGTTGACCATCATCATTTTTCTATTTCTTTAAAAATCATCAATTGAAGTTGATGAAAATATGGAATACCCAGGCTTTGTAAAGGCCAAAGATGTAAAGTTATACATTTAGCTCTGGTTAAATGTGTCGAATGATAAAAAATCACCCAAATGACCTCAAGTTTCTGCAATTATTTGTAGCAAATGTTGTGCACATGATGGTGGTTTATTTTTCATGTATAAATTTATATATTACTTATAACCAGGTGGGTGGTGGAGGCTGATGGTGGTGGAGGTGGGTGGTGGCGGCTGATGGTGGTGGGGGTAAGGTTTGCAAGAACTGTTTAACACCGGAGGGTAATATTGTTGAGTACAACAAACCATAGGGGGTAATAAGAAAGGACAATTTAGTCTTTTTACACCTAGGGGTAATATTACAGAGTAGAACAAACCATAGGGGGTAATATGAAAGGGCAATATAGTCATTTCACATTCCAGTTAACAGATCTGTTAACTTATTTAACGGCAGGGGGTAATATTGCGACATAACAACAACGTTGGGGGGTAAAATTGCAATTATTTCCATGGAGGGGGTCAGAGTGCCAATTGGCTTAAACCCAGGGGGTAAAATTGTAGCTTACTCTTATATTTATTTTATAAGGTATTCGAAAGTATTCGGTTTATCGCCGTTTGAAATAAGCATAACTAATTATATCCATTTTAAAGAAGTTTTCGCGTTTCAAAGCGTTTTGAAATAAATATAAGTTATTATATTTATTTTTATATAAACCCTCGAGTTTCTAAACGTTTTTGAAATGAATATAAATAATTACATTTACTTTATATAAGTTGTCGGGTTTTGTTAACTAGTAACTCGTGTTATAAAGCATCGCCAAAATAAATATACTCTTATATTTATTTTATAAAAATTACTTGAACCTCGATAAATGTCGTTTTTGGAATATAATCATGTGTCGTATTTCGTGTTTTTAACGAAAAATGAACAAAGGTTCCTCTGTTTTTAGGATAAACCGACAACCGAGTGTCGTTATAATTGTCAAAACGCAACACAATTCAATCAATATATATAATTTTTCGCGAAGTTTGCAAAAAATGAAAACAATCACAAAATATAAACTACGATGATTCGAGCTCGGTTCGCGTAAACTATAACGTACATAAACAATGTAATAAAATTTTCGTGTCGTTTAAACTTTTATCGGGTCTCGTGTTTCATCAGTTGACTGCATTTGACTCGCGTTGACTTGCTGTTGACCCGAACCGTACGGAGATGAACCTGCCTAAATCGAAGTGAACCGAAACCAAGCCATCTGCGCCATATCATCACAGCCACTGCCGGCGGACCCCAACGCCGCCGGCTGCGGCTGCCGCCGCTGGCAAACACCACCGCCATCATCATCTCTTCAAAATCTTGACTCCTGAAACCACACCCAAAAGTGTCGGAAAAAGAAACCTGGTTTGATCGGATCTAAGAACAAGGGAAGGAAGGGTTTACCCGAACTCCACTGAAAATCCCACCGCCGCGGTGAGCGGCGGCGCTACCGTCATCCGTTGTCTTCTCTGGTCTCCTTATCTCACTTTGGTTGATCTTCCTCACTCTTGCTGCTGTGTGAGAATGGCGGGGGCTAGGGGGTTGCAGGTGGGTGTTGGGGGTGTTTGTCGGAGAAGAAGGGCAGCGAATAACCGCTGTTGCCACCTGAGGCGGCGATGCCACCGTTGTCGTCCGACGGAGAAACAGAGGGAGAGCGAGGGGGTGTTGTAGGAAAGAAGAAGGGACGGCGGCTGTGTGTGTGGCCGGTGAATTGAGGTGGCAAAATTATATTGCTTAGTAATTTGAGTACTTAAGTAATATGGGTTAGAGTAAAATACGCGGATAGTCCATGTGGTTTGCCAAAATTTCACTTTTGTCTCCAACTTTCTAAAATCACATGTATGCTCCTTACGGTTTGACAACTTGTTACTCGAATAGTCCCTAGTATGGATGGAGGTTAGTTTTTGAAGTTAAGTGGGTGTAAATAGACTAAATAACCTCAAACTAGTTACTAGACGAATGGTTATTAACTGGTTCCGGTTTTGATTAATAAACCGGTTATCATGTGCACCTCTAGTCCAACAAGCTAGTTTTGGAGTAGTTTTATATTAAATAAACCAAACATTTTTTGACACACTATCGCCTTAAAAAGAAACAACTCCCGGTTATTTAGCCAAACCACCTACTAGGCCCAATGTGTGTCGGGTCGTTTAGCCTTGCCTCATCACGGAAAAAACGAGCAACACAGATTGGCAATGGACCGGGTATGGAATGGATATTTGTAATCCGGGTATTGAATGTGATAGGAGTAATAGAGGGAACGGATAAGATAATTGAAATTCAAACGAAACAGTAAATTAAGATAGATCAACCGTTCGTTTTCGAATATATATTCACCACCAACACAAACCGTGGCAATCTAGACGTGAACCGGGATACTGAAATCACCACCCATTTCAAATTTAGCTTCCAAAGAACACTACACAACATAAATATGCCAAATTTGTTCTAGCAATGGAACAATTAATTCAACTTAAAAGTCCAATGAGAAAAAATAACCAAGAAAGAGATTCTCATTCACTGCCCTTTTAAGGTGAACGTGGGTTGGGGGCAGTGGCGAAGCTTGAAGTTTTCGTCGGGGGGCTCGAAAACACATATACTCAAAAATTTCTATAGAACCGGGGGGTCGAATACGTATATACCCAAAAATTTCTATACGAAAACTACATGTACAACACTACTGAGCGAAAAGTTCGGGGGGTCGGGCGCCCCTCCCGGCCCCTTAAATGCTACGCCCATGGTTGGGGGCTTGGGTTATGCATGGATCCTATAATCTCCGTCATGGATATCGGGTCAAATGTTGTTGCCAACCCGTTCGAATGGTTCGATCCATCCCCATTTTTTTTTAACGGCTAGCAAGTTTAAATCGTCTTGTTTTACCGGGTCACAATTGCTATCAGAATGGACATATTGGTGGTAAATAAAAACAAAAAAAAAATATATTTCCAATTTTAGTTTGGGTGAACGGGTATATGTATTCAGGTAATTAGACCATGTATCACCTAATACCATACCTGCATCTGTACCCGCAAATATTTTCAAGTTTAGTTTGGGTAAAGTACCAATCACAAACACCAGAAAGAACCATAAGAAAACAAACCATGATACAATTGATCAAACTAAAGCTCAAACCAGCAATGTTTTTAATACAAATCTCAAAAACATAAAACCACAACAGAGGATGATACCATAAACATATAAATGATGATCAAGAACCCAAAATGCAGAGCCCAATTCCTCTTAAACTTACCAAAATACGCATCTGGCGGTTCTTGATAATGAATCTCATAATCATCCCTAACGACATCTTCACCGCCACCAGCAACCATGCTACTCATTCTCATCCGGATCTGCCTGAGCCGCTCGGTGGCTAACCCGAGTGTCAACTTGTGGCACCTCCGTTGATACTTGAACCCGTTGATGCACCGAAGGGTCTGAGCCACCGACACGTAGAAGATGAGGTGGGCAAGGGTGAGTAGACCGATGGGTACCCAGCAGTGGCGGCATTGGAGCCGTGGGGATTGAACTTGTGCGGCGAATACGAGGGCTAAGAAGAGGAAGAAGAGTTGGAAAAGCTTCCAGAGTTCCTTTTTTTGTAGGTCCACCGCTCGTTTCTTTTCCAGGGTTTTCTCGAAATGAAGTTGGATGATGGTGTTTAGTGCTTGCAGAGCGGTTTCTTTTGGTATGGCGTAGTTATGGTGGCTGCTCTCGTATTCTGCCATGTCAGCATGAAGTTGGAAGAAAGTTCTCCTGTTGGTTGGTCACAAAAGTTGAAATCTTTTTAGTTAGAGTTAAATGCCATTTTAGTCCTTGTGGTTTGGGCCGTTTTGCCGGTTTAGTCCAAAGGTTTCATTTTTCGCATGTGGGTCCAAAAAGGTTTCATTGTTGCCATTTTAGTTCACTGGGTTCACTTCATCCATTTTTTCTGTTAACGAGAAGGGCAATTCGGTCATTTTATATGTAATTCTGTTAACTAAAAGGGCAATTCGGCCATATAAAATGACCGAATTGCCCTTCTCGTTGACAGAAAAAAATGGATGAAGTTACCGTAGTGGACTAAAATGGCAACGGTGAAACCTTTTTGAACCCACAGACGAAAAATGAAACTTTTGGACTAAACTGGCAAAATGCCCCAAACCACAGGTACTAAAATGGCATTTAACTCTTTTAGTTAAAACTTTTAACTAAAAGAGTTAAATGTCATTTTAAGAAAAACTTGGATGAGTCTAAAGCTGATTTTCTTAAATCTTAACTATTAATATCATAAGTCATAGTTGCAAGAAAATGAAACATAACATGAGCTACGTCTGAATCGAGCTTCCACTGAATTTCTGCCTTTAACCCCGTTGAAGGCCACTTGCCCAGCTCAACCCAAGCTACATTTTACCCGATCCCAATGGTATTTGGGTCCCATGAGTTTTCCGGTAATAGGTTCTCATGGTTACTAAAAAAACAAAGATATAACTATAACCAATTGACGCCCATAAAACCGGGAATCCTCCATACTCACCTAAAAGAATTCGATTACGAAATCATACTCGTTTCCATTCAACCCAACAACCCTTTATCAAACCCATATCAGTATATAGATTGATGACTGCAAACCACATGTTACCAAAAGCTTTGACACTTTTGAAAATAACTTTGCACTTTGAAGCTTTCCCATTCAAAAGTTAATAAACTTTTAGCAATATAACTACAATTTAATCTCACAATTTTGCTCTAACAAAACTATAAGTCTGATTCACACTTATTTATTTACCAGCTGCTGTGAATCTTAATGTTTTAAATGAAATTAGTCATTTTTAATTTCTTGATTCAGGGTTCCTTCAAATTTTCAATATTTAATTTTTGGGCAAATAAGCACACAAAATAACAGAATTTGAAATGGTTAATTGAGTAAAAACAGTAATAGAAACTCAGTGAAAACAGTGAAGATGAGTGATCTAGATCATACCTGGTTTTAATTGGTTAATTCCCACTTCAAATCCAACCTCGGGAATCCAACTGCAAACTACCCGTTACTGCATCAAGAAGAATTTGGGTTTATAAAATGTAACAAAAACTGAACTACGTTTAGGGACCCGAAGATCTAAAATGCTAAGATACGAGTTGAAATTAAGTAAGATTGAATGTGAACTCAAGTTTGAGTTCAGTGCGTGTGAGTGAGTGAGTTAGTGTGTGTGTGAGAGAGAGAGAGAGAGAGAGAGAGAGAGAGGAGTACCTGTACCAGGTTCGAGGAGGTCCGCAATTTTGAGTGAGAGTGAGAGAGTTGGGATGATGATCTGATGATGGTGGTATATTCGAGATAAAAAGCCCTACTTCCAATTCTATATTCATACTTTTTTTTTAATACCAGGGCGCTGTGGCCAAGGTCGACTACTCGACAGTCGTTAGCCCCTTGACTCTCTTAGATATGCGGAAACCCGACCTTCATCCGCCCAAATGCATGACAGTGGAATAATCGGTAAAAACCTCGCCTCCCATCCAAGACGAACCGGCGCCACCCGTATTAGTCCTTCACCTAAATGCTGCAGAAAATAATGGAGAGAGTGGGAGTCGAACATGATTCACAAAGAACACCAAATTTTTCCCTAACCACTCCACCACTACCTCCCTAGCAATTCTATATTCTACTATTCAAAAAAAGAGTAAACTGCCATTTTGGTCCCTGTGGTTTAGGTATTTTTGTCATTTTAGTCTAAATCTTAAACTTTTTAAATCTGGGTCCCTGTGGTTTCATCTTTATTGCCATTTTAGTCCAAAATTCAAAAACCCCCTTTTTTGACTGTTTCAAAAAGTTTGAGATTTGGACTAAAATGGCAATAAAAGTAAAACCACAGGGACCCAGATTTAAAAAGTTTGAGATTTGGACTAAAATGGCAAAAGTGCCCAAACCACAAGGACCAAAATGGCAGTTTACTCTAAAAAAAATCTTATTTACACCTCATGTCACATTTTTTATTTTTCCCTGTATTCTACTATTCAAAAAAAAATCTTATTTACACCTCATGTCACGTTTTTTATTTTTCCCTGTAATCAGTTGCAATGTATAACAATTTTAGACTAAAATGTCATTTTTTTTCTTTTGTAAGGTTTGACTATTTTCACGGTATAAAAAAAATTTGTTTGTGAGTCCTCGAGATATCTAAATTTTGTTGTTTCCATCTAAATTGTTAACCTCGTCCAAAATCTATCTTAACTTTTTGTTGAAAGACAAAATACCCTTAGTTTAAAATATTTCTTAAATACATAAGAAAAAAATTAAATAATAACAATTTTAAATATGAGCCACCTCACCCTCTCCCTCTCCTCTCTCTCTCTCTCTCTCTTCCACTCTCAACCATCTCCGGGTTTCAACGGGCCTTTAGTCAGTGGGTTCTGACGGTTCTCTAGCCATTCCGGTTATCTGTCTCTCTCTAACACAAACCCCAAGGGTTTCAGGGGATCTTTAGTTGTTCTGGCTATGCTCGTCGATGGCGAACTGCATCAAAGGTGGTGGTGGGTTCGTAATCTTCGGTGGTTTAGGTCGTGATGATGGTTGATAGATGTTGTGGGTCAAGGATGATGGTTCATGGGTAGAAACCTTGATTTTCCGACGAAGGCTAGGGGTTAGGTCAACGCGAAGGTATATACTGGTAATGTTTGGACTTGATTCTCCAACGAGGCTGGGATTTAGACGGTGCTAGAAGAGTTACCGACGGTTTAGTGTGATTCCAGTGGTTTGAGTTGCAGGTGTGGTAGTGGTGGTGGTGTTTGGTTAATGATGATGGTGGTGCTTTGGTTGATGATGGTAGTGGTGGGGTTTGGTTAATGGTGGGGTTTGGTTAATGGTGGTGGGTTTGGTTGATAATGGTGACGGTGTGGTATTTCGTTAATGAGAGAGAAATCTAATTAATTTCTTTTGTTTAGTGTGATGTGTGTGTACACTAGTGGGTTGGGCTGTGCAATACAATAGGTGTCATCGGGGCTCTTTTGGTGAGCAATCTAACCCGACATACCTTAAACACTGATTATATTTGTGTGTTATTATTATTGTTATTGTTGTTGTTGTGATTTATAATAATTTATTATTATTATTGTTGTTGTTGTTGTTTATTAGGTATTATCAATCTCTACGTAAGACGATATTTAAGGAACGACATCTATGACATCCCACTTTATACAAAGCCCACCAATGAATATAGAGTTTCTCAGAATGTTAGGTAGCCTTGATTGCACGTATTGGTCATGGGCAGCTTGTCTAATTTCTTGGGAAGACCAACACCATCAATGTGACCATAATGGTCCAACCAGGGACAGAGCTTATATGTTAGCAGGAATAGCACAGGCTACAGCTCAACCCCGTCTTCATAGTGTCAAAATACGCCTCAACTCCGTCTTCGTAGTGTAAAAATACCCCTCAACTTCATCTTCATTATACAAAGGATACCCCTGATCCCAAAAAAATGTTTTCGGGATACCCCTAAATTTTTGGGCTACTTCCGTCACTGGTCCAACTTAATACTACAAGCAATCACATCTCGAGATCCTTGGATTTGACATGCGTTCCTTGGTATAGCCGGTGAAAACAATGATATCAATGTTTTACAATCATCGAATATGTTTGATGATTCTCATAGACGGGGTTGCACCAAATTCATCATTTTATGCAAATGATGTGGAGTACAAGTACGTGTATTATCTTGTCGAGAGTATTTATTCAAAGTGGGCTATGTTGGTGAAAACTCAGTGCCTAGATGACAACTAACATGTGCATTACAAGAAAAAACATGAGTCGGCAAGGAAAGATGTCAAATGAGCATCCGGAGTGTCAAGGAAACGATGAACTATCATTGCCCAACCCTCAAATGTATATGAAAAGAGAAACATGAGAAACATAATGTATGTGTTTGTATTATCTTGCATAACATGATCGTGGAAGACATGGGCAGAGCCTTTTGTGCCGACTTTAACGACACTCTTCAATCGACGAACCCACTACTAAACTACACCGAGAAAGAAGCTATCCGAATGAAGATACATGGAAGAGACACACACTTGAATCTTCAAGCAGATTTGGTTAAACATCTATGGTTTAACTGTGTTGACGATAACGATGATGATGACGACGATGACGGCGATGAAGAAGAGTAGAGATAATAATAATATTTTTTAGTATTTTGTTTTAACGTGCCGTGTTGGAATTTAGTTATGGGAAATACCATAAAAAACCAACAGTCTTTTTTATTTTTCTCATAAAAGTCTCACAACAATTTTTTGCACGTAAAAAACCAACACACCTTTTGTTTTGTTTTACAAAAGTCCTTCAACAATTTTTTGAACATTAATATCCCTTACATGTTAAAATTGAACAATATCATGAAAATTTTTTTAAAACAACTTGCTATATGAGGTTATGTAAAATTCATCCTAGATCATTACCACGGTTAAATGAATTCGGTTTATATATAGCCCAATAAACCGAATAAACCACACTTTATATTTATCAAAATAAACCCAACAAAATGAATTTGGTTTATTCGGTTGAAATCGAAAACCAAACCAAGTTTGAATGTGGTTTATAATTCGGTTTTGATATACTTAATTTTCGTCTGGTTTGATTCGGTTTTTAGTTTAACCCATAAAATTTCCAACCATATAAAAGCAAACGAACAACCCGAATAAGTGAAAAGAACCATTGGACACCTCTAGCGGTTCTAATTTGTTTTATATTTGTCATGATATTGTTCAAATTTAACATGTAAAGGGATTTTAATGTTCAAAAGAATGTTGGTGAAACAAAACAGAAAGCATGTTGGTTTTTTAAATTTAAAAAATTGTAGAGGGTGACTTTTATGAGAAAAATAAAAAAGTATATTGGTTATTTATGGTATTTGCCATTTAGTTATTTATATATTTATTTTATTTGTTGTTTAATTTTAATTGTTGATTAAAATAATGAATTAAATTTAAATTGAAATTAATATAAATTAATGATTAAGTAATAATGAGAAGAGTTTTATGAGTTTTATCTCAGCGTATGATAATTAGACCAGACAGTATGGGGGCCGGCTAAGGCCCGACGCCGGTCCCCCACACCGCCCCCCATAGGGTCGGCCCGTCAACTTCGTCCTCCATCAGCCGATCTCGACGCCCCTCTTTCCTCTCTCCTAACACACACACATCTATACATACATACATATATATATAAAGGGGTTCATCCCCCACCTCATAGGTCCATCCCCTCCAAACCGAGCCTACGTAACGCTGACGTGGCGGCTCATCCCCTTAGGAAGGAGGCTCTCCATATCCACTAGTCTTAAGGGTGGGGAGCTATAAAACCCCATGTCTACTTGGTGTAGACATGGCGTGTGATAAAAGTTGAAGCTTGATATTGAAATTAATATAAAATTAATGATTAAGCAATAATGAGAGGTGGTTTATGAGGTTTTATCTCACTTCATGTTAATTTTTGTTTGCTGATATTCGGATTTGGAGGGAAAAAGTTAATTGCGAGTTATTTAAATTAGGAAATTCTTAAAACGAGTTCTATATTCTGAGTTAAAATTCAAATAAATCATTAAAAATTTAAAAATTAAGTTAAATCCAACTATGTGAAAATAAATAAAGTAAACAAATAAATAATAGAGTAAACTGTCAAAATGGTTTCTGAAGTTTGGTCACTTTTATCGCTTTAATCCAAAACTCAAAGTTTTTGGATCTGGGTTCATTTGGTTTCAATTTTATTGCTATTTTCATTCAAAAGCAAAATCTAATTAGATTTTTCAGATAACATCCTTTTTTTTGTCTTTTTATATTTTTTAATGAAGGGCAAAATGATTAGATTTTTTTAATTTCTTATAATAAAATGTTAAAAGACCATTTTGCCCTTCATTAAAAGAGAGAAAAAAGACAAAAAAACTGGATGCTAACTGAAAAAACTAACCAGATTTTGATTTTGATTGAAAATGACAACAAAATTGAAACCATAGAGACCCAGGTTCAAAGAATTTGAGTTTTGAACTAAAGTGACAAAAGTGATCAAACTTCAGAAACTCAGTTTACTCTAAATAATAAATGAATGTGTTTTTCTATAAAGTTTACATAATACGAATTCAAACATTCAGATTAGATCGATTTAAAAATCACAAATTCAGGGTGAGAGGGGCACTCCCCTCTTAGGGGAGTCCCCTCTCTTACGCACACCCAATCAGGTTATGCCACGTCAACTCTCCTCGCACCCCAATTTGATGGCGCCACTCTCCTCTTAGGGGAATTGTTTTTTTATTCAAAAAAAAAATTTCATTGGTTGGAAAAAAGGGTGGCCCACCTTCTCTCTCCTTCCCTCTTCGGTGCCCCCTCCCCGATTCTTCACCCCAATTTGGCTCCCCGCCTGGATGGCGGCACCGCCCCAATCGGCAAAAATGGTCCCCGCACGGGGTCACCGAGGGTGCCCCGCTCCCCCTCATATTTGATTCAACGAAATTTGAAATCCGGTTCGGACACTAACCCGATCCAAAAATTCAAAAACCGAAATTAAATTTGAATGTGATGTTTTTTTTAATCGAATTCAAATATTTAGCTGACTAATATGTCACTGAATCCTGCAACTTTTGTCTTTGTAAAGTGACTGCAGGTTGAATGAATTGTGGGCACGCAGCTTAGTTCGTTCATTCATATTTCATGGTGGAGTTCTTTTTTGTATTTTTCTTGGTATAAAACTCATTCAATCGGTCCCCATCCTTGGTGGCCTTTTTGTATTTGGTGGAATTTTTTTTTTCTTTCAAACTTATAGATAGTACCTTTTTAGAAAGAATTTAAAAAAAGTGATGTTTTTTTAAGAACGTGGTATATCCTCCAAAGTCAAACTGATTTTTTTTTTTTGAATAAAAATTTAGTTTTTAATAACTTGTAATTTTTTATACATTCTATAAATAAAAATATGAGTTTTATCATTTTATTTTCATATTATTTCAGTGTAATTTATTAAGCACCAAGTTCTATCCAAAATAAAACATTTGTTATAAAAAAAAAATACGTTCAGCATGTTAAAAAATATTGCCTCTACTGTAAACAAGTTTGGCGCTCATGAACTAGTCACGAACAACAACTCACTAAAAGCTTAAATCGAGATGAGCTAAAAGGAGCTTGAACCTAAATTGCTCTAATTTTATAAACGAGTCTATAAGTAAAATGTGCATAGCCTTCTAAATCTAAACAAACCTATTATTTTTACTGACATAAAATGCCAACCAATTCAATTAGTGACCATCTTAATTTTTTTAATAAATAAACATAGACATGTTAGGGTAACCACACCATTTTAGCTTAATGTGATGATGAGTTTTATTCAAATTTAACCCATATAACTATTTAGGTAAGGGGTTGTTTGTTTACCTCTTAATGAGCTCTTAATGGTTCAGACCTCTTACTAGTTCAGCACTTAATGGTTCAGACTGTTTGTTTCACGAACAGATGTCTGAATGGTTCAAACATTTGCCGATGAATTGTTAAGTATTATACTGAGTCTGAATGGTTAAAACCTCTAATCTGAGTTGGTCATACATTTGCCTCTGAACGGTTAAGAATTATACTGCCTCTTAATGGTTCAGAACTCTTACCGATTCAGCACTTAATCATTCAGAAATTGTAAAACATCTCCTAAGCCTAAACCCAAAAAAAAGAGGTTGTATTAAATCAATCAGGATACCCTTGGGGCAAACACCTCAAAGTTTCTATGGTCACTTTTGTCATTTGGCTAATCCACTGTCTGAATCTACTTTTAAATTAACGTTTTTTTTTTTTTTTTTTTTCTATTATGAGATTTGATCCTCAACTTAAGAAAAGACACCTTTTTTTTTACAAAATACATTTGCAACTCTTGAAGTTAAATATCTATCAATATAAGCCCTCATCATTCCACAAGCAAGGATGTCAATGAAAGCTGAACTCGATAAGAATCATAGAAACCCAAAACATCTGGGACGGGATAGGGTTGTGTCACACCCCCCGATCCCAAATCTCCGGGAACGGGCGGCCGCAAGCCAGTTTCGGTGGTATCACGTTATTTATTTAGTTTGGCAGCAGAAATTTTCATCAGGACCGTAGTTAGGAAATATGTTATCAGAGTAAACCACCACATTTTATAACATTAAACACATGGGTAAAACCCAAGTTTTCAGTACATATAATTTCATAGAGGTACACCCTATTTTATTTAAGAAAAACATCTATTTCTTTTTAGGTAACTTTATTGCCACTTTTCCAAGCCTTCAGTGCTGTCCAGCTGGCTTCTATTTGGCTTTCACATTTTGTTACCTGAAATGTGTTTTAAAAACATTTTGTCAGTGGGAAATACTGGTGAGTGAATCCCAGTTTAATCAAGTTGGAATACCAATCATTTTACAGTATTGAGGGCACATCCGCAATTACATTTGTTTTCAAGAAATAACAATTAACATCAGTGGTACTGTCATACTCAACTTGTGGAATGTTACCACGCCAGTAACCAATTTTGTATACAAAACCCCAACATACCCACTATAATTGTATTCTTTACAAATACTCAATAACTGCTTTGTATATATTTAATTTAGTGAGGTTTTGTAAAAATAGTAACAAAAAGGTTTACAAAAGGTGGATCAACTCACATTGTTGTCTTATATTACTCTTTTAGGGTTTCCTGGTGAAAATCTATAAATTACACAAATGCACGTGTGTTAGTATAATAACCCATTTTAACATTAGTAATATCCTCCCCGAGACGGCATTCCAACGACTACGTCGGGCAGAACCCCGACAGCCGTTACGGAACCCTAGATCAATCGGGCAGAGTATCTAATACGTCTCCAGGGGTTATAATACTTACATCGTAGCAGAACCTCACTATTTTAGGGGGTATAATACCCGACTATAATAACTCTTCTACAGAAATTGAGATTGAGAATTGAATTGTGAGCGACGGAAAACGAAGCCCGATGGCCTTCTTATATAGTGCTGAAATCTGGTCTTCACGCGGCCCGCGTAAAGAACAGGCCAAGGTTACGCGGCCCGCGTCAACCTTGGTCAACAGAGTAGCTTAGCTGGGTCAGCTTGTAGACCCGCCACGATGTCGACACGTGTCAGCTCCGGATGCCTCTGCGTTTCATGATTTTACGCGGCCTGCGTTAACTAAAACAAACTCTTACGCGGCCCGCTTGAACTTAAGAAATCAACGAAATCAAGTCTGACCTTGATACCGCCCGCGTACGTGTTGAGGTGGGTCTACGCGGCCCGCCTTAACTTAATATTTATTGTTTTTATTTTATTTTTAATGTTATATTGCATATTTTGGGCTCGGTTTTCACATACGGGGTGTAATATAAGACATATTGGGACATTTTAAGATATAATAGGGTGTCGGAATTTATTATGAGGGTGTTGGTTTTACCGAGGGTTGTTACATCCTCCCCACCTTGTTTTAGAGCTCGTCCTCGAGATCTACTGGAACAAGTGTGGATATTTTCGTTGTATTTCTGATTCAAGTTCCCATGTGTACTCGGGTCCTCTTTTGTAGTCCCACTTCACTTTGACTATAATTAATCTTTTATGCTTAAGATTTTTAATCTTCCTGTCTTCAATCTGTAGAGGCCTCTTTACAAATTTAAGTTGTTCATTTACCTCTATATCCTTAAGAGGTACTATTAGTGATTTGTCGGATAAGCATTTCTTGAGATTAGATACATGAAATACATCATGTATCCCTGCCATTTCCTCTGGCAGTTGTAGCTGATAGGCTACAGGTCCTATTTTTCTAACCATTTCAAAAGGTCCAATATATCTGGGACTTAGCTTTCCTTTTTTGATGAATCTTACCACTCCTTTCCAAGGAGAGACTTTTAACAATACTTTGTCACCTTCCTGGAATTCTAACGGCTTACGTCTGTTGTCAGCGTAGCTCTTTTGTCGATCACGTGCTGCTTTCAGTCGTTCCTTGACTTGAATGATCTTATCGGTTGTTTCTTGTACTATCTCAGGTCCAGATAGTTGCTTTTCCCCAATTTCTGCCCAACAAACTGGGGTTCTGCACTTTCGTCCATAAAGTGCTTCGAATGGTGCAGCATTGATACTTGTACGATAACTGTTATTATAAGAAAATTCTATTAAAGGTAAGTGATCGTCCCAATTACCTCCAAAATCAATTACACAAGCTCTAAGCATGTCATCCATTGTCTGAATTGTCCTTTCACTTTGCCCCTTTGTTTGAGGATGATAAGCGGTGCTTAGATTTAGCTTGGTTCCCATTGCTTTTTGGAAACTTGTCCAAAAAATGAGAGGTAAAACGGCTATCCCTATCAGAAATAATTGATAAAGGAATCTCATGTAATGAAACAATTTCATTTACATACAATTTGGCTAATTGTTCCATACTAAAAGTTTCCTTCATTGGTAGGAAATGAGCTGACTTAGTTAGCCTATCTACAATCACCCAGATTGTATCATTACCTTTTCTTGTTTTGGGTAACTTGGTAACAAAATCCATTGTTATCAATTCCCATTTCCACACTGGTATTTCTAATTGCTGTAACAAACCTGAGGGTTTCTGGTGTTCAGCTTTAACTTGTGAACAAGTTAAACACTTAGAAACATAAGCTGCTATATCCTTTTTCATTCCTATCCACCAGAAATTTTTCCTTAAATCCTGGTACATTTTATCACTTCCTGGATGCATCGTATATTTAGATTTATGAACTTCTTCTAATATACGGTGACGTAAATTTTCTAATTTAGGTATCCACATTCTCTTTTTATGGAATCTCCAAATTCCATCTATTCCTTGTTCTAAATCCTTAATCATTCCTTTTAATTTTTCAGTATCTTCCTTGATTACTGATTCTTGTGTTTTTCTAATCTGGTCGTTTAAATCTACTTGTAGATTTAATTTAAGAGAACGTATCCTTTTTGGCTTTTCGTGATACTTTCGACTTAAAGCATCAGCCACTACATTTGCTTTCCCTGCATGATACTGGATATCACAATCATAATCACTAAGCATTTCCATCCAGCGTCTTTGTCTCATATTCAACTCTTTTTGCCCAAAAACATACCTTAAACTCTTATGGTCGGTGAATATGGTAAATTTACTACCATAAAGATAATGTCTCCAAATCTTAAGGGCAAAAATTATGGCTCCTAATTCCAAATCATGGGTTAAATAATTCTCTTCATGAGTCTTAAGCTGTCTAGAGGCATATGCTATAACCTTTTGACGTTGCATAAACACACATCCGTATCCTAGCTTAGAAGCGTCACAATAGACTACAAAGTCTTTAGTTCCTTCTGGTAACGCTAATATAGGTGTGTGGGTTAGTCTTTGCTTAAGGATTCTAAATGCTTCTTCTTGTTTTGGTCCCCATTCAAACTTAACAGATCTACAGGTTAACTTGGTTAAGGGAATGGCTATTTTAGAAAAATCTCGAATAAATCTTCTATAATAACCGGCCAGTCCTAAGAAACTTCTAACCTCGGTTGGTGACTCAGGGGTTTTCCATTTGGTAATTGCCTCGATCTTTGTCGGATCCACATGGATTCCTTCATGGTTAACTAAATGTCCAAGAAATTGTACCTGTTCTAACCAAAATTCGCATTTTGAAAACTTAGCGTACAACTTTTCTTTTCTCAATAAACTTAAAAGTAAGTGAAAATGCTTTGCATGCTCCTTTTTACTTTTCGAGTAAATTAGAATATCATCTATGAAGACAATTATGAATTTATCCAAATATGGCTTACATATTCGGTTCATCATGTCCATAAATGCGGCTGGGGCATTGGTTAAACCAAATGGCATGACAGTAAATTCATAATGACCATACCTTGTTCTGAATGCAGTTTTAGGAATATCCTCTTCCTGTACCTTTAATTGATGATATCCAGATCTTAAATCGATTTTAGAGAAAAATCGAGCTCCTTGAAGTTGATCAAACAAATCATCGATCCTCGGCAATGGATACCGATTCTTAATCGTGACCTTGTTCAATTCACGGTAGTCAATGCACATACGCATTGATTCGTCCTTCTTTTTAACAAATAAAATCGGCGCTCCCCATGGCGATGAGCTTGGTTGTATGAATCCTTTCTCCAATAATTCGTCTAATTGTTTCTTCAGTTCCTGCATTTCAGCGGGTGCCAAACGGTAAGGTGCTTTGGCAATCGGTGCTGTCCCTGGTAGTAGATGGATTCTGAATTCAACTTCCCTGTCTGGTGGCAGTCCTGGCAATTCCTCTGGAAAGACATCTGAAAATTGTGACACTACTGGAATATCTTTTAATTCTTTTCCTTTAGTGTTAGTGATTATAGAAATCAAATACACTATAGATCCTTTTCTTATATAACTTGCAGTTTTCATCACAGAGATGAATTTAGTGGATCTAGATGGCTTATCTCCTTTAATTGTGATCTTTTCACCCCTTGGTGATTTTACTTGAATTGACTTTTGATCACATAAAATATTGGCTTTATTGGCTATTAACCAATCCATTCCTAACACGACATCGAATTCAGCCAGATTCACTGGGTAAAGGTTTGCAATAAATTTTTGATTAAAAATTTCTATTCTTGCTCCATGCAAGATTTCAGAAATCCTAAAGGTTTCTCCATTTGCGGTTTCTACTAGACATTCTTGTGGTAGTTTAGTTAATGATTGATTTAGGAGTTTGCAAAATGAAGTATTAATAAAACTTTGGTTTGCACCAGAGTCAAATAATACTTTAGCAAAAATATCATTAACTAAAAACGTACCAGCTATGACGCCCGGAATCATCCTGGCTTCATCTGCAGTTAGAACGAATGCTCTAGCATTTTTAGGATTCTTGTTGTTTGCAGCTGAAGCCAATTTCGGACAATTTGTCCTGATGTGACCTTTTTCTCCACAATTGAAACACATTCCATTACTGGATTTCTTCTTGCAATTCTCTTCCTTGTGTCCTGGGGCCTTGCAAAAATTACAGTAAGTAGAGCATTTTCCAGAATGCTTCTTTCTGCAGGCTTTGCATTATGGTGCCGAGGTAGAACCTACATTTCTACGGTTAAAATTCCCCGAATGGAATTCTTGGGTAAGCCTTTGGGATAGGTTTCTCCTCTGGTCTTCTTCTCTAGTTCGCACTAGTTCCTCAGTCAAGGTATTGGCTAGTTCTACAGCTTCTTCTATGGTTGGAGGTCTAGCTGCCTTGACTACATGTCTAATTTCTCCAATTAATCCCCAGATGTAATGGGAGATTAACACTGATTCAGGTGATGCAAGGGTTGGTACTATTCTAGCATATTCAAAGAATGTGGTAGTATATCCCTTACTATCTACCCCGGTCATTCTAAGGTTCATGAACTTATTTGCTATCTGTTCCTTTTCATTGGGAGGGCATAATTTCCTTTCTACCATATTTTTGAACTCCTCCCATTCCATGTTATATATCCTATCACTTCCTTTTGACTGGAGGATAGTGTTCCACCATTCTAGAGCTGCATTCTTAAATAAATTAGAAGCAAACATTATCCTATCCTCTTCAGCACACTTGCTTATTTTCAGAACAGCTTCAGTTTTCTCTATCCAGCGTAGAGCTGCAATGGGTCCTTCATTGCCCGAGAATTCTATTGGTTTGCAGGACCAGAATTCTTTGTAAGAACAACCATATGGCATGGTTCTTCTTCTTTTGGGAATGGGCGCTCGAAGTACGGGTTCATTGTTCACGCTGTGTTCCGATTCACTTGGTCCCTTACTGCTATGCTTACTTTTATTATTCGCTTCTTGAACCGTTTGAATAATAAATGGCATTGCATCTATAATTCCTTGTGCCACTATATGTTGAACGACACTATTATCCATTTGGTTTCCGTTGTTATTGTTGTTCGGATTCTCATTATTCAGATTATCATTATTTGAGTGGTTGTCGTTCTGAATATTATCATTCTGGTTTTCCTGATTCACTTCGTTGTCCATCTGAATTTTAAACATTTACCAAATATTAATATCACGAATAATATTTGAGTATAGCCAATCACATGACACGCACTTTTGGTCAAAAGCGTCGAGCATTGCAACTTTTACTCTATTCATATAGTATGCATCTATTACACACCAGTACTGAAATTAAAACTACAATATCGACTGAAATGTAAAGCTACAACACTAGTAGTATGCATCCGTAGTTTTTTTTTAACACATACACACACATATTATTATTATTACTACTACCGTTCCTGCCATCACATTCACTGATATGGATTTATCCAAAAATCCATATTACGCTCGTCGTATTTCCATACGAGACGCTCTCCCACCTATCGCATTCTCTCACTGCTTTCTAAAATTTCCTCACCGAAAATCCTAAGTTCTTGTACGTTTTCTGCACTCATTGGGGGTGCAGGTTCTAGGACTGGGTTTGGAATCTGGGGTGCGGGTTCCTGGTATGGAGGGATAGGGGCCTGGTATGGGTAGGGATTCTCTAAGATCTCCCTAATGTATGCATCACTAACGTTATAGGGATCTTGAGGATCTAACCCTGGGTAGGCTCCTAGGTTGGGCATTGGCACATTTTCCTGTATCGGTTTTTGTTGCACATAGTCCCTAACATCGTCCCACCATGGGTCGTAGTCGTTTGGGTCTAGGGGATTTGGTGCAGGTATCCTAGGTATCTCCTCCGGGTTGAAATCGTGCATTTCTACTTGATTTCCAAAGTTTTCTATCTCCATGGGTTGATCAGGAATTGGTGGTTGTGGTTGGGGTGCTAGCATTTGTTCCAGGTTTGGGTCAGCTGCAGTGGTTGCTAAAATATGGATATTAGCTATACCCCTATTAAGCATATCCTGGGCATATGCATCAGTTTCTCTTTTAGCTGCGGCTAACACTCGCTGTTCCTGCAACTTTTTCATACGTTTCATACGCTCATGTGCTCCCCTACTAAACCATCCCCTCTTTTTCTGAGGAAATGGCTCTTCAGACTGAGCCTTAAACACAAAGATTCCTTCTTCCGTATCAGCAGAGTACCCTGAGAGGGCAAGCTGAGAAAAGGAGGTGCCTTCGCTCCTAGGCGAACCAGACAATTGACGATACGCGTCAGATGGTCCTTGGTCGCTCATACTGTAGAACTAACAGATAGTCAGATAACACATAACAAGAAAATACAATTATGCACGTATTCCCGTAATTTATTTCCTAACACTTTGAATTTTGATGTCAATAGAACACTTCTGTGGCTGAATCAGTGGCATAGCTCTGATACCACCTTCTGTCACAACCCCCGATCCCAAATCCCTGGGAACGGGCGGCCGCGAGCCAGTTTCAGTGGTATCACGTTATTTATTCAGTTTGGCAGCGGAAATTTTCATCAGGACCTTAGTTAGAAAATATGTTATTAGAGTAAACCACCATATTTTATAACATTAAACACATGGGTAAAACCCAAGTTTTCAGTACATATAATTTCATAGAGGTACACCCTATTTTATTTAAGAAAAACATCTATTTCTTTTTAGGTAACTTTATTGCCACTTTTCCAAGCCTTCAGTGCTGTCCAGCTGGCTTCTATTTGGCTTTCACATTTTGTTACCTGAAACGTGTTTTAAAAACATTTTGTCAGTGGGAAATACTGGTGAGTGAATCCCAGTTTAATCAAGTTGGAATACCAATCATTTTACAGTATTGAGGGCACATCCGCAATTACATTTGTTTTCAAGAAATAACAATTAACATCAGTGGTACCGTCATACTTAACTTGTGGAATGTTACCACGCCAGTAACCAATTTTGTATACAAAACCCCAACATACCCACTATAATTGTATTCTTTACAAATACTCAATAACTGCTTTGTATATATTTAATTTAGTGAGGTTTTGTAAAAATAGTAACAAAAAGGTTTACAAAAGGTGGACCAACTCACATTGTTGTCTTAGATTACTCTTTTAGGGTTTCCTGGTGAAAATCTATAAATTACACAAATGCACGTGTGTTAGTATAATAACTCATTTTAACATTAGTAATACCCTCCCCGAGACGGCATTCCAACGACTACGTTGGGCAGAACCCCGACAGCCGTTACGGAACCCTAGATCAATCGGGCAAAGTATCTAATACGTCTCCAGGGGTTATAATACTTACATCGTAGTAGAACCTCGCTATTTTAGGGGGTATAATACCCGACTATAGTAACTCTTCTACAGAAATTGAGATTGAGAATTGAATTGTGAGCGACGGAAAACGAAGCCCGATGGCCTTCTTATATAGTGCTGAAATCTGGTCTCCACGCGGCCCGCGTAAAGACAGGCCAAGGTTACGTGGCCCGCGTCAACCTTGGTCAACAGAGTAGCTTAGCTGGGTCAGCTTGTAGACCCGCCACGATGTCGACACGTGTCAGCTCTGGATGCCTCCGCGTTTCATGATCTTACGCGGCCCGCGTTAACTAAAACAAACTCTTACGCGGCCCGCCTGAACTTAAGAAATCAACGAAATCAAGTCTGACCTTGATACCGCCAGCGTACGTGTTGAGGTGGGTCTACGCGGCCTGCCTTAACTTAATATTTATTGTTTTTATTTTATTTTTAATGTTATATTGCATATTTTGGGCTCGGTTTTCACATACGGGGTGTAATATAAGACATATTGGGACATTTTAAGATATACTAGGGTGTCGGAACTTATTATGAGGGTGTTGGTTTTACCGAGGGTTGTTACAGGTTGGGTATTCAAGCATGGGTCAGATATGAGATTACTTTTGAAATATTTCGCACGTATGAGATGGGTACGAGATTTGGTGATATACCTGTTTACTCTACCCAATTACTCGACAACATATACCTTTTTAACCAATTATATTCCAGACATGATTTTCTTTTTTCTTTTTTATACATTTTAAGTTTATATTCTAAAATCCCACGGTTCCCATGATTCCAATTCCCACACCATTACAAATACTTAAAACACTTGTATAAGCATTGGAGTTCGATTCCTAGTTACCGAGTAGGTGAAAATTGCTACGGAGGACCCTCGATTCCCGATTCCAAGCCAATTCCAAGCCAATTAACGCTCGTCTTTCAGTCTACAGAGTCACATCTTTTTGAGACAACTATTTCACTTGATAAAAGAGAATGCTAAGCAAACTTCCATGCTAAGTCTTTCAGTCTATAGTCCCATCTTTTGAGACAACTATCTTTATTTTTTTATTTATTTTTTTTTGATAAAGCAAATGCTAAGCCAACTTCCATGCTAACATGAGTATTTCAAATCATAATTACCCGGTCCATTTTCATATTAAAATCAAATTTTCATTATATCCAGGGTGACTCTTTTCATAATATGAAAAATTCATATTAGGTTTTCATGCCATGTGATGAGGATAGGTGCTAGACCGAGTTCGGACCAGAAATCACGAAGGTTAGGACGACATCGAAATAAGCCGAACGAGCCACACCAGAACGACCGACTCAAAGGATCTGTCACACCCTGGCTTTTGCGGAAGCGTGGATCATTTTGGTGTGACTTCTTAATACCATTGCATACGATCATAACAACACTATATGATAAAACCGGTAGATGTACATCCATTAATTTAGATTAAAAGTAATACAACATAATTTCTCTAGAATGTCGATACCAAATTTAAGTTACAAACCATAACGTCTTTTTAAGGAGTTCAAAAAGACTCAACAAAAGATTTTAAAACAAACCCGAGTTTAGGACCACGTATCCCGTCCAGGATTAAGATACGTCTCCTAAGCCTTAATGACTTGGATGACATCTTTATTCACAACGCAGCTTAAAAACTCCAACGTCCGCCAGATCCATTTATTAATTTCCTGAAATACATGTAGTTTGAAAAATCAACATAAAATTGAGCGAGTTTGTCACACCCTGGCTTTGCGGAAGCGTGGTTAATTTGGTGTGACTTCTTAATACCATAGCTTAACCATAACAAAGCTATATGAATAAAAACCATGCAAGATCATCCATTTAATTTAGTTTTAAAAACCAAGTACAACAACATTGTTTTAACGGAACATACCCTAACAACATGAACATTGATCAACACACAAACATCAACATAACACAAACACAGTTTAAGGACTGTGACTTGTCCAGGAAAGAGTCACATTCCCTAAACCCGGATGATCTCGTACTAGTGCAGCGGGAAAACGTGCCATACCGTGCCAGATCCTTTAATTCCCTGAAATACATGTAAGTTGAAAAATCAACAATAATGTTGAGCGAGTTCATGTGTAAGTGAGTAAATAAACCTTTGTATTTATCGAAATCCTGGTATGTAGCAAATAAGGAAAAAGAGATCACCAATGGTTTGCAAGGCCATTGATATGTGTGAAATGCAAGTAGGAAGGCTCAAACCTAGCAGATTTATGCGCCGGGTACAAAGTCATCCCGAGGTCCGTTATGCTGGGCCTGGGACTGGGCTCGCTACACCCAAATAGATCTATCGCTCCTGCCCCTTGGTCCTACCCTGAGGATTAATGACCTCAAGTTTCCGCCTACCCATTCACATGATCTAAATAGTAACCCTCCTTACGCTAACCATACCATGTATAAAGTATTCATAATCAAAGTAACATGTATTTCACCCCCGCAGTTTAGAAAACTGAAAACAGTTAAGAGAAAAGGGGGACATGAACTCACAGTCGGTGCGTCTCTACCAAGTATACTCCAAGTCAAGCAGCTGTGCAACGACCTACAAGTTCTAACTCTATTAGACGGACGGCCGTGCCTTAGCTTTATGGTTTAAGTTTTTTGGGAAATAGTTAGACAACTATTTCATGTTTACATTTGGTAAATACTTGGTAGTGATTTTCCTTCCCAAGGATGGGGGATTTAATACATGTGTGTTCGTAATATATTATTAAGTCTCACTTAATATATATTTATTTATAACTCCAAAATATAAATATTTTTCTCAAAAATATTATATTTTTTACTTTACAAAATTTTCCAAAATAATACTTTGTCAAATATACGCGTTCATAAATATTTCTGTAAGATGCGTAAGTTACGTTTTAACGATCGAGTGGTAATAGTAATTACCGGTGTAACTTATATATTTATCGTGAAAGCGTTCGTATTATTTTGGATCCGTTAACGTTTGATAATATTATTTTTACCCTAAAAATAATATTATATACTTCACAAAATAATCACAAATAATGTTGTGAAAATATATTTACTAACTATATATTTATCACGTTTAATTTTGTGAAATCCCACCTCCGATATTTTGTAAATAAAGTCATGGCAAAACTTATATATTTTGAAAACATGTCAAAAAGTATTTCTAACACTTATGGTGAAAATAATTCTAAGTGTTAGGTTTTTGGAAAAATTTCGCCAGAGTTTCCTCTGTAACTGGAGGTGGCCACGCTTTCAAGCGTATAATTTTCTTTTACAAATCAATCCACCAATTTTCTTATTTAATCAGGACAATATTCAATACAGCAAACTAGTTAATATATATGTAAATCGCAAAGCTTTCATGAACTTCTGATTTACTCAAAAATACGAAGTAAATCTCATTACTTTGAGCGGATCTTAATATAAATTAGTCCGGTTTCGTAAAAACCCCGTTTTTAAAGAAATCCTGTCTTTACATCTTCTTGTCATCTTTTACAAAAATTGTTATTTTGTCGAAACTTTGTGTTACACAAGTGTTTACACGCTTGTGGTTTCTAAAAATCATTCTAGTTATCATAAAATCCGTCTTTAGAAAACATGATTTTCTTGACACTCGGTCCTTTGAAAATACCACTTGTAGATACGTAGATCTACTAGTTTTAAACACTATTTTACAAGTAGAAATGCTTTTACACAAGTTCATGATTCGTGTGTGGTAGAGTTTCACCCTTTAACCCTCGTTTCATTTAAAACAACCTTATGTCATGATTCATGATCATGACCAACCCGGGTTAAATGATGATCTGAGCTACCACATCATAGATCGGGTCCAAATAACCACACAAAATAAATACTACAACATTTACACAACTTATAAGCTTTTAACCATCTTTATTTGTGTTTTTAGTAGACTTTAAAGTATCATCTTGTAAGATTTCGAGTTTTAACCGTTACGCATCATATTAACCACTTCAAAATAGTTCGAGAAGGTGTTTTAAGTAACATACCACTAGCTCGAGGCTAGGGAAGAATCTAGACGCAAAATGAGAGGATAAAAGCTAGAGAATGAGGTCCTTCGAGCTCCGAGTGCACCAAGACTCCTTATGCTTGATCCTTGACACTAGAATGAGCTTGGAATGTGTAGGAGATGATTGAATGATGGTGGTTATGGTGGTGTGGGTCTCGGCCGAACTCAAAGGAGGAAGGAAGGAGAGGTAGTGTGTGTTAGTGTGTGTAAGTAATGAAGTATGATCTCAAGGGTCCTTTTATAAACCATTTCAACATTTTAACTTATGGACAATGTGTTTAGTAAAGCAAAGACAAGATCTAATAAAGAATTGAGACAAATCAACATGTGGGCCATGTGTTGGCCGTGAATATAGGTGGGGGGGGTTAGTTTGGTTACTTTTCAACTATTAGTTAGATAATAGTTAGGTTAGTTTAGTTAAGTTAGGTATTAACCCGGTTAGTTGTGCGTTGTGTTTTAAAGCGGGTGTTAGGGTATTCGGGGACCCTAACTGGCTCAGAAAAAGATGAATAATGTTATTAACAATATTTTTATGTTCCGGGTATAGTCCGGTTGTTCGATTGGATAGTAATCCGTTAAAGTGCTTAACAAAGCTTTTATGTGTCGTTAATACCATTTTTAGTGACACAACTTATTCCTGACACTTTGGAAAGTGTCTAGTAATATTTTTCTCATGTTTTGGCACTTTATTAGTTAGCTAAAAGCTGAATTGTTCATTAAAGTGCTGAGTTTTGTGCTTGGTGCATGTCCTAGGCACATCCTGTCATTGTATCTTATTCCTAGAGACGCAGTTCTACAACCCTTGTATCCCTACACTCACTATGGGTGTAGTAAAGTCTTTCTGGCTCATACAGGCCTTAGAGGCAGTGTCTGCCTGATGCTGGCTTTATCAGCATGTTCAATAGGTTATCCGTTCATAGTGCTACTGTGCTTTTGTGCATCATGTTTGCCACTAGAGTTCAGTATGTAAATAATGTAGTGACGGTATGTAAAGTATGATGCAGGAATATACAAGTATCAGAAATCAAGTAGCAGTTCATCAGTAATTTCAAGCAAGCACAGTAATTAAGCAGTAATTAATTATTAATTAAACCGTACGGATACCTGTTTTAGTGAGGGTTGTCACATTCTCCCCCCGTTAGAAAAATTTCGTCCCGAAATTTTAAGTTCTGCTTGTAGAAGCAGGGTTCTTAGGAAATAGGTGGGGGTATTTCTCTTTCATCCGGTCCTCACGTTCCCAGGTGAATTCAGGACCATGTCTGGCATTCCAACGAACCTTGACGAGCTTGACACTGCTCCGGCGGGTCTTGTTCACTTTCTAATTGGTAACCTCAACGGGTTCTTCAACGAAGTGGAGCGTGTCGTCAACATGAATTTCGTCGGTAGGAATGACAACGGTATCTTGCGTTGGACTCTTCCTCAAATTTGATACATGGAACGTATCGTGAACACCATTCAATTCGGCAGGTAGATCCAACTTGTATGCTACGGACCCAATTCTTTCCAGAATTCTGAATGGACCAATATACCGCGGGTTCAACTTCCCACGCTTCCCAAAGCGTGCCACACCCTTCCAGGGTGATACCTTCAACAAAACCATATCTCCTACCTCAAACTCTAGAGGTTTCCTTTTTCGATCCGCGTAGGCTTTCTGACGGTCACGAGCCACACTGATGCGATCTCGGATCTGTGCAATCTTATCAGTGGTTTCCTGGACCACATCAGGACCAACCAACTATCTATCACCTGCGTCAGACCAACAAAGCGGTGATCTGCACTTGTGGCCATATAAAGCTTCGAATGGCGCGACACCAATACTGGCGTGGTAGCTGTTGTTGTATGAAAATTCGACCAAAGGCAAATGCTTATCCCAGCTACCGCCCAAATCCATCACACATGCTCTCAGCATGTCTTCCAAGGTCTGTATCGTCCGTTCGCTTTGGCCGTCAGTCTGCGGGTGAAACGCGGTGCTCATATTCAACTGCGAGCCAAAAGCTTCTTGGAAGGATTGCCAAATCCTTGATACGAACCTTCCGTCTCTATCAGAGATGATCGAGAGAGGTACTCCATGGCGTGTAACAATTTCTCTCAGGTAAAATTTCGGCCAACTTGCTCGTATTATCCTTCTCTCTGATAGGTAAGAAGTGCGCTGACTTCGTTAATCGATCCACTATTACCCAAATAGTGTCATGGCCTTTTGGCGTTCTTGGCAACTTTGTAATAAAATCCATGGAGATTTGTTCCCACTTCCATTTGGGAATTTCCGGTTGTTGCAGAAGTCCTGAAGGCTTCTGGTATTCCGCTTTAACCTTAGCGCATGTTAAACACTTGCTCACATAAACAGCAACATCGCCTTTCATCCTAGGCCACCAGTAGTAATCCTTAAGATTTTGGTACATCTTATCCGCTCCAGGGTGGATAGAGTACCGTGATTTGTGAGCTTCATCGAAAATAACCTTCCTTAAACCTCCAAACAAAGGAGCCCAAATCCTTTTCTCAAAACATAATGTTCCTTCCCGTTTGGTACCAATAGCTTCTCCATCCCACGGAGATATTCTTCTTCAAGGTTCCCTTCCTTGAGAGCTTCTTTCTGCGCGGCACGGATGCGCAAGGAAAGATCGGTCTGAATTATCATTTCTAAAGCTCTAACCTTATGGGCTTGATCCTCTCCTTTCGACTTAGGGCATCGGCGACCACATGCGCCTTCCCTGGGTGATACTTAATCTCGCAGTCGTAGTCATTCAACAACTCTACCCATCGTCTTTGCCTCATATTCAACTCCTTCTGGTTGAATATGTGTTGGAGGCTCTTGTGATCTGTGAAGATTGTGCACTTTGTACCATAAAGGTAGTGCCTCCAGATCTTTAATGCAAAAATTACTGCGCCGAGTTCCAAATCGTGAGTGGTATAGTTCTTTTCATGTACATTCAGCTGGCGTGACGCGTAAGCAATAACCTTTTGGCGTTGCATCAACACGCAACCCAATCCTCGACGTGAGGCGTCACAGTATACCACAAAATCATCTGTACCTTCCGGTAGTGCTAAGATTGGCGCATTGCAGAGCTTATCCTTCAATATCTGGAACGCTTCTTCCTGTTTGATTCCCCAATCAAACTTCTTATCTTTCTGCGTGAGGAGCATCAATGGTTAAGCGATTTTTGAAAAGTTCTCAATGAACCTTCGATAATAGCCAGCCAAACCCAAGAATTGCCGAATCTCGGTTGGCGTCTTTGGCGTTTCCCAATACTTAGTCGCTTCGATCTTGGTGGGATCAACATGAATTCCATCTCCATTCACCACGTGTCCAAGGAACTGTACTTCTCGTAGCCAAAACTCGCACTTAGAGAACTTGGCATACAGCTGTTCCTTCTTCAGCAATTCCAAAATGGCTCTTAAATGTTGTTCGTGCTCAGCCTTCGTCTTTGAATAAATCAAGATGTCATCGATAAACACGATCACGAACTTATCCAAGTAGGGCTTGCAAACCCTATTCATCAAATCCATGAACACAGCAGGGGCGTTTGTCAACCCAAACGGCATGACTAGAAACTCGTAGTGTCCATATCGAGTTCTGAAGGCTGTCTTCGGGATACTCTCCTCTTGCATCCTTAACTGATGGTATCCAGATCGAAGATCGATCTTTGAATAAAAGCTTGAACCTTGCAGTTGGTCAAACAGATCATCAATCCTTGGCAGAGGGTATCTATTCTTGAGCGTCAACTTGTTCAACTCCCGGTAGTCAATGCACATACGAAAACTACCGTCCTTCTTCTTGACAAACAAGACCGGAGCTCCCCAAGGCGAGAAGCTTGGTCGGATAAATCCCTTGTCTAACAACTCCTGAAGTTGTGTCGACAGTTCTTGCATCTTAGACGGAGCAAGTCTATAAGGTGCCTTAGCCACAGGCGCGGCGCCTGGAACTAAGTCGATGCGAAACTCCACTTGTCTCTGAGGCGGCAATCCAGGCAAGTCCTCTGGGAAGACTTCTGGATATTCCCTCACGACAGGGATGTCTTCGATATTCGGTCCTTCAGCTTTCTTATCCATAATGTTCTCCAGAAAGGCAGCACACCCCTTCTGTAAACATTTTCGAGCTTTCAAGCAGCTGATAATCCTTAACGGCGTATCACGCTTCTCTCCGTGAACCACAATGGTCTCACCATCATCAGTTGGGATACGAACTACCTTTTCGTGACAAACTATCTCAGCCTTGTTGCCTGATAACCAGTCCATTCCTACCACCACGTCGAAGCTTCCCAACTGGACTGGTAGTAGATCCAGAGCAAACTCACGCTCTCCCAATTCGATCACACATTCTCTGATAACTTCACTGGCTTCTACGAACTTTCCATTAGCCAATTCGATCGAGTAAGGAATATCTAACTTACTAGCGGCTAACCCAAGCATATTCTTAAACTCTAACGATACGAAGCCATAATCGGCGCCAGTATCAAATAAAACGGATGCATAGCGTTGGTTTACAGGGAACGTACCAGTGACAACATTGGGATCCTGGCGCGCCTCCCTCGCTTCAATGTTAAACACCCTTCCATGGGCTTGGTTTAACTCTGGGCAGTTCCTCTTGTAGTGCCCAAGATCACCACAGTTGAAGCATCCGGATCTTTGCCCATTTCCACCACCATTTCTAACTTGATTGTTCCTCTGGTTACGATTTACAGTGCCCGCTTGATTAGCATTGTTGACTCTATTCCCATCACCTATATTGTTCCCTTGTGGGCGATTTCCATTTCCGCCCCGGTTGGTGTTTCTGTTTCCGAATCCTCCCTGGCCTCTCTGGCCAGCTATGGCCCAACAAGAATCCTTTAAGTGGCCAGTCTTTCCACAAGCTTCACAAACTTTCAAACCACAACGGCCAGAATGGTGGCGCTGGCAGGTATTACACTTGGGCTGGGAGCCCATGTATCCTTTTCCTTTCTTCCCACTACTAGCTGTAACCTGAGCTGGCATGCTTGCTTCTCCTTTCTTGACAACACCACTGGTGCCCTGCATGAAGTTTGAAAACTTCCGCTTGTTACCTCCTGATGACTCCACATGAGTCTCTTTGCCAGGGTTTGCAAGTTTTTCTAGTCTAATGACTTCCGTAACGAGTGCCAAGCCCATCTTACTTGTAGCCATAGATGTTGGTGGCGTGGATGCGGTCATTAAGCTCAGGACTTGAGGTGCCAGTTTCCAAATGAAATGTCCTAATTTCCTCAATTCTGGTTCTACCAAATATAGAACGACTCGTGCCAAATCATGAAGTCTTTGCATGAATTCCAACATTTTCGGACCTTCCATTATCAGGCTCTGGAATTCACCTTCCAACCTCTGGGTTTCTGTTTGGGCGCAATACTTCTTACGCATTATTCCATTCAACTCATCCCAAGTTAACGCGTATGCTGTAGTTAGGCCCATTATTCGAACCTGAAGATTCCACCATAATAGAGCTCCATCTTGAAACAACTCAGTAACGTATGGGACTTGTTGTCCTGGCGTACAACAACTCATTCGAAAGATGGATTCCATACTTTCAATCAATTTCACAAAAGCCATGGTACCCCAGTGCCGTCGAACTTCGGAGGCTTGTAATTGAGGAAGTGCCGGTAGGAACAACCGTTATTTTCTGAGGTGCCTCTGCTAGGTTCGGAGCGTAGGGTCTCGTGCTGTGCGATAGCTGCAGCAATTATCTTTTGAAGTTCCGCCTCTGAGGTGGGCATGCGCATTTCACGTCTTGGCGGCATCTTCTAAAAGATGTTTCACGTAGGTTAGGTCATAGCAGGTGAAACGTACGTATGTGTTCAACAATATCGGCACATAACATCTCATGTTATAAATAAATCAGCCACATAACATCCCATGTCATAGAACATAAACAATAGATCACTGCGATTGCGTTGCCACAAATCGAGACCAGAATGTAAGGTTTACAGGTACCCAACTGTATCATACAACATTAATGACTTATTAGGGGACGACCCTAGGCAAGTCGTGCGATCGCTGGACATGTTCAGGAATCTCTGGTTCGTCCATTTTCAAATTCCAAGACTCTATCTCAAGCTTCTGAATTCCAGTCTTAGAACCACATTTCTCCTCCATCATTTTCTTGAGCTCATCCCAGCTCAGTGCATAAGCAGCATCTGTGTCAAGGGCCTGAACCTGATGGTCCCACCATGAGAGTGTGCCATCTAGAAATGACCCCGAGGTAAAGGTATCACTCTGTTGGGGCGAACAGTTAGTCTTTCTTAGAATGGAGTCAATCTTTTCGGACCAACGAACAAATGCAATGGCGCTTCCTGTTTCGTCGAAGTTCAAAGGCTTGCAGTTCAGGAACTACTTATAGGTGCGGTCAGCTGGGGGGGTTATTTCCAGTAGTGCCATTGCTGTGCTAAAAGCGGAGAGCTTCATGTCGTGCAATTGCCTGTGAGTTGCGTTTTTGCAGCTCGGCTTCTATCTTTGGCAACATACTGGTGTTTGTGTCACGCCTGGGTGGCATTCTCTTCTGCCGAAATGGCATGAAGTGGGTTAGACAACTTTCCAATTGTCTATGAGATACATAGCACCATAAGCCATCATGTACTCATCCAATTTTACACATAAATATACTCAATGTATAAGTGAGGAAATAAATTCTGAGCCTTCACATAGGTTTGCCAATTTGGCTCGTTGCTTGAAATAGAATGAACTCGAGGCTTCATCGCCTTGGTCATTCGTGTTCGAGTTATTTCCTGCTACAATGGTTTTCATTAGCTTGACCCGCAGAGTCCACCAGGATTTCTGTGCACTACAAGTCGTTATTACGTGGGCCACCGTAATAATAAATTGTCTTGCACAGTTACCCCAAATTTTCTCTCGTCCAAGCAGATGATTAATCAAGGAGCAACAGCAGGTGTATCGGCATGAACAGGGTCATGCTCCAATGTGGTGTTAGGAGCAACGCCTGGCTTAGGGGCCACGGCTGGCTCCAGATCGACAAACTCCATCTCAAAATTAGCTGGATCAACCATCACAGAGGATTACAGGATCCTCCAAGGGCTGGTCTAAGTGTATGAACTCAAGGTCATGGTCTGGATCAAAACCGGGTGGAAGAACAAGATCACCCTCAATACTGTGATCAAACTCAAAGCTGTGTGCGGGAACCGGTGCAGCTGATGATGCCGTATCAGGGTCGGCATCGTATGAATGGTGCTGCACTCCCTGTATATGCGAAAATGCGGATGTCAGGAACTCAAATGAGTCTGGGACAGGGGAATGGGCATGAGTTTCCCCCGCAGGAGCGTCCGCAAGCAGTAGGCTAATACCAGCAGCAATAGGGCCTCGCCCTCGAATGGGTCCTCCTCTATAGATTGTTATCGTCGTCAGAGGCCACGTCGGGGGGGGGGCATATCAACAACAGGATAAGCGGCAAGGGGCACAAGAGCAGGGATTACCGCGAGTGGCAAATTCCCAACACGATGGCCATCAGTAGGCTCTGTTACGCCATCAGGCAGCGCAAAAGGGCTTAAAGTCGTCATCGTCTGTGCCGGTAGTATCGGAAATGTACACCTCGTGCTCCGATGAAACTATGTCGTCTGATACTATGGCCATGGATTCGTAGTGTCCATCTTTCTAGTACATGATGAAAGCATGGCGTTTGTAACACAAACACATATACGTATAATATCAATCATATATTCATATAAACATGTAAGTCAACAATAAACAATCAAATAATTCTCCTAGTCCCACTAGCCTCCCAGTCTCCTAGACTGACATTCCTAGTCCCATTAGTCAAATTCCTCCCAGTCTCTAAGACTGCTCTATCATCCACCTCGACCTCTTAGATCGAGCCTCGGTCTCCAAGACCGAGCCTCAGCCTCCAAGACTGAGCCTATTCTCCCTAGTCTCACTATCCCTCTACCTCGATCTCTTAGATCGAGCCTCGGCCTCCAAGACCGAGCCTCAGCCTCCAAGACTGAGCCTACTCTTCCTAGTCTTACTAGCCATCTACCTCGATCTCTTAGATCGAGCCTCGATCTCCAAGACCGAGCCTCAGCCTCCAAGACTGAGCCTACTCATCCTAGTCTCACTAGCCATCTACCTCGATCTCCTAGATCGAGCCTCGGCCTCCAAGACCGAGCCTCAGCCTCCAAGACTGAGCCTAGAAATAAATAAATAAAATGTGCTCAACATTTGTTTGTAAAAACGTTTTGGATCTGGACTTAAGTGGTATGCAGTAAAAATGTTTTCGTGAGAGCCCTAGTGATCATAGTCTAGACTCGAGAAGGAATCCTAGTTCGCTATGATCAGAGCTCTCTTTTAGCTGCAGTGGTTGCTAAAATATGGATATTAGCTATACCCCTATTAAGCATATCCTGGGCATATGCATCAGTTTCTCTTTTAGCTGCGGCTAACACTCGCTGTTCCTGCAACTTTTTCATACGTTTCATACGCTCATGTGCTCCCCTACTGAACCATCCCCTCTTTTTCTGAGGAAATGGCTCTTCAGACTGAGCCTTAAACACAAAGATTCCTTCTTCCGTATCAGCAGGTACCCTGAGAGGGCAGGCTGAGAAAAGGAGGTGCCTTCGCTCCTAGGCGAACCAGACAATTGACGATACGCGTCAGATGGTCCTTGGTCGCTCATACTGTAGAACTAACATATAGTCAGATAACACATAACAAGAAAATACAATTATGCACGTATTCCCGTAATTTATTTCCTAACACTTTGAATTTTGATGTCAATAGAACACTTCTGTGGCTGAATCAGTGGCATAGCTCTGATACCACCTTCTGTCACAACCCCCGATCCCAAATCCCTGGGAACGGGCGGCCGCGAGCCAGTTTTAGTGGTATCACGTTATTTATTCAGTTTGGCAGCGGAAATTTTCATCAGGACCTTAGTTAGAAAATATGTTATCAGAGTAAACCACCACATTTTATAACATTAAACACATGGGTAAAACCCAAGTTTTCAGTACATATAATTTCATAGAGGTACACCCTATTTTATTTAAGAAAAACATCTATTTCTTTTTAGGTAACTTTATTGCCACTTTTCCAAGCCTTCAGTGTTGTCCAGCTGGCTTCTATTTGGCTTTCACATTTTGTTACCTGAAACGTGTTTTAAAAACATTTTGTCAGTGGGAAATACTGGTGAGTGAATCCCAGTTTAATCAAGTTGGAATACCAATCATTTTACCGTATTGAGGGCACATCCGCAATTACATTTGTTTTCAAGAAATAACAATTAACATCAGTGGTACCGTCATACTTAACTTGTGGAATGTTACCACGCCAGTAACCAATTTTGTATACAAAACCCCAACATACCCACTATAATTGTATTCTTTACAAATACTCAATAACTGCTTTGTATATATTTAATTTAGTGAGGTTTTGTAAAAATAGTAACAAAAAGGTTTACAAAAGGTGGACCAACTCACATTGTTGTCTTAGATTACTCTTTTAGGGTTTCCTGGTGAAAATCTATAAATTACACAAATGCACGTGTGTTAGTATAATAACTCATTTTAACATTAGTAATACCCTCCCCGAGACGGCATTCCAACGACTACGTTGGGCAGAACCCCGACAGCCGTTACGGAACCCTAGATCAATCGGGCAAAGTATCTAATACGTCTCCAGGGGTTATAATACTTACATCGTAGTAGAACCTCGCTATTTTAGGGGGTATAATACCCGACTATAGTAACTCTTCTACAGAAATTGAGATTGAGAATTGAATTGTGAGCGACGGAAAACGAAGCCCGATGGCCTTCTTATATAGTGCTGAAATCTGGTCTCCACGCGGCCCGCGTAAAGAACAGGCCAAGGTTACGTGGCCCGCGTCAACCTTGGTCAACAGAGTAGCTTAGCTGGGTCAGCTTGTAGACCCGCCACGATGTCGACACGTGTCAGCTCTGGATGCCTCCGCGTTTCATGATCTTACGCGGCCCGCGTTAACTAAAACAAACTCTTACGCGGCCCGCCTGAACTTAAGAAATCAACGAAATCAAGTCTGACCTTGATACCGCCAGCGTACGTGTTGAGGTGGGTCTACGCGGCCTGCCTTAACTTAATATTTATTGTTTTTATTTTATTTTTAATGTTATATTGCATATTTTGGGCTCGGTTTTCACATACGGGGTGTAATATAAGACATATTGGGACATTTTAAGATATACTAGGGTGTCGGAACTTATTATGAGGGTGTTGGTTTTACCGAGGGTTGTTACAGGTTGGGTATTCAAGCATGGGTCAGATATGAGATTACTTTTGAAATATTTCGCACGTATGAGATGGGTACGAGATTTGGTGATATACCTGTTTACTCTACCCAATTACTCGACAACATATACCTTTTTAACCAATTATATTCCAGACATGATTTTCTTTTTTCTTTTTTATACATTTTAAGTTTATATTCTAAAATCCCACGGTTCCCATGATTCCAATTCCCACACCATTACAAATACTTAAAACACTTGTATAAGCATTGGAGTTCGATTCCTAGTTACCGAGTAGGTGAAAATTGCTACGGAGGACCCTCGATTCCCGATTCCAAGCCAATTCCAAGCCAATTAACGCTCGTCTTTCAGTCTACAGAGTCACATCTTTTTGAGACAACTATTTCACTTGATAAAAGAGAATGCTAAGCAAACTTCCATGCTAAGTCTTTCAGTCTATAGTCCCATCTTTTGAGACAACTATCTTTATTTTTTTATTTATTTTTTTTTGATAAAGCAAATGCTAAGCCAACTTCCATGCTAACATGAGTATTTCAAATCATAATTACCCGGTCCATTTTCATATTAAAATCAAATTTTCATTATATCCAGGGTGACTCTTTTCATAATATGAAAAATTCATATTAGGTTTTCATGCCATGTGATGAGGATAGGTGCTAGACCGAGTTCGGACCAGAAATCACGAAGGTTAGGACGACATCGAAATAAGCCGAACGAGCCACACCAGAACGACCGACTCAAAGGATCTGTCACACCCTGGCTTTTGCGGAAGCGTGGATCATTTTGGTGTGACTTCTTAATACCATTGCATACGATCATAACAACACTATATGATAAAACCGGTAGATGTACATCCATTAATTTAGATTAAAAGTAATACAACATAATTTCTCTAGAATGTCGATACCAAATTTAAGTTACAAACCATAACGTCTTTTTAAGGAGTTCAAAAAGACTCAACAAAAGATTTTAAAACAAACCCGAGTTTAGGACCACGTATCCCGTCCAGGATAAAGATACGTCTCCTAAGCCTTAATGACTTGGATGACATCTTTATTCACAACGCAGCTTAAAAACTCCAACGTCCGCCAGATCCATTTATTAATTTCCTGAAATACATGTAGTTTGAAAAATCAACATAAAATTGAGCGAGTTTGTCACACCCTGGCTTTGTGGAAGCGTGGTTAATTTGGTGTGACTTCTTAATACCATAGCTTAACCATAACAAAGCTATATGAATAAAAACCATGCAAGATCATCCATTTAATTTAGTTTTAAAAACCAAGTACAACAACATTGTTTTAACGGAACATACCCTAACAACATGAACATTGATCAACACACAAACATCAACATAACACAAACACAGTTTAAGGACTGTGACTTGTCCAGGAAAGAGTCACATTCCCTAAACCCGGATGATCTCGTACTAGTGCAGCGGGAAAACGTGCCATACCGTGCCAGATCCTTTAATTCCCTGAAATACATGTAAGTTGAAAAATCAACAATAATGTTGAGCGAGTTCATGTGTAAGTGAGTAAATAAACCTTTGTATTTATCGAAATCCTGGTATGTAGCAAATAAGGAAAAAGAGATCACCAATGGTTTGCAAGGCCATTGATATGTGTGGAATGCAAGTAGGAAGGCTCAAACCTAGCAGATTTATGCACCGGGTACAAAGTCATCCCGAGGTCCGTTATGCTGGGCCTGGGACTGGGCTCGCTACACCCAAATAGATCTATCGCTCCTGCCCCTTGGTCCTACCTTGAGGATTAATGACCTCAAGTTTCCGCCTACCCATTCACATGATCTAAATAGTAACCCTCCTTACGCTAACCATACCATGTATAAAGTATTCATAATCAAAGTAACATGTATTTCACCCCCGCAGTTTAGAAAACTGAAAACAGTTAAGAGAAAAGGGGGACATGAACTCACAGTCGGTGCGTCTCTACCAAGTATACTCCAAGTCAAGCAGCTGTGCAACGACCTACAAGTTCTAACTCTATTAGACGGACGGCCGTGCCTTAGCTTTATGGTTTAAGTTTTTTGGGAAATAGTTAGACAACTATTTCATGTTTACATTTGGTAAATACTTGGTAGTGATTTTCCTTCCCAAGGATGTGGGATTTAATACATGTGTGTTCGTAATATATTATTAAGTCTCACTTAATATATATTTATTTATAACTCCAAAATATAAATATTTTTCTCAAAAATATTATATTTTTACTTTACAAAATTTTCCCAAAATAATACTTTGTCAAATATACGCGTTCATAAATATTTCTGTAAGATGCGTAAGTTACGTTTTAACGATCGAGTGGTAATAGTAATTACCGGTGTAACTTATATATTTATCGTGAAAGCGTTCGTATTATTTTGGATCCGTTAACGTTTGATAATATTATTTTTACCCTAAAAATAATATTATATACTTCACAAAATAATCACAAATAATGTTGTGAAAATATATTTACTAACTATATATTTATCACGTTTAATTTTGTGAAATCCCACCTCCGATATTTTGTAAATAAAGTCATGGCGAAACTTATATATTTTGAAAACATGTCAAAAAGTATTTCTAACACTTATGGTGAAAATAATTCTAAGTGTTAGGTTTTTGGAAAAATTTCGCCAGATTTTCCTCTGTAACTGGAGGTGGCCACGCTTTCAAGCGTATAATTTTCTTTTACAAATCAATCCACCAATTTTCTTATTTAATCAGGACAATATTCAATACAGCAAACTAGTTAATATATATGTAAATCGCAAAGCTTTCATGAACTTCTGATTTACTCAAAAATACGAAGTAAATCTCATTACTTTGAGCGGATCTTAATATAAATTAGTCCGGTTTCGTAAAAACCCCGTTTTTAAAGAAATCCTGTCTTTACATCTTCTTGTCATCTTTTACAAAAATTGTTATTTTGTCGAAACTTTGTGTTACACAAGTGTTTACACGCTTGTGGTTTCTAAAAATCATTCTAGTTATCATAAAATCCGTCTTTAGAAAACATGATTTTCTTGACACTCGGTCCTTTGAAAATACCACTTGTAGATACGTAGATCTACTAGTTTTAAACACTATTTTACAAGTAGAAATGCTTTTACACAAGTTCATGATTCGTGTGTGGTAGAGTTTCACCCTTTAACCCTCGTTTCATTTAAAACAACCTTATGTCATGATTCATGATCATGACCAACCCAGGTTAAATGATGATCTGAGCTACCACATCATAGATCGGGTCCAAATAACCACACAAAATAAATACTACAACATTTACACAACTTATAAGCTTTTAACCATCTTTATTTGTGTTTTTAGTAGACTTTAAAGTATCATCTTGTAAGATTTCGAGTTTTAACCGTTACGCATCATATTAACCACTTCAAAATAGTTCGAGAAGGTGTTTTAAGTAACATACCACTAGCTCGAGGCTAGGGAAGAATCTAGACGCAAAATGAGAGGATAAAAGCTAGAGAATGAGGTCCTTCGAGCTCCGAGTGCACCAAGACTCCTTATGCTTGATCCTTGACACTAGAATGAGCTTGGAATGTGTAGGAGATGATTGAATGATGGTGGTTATGGTGGTGTGGGTCTCGGCCGAACTCAAAGGAGGAAGGAAGGAGATGTAGTGTGTGTAAGTAATGAAGTATGATCTCAAGGGTCCTTTTATAAACCATTTCAACATTTTAACTTATGGACAATGTGTTTAGTAAAGCAAAGACAAGATCTAATAAAGAATTGAGACAAATCAACATGTGGGCCATGTGTTGGCCGTGAATATAGGTGGGGGGGGGGGGGTAGTTTGGTTACTTTTCAACTATTAGTTAGATAATAGTTAGGTTAGTTTAGTTAAGTTAGGTATTAACCCGGTTAGTTGTGCGTTGTGTTTTAAAGCGGGTGTTAGGGTATTCGGGGACCCTAACTGGCTCAGAAAAAGATGAATAATGTTATTAACAATATTTTTATGTTCCGGGTATAGTCCGGTTGTTCGATTGGATAGTAATCCGTTAAAGTGCTTAACAAAGCTTTTATGTGTCGTTAATACCATTTTTAGTGACACAACTTATTCCTGACACTTTGGAAAGTGTCTAGTAATATTTTTCTCATGTTTTGGCACTTTATTAGTTAGCTAAAAGCTGAATTGTTCATTAAAGTGCTGAGTTTTGTGCTTGGTGCATGTCCTAGGCACATCCTGTCATTGTATCTTATTCCTAGAGACGCAGTTCTACAACCCTTGTATCCCTACACTCACTATGGGTGTAGTAAAGTCTTTCTGGCTCATACAGGCCTTAGAGGCAGTGTCTGCCTGATGCTGGCTTTATCAGCATGTTCAATAGGTTATCCGTTCATAGTGCTACTGTGCTTTTGTGCATCATGTTTGCCACTAGAGTTCAGTATGTAAATAATGTAGTGACGGTATGTAAAGTATGATGCAGGAATATACAAGTATCAGAAATCAAGTAGCAGTTCATCAGTAATTTCAAGCAAGCACAGTAATTAAGCAGTAATTAATTATTAATTAAACCGTACGGATACCTGTTTTAGTGAGGGTTGTCACAGAGTTCATGTAAAAGTGAGTATGTATAAACCTTTGAAAATGTTGTAAGTATGTATAAAAGTCCCTGGTATGTAGCAATTAAGGAAAAAGAGATCACCATTGGGTTGCAAAGCCAATGATATGTGTGAAGTGATGCAGGAAGACTCAAACCTAGCGGATTTGTGCGTCGAGCACTTAGTCACCACCTGGTTCACTCAGCGGACTCAGGAGTGGGGCTCACTACACCCAAATAGATCTATCACTAATGTCCCTCGGTCCTACGACGAGGATTAATGGTCTCAGTTTCCGCCTACCCACTCACATGATCTAAGTAGTAAACCCTCCTTAAGCTAACCATACCATGTATATCAAAGTCTGTAATAGTTGTCACATGTATTTCACCCCCGACGTATAAAACTGAAAACAGTTAAGTGAAAAGGGGGACATGAACTCACTGTATTGCGTCTTCGTACTTGTAACCCAAATCTCCGCGGCAAACACGACTACCTACAATGGTCTAACGTCTATTAGACGAACGGCTCGTGCCTTGTCTTAGTATGTATGTTTTTAAGTTACGATTCTGGTATTATCCCAAGTTATAATAATTGTATTTAGTTTTGGAATAATTGTTTATACAGTGCTTCTGTATTAATACTTTTCAAGTATTCGTATTTGTATATCTTGGCACGTAATGGCGCTGTATTTCGGTGTATGGTTCTTAAATAAAGATACGTTAATATATTCCCAATATATATATATATATATATATATATATATATATATATATATATATATATTTCCAAACCATATATTTCAAGTCTCACTTAAATATATAAATAAACCTTATTTTGTTTAATCATGTATCGTTCCAGAAAATATATATTTTTCTCAAAAATTATATATATCTTCTAAATATACTATGAAAATATATTTTTATCTCCCACTTGGAAAATATGTTCAACTCATTTGTCCAAAAATAATGTATTTCCAAAATATATGTATTTTCCCAAAAATAACATATTTTTATTTCTACAGTTTCCAAAATAATATTTTACCAAAATATACGTATACGTTATAATTCCGAAAAATATATTTTTAAGTCTCACTTGAAAAATATATTTTGATCACTAGTCTAAAATATTTTAATTCCAAAATATACATATTTTTCCCAAAAATATTATATTTCACCTCATACAATTTCCAAAATAATACTTATCAAAATATACGTGTGAGAGTATTTTCCGAAATATACATAAGTTACATTTTAAAGTTCGCGTTGAAACAACAATACCGGTGTAACTTAAATATTTATTTGTAAGAGCGTTGGTATTATTTTGGAATCGTAACTTCACAGTATTCTCAAGTTATATTATTTTTACCTTACAAATAATATATCTAGTTCGCAAAATAATCACATAATCCCACAAGCGTTTTATTATGAAATATATATTCTAAATATATATTTAGCAAGTTTTATTTACGAAAATCCACCTTCGATACTTGGTAATTTTTGTAATAAAAATCATGGCGACGTTTATTTTGAAAACCAAGTTAAAAATATATTTATAAACACTTGTCACAAAAATATATCTAAGTGTTATATTTCTAGATAAATTTCGCTAGAGTTTCCTCTGTAACTGGAGGTGTCCACGCTTACAAGCGTATCATTTTCTTTTCAAAAATTTACTCAAACAATTTACCAATCATCAATCAACAATATTTAAACATCAATCTTGACAAAACAAGCCTAAATCACAAACTCATGAACTTGAAAGTTGTGTAAAAATATGTAGTGAGTTTCTAGCGTATTTAGTAGGTTTCGTTATCTTTAAAAATAAAATTAGTTTCTTAAAAACTTTATTTTTAAAGAACTTGGAGTTTTACAACTTCTAGTCAAAATTTACGAAAATGCTCCTTTGGTAAATTTTCTTGTTACACAAGTGTTTACACACTTGCTTATTCATAAAAATGCTTTCAGTGTATGTTGTCACACCCCAACCGATGGCGGAAACATCGGGATGAGACGTACAAACTGTTCAAAGACATCATAACACTAAATGTGACAATAATTAAAATTTCATTTATTAATATTTCAAAGTTTCATACATAATGTCAAGAAGGAAATAACAACATAAACATGATTTATTTGATAGGTGGGTTTCTAAGCCATCCTATTTATTTCTTCCCTTCTTGTATCATCATCCTGCAGTATGCATTTAAAATAAAGTCAACAAAATATGCTGGCGAGTATACAAGTTTGAATATAGCATAATAGATTTAAAATAGTTTAACATGATCAAATCCACGTGAATACTTGAGTTCATATTAACAGTTATACTCGTAACGATGAAATCTATGTGTTCAAACCAAAGTTTAACGCAATTAACATGCCTACCCAAAAAGGGTGGTAAAATGAGTAACATAGAATAAACCTAACAATACCCATAATATTATGGGAGGGGCGTTTCTCAACCTACAGCGCTGCCATTGTTAGGGGAGGCTTGCAAAGTTAATGAACACACAGTCATAAATGTTTAACATTAGCATAACATGTTTAACATGAGTCAAATAGATTCACAAGAAATGTGGATAGATAGTGCAAAAATGTTTAACATAGTGTTTTTTATATAGGAATGCATACTACACCCAAAAGTGTAAAATGGAAAATGGGTCAAGTATACTCACCTTAGGTTGCGTTGCGTATTTGGAAAAGATTAGAAATCAAGGATTTCCCAAGAGAATGTGCACAAGAGATTTACCCTATTAATTTTAAGGATTGTTAAGTATTGGGAATTTAGAGATTATTTAATTAACAAGGCAAAAATAATATTAACATTTCTAAAATAGAATAATAACAATATGTCTCATATTTTGTATTTACGGAAATATATGATAATTTATTTATAAATGAATGAGTAAAAATAAATGTATAATATTAGAATAATATTTCTGATTTTTCCAATATATTATAAATACTAAAATTCTGGATTATTTAGATAATAATTTCCTATTATTATATATATAAAATAACAATTCTGATTATTATATATATATATATATATATATATATAAATGATAATTCTGCTTTAATAAAAATAATAATTCTGAATATAAATTCAGATTTAATAAAGTAATAATTCTGAAATATAAATTCTGATTTAAATAAATCATACTTCTGATTTTATAATATAAATTCTGAAAAATAATAAATTCTGATTTAAAATAAAAATTATGATTTAAAATAAAAATTCTGATTTAAATAATAAATCTGATTATATAAATAATATTTCTGATTTTATAAAATAATATTTCAGATTTAGAATATATTATTAACAAATCTGTTTTTTTTAATATTAATCCTTATTCTAAATAGATATATTAATAATGTATTTGTATAAAATATATCTGATTATAGTTAAATACATAAATAAATAGAGATTGTATTGACAATAATAATAATATTAATAATAAAACTGAATTTATAAAAGGAAACGGAACTGTAAATAAAAATAAAAAAAAAGAACGGAATCGGAAACTGTAATCGTAAAGGAATCGGTTACCGGCAGACGGCGATGAAGGTGGTTGCAGACGGCGGCGAGTGGTGGCTCCGGTGTTCCACGGCGAAGGTGGTGGCTCCGGCTCCGGCGACGAAGTGAACGGAGATGAATCGAGTTCGAGTCGGGTTGTGGTTTGTTTTGGGAATCGACAATGAAAGGAACGAATGATGAAGGATTGGTCGGGTATAAATAGGAGATTGAAGTCGTCAGTTATGAACGTGGAAGGTCAACAGGAATTCCGATCAACCAGCCAAAAGGTCGAAGAAGAAACGAACAGTTCTGGGCGGTTTAAAGTTTAAATTCGCGATATTAATGAGATGTTAAATACAATGGTTTCTGGAATTCATAACAATAACGAAGACAGCCCAGTTGGTTAATGCGCGTGTTTGAGAACTAGTGGTCGCGGGTTCGAATCCGGTTTCCACGCGTATGAAACCCATTTTTTTTATAAACAGTTAACTGACTAACTGGGTTAGTCACTAACTGAGTTTTCTAACTCAGTTAGTGCTGCCCTTTGATAATATTAACCCAGTTAGCTGAAATAACTGGGTTTTCACTAACGGGGTTAGTTCAATTAACCAAAATACTCAAAATCATAAAAAAAATCAGTTTTTAATATTTATTTATTTAATTTTAATTATTAGTTTATTTATTTAAAATATTAATAAAATAATATAAAAATCAGTTTAACCCAAATTTTGATATTTTTACCGAATTAACGTATAAATTCCCAATTTTCGTACGGTTTAGGGTAATCTCTTGGCAACGATGAATTTAAGAGTTGAGATTAAGATGAAATTTCACTGTTTTTACGTGTTTAACATAGTTTCAACATGTTATTAATTGTTTCAACAATACATAGCATTCAAACACAAATATGGATAAAATCATGCATTTTCATTATGATTTCAAATCTCGAGTACAATTTGGGAATAGAATCAAATACCACAAAAGTACAACTTACAAAAATAGAAAGTACAAGTAGACTTGCCAAAAATGGAAAGATTGAAAATACGAGGTGTCACATATGTAAGATCCGGGTTTTAAACAAGACTTGCATCTTTCACTTGGTTCTTCCGAAAAACCACTTGTAGATCTTTAGATCTACTAATTTAGAACCTTATATTACGAGAAAATTTATAGTTACACAAGTTCATGTTTCATGAGTGGAAGGGTTCATCATCTTTTACAACTTTTACACTAACATATTACTAGTTCATGTTCCATGAACATGATCTAGTATGGTTAGATGATGATAAATCCCACTACTAGCAACAAACAATATCAAATATTCACAACTAGACAAGATTTACATGATTTACACAACTAGTTTCTCTTTATCCAACTTGTTTATCATATGGTCAAGACTTTTAGTTATGATCTTGTGTGTTCTTGATCTTTAACCGTTAAATCACTTATTAACCACTTTAAACAACAACAAGATGGTGTTTAGAGGCACTTACTACTAGCTCGAGGCTAGGGAAGAAACAAGGCGTAAACAAGGTGGATAAAAGAAATATAGAGAGGTTCTTGAGCTTCCGAGTGCACCGGGCTTGTTTGTATGTCACCTTGCACCTTTGTATGTATGAAGAATGGTTGCATGAAGGTTGGATGGTGGTAGATGTTGGCGGCCGTGAGGGTGGTGTAGAGGGAGAGAGAAGCTTGTTTGTTGTTGGTGTTTGATGAAATGGAGTTCAAGACTTTTAGGTTTATTTATAATCCATGTTTCCTTATTAGCCAACATACAAAGTGTCTCTAAATACCCAACATTAGTGAATAAAATAAGCAAAAGAAAGACAAGGGGTGGGTCACCCCTTGTGACCGTCCCATGAGGGGGGGGGGTATGGGTTGGGTTGTAATGCTATGGTTACCATTTAATTGAAATCCAAAGGTGTTTAGTTAGGATATTTGTGTGTTGTTATTTCTAAAGGGTGTTAGGGTGTTCGGGGACCCTAACTAGCTCAGAAAAATAAAAACAATATGTTTGGCAATATTTTTATGTTCCGGGTAAAGTCCGGTTGTTCGGTTGGATATTGATCCGTTAAAGTGCTAAATAAAGCTTTAAAGTGTCTTTTATATTGTTTTTAGTGTCACAATTACTTCCCAGCACTTTAGAAAATATCTAGGACTATTTTACCAAGTTTTTGCACTTTACTAGCTTTGTTAAAAGCTGAATTTTTGTATGTGGTGGAATTTTGTAATTAAAATATGTTTTAGGCACTTCCGGTCACTATAACTATCACCTAGTGACGCAGTTTTATGATCCTACCTCCTTACACTCCCTACTAGTGTAGTAATCTATTCCCGGCTCATACTGGCCTCAAAACAATGTCTGTCTAGTGCTGGCAATGTCAGCATGTTTTCTGGGTTATACGCTCACTGTGCTAACTGTGCTTTTGTGCATCAAGTTTGTCACTATTGTTTGTGTATAGTAAATAGAGTGACAGTAATAAGGTATGATGCATGAGTATGTATGTATCAGAAAACAGTAAGCAGTTCATTCAAAATTGTAAGTAAGCACAGTAATTAAGCACTAATTAAATATTAATTTATTTGTACGGATACCTGGTTTTGTGAGGGTCGTCACAGGATCTTCCTTAACTAACTTGGGGCCCACAACCTCAACCCCTTGACAGTGACTGGTTCGGCCATAACTAACTTGTCACGCCAGCACACCCAAAAAGTATAAATACCCCACTTAGGCTTCCCACAAAGGGTAATGGCTACTTTCTCTCTCTAAACTCTCCCTCTCTCTCGCTGACTTATTCCATCTCCACAAATACTTATTCTCACGTCCGAGCTTGGTCACAGAGAGCCCCCCTCTCCCTGTGACGATGCTAACGGTGTGCTTTTCTTCTTGTGATCTTTCAGGACTTAGCAAGGATCTTTTGAGGCTCAATTCTAGCCAGCTCAGACCGACTAGTAAGTGAGTCTTCACCATGGTAATGAGATTGACTTAAAATTTATATTTACATAAATCTAATCAATAACTCATATTAATGAAAAAAAACTTGTAAGCACATGTATGTATGTATTTTCAACTACTACAAACATAAGTGTCGGCGTTGACACGGGAATAGGTGTGGCTCTTTATTGGGCTAAATGGGCGACAAAGTAATAGTGCTAGGCAGCTGCCTGGCACTCCTCTATTGGCCTAATAAATTTACGATTTTATCTCGCTTTAAAATTACGATTTTGCCATTAGTTTAAAATTATGTTTTTGCCCCCACTTAAAAATAAATTTACGCTTTCGCTCCCAGCTAAATATTTCAATTTTGCCCTCGGTTAAAAATTACGATTTTGCCCTGTTTCAATTTATAGTTTTGCCATTAGCTTTTTCCCTTAAAATTACGATTTTCCCACGAATTCAAAATTATGTTTTTACCCCTACTTAAAAATAAATTTATGCTTTTGCTCTCAGCTAAAAATTCCAATTTTGCCCTCAGTTCAAAATTACGATTTTGCCCCGTATAAATTTATAATTTTGCATTAGTTTTTTTTTCATAGCCAAGTTACGATTTTGCCCTCAACTTAAATTTACATTTGCCCATCGTTTTTCTTTGTTTTCCTGGTGAAATTACAATTTTACCCCCAGTGTAAAATTACAGTCGTGCCGGCAGCTTTCTGGCATTCCCCCGTTGGTCCATTTAATTTACGATTTATCCCCGAATTAAAATTATGATTTCGCCCTCAGTTAAAAATTACGTTTTTTCCATCGTTTTAGTTTTTTTTTTAGCAAAACTATAAAGGCTTTTTTTAATTGGTTTACTCGATTTAATTTTTTTTCGTGTCAAGGAGCTGCCTAACACTGGCTCATTAGTCCTGAAAAATTACTATTTTGCCCTGAGCCCAAAATTACAGTCTTATCATCGTTTTTGTTTTTTCACCTAGCAAAATTATAGTAGTCTTTTTTTTTTTTTTTGTTTACAACGCGTTGTAAACAAATTTAAAAACATAACATATTAACATTCATTTAGTCGGTTAAGAAACAAAAGATGGGATGTGAAATTACAATGATACCCCACCCTCCCCAATCCCACGTAACCAGAATCTCCATGAACAAACTACATAAACTCTCCATCATTCAACATTTCACCAACATCTTCTTCTCTCAATCCAATAAGAACCCAAATCGCAACAATGCCCCTCGATCCTTCTATCTCTCCTTCTTCCACCATTCCCATTTCCTCCATCTTTCAACCTCAATTTTAAGGAGGAAAAACAGGGGAGGTGAAGCCCACAAACTTCTGCAATTCATCCTTTCATCAATCGATTATTTCGTTATATTTCCATCATTTCATACATAATACAAAATACCCACATGTCTACACTGTGTAAAACATCGAAATTGTAATCTGAATCATTGAGGTTTTTCGTCGAACAGGTTATCTGCATGTTATGAATTTAGAATTTATTTGATTATTGTTGTTATTTGCTTGAGGGTTTTTAGTTTCTTGTTAGAATTATGTTCGCATTTGTGTTGCAATCATCAGATTGTTGTAGATAATCATTTTGGTGTAAGGGTGTTCATTATTGGGTTTGAAACCGATTAATCCGAAAACAGAACAGAGACTGTATGAAACCTGGAAAAATTAGTGATATGATTTAGAGAAAGATGTATGCTGTAGGCAGGCTAAGCAGCTATATAACCCGAGGGGTATCCACGGTATCCGGCCCGTTTCATCCGTTCGGTGGGGCTGTAGACATCATAGTGGTTCAACAACAAGACGGTAGCTTGAAATCGTCTCCATGGTATGTTAGGTTTGGTAAGTTTCAAGGGGTTTTAAAGGTGAAAGAGAGAGTTGTTGACATACATGTTAATGGGGGGGCTGCAGCCGGTTTTCAAATGTATTTGAACCCGAAAGGGGAGGCTTACTTTCTTAGGGAAGGAACTGACCCGGATTCGAAATCTCAAGATTGCGATTTTGGGAAATGTAAGTCACTTATTGATGCTAACAATGGGCAATCTTTTTCTAGGACTTTAGGGTTTACTCTTGAAAGAAAAGATGTAAATGATGATGGTTTGTTGAATGAAGATGGTAATCCGAACGTTGATCAAAAGTCTGCGGAGATTGCGGCCGACCTTTTGGAACGGAAGTGGTCCACGAGTCTTTCTAGGAAAGCGAACAATGAAAATATCGGCGAACATGTTAAGTTTGAAGAAGAGGTTATTAGTGGAAAGTTGGAGTCGAGTTTGGTTTTGCACGAAGAACACTTTGTACATAAACCGAAAGACGATGAAAATGAGGAAGTTGCAAAAGAGGTTGATAAAGTCATCATAGCAAATGTTGATAAAGATGGCATTGTGGAAATTTATGAAAGTTATGACGGTTCGTTGGGGAATAATGTTTTGAAGGAAGAACCGTCGAAGGTTGTTGAGGCGAGTTGCACCGAAGTTTCATGTACTCGAAAAGAAAGTGTTGTTCCAGACGATAACGATAAGTCAAACGGTCAACTTCAAGAAGAACCCGAAAGAGTTGTGGAACAACATGTCACTTTCACGGATCGGGTCGATGATGGGTTAATGGATCCAGAACACGGGTCAAATGCATCTCCATGTACCATTGATCGCGATATAGTTAAAGGTGAAGTGGAACGGGTGAAGGCACTTACTAGAAAGTATCCGAGTGATGGTGATGTGGTTAAGACTTATAAACTTATGGAGGAACTAAATCTACACGTACCGCATACGAAGTCGTTGCCGAATATTTTGCCCCATTTTGATGAATTTGATACTCTTGATTCCCGACAAAGATTCGCTAAGTGGGAAATGGTCCGGAAAGATGCTTCACGGATCATAAAAGCTGGCATTGAACAAGCGAAGTTGAAGAATGGTATGAATGATTTTTGTGTCAAATAAAATAATTTTAAATCTTAATGCCATGGATTTACTTTGTGTGTGTGATCTTAGGGATGATTCGAAATGGTTCGATTATCAATAATTCGATTTGATTCAATTCGAATTCGAGTCCAGTAAATTGAATACGAATTTATAATTTTAAATTCGATTCGAAATTTGAATTCAAATTATACATATTTATTTATTTATTTATTATATTTATATATAATACACATAAATTTAATTTGGACTATAGTATAAAGTAATCTACAAATTTAATCTAAATCCTAAAATAGCCCATTACCAGGCCCAAATAGCCCATAATGAATTTACATATTTTAAATGAATTTGAATCAAAACGAATTTATCCGAATTTGATTGGAATTTGAATTTTTAATCGAATTCGAATTGGCACTTAATTGGCATTTTAATTCGAATCAAATTGACCAGTTTTTAAGCGAATTCAAATACAAGCAAAAAAAATTATTCGAAAAAAATTCAATTCGAAAATTCGTTATTCGATTCGATGAACACCCCTAGTGATCACATGAAATTGCAGGTGCCAATCTCGATCCCTTTATATGGAAACAGGTCGTTCGTGTTGTGTTAACAGCTTATATGTAAACATTAGTAAAAAGATTACCAAATGTCTCCTTAGTACATTATCTTAGATTCTTAGTAATAGAAAATACAGAAAAATGGACAAAGAAAGTGTCGCCTCATCGAACCGACCCGAGCCGACCCATTTTGACGCCCCTGAACTATCCATTTTCCGTGTATTTCAGGTGATGGATCAAACATCGACACTGGTAAAAGTTGGACCCTTTGGCCCTTCGGAAGATCGAAAAGTAAAAGGTTTTCTCAAAAAGAACAACAGGCGTGTAAAAAAGATTCCGAGTTAGATAACAGGTCAGAAGTGGATGGAGAAAAAGATAGAGAGAAAGATAATTTACCGAAGCCTAAAAAGATTCAGTTTTATAAAGGGCTCACTCCAACGCCCGAACAGTTACAGTCTTTGAATCTTACCGAGGGCAAAAACACGGTAACGTTCAAGTTTTCAACAGCAGTTCTTGGGAATCAACAGGTTTGTATTCCGGTTTTTTTTTTTTTTTGAGTAAAATGGGAGTTTCGTCCCTGAGGTTTGTTCAGTTTTGTGACTTCGTCTTAAGTTTTATTTTCTGCATTTGGACCCAAAAGGTTTAAAATCTTGTCATTATCATCCAGCTCGTTAACTCCATCCATTTTTCTCCGTTAACCAGGGGTATTTTCGTCTTTTTTGTTAACTTAAAGGGCAATTCGGTCTAACGGATTCTGTCAGGGTATTTTAAATGCTTGTACATAGAGTGAAAAAGACCGAATTACCCTTTAAAGTAACAAAAAAGACGGAAATACCTTGGCTTAACGGAGAAAAATGGATGGAGTTAACGAGCCGGATGAAAATGACAAGATTGCAAACCTTTTGGATCCAGATACGGAAAAACAAACCTTTGGACGAAAGTCGCAAAACTAGCCAAACCTCAGAGACGAAAATGGCATTTTACTTTTTTTTTTTTTTTTTTTTGTCATTAGGTGTATGTACATGTGTTTTTTGTGTTGTATGTGTTATGTTGCTCATACTATGCAGATACTATTCAGGTTGATGCAAGAATATTCTTGTGGAAGTGGGATACGCACATCGTGATCTCGGATGTTGACGGAACAATCACAAAGTAAAGTCGCGGTTTCGTTTATTAAAGAGGAACTACACATGTCCATATTTTATGTTCTTTTGATCTTGTTTTACAGATCTGATGTTTTAGGACAATTCATGCCTATGGTAGGAAAAGACTGGTCACATATCGGTGTAACAAATCTCTTTTCGGCTATTAAGGTTCGTTGCACAAATCTCCTAAATAATTATTATCAGAAATTGTTATATTTTATTTTGTCAATATCAAACATCTTTGGCCCCTCAAATTTAGTAATGACATGTTTAGCCCCTTAATTTTAATAATGATATGTTTTGCCCCTCAACTTTAATAAGTTTTTTTAAAAAAAATCATTATTTACCCTTACACTTTTTTATAATTACTATTTAGACCCTCAACTTTTAGTTTTTTTCTTACTTGTTTTCTGTGGTTTCTTTTTAGTGTTTGTCCTCAACTTAATGTTTTTCTAAATTTTCCATATGTATCGTCGTAAGTAAGTAAATTATTTCAATTACATTCCGAACCCGCTGCATATATTCGGTTTTATGGTTATAACGAGTGTCGATACCGTAACGAACCAAACCGGTATCTTTTATGCGACTTTTGAATACTGCCGCAACTTTTTTTTTAATCTTAACGTAGATTGGCATGTCGCAATTTGTTTATTTTTATCTACGTTTCGAACCCGTTGCAGAGCGTGGGTGGTAACCCACTAGTTCATATTATTATCATATCGTGACACACTAACATTTTATAGAAAAGCTTCGAAATTTTCAGCAACACAATGTTTTTGGCCAACTTGACCTGACTTCGAAATTACCACCTCCGCGATTTAGATATTATGGTCTCATTGCATTTTGTTTTTTTTTTTTTGTGGTAGGATAACGGATATGAAATTCTATTTCTTAGTGCTCGCTCAATTTCTCAAGCTGACGTCACTCGACAATTCTTAATCAACCTTAAGCAGGATGGAAAGACTTTACCTGAAGGACCCGTTGTTATTTCTCCTGATGGACTTTTTCCGTCATTGTTTCGTGAAGGTAAACTAAACTAAAACACGAGGTTAATCCAAACAAAAAAAGTCAAACCTTGACAAAATTGAAGCTAGTTACATTACTTAATGTAAAAAGAGTAAAATGCAAAAATCGTCCCCGAGGTTCGGGCTGATTTGCCTGTTACATCCAAAATAACTTTTTTTTTTCGTATCTGGACACCTAACGTTTTGATTTTGTTGCCATTTCCATCCAAATCACAAACGTTAACTCAGGGACGATTTTGGCAATTTACCCATTTATTTTTTTGTTTTCTTATTTCTTTTTTTACCTTTAAATAAAACACAACAGAAATAATTATACACACACATTGTATGAGGTTTGACTTTTAAAAATAAAAAACAGACTCTATTCATCGTCTTGTTTTTTCTTCTTTTTTTTTTTTGTAACGTTTTCTTATAGCTTTACGCGTGCTTTTGGCAGTTATCCGAAGAGCTCCCCACGAGTTCAAGATTGCTTGCTTGGAGGTTGGTTCTTAGCCTGTTAGTTTCTACGGGTTGATTGGGTAATGGGTCAAAACAGATTCAAGACGGGCTGACGGGCCAGTTTTAGTAAGAGCCCGGTTGGGTCAACCCACTAATTTTTTGTTAATTACAAATGCGTTAATTATAATCACAGAACAGTATTATTACATTTGTATACATTTAACCCCTTCGATTATTAGCTAAACTTTTCTATTCGGCCCATCTGAAATTAAAACACAGCTCAAACCGACAAGTAGGGGTGCTCAATGAATTGAATAAGAATAATCGAATAGAATTTTTCGAATTTTTACTATTTTTTTTAACGACAACGCTTGTAAGACATAACTCTTGCATGGTTTTCAAATTTACAGGATATCAGGGTGTGTTTTCCAGACGATTGGAACCCGTTTTACGCTGGTTTTGGAAATAGAGACACCGATGAGTTTAGCTACGTCAAGGTAGGAATACCAAAGGGAAGAATCTTCATCATCAATCCTAAGGTACTTACTTAATCATTTAATGCTAATACGTCTTGCAGTTTGTTAACTTACGAACGATTAATCGATTATTTCTATGTTTTTTTAGGGAGAGGTGGTTGTAAACCGATGCAATGAGACGAAAACATATAATTCTATTCATTCTATTGTCAATGGAATTTTCCCACCCAAATCAGAACAACAAGAACAAAAACAAGAACAAGAACAAGAAGGAGGTTGATACACAAAGGTTTTTTTTTTTTTTTTTTTTTAATTTTATAACTCACTTACATGAAAACGGGTCAATTCAGGTTGTACTTTGACCCATTTACAGGTGATTATTTGACCCATTTACATGAAAACGGGTCGATTAAGGTCTTATAATTTATATAATGGGGTCAAATGGTAAATAGGTCAAAATCTATCAAAGTGTATTTATATACTTGCAATTGTTCTAGATTAATAAAACCAACATACTATCTATTTTTCACACAAAAATTGTTTAACAATTTTTTGCACATTAAAATTCCCTCTATATGATAAATTTCACAATATTAATATTGTGATTTTTTTAAAAACAACTTGGAACCGATACATCCGAGTTGTTTTAAAATCAACTGAGATAAAATAAAAAAATAAGGCACATAAGAAATAAAAAAGGACATGTAAGCAAAACAATCGGATGTAATGGTTCTAAGTTGTTTTAAAAAGAATCTCACAATTTTATTAAATTTAACATGTAGAAGGACTTTAACTTGAAAAAAAAAATTGTTACTTTTGTGAGAAAAAAATGACACATAAGCAAAACAACCGAATGTATGACGTGTTACCTAGTTCTAGCGATCTGTCTGTTTTGCCACCTCTACATTAAATCATAGAGCGTGTTATGTTTCCAGGGGGATTGTAACACTTGGAACTTCTGGCTAAGCGCGCATTGGACAATGAGCGGCTTATGATAAGAGATGTACATAGAATCATTGAGAAACCGAATGAATGTATTTAATAGTTATGAAACAAGATGTAATTATATACACACACCACTAGAATTACCAGCATTCAAATTTGTTCATATGAATTTGTGATAGGGTTCATATGCATTCATTGCAATCATGTTAGAAACTTCTAAAGTTGCTAGATAGAAAAAAAGACATGACTTCCCAATCAATAGGAAATGAACACAATGGATGCATACATTTTAGCGTACTGTGGGAATGTTCACGCGTTACGGTGGGTACGTGAATTGGGTTCGGTTAATAAAAACATTATTAATTATCAATTAATTACAACACACCCATTTAGTTTCTACAAGTTTCAAATGCTTTGCATCCTCAAATGATGATTTCCATAATTCATCTGCATGTAGATCGACCATCTAATAGTTGAAAATATGGAATTTAGTGGTGTTATTTGAAGCTAACTTTAGCACACAAAGGCGTCTCTGGGAATTCATGTACCATGTTTGAGTTTAAAAAAATGTGTCCTTCCGTAAGGTTTCATCATTATACATTTTTTTAAATCAAATCGGTATTGAGCTCAATAAAGCTAATGCTAAGTGGGCTAAATTGTAAACCATAAAAAATGATTTGTAAATGGGTCATTATTTGAATTGTTATGTGTTTGATTTTTAAAAAAATTAACATATATATCGGATTTTTTTTATAAATCAAGTGCCCCTCGAAATCACGGGCTCTGTGCGGAGGTCCTCCCCGCATAGTTGCGCTATTTGACAACTTAACCGCTTTCTCATCTTATCGATCGTTTATTCCCTCTAGTACAGTTGGTCTTTTATGTATTTGGATATACTTGAAAAGATACCTGCACAAGCAATAAGATGACAAATTTGACCCAGTTATTTGTGAATGGGCCGAGTTTATCTTTTGAATACAACCCGCCCCACCTATTTTGCCAATTATAAGAAATCAGAGTTTTTATATGGGATTTTTTATTGTCACACCAATCTATTTATTGGCACACTTTGACAATTCAATACGCATCGTATAGGCATATACGATGCCTATTGAATAAAGTAAAAGACATGACAGACTAGCATGTGCAGGGGTTGTCCGGCGGCTGGCTTAACATACATCGTATAGGCCTATATGATGCGTATTAAGACCCTGAATTTTTGAAGTTTATTTTTTGTCTGTTGTGTTTGGTTTTGGGTTAGTTTTTGGTTTGTTATTGGTGTTTATTATTGGTTATTTTTGTTTTAGTGAGTTTTAAAATCTTTATTATTTTTTATCATTAAGAATCGTATTATAGCGTATCGTGGTGTATCGTATCACATTTTTAACTTAATATCGTATTATAGCGTATCGTGTCGTATCGTATCACATTTTTAACTTAATATCGTATTATAACGTATTATATCACATCTTTATTATTTTTATATCATTAAGTATCGTATTATAGCGTATCGTAGCGTAGCATATCACATTTTTAACTTAATATCGTATTATAGCGTATCGTGTCGTATCGTAGCGTAATTTTGTATTATTTTTTTATGTTGATGTATTCACGACGTGTGATATTATACATTGTACGTAACCAAGCAAACCAATCTAAACAGTTAAAATAAACAATCACAAATACAAATAAGCTGCAACTGCAAATTTAACTACATAATAAGTTTGTACATATACAGGACATCGTTCAAAACACATAAACTGTCAAAATCCAAGAAAAGTACAACGATCCTAAACTTATGGATCCTGACCCCCCTGACTGGTGCCTGAGGGCCCCGCCCCCTGAGTGCCTGAGGTCCCCGCCCCCTGATCTGCATCCTCTCCAGGGCGAGGCGACTCGGCGGTATCGGCAATGGTGTATCACCACGCCGGATAGCCGCTTGTATATCGCCCTGGATCGCCCGCATGAGAAGACGCTCAGTACGGCGGTGACCGGCGTCTATTCGCGCCTGCAGCCGCTCATCCATCCGCTCTAAGCAAGCGCCACAGCGAAATGGAGCTGGTCGTAAAGAACGTGCTGGGGGTACTGAGCCACCCCCTGTGGCTGCGGCTCCGGTGGCGGACCACCTGGCGGAAATGGTGGGCCAACGTGGTCACCATCACCGTCGTCGTCGTCCTCCTCTGCGGCATCACCATCTGACGGCTGACCCTGTGCCGGCTCTGGAAGCAACTCTAGTAACTCGGTTGGGAGAGCGGCGGGGGCATATAGCTGCCCGTCGGGTCCTATAAATCGCAGCCCGAGCCCAGTGAAGTCACACGTCACGTGCATGCCGATCAGGGTCTGCCGGCTCAACCTGACCGGCTCCACCACTCCCCCCTCCCTGAATACTGGGTCCTGCTGGAGAACAAGGCCAAACGAGACGGCGATACGCGTGATGTACGCCCCCACGTACAGCACATACATGTCCTGCCTTTGGTACGCCGTTGCTAACCATTGGGCTAGGCAGTGATGGAGGGCGCACGTCTCCCCCATACAAGACAGTACAGGGAAAAGAGATCCCCCTGATTGCACCACTCGCGACTCTGCTTGCGTGGTGCAACGGATGTGGCAACAAGCCTGTGCATGTAACGGTACAGGGGATCTCTGATCCAGGAAACCCTCGACTTCGACTTTGGGCCGAAGCGAGCGTCGCAGATCACCTGCCAGAACCTGCAGAGAGTCGAATGGGGGGCCATATGGATGCCCTCGGTGTAGATGGGGGTGTCTGTCTCCTCCATCGTGTAAAGGCCGCAGTGCACAGCAAACTCTCTGAGTGACATCTCATGCCTCCGTGTTGGAAGCTTTGTTAAATCGCGTCGCACTTCAGGATGCATGTTTTTTTGTTTTGTGTTAAATGTATTTGATGTAGAGAGAGTTATTATTGCCGTTGTTGATGTTTTTCACATCTCATGTTACAGTAACCACAACAAGTAAACTATTTTCTCATTGTGGTTGTAAAATATGTACAGATCTATAACAATCTTGACCAGAAATATATGAAACACCAGAAATAATGACAAAACAAGTGACAAAAGTTTTATTGATTACCCAAACCAAAAAATACCCAACCAAAACCCTAGATCTCAAACTTCTGAGATCTAAACAAAGTACAGAACAAGATCAACAGATTTGGAAGATCTGTTGATCATAACAAAGATACAACAAAAAATACAACCAAAACCAGAGATCAACAAGATCTCAACAATACAACCAAGATCTTAACACTAAGATCTGTAATACAGAATGATGATGATCTTCAACTCCGGTGAACCTCCGGTGAACACAGCTGAATATCACACGAACCAAGATGAGAGAGAGAAAACCCTAGAAAATATCTCTGATATCGATCACAACTGAACTGAAGTTTCTCTCTCTTCTCATTTATACCAGAAATCAACCAAAGTAACACTTACACCCCTTAGACTTCCAAAGATGTAACAACCGAACCTTGAGCCCACTTGAGCCCATCACATAAACTGTTAACAACTGTTAACAACTAATAAACAACCATAAGCCCACTAACTGAAGTCTGATATAAAAGCCCAATACAAAACAGATATAAGCCCAATATGTTAGAACAATGAATTAGAGAATATATACCATATACCTTTCAACACCCCCCCATAATTCATGTACTAAACATATTGTACATACCTAATTTCTCACATGACAACTCATGTTGGACAACACTTAACCCTTTTGTAAAAATGTCTGCAATCTGATTTTCAGATGCAATTTTTTGTGGGTCAATAATGCCACTTGCAATTTTTTCTCTCAAAAAATGCAAGTCCAACTCAAAATGTTTTGTTCTTTCATGGAAGACAGGATTTTGAGAAATTGAGATAGCAGATTTGCTATCACAAAACAATGAAACAGGTAATGCACAATTAATTCCTAATTCAGACAACACATTTTTAATCCACATTACTTCACAAGTAGCAGAACACATTGCCCTGTATTCTGCTTCAGCAGTAGATCTTGAAACAAACCCTTGTTTCTTGCTTTTCCAAGACACAAGAGTATTTCCAAGAAATATGCCAAACCCAGTGACAGACTTTCTGGTAGACAAACACTTAGCCCAATCTGAATCAACAAAACCTGATATATCAAAATTACCTGTTTTCCTGAACATAACACCTTTCCCAGGACATTGCTTTAAGTATCTCAACAATCTTAAAGCAATGTCTAAATGTGACTGACATGGCTTATGCATATATTGACTCAAGAACTGCACGGCATAACTTATATCAGGACGTGTCAAAGATAAGTAAATCAGTTTACCTATCAACTTTTGAAACCCAGTAATATTTTCTAAATAATTTTTGTCCTTCTCTATCTTGTTCGTAACCACATGAGACAATTCAATAGGAGTCCCAACAGGTTTACTACCAAGATATCCGAACTCATTTAAGAGTTCAAGACAATATTTTCGTTGTGATAAACAAACAGATTCACCTGAGTATAAAACTTCAATACCCAAAAAATATTTAAGCACACCCAAATCTTTTATTAAAAAACTCTCACTTAAACATCTTTTAACCCTAGCAACTTCAGTAGAACTGTTTCCAGTAACTACTATATCATCAACATAAACCAAAAGAATAACAAGAATATCACCTTTACTCAATATGAACAAAGAGTGATCACACAAACTTTGGGTAAAACCCATATCAAGCAAAACAGAAGACAATTTTTCATTCCATTTTCTGGGAGCTTGTTTAAGTCCATAGAGGGACTTAACAAGCTTACACACCTTATTTTTATTTTCATTAAAATACCCTAAAGGCAATGTCATATACACATCTTCAGATAATGAACCATACAAGAAGGCATTATTTATATCAAGCTGATACAAAGGCCACCCATTATTAACAGCTATTTTCAACACAATTCTAACAGTAACCATTTTAACAACTGGAGAAAATGTTTCTCCAAAGTCAATTCCTTCCTTTTGGTTGAAACCTTTTGCAACTAACCTAGCCTTATACCTTTCAATCTCCCCATTGGCCTTATACTTTATTTTGTATACCCATTTACAGCCAATGGGCTTCCTACCTTTAGGTAAGTCAACAATAACCCATGTATTATTCCTATTAAGAGCTTCCATCTCTTGATTCATAGCTTCGATCCACCTAGGATCTTTAACAGCCTCATGATATGAGTTAGGCTCAACAGATTTGTTTAAAGAAGACACTAAACACAAATTGTCAACAGATAAACTAGCATAGTTAACAACCTTTTCAATACCATATTTTACTTTTCCTTCCACAACATACTCATCAAATCTTTGTGGAAAAACTACTTTCCTAGAAGATTTCCTAGTAGTTTGTCCCTCAGATGGGTTGGTCTCTTCATGAGATCCTGCAATGTTCTCTACCCCATCAGTGCTACCTTGCAAACTACTACCTAACTGTACCTCATCATGTTGAGTACTATCAACATCCGGAACAGTGGCAGATGTAGAGGGCAACTCTGGTGGCTGATCATCACTGCAGTGACCTTGAGCACCAGTTATACCCTCTTCATCATTGGGAACAACAGGAACTTCAGGTGTTATTGTTTCAGTAATATCAAAAAAATTTATCTGATTTAAATCATTGTTAACACTTTGACTCTTATTCAAGATAGATTTAAAAGGATATACAGTTTCATAAAACTTCACATCTCTTGAATAAAACACCTTCTTGTTATCTAAACACAGTAACTTGTATCCCTTTTTAACATTGGAATAACCAACTAAAACACACTTATCAGCATGATAAGCAAATTTATCAGACTCATTTAAGATAGTACTAAAACACAAGCAACCAAAGTTCCTTAGGTGAACAAGTGAGGGTTTAAAACCATAAACTACTTCATATGGACTCCTACCACTTAATACAGATGATGGTAACCTGTTAATCAAGTACACAGCAGTTAAAACACAGTCAGACCAATATCTAAGAGGCAAATTACTCTGAAATAACAGAGCTCTAGCTGTGTTAAGAAGATGTCTATGCTTTCTTTCCACCACACCATTTTGTTGTGGTGTATAAGAGCAAGAAGTTTGATGCAAAATGCCTTTAGTTTTACAAAATGTATTCATTTGATTATTTAAAAACTCTGTTCCATTATCACTTCTTATAATTTTCACTTTAGTTTCAAACTGAGTTAACATCAACTCATAGAAACTGCATAAATTTTCAAACACTTCTGTTGTATTAACCAACATGTAACACCAAACAGTCCTAGAAAAGTCATCTACTATAGTTAAGAAATATTTAAAACCTTCATAACTTGTTACCCTATAAGGTCCCCAAACATCAAGATGAACTAACTCTCCTATAGACTTTGTTTTGTGTTCACTAAGTGGGAATGGAACTCTAACTTGTTTTGCCCTGTGACACACATCACAAGGGCCATGTTCAATGCTTTTAACATCAAACTGATCTTTTAACACAGCCAGGACCTGATCAGAAGGGTGACCTAATCTGCTATGCCACAAATTTGCCTTAACATAACTATTATAGCACACATTCATTGAATTACCATTTTTCCCAACAAAGTAAAGACCACTGTCTTGACTACCAGTCACCAGGATTCTCCTTGATTTGGAATCCTGAAATATACAACTATCTTCTTTAAACACAACATCTATATTGTTATCTTTAGCTAGCCTATGAACTGACAACAGGTTAACATGATACCCTGGGACATAGAAAACATCTTTTAAAATAACACCATCCATTAATTTTACATTACCAATCTTTAAAACTTTAACATTTGTTCCATTAGGGTGAGCAACTTTAGTGTCAAACTCAGAAACATCAATAGCATTAAACAACTCTTTATCACTATTTATCATATGTTGACTTGCCCCAGAGTTAACAATCCAACTAAAGAAGTTTTCAAACAACATAGAACTTGAACAATTAACACAATTGTTTACTATAACAGACTCACCTCCAACACCTGATGACTCAGTTCCAGATTTATCACCAACTAAGCTTAGTAGTTTAGCAACCTGCTCAGGTGTAAAAGGCAGACCAGAGGTAGAGACACTAGTAGAAGACCCTACCACAGCATTTGACTTATTTAACCCACCAGTTTTACCTGACATATTATTAGATCTTTTCCTAAAACCTGGTGGATATCCAATCAATTCAAAACACCTATCAACAGTATGACCCATCATATTACAGTGTGTACACTTCAAGTTAGGATTAGGTCCTCTTTGATTAGCAGTTTTTTTCTTAGACTCAAAAGATTGGTTTGGTTTAGAAACAAAAGCAACATTCTGCCCTTTTGACCCACTACTAGTCAACCTATGTGATTCCTCCCTAGAAACCACAGAATAAGCAACCTTGACAGATGGAAAGGTTTCTCTGGTTAACAAATTTGTTCTTACTGGTTGATAAACATCATCAAGTCCCATTAAAAACTGCATTAGCTTGATTAACATTGTAAAATCATTATAATCTTTAGCTGCTTTACAAGAACATGTTGGCAGTTGAAGCATAGCATCAAACTGCTTCCACATTGTTGTTAATCTATTATAATAGTCAGCTACAGTTGAACCATTTTGAGAAATACTATTTATTTTCTTGAACAAATCATAAACCACAGAGCCATCTATCTTGTCATAGGTCTCTTTCAAATCCTCCCAAACCTCTGAAGCTAAACTAGAAAAAACTTGACCTAAGAAAAGTTCCTCAGACACAGAGTTCAAAAGCCAAGTTAACACCACAGAGTTACACCTATCCCACTGACTAGCAAGAACAGAATCCTCAGTAGATTTTTCACACTTTCCATTTATAAAACCAAACTTATTTTTAGCTTCTAAAGCAAGTTTCATAGAAGCAGACCAAACAGCATAATTTTCAGTACCCTTCAACTTTACACTAACAATAGTAAGGGCACTAGAATCACTAGGGTGTAGATAAAGTGGATCTCCAATATCCAGTTTACCTATTAAGATCTGAGATGTACTAGCACCTGGTTCTGGCTGAACCATGATGACACACACAATCAAGAAGACAGATAATACTCACAAACAAACAACAGATACAACAGATAACACTCTATTAAGAAACAGATAAAACACACCAATAAACCAACAGATATACAACACACTATGGCGAAGCTGTATCAGTGTCAAGATTTCAGGTTCATCACTTATAGTGCCTGAACATGTCTTAATACAGGAGCCAAACCCTAAAACAATAAAAACACACAAACAATGGTGCCGGTCTTCACTACCCCGACTTCAACTAATCAACCAACAAAAGCAATAAACTAACTACAGAGAAAAGGAAAGATCTCACAGTGGGTGCAATATCTTCACACACGATGAAGACCGTAACCTTCTAGGGTTACTAGTCAACACCAAGAACAAGAATATACACTGGTTAGTTTGCTTTGAAAACCCTCTAGGGTTCCAAAGACTAACACAGTCTTCACACGAATCTCAAGAACAGTGTCAAGATCCACACTGTTAAACTCCCAAGATCAGACAACAGAAACACAGATCTACAAAAAAACAAACAATATCAGAGCAAATCTATACAAGATCTAACAGCGGAAGACTTAGATCTGGGTAAAAGAGCCTTTAAGCTCTGATACCATGTAAAATATGTACAGATCTATAACAATCTTGACCAGAAATATATGAAACACCAGAAATAATGACAAAACAAGTGACAAAAGTTTTATTGATTACCCAAACCAAAAAATACCCAACCAAAACCCTAGATCTCAAACTTCTGAGATCTAAACAAAGTACAGAACAAGATCAACAGATTTGGAAGATCTGTTGATCATAACAAAGATACAACAAAAAATACAACCAAAACCAGAGATCAACAAGATCTCAACAATACAACCAAGATCTTAACACTAAGATCTGTAATACAGAATGATGATGATCTTCAACTCCGGTGAACCTCCGGTGAACACAGCTGAATATCACACGAACCAAGATGAGAGAGATGAAAGAAAACCCTAGAAAATATCTCTGATATCGATCACAACTGAACTGAAGTTTCTCTCTCTTCTCATTTATACCAGAAATCAACCAAAGTAACACTTACACCCCTTAGACTTCCAAAGATGTAACAACCGAACCTTGAGCCCACTTGAGCCCATCACATAAACTGTTAACAACTGTTAACAACTAATAAACAACCATAAGCCCACTAACTGAAGTCTGATATAAAAGCCCAATACAAAACAGATATAAGCCCAATATGTTAGAACAATGAATTAGAGAATATATACCATATACCTTTCAACACTGGTTATCTAATAACCTTCTTTAAAATTGTCATAGTTTATTAATATATTGAAGATATTCTCATAATTTTTAAAACTGTAATATTTTATTGATAAGTTGCCTATTTGCCCACTAAGCATCAATTCATCTACCATATGATGCTCATCTTTCGAATAAACAAAGTTACATAGCATAGGGTATAATTTTATTGAGCTTTCTTATTGGCATATGAAGAGTGTATGGTTTTAATAATTTTAGATGTGGCTAAATGGCATGTTGAACAGCTTGGATAACTGCAAACGAGTCGTGCTGAACCTAACTAGGGTGAACTCGGGCTCGGCTTGTTTAAAAATCGAATCGAGTCGAGTCGGCTTATTTTTTTTAACGAGCTAGAAAGTTGGGCTCGGACTCGGCTTGTCAAAAACTCGAGCCAGGTCGTTTGTTTAAAAAGTTAAAGTTTATATTTTTGTATGTTTGCACACATAATGATATACATAAAACCAAAAAACAATAAATAAAACATTATTTAGGCTAATAGAATAGTAATTTTGGGTAAACTATAAATAAAACAAACATGAAAAGAATCTATATTACTTACCTCAATATATATATATATATATATATATATATATATATATTTAGGTAGAGGATCCTGTACATTAATCCAGAAGTGTGAGAAGTGTATTATAACATTATATATAACACCATATAAACACCGTATAACAATATGTAACACCATATAACACTATATAACAAATATAACACTATAGTTTGTCTGATAGCATGTCTATGATAGATGTATAGTGTTATATATTGTTATATAGTGCCATATAGTGTTACATAGTGTTATATGGTGTTACATAGTGTTATACGGTGTTTATATGGTGTTATATATAGTGTTATAATACACTTCTCACACTTCTGAATTAATGTACACTATCCCTACCCTATATTTTTAAATCAATATTACTAATTAAGACTATAGCTTAAAAATCTATTTCTTTTGATAAAAAAATTAACCATGTTACTAATTAAACATTTCTTAAATATATTAGAATATACGCACGTATACTTTGGAGTTTAATTTAAATGAGCGGGCCAACAAGTCAACTAACGAGCGAGCCACGAACCGAACCTACCTTGGCTCAGGCTCGGCTCGTTTACAAACCGAGCCGAGTTGAGCCAGCTCGTTTAAAACCGAGCTGACTTCGAACCAAGTTTTTTTCGAGCGAACTTATAGCGTGCCTCGAATCACCGGCTTTTTGAAGAACCCTAGCAGTGGCGGAGTATTGTGGGTGTCCGGGGGTGCACCCGCCCACCCCAATGTTTCGGTTATAAGTGTATAAGTTCCGATTTTTCGTCCGAGAATTTTAAAATTATATAGGATCGCCCTCCGATTATTTTTCCTAATTTGTATATCCTAAATATTTATAAACTTTGTATATAAATGATGGGTAGTTTGGTAAATATACACTTTGTTTTATTTGGAACTATTATTATTTAACCCGACTTGAATCGAATAGCCAACCCTACCCGACCCAAAACATAACGATAGGAAAAAAAATTTGGGTCCCATCACTTTACGCCCCCTCGAAACTTTTGGTCAAGCTCCGCCACTGAACCCTAGGATAATATGATTTACCGACAAACTTAATGAAAGCTCCATTTTATAAAAATTATATAAAAACAATTGATGAGATAAGCAATGAATGCATATTATTTTTGTCACAAAATTTAAGTTGTGTAGTGTACTTATAAACTTCTTTGTTTTTAGAGAGGGTGGCACGTCATATATGCCTCCTTTTACTGGATGATTCTTTAGTATGCCATTATGCCCGTGTAGCTTCAAATATAATACGTATTACATATAAAACTTTTTCTTAATTTCATAATATGTCCAACCTAATCTCGTGTAGTAAATAGGTTCATAACCTAGTTAATTAATAATAAATTAAGAACAAGTTAAATTAATGATCCAACAAGTGGTATGGGATTGTGTGTTCTTGAAATCAACTACTTTGACGTTCAAGTCTCATAGACGATAGGAAATTAAAAGAAAATAGCCTTTAAAAAAAACTAACTTGGCATTCGAAATGCGAACCACTACTTGACAGGCACGCCCCAAACAAAAGATCAATTGTTTCTAAATAGTTGTCACAAATCACACATAACAATAAGGAGTGTCAATGCCTTTGTTACTTAATTTCCAAAAGGTAAAAAACAGCCGCCAAACAAATATATTGACTTTCCAGCAACAATATATATCAAGTGGCATTCAAACCAACCCCAAAGTAACCAATTCTTCAAACAATTCAAAATGAAAGATGTTACATTTCCTTGACCCAACAAGATTATCTAATCACATGTCATCTTTCTTATATTTGAATTCCACCAATGTCTATACATATACACGATTTTTGCCTGTTTCATGGCCTCCGTACATAGTCTTCATCTTCGTTTATGATGGAATTTTTGAAGGGTTTAACACTTACATATAAGTTTAAAGAATGTGATTCTGAGTAGGCGCAAGATTGCAAGAATATTTTGGTTGACGATGAGTTGGTTATATTCTTCAAATGATTAGAAAACATGGAAAATGCATAAAACAGCAGTGTAGGAGCATCTTTAAGTCAAGTATTGAGATTAATATATAAATTATGTATTTAATCATCTCACGTAGATATCTTAAAATATTTATAAGAAACAATCTTATATATAACAAACGTAAAATTTACTCATAGCAAGCTATTGAAAGTAGGGGTGTGCACGGTTCGGTTCGATTCGGTTTTTGGGTAAAACCAAAACCGTAACCGAAAGTTCGGTTTTTGGTTTTTAAAAACCGTTCGGTTTTGGTTTTTTCGGTTTCGGTTATTTCGGTTTTAGCAACGGTTCGGTTCGGTTTTTCGGTTTTTTCGGTTTTTTGAAACAAATTAGGTAACATTCAAAACTTAAAAGTATAGTTCAAAGTTTAAGAATCTTTCTTAAATGTTTACATTTAAGTTAATATATTTAGTCTTATAAATTAATATTATTCACATAACCTAACCTTCTAATCTATTTTAATATTTCTTCAAAGTTTTTGTTAAGACGTTTTCTTTTATAATACTTTGAAAACCATTAAATTTTTATATTAAACTTTGTTAGTTCTTGTAAACAATGGATGATTTTAATGATAAATAAACATGGTGATGTTCTTATTAAAAATATTTAACAAACAAGAATAAATTTAATAATTCTTAGTAGCATGGGTAGACACTTAAACAACTTAAACATAAAAATATATAGATTTGGTATACTATTAAAACTTATCGGTTCGGTTCGGTTATTTTCGGTTATTGAAAACGATTATCCGAAAACCGAACCGAAATTTTCGGTTATTAAAAATCCGAAAACCGAACCGTCGGTTTTTGTTTCGGTTCGGTTTTTTCGGTCCGGATTTTTCGGTTATTTCGGTTACGGTTCGGTTATTTCGGTTTTCTGCTCACCCTTAATTGAAAGGATATAGGAAGTATAGGATGAACGTAAACTTTTCATGTTTTGTAGGATATTAACTAAAATTTTATAAGTAAATATTCAATTTGATAAAAAAATTATGAGAATCTATTAGATGTACATAGATAAATGAAAAGGCTTTCAACATTAGGGTGTAGGGAGTGGTTAAATACTTGAAAGTGGTCAACTTCAAAATCAATCAATAAGAGTGTGCTATGTCAAAGTGGTAAACTATGCTCAAAAGTGTTGACAATGGTTAGATACTTCATGAATTGGTAAACTATTTAAAAAAGAAGGAAAAATGTGTGATTGGTTGAGATGACATGGACCCCAACCCACACACCCCCTCTCTCTCCTACCCTCCCTCTCCCCGCATCGGCAACCCATCACTGAATTGGCAAACTTTGAGTGGTAAACTTATGTTGGCGATGGTGTTCCCAATAGGTAAACTAAGTTTACAACACTTTGCCGCACTCCACTCCGTATACCCTTAACATTGACATGTCTTTGAAATTGAATCCCATGACAACAAAGGATGCAAAATAAAATCTATATCTTGTAGTTTATGCTATATAATAAAATAAATTAATATGTGATATGTGTCATCAATTAAAGGTATTTATTTTTTTATTTTCCCACATCTGTTTCCTACTTATCTTATATTAAGGGGTGTGATAAATACACTCAAGATATGGATTAGTATACCAAATAGTCAAATTTAATAATGATTAGGTACTTTATTACATTATTTTATTATAAAGTCAAAAGTAATAATTATGTTTTTTATGTTATTTTATCTTATAATACTTTTGTTCCTTTTTTGTATTTTGTTATACTATTATTAGTATTAATATCAATATTAATAAATGAATAATCAAGACACTTTATTATAAACACGAAAGTGAAAAAGTTATCATAAATAAATAAATAACGAGTCTCTAATAAAACAGTATATATAATAAATTAAAACATTAGGAAATAACACAACCAATATACAAACAAATTATATATAATAAATTAAAACGATCAAATGCAACAAATTATATATAATAAATAAATCACAAGAGTATGCCAACTTTTTATACCCAGAAAAAAAACGATCAAAGAGCCTATTCCATAGACGGTGGTTCTTGTATTCCAAAATATCTTGTTTATGCCTTTTTAAATTCATTGTAAAGCAAAACATTAGGCGGTGGTTCTTGTATTCCAGATTTCCAGCCTACATTACATATATACTAATTATTTTACAACAAATATTCCTTTCTAATTTATAATTGGCTATCTCATGATACGGTTTTCTATGTATTGTTTTAATACTCGCTAACCCAATACATATGCCTTTCGGTGGGTTACGATCAAAGAGGATGACGGCTCCGATCTAATGGCGGTTCTTGTGAACCTTCCGGCAATCAAATGGCGGTTCCGGCGAAAAGACAAGAAGGGACGACAGCTCCGATCAAAGAAGACGACGGCTCCGGTGAACATGAATGGTTCTGATCGACGGCTCCAACGATGATGATTCAAGAAAACAAAGGAAGAAACATGAATGAGTTTTTTTTGTACCTGATTAGTGACAAATTGAGGTGTCCTCATGATAAAATCATCTTCTTCCATTGACAGGAGGTGTGCGGTGGGTGGTGGTGGGCGGACGGGTGGTGGAATATTGGGTTAAAAGCTTGTTCCATTAAAGTTGGTTTATGAAAAGTTGAAATAAAATTGAAAAGTTGACTGAATGGCTTACTTCTAGGTAAAAGTAAAAAAAAAAAAGTTGACTTTCTGGGTGTATTTAACAATACCCTATATTCAATGTTGTAGAAGGCGCTAGTCGGGCGGTGAGGTACCACCTAGGGATTAATCGGGATTAATAGGGATTAATCGGATTGGACTTTTTAAGTATAGTTTTACAAATTTATATATATATATATATATATATATATATATATAGAGTGGGGATCCTACGGAAAGTGTGTTTTTCCTAAAAAGTGTAAAAAGTCATAAAACACAATAATTTCAGTCATAAAACACACCTAAAACTCACAAATAATAGAATGAATATTACTAAAACACCATATTCAAACTCTAATAGTCCATAAAAACTTCAAACACACCATTGTAGAACTATGAATATAAAACACACAATGCTAAACAACATAAAAAATAATAATATTTGTCATTCCACAATCAGAGCCTTAACATCTAAAACACAACACAAAACCCACATACATGATGTTTTAGTAATCTTCATCATATTATTTGTGGGTTTTTGGTGTGCTTTATGGTTGACATTATGGTGTTTTATAACTTTTTACACTTTTTAGGAAATTTGGACTTTCTGGCCAACTCCTATCCTATATATATATATATATATATATATATATATATATATATATATATATATATAGGAAAATTGGTATTTAATAAACCAACCTTTGCCCAGTTGGTAAATAATAATCCAACCTACAGAATTGGTATATAATAATCCTACCAATCAATATGTTGGTACTCAATGAACCTCCGTTAGTTTTTTTTAACGGAAGTTAGTTTTTAAGTTTTATTTATTACACAAACAGTCCCTGTAGTTGTAATTTACTAGTTTTAACTATGAGTTAATAGCCAAAATGGTCCCTGAGGTTAATAGCCACAGCACCGCCACCGCCACCACCACCACCACCGCCACCACCACCACCACCGCCACCGCCACCACCACCACCGCCACAGCACCGCCACCACCACCATCACCACCACCACCGCACCGCCACCACCACCACCACCATCGCCGCCACCACCACCACCATCGCCACAGCACCGCCACCACCACCGCACCGCCACCACCACCACCACCACCATCACCGCACCGCCACCACCACCATCTCTGTCTTTGATCATCGACGCCTAAGGGGTTTGAATTCTGATGCAGCAACAGACGATGACTGACCAAAAACATCATAGATCCAACAGCTCTAGCGACGGTGGTGGTGGTGGTGGCGGTGCGGTGGTGGTGGTGGTGGTGCTGTGGCGATGGTTACGGTGGTGGAGGTGTTGTGGCGATGGTGGTGGTGGTGGTGGCGGTGCGGTGGTGGCGGTGCTGTGGCGGTGGCGGTGGCGGTGGTGGTGGCGGTGGTGGTGGTGGCGGCGGTGCTGTGGCTATTAACCTCAGGGACCATTTTGGCTATTAACTCATAGTTAAAACTAGAAAATTACAACTACAGGGACTGTTTGTGTAATAAATAAAACTTAAAAACTAACTTCAGTTAAAAAAAACTAACGGAGGTTCATTGAGTACCAACATATTGATAGGTAGGATTATTATATACCAATTTTGTAGGTTGGATTATTATTTACCAACTGGGCAAATGTTGGTTTATTAAATACCAATTTTCCATATATATATATATATATATATAGCTAGATAGATAACTTTATGCTTTTTATTAATAAATTTAAAAGTTTAGAAACCATATGTAAACTAGTGAAAGATAGAGGGGGTTAAATGTTAAAATACCTAAACTTAAATGTTTAAAATAGGTTTATAACTAAAATTTGGGCTTTAAACCATGGGTCAGGTTTCAAAAATTGGGTTTTTTGGGTAAAAAAACATGGGCCCGATTTGTCCGATTTTTACCGATTTTTACCGATTTTGTCCGACTTTGACCGATTTTGACCATAACCGATTTTTTTGACTGACTAGCTTAAATTTAGGCAGTAACCCACCGACTAGCGCCTAGGCGCCGATTAATTGGCTGCCTAGGCCAATTTCTGTAACATTGCCTGTATTAGTTAAATAAATAATAAATTAATATTAAATTTTTTTTATCTTTTTTATCTTTTGTTGGTTAAGTGTCCCAATGAAAACAATGTGTAATGATGACTTATTTTTTCTCTTTCTTCTTTAATATTATCACAAATTTGAACATTGACATAAGATGCATGTGTTTGAAATTGAATCCCATGACAATAAAGGAAGCAAAATAAAATCTATATCTTATATTCTATGCTATATAATAAAATAAATTAAAATGTGATATGTGTGATCAATTGAAGGCATTTATATTTAATTTTAGCATATCTTTTATCTACTTATTTTATATTAATTAAATAAATAATAAATTAATATTAAAATTTCCATCTTTTTTGACCTTTTGCTAATTATGTGTCCCAATGAAAACAATGCGTCATGAAGACTTATCTTTTTCTATTTCTTCTTTCATATTATCACAAATTTGAACATGGACATTGACATAGCATAGCATGCATGTGTTTGAAATTGAATCCCATGACAATAAAAGATGTAAAATAAAATTTATATCTTCTATAAATAAATTAATATGTGACATGTGTCATTAATTGAAGGCATTTATTTTTTTTATTTTCTCACGTCTTTTCCCTACTTATCTTATATTAATTAGATAAATAATAAATCAATATTAAATTTTCCATCATTTTTGACCTTTTGCTGATTATGTGTCCCAATGAAAACAATGTGTCACGGTGACTTATTTTTTCTCTTTCTTCTTTGATATTATCACAAATCACTGATCACCGACTTAACTAAAATTCGGACTTCAAACGATTTTCATTATACTTTTAGTAATCTGGATTCCAAACGTATATACATTACACTTTTGGTATCCATCTTCTTTGTTTAAGATGTTGTACCATTCTAAAAAAAACAAAAAACCGTAATTTTCTTTGCTTCTTCTCTGTTATGCACCCATTGATCTAAATAGAACAAATTACAGACGATAAAGCAAAAAACCTTTGAAAAAGACTTAAAGTGAACGTGTTATATTAATGAATCCACTCAATGTGTAGGAACACCGTTCACATGTTAATATGTGATATGTGTCATCAATTGAAGGCATTTATTTTTTTTTATCACATCTTTTCCCTACTTATCTTATATTAATTAAATAAATAATAAATTAATATTAAATTTTTCATCTTTTTTGACCTTTTGCTGATTATGTATCCTAATGAAAACAATGTGTCACGGTGACTTATTTTTTCTCTTTCTTCTTTGATATTATCACAAATCACTGATCACTGCCTTAACTAAAATTCGGGCATCAAACGATTTTCATTATATTTTTACTATTCTGGATTCCAAACGATTACACTTTTAGTATCCATCTTCTTTGTTTCAGATGTTGCACCATCAGAAAACAACCGTATTTTTTTTTGCTTCATCTCTGTCATGCACCCATCGATCTAAACAAAACAAATTAGAGACGATAAAGCAAAAAACCTTTGAAAAAGACTTAAATTTAACATGTTATGTGAATGAATTCACTCAAGGTGTAGGAACATCGTTCACAAAATAAAACAAAATACAATTTTATTAATTTCCATAACAAATTACAACTTGTAAAATTGAATAAACTGCAGAACAAATACAATACTACTAAATTTTTACAAACAGAAAGAAACGAAGATGGACAAAATGATTACATCCAAAGTAAACAAACACTAGACAAAAGATGAGTGAATTGGCTAAGGCACGTTCGAGACACTTCCCTTAAAATAGATTTTGGGCGCCATCAAAGCGTCACATATAGCCCTCGTCCCGGTCCGATGCCCGGGCGCGGGCGCGTGTATGTGTTGGGTGCTTCGCACCCTCCTGGCTACCACTGGGTTTGACTTGTCACAAATGATTACATTCCTGTAGAGAATTCTAATTTTAAATCCATAAAAGATTTATCTATCCAACTATCTAGGACAAACACAATTTCCCACACATTACATTTATGGTTCCAACACACAAACTTAATGCTCAAGATCTCTCATTTATCTTGGCTTAATTATTAAATAATCATTAAATTAATTCATAATATAATATTATTTATAAAATTTCCAACAATCCCCCACATTAATGGAGATCGTCCCATACACTAAGTGTCACAATAAAATTTCAGCGGCTAAGCAATGCATGATATGTAGGTTTCCCTTTGAACCCTCCTTTGTCACATGTACTTAGTCTCCTAGCAGTTAATAGACGCGATGTCCTTAAACCAACCTTTTTTTTATGTAGACGGTATTACACATCACATAATACTCTTCCTAGTCTGGCTAACCCCTCGTAATTGTGTTTGTTATGGTCATGGAACACCTTTCTGGTTCTGCGAGAGCTCTAGGAATTGTGTCCCCAATTCCATTCGAAGCGACTCCACTTCTCTCTAAAATAGGTGATTCACAAATTATTAAAAGCTATATGCTTAACCTCTCTTGATATCACCGATTTTAAGTAGGAATGGACTAGGAAGTTTATAACTCCCTTTGTATGTTGAGGTACTCCCCCATAGTTACCTTAATTCGTGCAGTTATTGGTCCCATTGGCGGTTTTTCGGTTCAACATTTTCAAGTTAAGTTTTAGAACAACATACGTTACAACGACAACCGCAAATGCGTTGGTGTTCTCATACTTCAATGAGATTTGGATGTGTTAGGGGACTGAATCTAAGGCCGTTGGTGGTATGTTTTCCGTTGGAGATGTATATAGTGTAGATAAAAGTGAAAGCGGTTCTTGAAATATTCAATGGTGGTATCAGTGGTGGCTTTAGTCCGGTCAGTATCTAGACTTATCGAAACAAAATATGAACTAGCACACTAAAGACAATGCAAACGCAAAATTTTGGAGATAAAAATGTAACTAAGCACGCCTTACTTTATCTTATATGCCATTTCACCAATTGTATGTCGCTTTATCATGAATAAAACTCGGATGAAGTCAAATTACTAACACTAGACAAGGATGACAAACCTACCGATAAAATAACAAATGTGATGTATAAAGAAATCTTTAATGAGTTGTGATTTTTATCGTATTCATTATTTTCAGATTGATATAATTTAATATCTACATAAATAGCTTGTAATGATACCTTTATTTCATTCTATTAAGAGTCGTGTTATGAATTTACATCGAGATAGCTGGTAAACGGACAACATTTATTCATTTCAAAATGGACAAATACCACTAAAAACTTATATGCTTTCTAATTTTTCTCATAAAATTTCCTAAACTTACTTTTTGCATATTAAAATCTCACTAACTTTGAATAAATTTGTGAAATCTTTGAAAATACAAGTTATGTAAATAAAAAACCGGAACCAACCGGTTGCTTTGGGTAGGCTTGTGTTTAGTTTATGTGCCTTCCTTTTATTTCTTTTTTCTTAAAAAAAAAAAGATGTGTAATACTGTAATCTCAATTTGAAGTTCTAAGTTAGGGTGCACGGGGTGTAAGTGGGGAGTCCATTCGGTGACCCCATTCACCTAAGGGGAACACCGCCGCCATCCCTTAGGTGAGTGGTTTAGGGGAGTGAAATGGGTGGGGATTCACCGAAGAGAGGGGGAGGAGAGAGGGAGGAGAGAGATGAGTTGACCAATGAGAAGTTTTCTTTCTTTTTCTTTTTTTTTTAATAAAAAACCAAGTTACCTAAGAGGGGAGTGCCGCCATCAATTTAGGGTGTTAGGGGAGTTTAAGAGGGGAGTTGACGTGGCACACGAGGATTGGTTTGGCGTAAGAGAGGGGACTCACCTCTTAGGTGAGCACCCCTTACACCCTTACCATCCTATAAGTTTTAACCCATGTAACTGAATTGGTTTTCGTTTTTTTTTTTCTTTTTAACACCTGAACTTAATATTCAAAATAATTATTAGTGTTAAATGCCATTTTAGTCCCTGTGGTTTGGACCATTTTATCAGTTTAGTCCAAAGGTTTCATTTTTTAACTGTGGGTCCAAAAAGATTTCATCGTTGGCATGTTAGTCCACTAAGTAACTTCATTCATTATTTATGTCAACGAGAAAGAAATTCAGTCATTTTATATGGTCATTTCCAAATTGACTCGAATGGAGGCATATTTAGAGTCTCGTGATTTCTCAGTCATCACTACTAGCGGTTCTATCAACAATTCGATTAGGTCAAGTTAACAACTCAGAAATCAATTTATATCATGTAAAAAGATGATAACTTGAATTTCAAATTGAGATAACACATTTTTATGTAAAAGGAAAAAAAAGGCACATAAACAAAATGTCAAAAACAAAGCCATATACCCAAAGCAACCCGTTGTTCCCGGTTTTAAAACTTGTATTTTAAAAAAATTCACAAATTTATTCAAAGGTAGTAAGTTGGAGGATTTTAATATGCAAAAAGTAAGTTTATTAGAGCGGGGTGGGTACGTGATAATATCACGGAAACAACTATAACGCGTGGAACTATGATCTCCCCCACCCCGCCTCCTTGCTATAACGCGTTATAGCATCACGCAATTCCATTTTCGTTATTTTTTCAACGCGTGAAGGTTTTGTTTTGTGAGTGTAATTGTTGGTTGGGGGGAAATTGTTAGGTGTGGTGGTGAGTGATGACTACCCCCACTAAAAAAGGTTGTGAGTGATGGAAAAATGGTCGATGACATGGCGGAACTTGATTGGTGCTTGTGAGTGATAAATTCTATCACTAGTGAACCACCCCCCTCCCCTTAATGTAGATTAAATTTCCAGCCCGTGAAGTTCACGAGTTATCGCCCTTCACACATAAACATGATACATCCCTTTTCTTTTTCCAACTAGGTTTAAATAAGTTCGCCGCGTTGCGGCGAATTTCTTTTGTTATTTAGTCTGTGTTTACATGTGTTTTGAAATCATCATGAGCGTGTTGCGAACGGAACTCCTGACAAGAATAAAAAGAAAATGTAGAAAAAAACACTAAAAGATAACCGAAAGAAAATCAACAAAAAAAGTTGTATGGTAACGATGTTGTTCGTATGAAACCCGTGGTCATAGATGAACAAATTATTCTGGGTACCGGTACCAAATTTGCCGAACCGAAAGATATTAAGTACCAATTCGGTACCGACTTTTGGTGTTCCTGGTACCGGCTCACTACCTTTTTTACCTTCATATACCGGTACGGTAACCAGTATTTTCGGTATCAGTACTGATTCTGTATCGGTTGACACCAGGCTTATCTAAATCCCTGACATTAAAAAAGGATAAGTAAAAAGTAAAGAAAATAACTATTATTATAATATTAAAATAATAAAAGTATTAAAAAAACTATATATTATTATAATATTAAAATCATTATTCATTTCAATTCGATTATTAATATATAGTAATATATAGTAATAATAATAATATAGTAATAATAATAATATATAGTAATGTAATTTTGGTTTATTAATTTCATTTTTTTGTTGGAAACTTTTTGGTTCTTAAGGAGAACTGCTGATAGAAATTTATTTGATGAGAAAACATGACCTAATTGATCCTCCTTAAACAAGTGTGATGTCTTATTCACCTATAATGTATGTAAGTACCTTTTTATCTTTTGATTTTCCTCAAGTAAATGATGATGTCTCTTTATCCTTTGATTTTCCTAAAGTAAATTGAAGGGGTATGGTCTCAGATCTCGCGTCAGCATGACCGCGACCATTACCCTTATCAAAAACCTCCATTAGCAAGAATTTATCTGTGTCCGTGCGGACATGCGCGAACACAGATGTCAGATCCAATCTGTCAAGTGATGGGAAAATAAAGATAGGCATAAGCGATGCGGCCTGGCACCGCATCCTATGAATATCTCCTTACCTGGTGTATGAAAACGGGTGCGCACATAGCGATGCGGCCTCGCACCGCATCCTGTGAACGTTTTAATCAATACAAGGGATCTGGACAACAGCAACAGTCACCACAAGTGGCGATGCGGCCTGGCACCGCATCCCGCAAACTTAGCCAGGGTGAGAACGCGGAAACAACAGTAGTTACCGCAGGCAGCGATGCGGCGCGGCACCGCATCCTGCCCACGAGGCAAGTGAGACTGACACCACAGAGCAAGTGGCACCACTGGCAGTCGCCTGTCAGTCCATACGTAAGCAACAGACTGACACTGCAGTAGGACGTGGCTTCACCCCCACAATCGACAAGCCTGACACACCTGCATAAGGGCGGCACGTCGTCAGTCTGTCCCCTCCTTCACTCCTCGGCTATAAATACCAACCCCAAACCAGGTTTGAGGTATCTCTTCACAACTCTCTCACTACTACTACTATCAGACTTTGCTTCCCAAGCAAATCACTGATTCTCACGCCGGAGAGTGATAACAAGGAGCACACCCCACCCCATCCTCCTTGTTACGAGTCACGGCTTGTTTCCTTGTGCAGGAGATCATCCAGCGGACGATCCAGCCAGCGATTCTCGGGAAGAAGGGATTAACCCTACTTGACGAGGCCAGTAAGTTAACCCCGCCCGATTAACCATTGTTTCATCATAAATGATGCTATCTTTTTTTCATTAATTTTTTTACACGGGTCTTTAGTTATGTGATGTAGAGGGAGCTGTTGTTGCCATTGTTAATGGTCTTTGCATAACTCATGCTACAGTACCCACGGTAAGTAAACTGTTTTCTCATTATTATATGGTTATCTAATAACTCTCTATAAATCTATAAAGCTGTAATTATTTATAGTGATTGATAATTGCATTACAGAAATCTTTTTTATCTAGATATAAATTTATTAATATAAAAAGAATTTATACACTGGTGCAATGGGTTGGTGAGCTAATTGCGACTTCCGATACAAAGAGCACAAGTTTTGACAAGTAGTTCGTGTTGCGGCGGGGGCGAATACCAATCTCACACTATTACCAGCGACCACCAACACTGAAGTTGCAGTGTGTTAATGCGAATAAATTAAACCGACACGTAAAACATATAAAGAAATAACTAAGTCGATCTAGGACCCGAGCGTTACGATGAACATATCAAATGGAAAAAAAGAGACAACGTAAAAACGTTTAACCACACACGCACGTTGCGTCGTGTTAACTCACAAAATTATTATTAGTATTTAAATGAAATAAAAATTTGTCTTTGTGTTAATGTGATGGAGGTTGTGAAATCCGAGTGTTAACGTGCATATTTTGTGTGATTTATTGCCGTTTACGTGATTATACGTTTGGAATATGTGCACTACGAAAGTTTGTGGTTTGCAGATCAATTGCGTAATTCGGTGAATTTAAAGTGCTTAATGATGATGTGGAACGCCCGTGGATGATAAACATAGCGAAAGATTGTTCGGGTCGAAAGATAGCTCAAAAGAACAAGGAAAGCGAAATCATGACGTGCGGGGGTATTAATTGTCAAAGTGTGAAAGCTGAAACAAGAAAAACCGTGGCCTGCGTTTTGATATGTTTACAGAAACTACGGACCGTAGCCTACAGCTTACGGTCCGTTGGTTACGGTTGAGCAACATCTGCTACGTGTATTTGGATGTTGAAAGGGGCCGCACATGTGAACTGACTTCTTGGGGTTAACGTGACATTGGAGGATTATTATTTTTAATAATAAACATCATCATCACGTGCACATCTTTGTTTGATTGAGAGGAGATCAACATTATTATTGAAGGTAGACATCTTGGTTTCATGGGGAAGCCCAAACACACGCACAAAAAGATCACGGCAGACAAGGAGTCCACAACATGATTTGTATGTTGGACGGCAATATTGAGGAGGGTAGGATTTGGATTTTTCTAATTTATCAAACCTCATCATGTTGGGCTATCATTAGTGGGCGGCAACCACAGGTGACTTCTTGAGGGGAGGTGACATCATCGAACATCTCTTGGCGGGTGTTTATTGGAACATACAAATAACATCACAACATCATCAGCATAGTTGCGGCACATTACTTTTGGATTTGTTGAGTGGGCCACCATATTGACTTGGGGGAGATGCACAATTGGGCCGCACACTGACAACATCAAGTAAATCTTGAGAAGGGATTGGACTATTTGGGAAGACATGATTGGGCCGCCAATACTAGTGGTGGACGGCACATGTGGGCTTCGTCTTGGACCTGGAAGCTGACTTCAGGGATCTCTTGGACGCACATGTAGCCTGTTGAAAAAAGGAACTAATATATAATTCACATTAGTGGGCACGTGACTAATGGGGCTTGAATGTAGACTTTGGTGGACATCTTGGGAATATACAAAGATCAGTGGGCATCTCATCATAGTGGGCTTATGAACTCTTTTTGACGGTTTGGACTTTATGAAGGGCACAAGACACCAAGGAAAGAGGATCGATAACATCAACATCTTCGACGGCAGGAGAGGAGGTTTTCAACCGGGTATCAAGCGAGTGAAATTCAACCGAGATGAGCGGCTAAATCTCTCGTGGACACTTCGGGTGAATGATTCTTGTGAGACACTTTTAATTCTAGTTTTTGTTTTGTATTGAGATTTGGATTTGTAGTCGGGTGACAACCGACTATTTACATGATTATATTATTTGTGTGACAGACAAATCCTGAGTGACAATCAGAGTTATAATTATGTGTTGAATCCAATTATGCTTTTGTTGATTGAATGATTCCTGTGTATGTTTGTTTTAATATTTATCTGATCAATTAATATTAAAATTTTGAACTGCATAGGTAATTGGTAGATGTGACAGATTTACTATTCAATCAATAGCATCCAATAAAATCAGAACTAGGTTATTAGGTGTTTACAGAATCTGAATCCCGGAGTGGTCACGTTCCTATCATTGTTTTCTCATTTTCACAATACTTATTCATAAAAATTACAAAAATAGATAAACTAGCAAATTTCATAAAGTAAGTTTAGATTAGTTAAATGGTATTACACTGACCACATGCTCCTCTGGATTCGATACCTGACTTACCCTGTCTATAGGTAATTTTAGGTTTTTGCATAGACCCGACGACAGTCTATCAAAATGGCGCCGTTGCCGGGGAGCTAGTGCGCTTAGTGTTATATCGTTTAGTTGATTTTTTTTATTATTTTTTTTCAGTACTACTTTTAGTTTGTTACTTGTGCAGCAACTATGGAATGGGATTATGATGTTGAACCATGCTCATGTTGCGGGAGTCACAATCACTGGGCTCAAGATTGTCCACGTTCTTACCACCCGGATCATGGCTCCAGAGGATATCAAAATTACAATCAATCCGATAATGGCGGTAACGAGCAGAATCGAAACGCAATTGAGGAAGATAAGATTTTAGAGTTATTCAAGACCCTCCTCAAGCATGTAGAGGAACTCACCCAGTCTCTCAAGGAACAACAAAATATTAATGAATCACTTAACCAGCGAATTGAACAACTAACTAATCAGTTTGACAATTTTGCAGAAAGAAAAGCTACAGTTAGCCTGGTTGAGGATGCTGGACCAGAGACAGATAGAGATCCAGGGGAACCGCTCATCCCAATTCAACTTGGGGATCTCAAGACAGATAACGCTTCATTGAATTTTGGAGTTAGTATGAGTGTTCTTCCCGGGTATATTTATGACAGGTATGATTTGGGCCCATTGCAACAGGTTAATGATCCTATGGTTTTAGCTGAATACTCACGAGGAAGGCCCCGAGGGATTTTGAAGGGATTGACTGTAAAGGTAGGCGAATTTTATTATCCTGAAGATTTTGTTGTCTTAGATCCATATACAGAGAAGGAACAACTGAGGGTGATACTTGGCAGACCATTCTTGGCCACTGCAGATGCTCAGATCTGTTGCTGGAAAGGTACAGTTGATTTGACATACGGGAGCCGTAAGCTTTCTATTGACTTCCTTTCACATTCTTTTGATTATTCATTTATAAATACTTGTGCAAGGGATTTTGTTACTAACACGAGTTATTCTCGAGTGTGTGACGATGGCCCGAAAGAGAGTGTTGCTATGATTGACAGGTCTAAAGATGACAAGATCGTGAAGGATAAAGAAGCCAAGTCACCTTGGTGGCTCAAATTGAGAATTAAAAAGCAATTAGCCAAGAAAAAAAAGAATCCACCAAAGGAAGCAACCAAATCCAAGAAGAATCCCATAGAGACATGTACGGGCGAGTTATTATACTCTTTCGATGATGCAGATCCAGATAACCCGGATCATTGGGATGCCATAAGAGATGATGGATGGATGTGGGATGATAACCATGTGTTTCATACACAGGGGATACTATATGAACCACCATGAGCTTAACCAGATACGGTCTGGCTGAAGACTATAAACTTAGCGCTCTCGGGAGGCAGCCCGAGGATGTAGAGTAGTGTATTTTTTTTTCCTTTGGTGTGTTGTGTTTTGACAGGTTTATACAATTCTATCTTCACGGATGCAATGAATCAAGTGTGGGGATGTTTGACAACATCCCCGGCGAGATTTCAGAGAATCCCTGGATGCGTATTCTCCGGTTTTGAGCGAAACAGTTACACCGCCACAGACACTCACTTGTTTTCTGATCAGGTGCATGTGCCTATCTATCTTGTGTTTTATTTGTTTTTGTGTATTTGGTGGTGTAAAATTTTTGTGTTGGGAGTGGTTTCTTTGTGTTGATTCATCTAGTTGTTAGCCGTTCATGGTTTGCGGGTGGTATTTCTCGAGTTTAGATTATAAATTGCACCATACATTGGGGACAATGTATCCCAAGTGTGGGGATGCGGTAACTCGAGAGAGGGTTGGTAAGATTGTTGATCTTAAAAGCTTGAAGGGTTGAAAAATTGAAAAATTTTAAAATTTTTTGTCTCAAGTAAGCTTGAACTACATGAAAACCAATATTTTTAATTGCTTAAAGGTTCCTTGCTGATATAAAACTAAATTAGATCCCTAGTCATGGTTGTCCCTTTAAGTTTCATGAGAGTATTTCTGACAAGTTTAGAAAATAATTAAAAAGAGATGCCTAACTAGGGGTAACATGCTTTAGGAATTACACATGCTACGTGTCGGTAACCCTTATTCCTTTTGTTCGGTGAGATAAATGAGCCTACTTAGTGGTTAGTTGAATTTACAATAAATTTTCAATTGTTGAGTGTAGGCCGTATGTTGCTTTGTGTTAGAACTTGTGTGGTTTGATACGTGCCGAGACTGTGGTTTAGCTTATGCACATAGATGATAAAGGCATTAGGATCCATTCATTGTTCTATATGTTGATTGTTGATTCCACCCACCTTAGTTAACCATGTTGAGCCTTATACCTTTCGTTTGCTACACCTTGTTTGACCCGTTTGACTACCAACCATGAATGACAAGTACGTGTTTAGAAGTATGTTATAAAAAAAAATGAAAAAAAATGAAGAGAAAAAGAAAAAAAAAAGAAAAAAAAAGCAAAAATTAGTATTATGTTCGTGTTAAATAAATGGGTTGAAAATAACCCAAAGTGTTAGTATTATTGTGAATAAGTTATCATGGTTTGGTATCTTCATTTGTGCTCGCCAAATAAATATAAAAAAGCCAAAAATATTTCCTTGCCTTTACCCTTAACCCAAAAACCCGAAAGTCCTTTTGATACGTGCTACGTTATTTGATATAGTGGAGGTGTGATTGCTATACAAGCTTATGATTGCAAGGTAGCATATTTGGTTTTGAGTGAATTACATACTAGCACATTACACGCTAGTCTTGATTAAACCGAGAGGAGTGACTATTGTGAGGGGCGTGTGACATGTGTTTAGTATCATAAGCATGTTAGTTTTAGTTAGGCAAGTCTTAAGTTGTTTTAAATGCGTATCATTTATCTGTCAGATTGTCAATCTCGATTGTGTCAGTCTATGGGACGGGTATGACTTGGGATCTTAAATTATTAATTCGGAAAGGAATTTAATGGTGATTTGTTAATAAGGTGAGTAATGTTTGTAATGGTTGCTTGAGGACAATCAATGTTAAGTGTGGGGATGTGATGGAGGTTGTGAAATCCGAGTGTTAACGTGCATATTTTGTGTGATTTATTGCCGTTTACGTGATTATACGTTTGGAATATGTGCACTACGAAAGTTTGTGGTTTGCAGATCAATTGCGTAATTCGGTGAATTTAAAGTGCTTAATGATGATGTGGAACGCCCGTGGATGATAAACATAGCGAAAGATTGTTCGGGTCGAAAGATAGCTCAAAAGAACAAGGAAAGCGAAATCATGACGTGCGGGGGTATTAATTGTCAAAGTGTGAAAGCTGAAACAAGAAAAACCGTGGCCTGCGTTTTGATATGTTTACAGAAACTACGGACCGTAGCCTACAGCTTACGGTCCGTTGGTTACGGTTGAGCAACATCTGCTACGTGTATTTGGATGTTGAAAGGGGCCGCACATGTGAACTGACTTCTTGGGGTTAACGTGACATTGGAGGATTATTATTTTTAATAATAAACATCATCATCACGTGCACATCTTTGTTTGATTGAGAGGAGATCAACATTATTATTGAAGGTAGACATCTTGGTTTCATGGGGAAGCCCAAACACACGCACAAAAAGATCACGGCAGACAAGGAGTCCACAACATGATTTGTATGTTGGACGGCAATATTGAGGAGGGTAGGATTTGGATTTTTCTAATTTATCAAACCTCATCATGTTGGGCTATCATTAGTGGGCGGCAACCACAGGTGACTTCTTGAGGGGAGGTGACATCATCGAACATCTCTTGGCGGGTGTTTATTGGAACATACAAATAACATCACAACATCATCAGCATAGTTGCGGCACATTACTTTTGGATTTGTTGAGTGGGCCGCCATATTGACTTGGGGGAGATGCACAATTGGGCCGCACACTGACAACATCAAGTAAATCTTGAGAAGGGATTGGACTATTTGGGAAGACATGATTGGGCCGCCAATACTAGTGGTGGACGGCACATGTGGGCTTCGTCTTGGACCTGGAAGCTGACTTCAGGGATCTCTTGGACGCACATGTAGCCTGTTGAAAAAAGGAACTAATATATAATTCACATTAGTGGGCACGTGACTAATGGGGCTTGAATGTAGACTTTGGTGGACATCTTGGGAATATACAAAGATCAGTGGGCATCTCATCATAGTGGGCTTATGAACTCTTTTTGACGGTTTGGACTTTATGAAGGGCACAAGACACCAAGGAAAGAGGATCGATAACATCAACATCTTCGACGGCAGGAGAGGAGGTTTTCAACCGGGTATCAAGCGAGTGAAATTCAACCGAGATGAGCGGCTAAATCTCTCGTGGACACTTCGGGTGAATGATTCTTGTGAGACACTTTTAATTCTAGTTTTTGTTTTGTATTGAGATTTGGATTTGTAGTCGGGTGACAACCGACTATTTACATGATTATATTATTTGTGTGACAGACAAATCCTGAGTGACAATCAGAGTTATAATTATGTGTTGAATCCAATTATGCTTTTGTTGATTGAATGATTCCTGTGTATGTTTGTTTTAATATTTATCTGATCAATTAATATTAAAATTTTGAACTGCATAGGTAATTGGTAGATGTGACAGATTTACTATTCAATCAATAGCATCCAATAAAATCAGAACTAGGTTATTAGGTGTTTACAGAATCTGAATCCCGGAGTGGTCACGTTCCTATCATTGTTTTCTCATTTTCACAATACTTATTCATAAAAATTACAAAAATAGATAAACTAGCAAATTTCATAAAGTAAGTTTAGATTAGTTAAATGGTATTACACTGACCACATGCTCCTCTGGATTCGATACCTGACTTACCCTGTCTATAGGTAATTTTAGGTTTTTGCATAGACCCGACGACAGTCTATCATAATGCGAAGAAATTAAACTGAAACGTAAAACAAATAAAAAAATAACTAACTCGATTTAGGACCCTAAGCGTTACGATGAACTTGTCAAACGTAAAAAAATAGACGACGTAAAAACGTTTAACCATGCACACACGCACGTTGCGTCGTTTTAGCTTGCAAAATTATTTATAGTATTTAAATGAAATACAAGTTTGTCTTTGGTGGATACAACCCACTAAGTATTATGTGTTGCAAATTGTATTTATAGAAGGTGGATAGACTATCAGAGTATTATATATAACAAATTAAACTAATAGAACAACACCATACAACATAATAAAGCTATAAAGCATTTCTGTACCGGTTCCGAAAGAGCGAAGAAAAAGGGGATGTTTTGTTAATAGGAACAAGAACGTGTTTATAGCCGTAGTGACGGGGTGTGGTACTGGTTCTCATTTCCTGGTTTGGATTTCAGTGAAAAAGCTTTGAAGCCGATACTGACTTACGGTATACCGCTGTTAGTGGACTAACAGCGTCAACTGGAAAGGGGCTTTTCCGGAGAAAATGAAAACTAAGAAACAAGAATAGAAACAGTCTCTTGAAAGAAGGGAGCATTTGCCCACTCTGTGATACATGTTACAATATGTATTGCAACAAAGTGATGCAAATTATATTATTATATAATATATAATATATAATATATAATGTGTATTTTTTCATCATTCATTTCAATTAGGACACTTTCCCATTTTTTTTTTTCATACCATTATTTTTAGGACACTAACCTCCACTCTAAAATTTACATTTTTTTTTGACATTATCAATGGTGTGAAAACCTAAAGTATATTTTTTTAGTCAAGTCTTTTCCTTCTTATATTTGAGTCTTTTACATTGGTTTAGGTAGGAAAGTTGTTAGGGGCCTTTGGTTGTTTCTAATGGACATAAAATCTTTTTAAGATTTCCATCCATGATTTCAATGCCCATTTGAGCAAACTATTGTACAAGTTAATTATTTAATATTAACATAGTATTCCAACATGAAAACTCCACTATATATAATGTCGTAATATATTGGAATTGACATCAGTATTGGACAAGTTTTGTTCTAAAACTAGTAGTTTCTCCGCCTGCGTTGCGGGGCGATGGCCGAATAATTCTCAATCAATTAAAAAAACACTACTATAATTTTGCTAGGAAAAAAACTAAAACGATGATAATATCGTAATTTTTGGCTCAGGGCAAAACTGTAATTTTTCAGGACTAATAAGCGAGTGTTAGGCAGCTCCTTGACACGGGAAAAAATTAAATGGAGTTAACCAATGAAAACAAAAAACTTTTATAGTTTTGCTAAAAAAACTACAACGATGGGAAAAACGTAATTTTTAACTGAGGGCGAAATCATAATTTTATTTCAGGGATAAAATCGTAAATTAAATGGACCAATGGGGGAGTGCCAGGCAGCTGACGGCATGACTGTAATTTTACATTGGGGGCAGAATTGTAACTTAACCAGGAAAACAAAGAAAAAACGATGGAGAAAATGTAAATTTAAGTTGAGGGCAAAATCGTAACGTAGTTGTGAGGAAAAACCTAAGGGCAAATCTGTAAATTTAAACGGGGCAAAATCATAATTTTGATCCGATGACAAAATTGAAATTTTTAGCTGGGAGCAAAATCGTTAATTTATTTTTAAGTGGGGGGTAAAAACATAACTTTGAACTGATGACAAGATCGTAATTTTAAGGGAAAAAAACTAATTGCAAAAATGTAAATTTAAACAGGACAAAATCGTAATTTTGAACTGAGGGAAAAATTTAAATATTTAGCTGGGAACAAAAACATAAATTTATTTTTATGTAGGGACAAAAACATATTTTTAAACTGATGACAAAATCATAATAAAGTAAGGTAAAAATGTAAATTTATTGGGCCAATAGAGAAATACCAGACAAACTGTCTGACACTATTACCCTAGCCGCCCAATTCAACCAATAAATGGCCACAACTATTAGCGGCCATCTTTTTTTTTGTATGTGTTGAAAATTGAAAATGAATGATAAGTTATAGGGGTGTTCAAGATCGGATAATCCGGTTTTCGGATATCCGAAAATCGGATATCCGAAATTTCGGATAGTGAAATATTGACATCCGAACCCGAATCCGAAATTTCGGATATCCGATTTTCGGATATCCGAAATTTCGGATTCGGGTTCGGATATCTAATCGGATATCCGAATATCCAATTTTTTATTTATTTTTTATTTTTTTATTATTTTTTAATATTTGGAACCAGATTTTTCGGATAGTTTCGAATATCCGAATATAAATTTCGGATATTTTTCTGATATTTTTCGGATATTTCGGATATTTTTTCGGATACTTCGGATATTTTTCGGATATTTCGGATATTTTTTCGGATATTTCGGATATTTTTCGGATACTTCGGATATTTTTGGATATTCGGATATCCGAAAAAAATAAAAATTAAATTTTCGGATAATCCGATTATCCGAAAATTCTCAAAATCACTATCCGAATCCGAATCCGAATTTTCGGATTATCCGATTTTCGGATATCCGAAAATTCGGATATCCGAAAATTCGGATATTTCGGATACGGGTTTTCGGATATTTCGAATTCGGTTTCGGATTCGGATTTTTTTGAACACCCCTAATAAGTTAACACATGTTCCTATCATGTGCATTTAACCTTTTTTACAATCAAGAAAAAAAAATCACTTTGTGGGCCCTTAATTCCAACCTAAATTTTCAATTGAATGGGATGATAAGTCATCTAATATTATTATTCAACGTATAAAAAAACTATGTCCGGCAATAGTACTTTTATTGGATTGGTTAAGTTGGCAGTCACATGCCACCCACATTTTTCTTTTCTTGCCAAATTATGTTTTTGCTTCGTTTATATTTATAGTCATGCATTATACTCCTCTATTGACCCAACAAATTTACAATTTTATTCCGTTTTAAAATTACGATTTTACAATTAGTTCAAAATTATGCTTTTACCCTCACTTAAAAATAAATTTACGCTTTTGCTCCCAGACAAAAATTTTCAATTTTGCCCTCTGTTCAATATTACGATTTTGCTCCGTTTAAATTTATAGTTTTGCCATTAGGTTTTTTTCCTTATAATAACGATTTTGCCATCCATTCAAAATTATGTTTTTACCCTCATTTAAAAATATATTTACGCTTTTGCTCACAGCTAAAAATTTCAATTTTGCCCTCGGTTCAAAATTATGATTTTGCCCGTTTAAATTTACAATTTTGACATTAGTTTTTTTTTTCTCTCACAGACAAGTTACGATTTTGCCCTTAGCCCCATTGATCCATTTAATTTACGATTTTATCCCTGAAACAATATTATGATTTCCCCCCAGTTCAAAGTTACGTTTTCCCCATCTTTTTAATTTTTGTAGCAAAACTGTAAAAGTTTTTTTTAATTGGTTGACACGATTTAATTTTTTTCGTCTAAAGAGCTGCCTAACACTCACTCATTAGTCCTGAAAAATTACAGTTTTGCCCTGAGCTCAAATTTACGGTCTTATCATTGTTTTAGTTTTTTTCCTAACAAAATTATAGTAGTGTTTTTTTAATTGATTGAGAACTATTTGGCTATCGCCCCACACTCAAAACATTATATTATATTATTATTATTATACATATTAAACTAAAGTCTTCATGAATAGTAATATAATATTTAAATATTGTTATAGTTTTTAAATCTTTATATTTTGTTTTTGTAATGTTATATATTATTATTATTATTATTATTATTATTATTATTATTATTATTATATATTAAACTAAAGTCTTCATGAATAGTAATATAATATTTAAATATTGTTATAGTTTTTAAATCTTTAATATTTTGTTTTTGTAATGTTATATATAATAGGTTTAATGTTATATTATGGATAAGAGCTTTATAATATTATTATATGTGCTAACTTGAGTTGATATGATAATAACTTATAGTGTTTATTTATATTTTATTATTATAATTAATCTTAAATATGTATACATATTAAACTAAAGTCTTCATGAATAGTAATATAATATTTAAATATTGTTATAGTTTTTAAATCTTTATATTTTGTTTTTGTAATGTTATATATTATTATTATTATTATTATTATTATTATTATTATTATATATTAAACTAAAGTCTTCATGAATAGTAATATAATATTTAAATATTATTATAGTTTTTAAATCTTTAATATTTTGTTTTTGTAATGTTATATATAATAGGTTTAATGTTATATTATGGATAAGAGCTTTATAATATTATTATATGTGCTAACTTGAGTTGATATGATAATAACTTATAGTGTTTATTTATATTTTATTATTATAATTAATCTTAAATATGTTTTGTTTCTTTTAGAATTTTTAAAGACTTGATGTTTTATAAATTAACGTCGTTTACTATTTTTCATTACCCTAATAATATTGTGTAATGTTTTATAAAATTCTGAATATACTGTTGTGACATGTTTATGTTATCTCTATTTGGATAAAAGCTTTGTTCAAAATTGAACGAGTCAATTATAATTGTTTTTTTTCCTTTACTATGACAAACTGAATCAATATTGTTCGAACAACTTTGGTAGCCGTATAGAGTGCCTTTTTTATATCATAAGTTATAGGGAGTGTCGGTGATGAATAAAACTGATATCGGCCGACCATCGATACCCTGTCGATTTCAACCGAACATCGGTACTGGTATTTGTACTTTTGATACCTTTATCAACATTCTTATGGTTTTCTATCAGTGTAAAGATGTGTCGATATCCTTTTAGGCATATCATGACTTTATTTTTTTGGATTTATCTTATGATCTCCATACAAAGTGCCGATTACTGTATCGATACCTTATTGAATCGGACTGATACCAACCGACTTCCCGCCGCAAAGCGCGTGGGAGTAACTTTTTTATATTATAAGCTATAGCGAGTGTCGGTGATGAACAAAACTGATACTGTTCGAACAACATCGGTACCATGTTGCTTTCAAGTGAACATCGGTACCGGTATTTGTACTTTTGAGACCTTTATCAATATTCTTTTGGTTTCTGATCGATGTAAAACATGTGCCGTTATCCTTTATGCGTATCATGATTTGTTTTTTGGGGCTTATCTTTCGATCACCATATAAATGGTTGATTACTATACCGATACCTTAGTAAATCGAACCGATACCAACCGACTTCCCCGCTGCAACGCGCGGAGAAAGTCCACTAGTTATGTAAACAAACTTTAGAGTTAAATGCCATTATAGTCCCTATGGTTTGGGCCATTTTGGTAGTTTAGTCCAAAGGTTTGAAACGTTGCCATTTTAGTCCAAATAGTTTCAAGCGTTGCCATTTTAGACCACTAGGTTAACTCCGTCCATTTTTCTGTTAGCTAGAAGGTTAATTCGATCATTTTATATGGTCGAATTGCCCTTCTGGTTAACAGAGATACATATAAAATGACCGAAATGCCCTTCTAGTTAACAGAATAAAGGGATGGAGTTAACCAAATGGACTAAAATGGCAACGTTTGAAACTATTTGGATTAAAATGGCAGTGTTTCAAACATTTGGACTAAACGGGCAAAATGACCGAAACCATAGGGACTAAAATGGCATTTAACTCTAAACTTTAAATAGAACTGTATAGAAAGATACCCACCTTAGGCGTTCGTAGACAATACACATAAGCAAATTCTAACCTGATGAAACACAGGTTAACACCAAGGTTAATCTGTGGGGTTATTTCTTCTGTGGGTTCAACCTCTTTCCTTACCCGTGACAATAGCTCGAATCCTGCAAAACAGTAACACCGTTAGTCTCGTTAAGAGGGGGAGATGGGGGTTTTCCCTCTTAACCAGGCTCCAGCGTGAGAATAAGTACTGTTCTGAGAGAATAAAACAGTGTGTGTATAGAGTGAGTAAAGAGAGTAAAGGATCCTGAACCTGAATGGTGAAGGGTCCTATTTATAGCCGGAGGGTGAAGAAGGGAGGAGCAGCTGTGCCAGCTGTGGGTGCGCGCCAGCTGTCCGACCAAGGGGAATATTCTCTTAGTCTGCTCTGTCACGGCAGGTGTAGTGATACACGTGGCGCTCTTACATTTGCCCATGCTGGAAACCTTGTACCGGTGTTGTCAGCTCTGCCCCCTGATTTGCCGCAGGCCTATGTGGCGTTCTGCGAGTGGTGACACGTGTTGTCCTTTTTGTCTGGTAGAGCATCTTTGGTGCCACCTGCAGATCTTCCAGAAGTTTCTAGAAGCTTCTGGATTGCTTTGCTGATGTGGTCGCCATGTATGCTCAAAAGTGGTGTGCTCCCTGCCATGTAGGCAGGGAATTGGGACCATACCTCTTCAAGTCCCCCAGTCCAGTGTGCCTTCTAGTTGAGTTGATCGTCTAGGAGGGATTCTGGACTTATAAGAGTAGTGGTTTTTATGGCGCGTGGAGTTTGGTGATTTTTATAAAAAGTGAGCCAAATGGACGCATGGCGCATGGGTTTTGGCCTTTTGTAAAAAGTGAGCCAAATGGACGCATGGCGCATGGGTTTTGGCCTTTTGTAAAAAGTGAGCCACATGGACGCATGGCGCATGGGTTTCGGCCTTTTGTAAAAAGTGGGCCAAATGGACGCATGGCGCATGGGTTTTGGCCCTTATTGTTTCCTTCTGGTGGAAGTTTTGTGGACTTGGGGAAGGTTTTGATGTGACTGTCTGATGTCCCTATCTTATCGGAGATGAACAGGTGCCTTTTCAGTTACTTTCTGTCACGACGTCAGGCTCTGTTACCCATGCTTCCCGAAAAAAGAGGTGACGTCTTCTCTCTCTTCTGACGTGTCACTCCCTTATTGTTTGCTTTTCCTGTATTCTGACGGTCCACTATCCATCGCATTAAATGCAATGGGTATAAATAGGAGGCGGTTACTTCTTTCTCTTCACCTTTTCAAATTTGAAGTGTGCCTTTCCTCCATCTTCTCCGTTCGTTCTCCTTTGTTTGAATATTTTGCTTGAGTTCTTTCTTCCGACTTCTCTTCATCTATATCATGTCTGGTACAAATCCATCCCAAAAGAAGAGGAAACACAAGGGGAAGGCTCCTCCTGGTCCTGACCAAGCCGTTATTGGATGGAAGGAAGAGGAGTTTCAGAACCTTGTTCAAGGTATGGGTTTCCGCCCTGAGTGGGGGGCTCAGTACCCTACTGCTGGTTCCACCGTCGTGGACGCTCCTCCCGGCTACATGCCTCTGTATGCTGCCTTCTTTCGGGAGGGTAACTTTAGGTTGCCTATTACCAAGTTCACTGTCGCCGTCTTGAGGAACTATGGGCTGCATATCTCTCAGATTAATGCGATTGGGCTCCCTCACATTACTCACTTTGAGTATGTTTGTAGAGCTTGCCGGGTTGAGCCGACGTTCGAGATGTTCAATGTTTTTTATAGTGTTACTTACACGAGTGGCTTCTATTCTTTTACTGCTCGGTCGGGTGTGTCTCCGGTTTGTTCTGTTCCCTTAAAGAGCCTGCACGACTGGAAACAAAAATTTTTCTATATTCGTCATGGTGTGATTCCTATAGATATGCACTACCGGTCGGTGAGTGAGGGGATTCCGAGGGTGGATGCACTGGTGGATTATGCTTCCCAAGATTGGTACAAGAAGATAACACACAAAGCAACTGCTATTGCTCAGTTGGAGGAAATGGCTCTAGTTGGTGCGGGAATGAGTTTGCTGTGGGTACCCAAGAATCCTTTGGGTGTACCTGTTTATAGCTACCAGGGCAAATGTATGTGACCTTTTTAAAGGATATTGTATTAACTTGATGTTTGTATTTGTGTGTTTCCTTATGGCTTTGTCGTTTGCAGTTGGATATAGCTTGATAAATGTTTTGGGTCCCAAGGCTGCCGATGCCATGGTTGAGGCAATTCAAGAAGAAGGAAAACCAACGTGGTTGGATCAAATTCGTGGACGTTTCTTGCACCCCTCTGACGAAAGTTTTGCTAAATATGCTGGAGTTGCCCTAGGTGAAGATGCTGGGGACGATCTTGTTGGTCTTACCCGAGAGGAAGTTGTTGTCCTTTCGAGTAGTAGTTCTGGTAATTCCCTTGAGGATCTAACGTCCCATTCCGCGCGTGCAGGTGCTGCGCATGCTGCTGCTAACGAGCCTGTTCATGAGGTCGTCGGTGATGATGCAGAGGTGTCTGTTGACCCTTCTGCACAGTTGGAGACAAGGAAAAAGGCGAAGATTGATAAGTCTGAGAGGAAAGAGGAAAAGGCGGAGGGAAAGGCTACTGGTTCTTCTCGTAAGCGACCCTCTATTCTTCCTTGTCTAGATTATGTGGTTGTCTCTGACACGTTGTCTGGTCTAGGAGTTGGTGAGAAAACTCGAGAGTCGGATCCGGGTGACAGTGCTACCTTAACTGAGCATATGAGGAAAAAAGCCCTGGAGGATCATAAACGCAAACTTGATGAGCAATCCGCTGCTCTTCTTGCTTCCAAAAAGGCGAAACTTCGTAAGGAGGCTCCTCCCGCGCCTTCCGAATCTGAGATTGATCTGGGTGTTTTTAGTGGGGGTCGCGGGAATCTTCTGGAGGAGATATATGCTGCGTCTGCTCCTCCTGCTGGTAATTGGTTTTTAGTTGTATACTTCTTTCGTGTTTCTTCGAGTTGTTTTTAATTGTTGTTTTGTGACAGTGGTCAAAACTGGCAAGAAGCCTCGGATGGTGGATATTTCCCAGATCACGCCCCCTGCTTCCCCTCCGTCGATGACCGTTGGCTTGACCCCTCCCCGCGATAATTTTGAAGCGAAGAAGAAGGGAGGTGAAGGGGTTATTGAAAACGTGGGTGAAGGTGGTGGTGATGCTGGAGGTGCTGGTGGTGAGGGTGTTGATGATAAGGGTAAGGGCATCGAGATGGAGGTGGAGTCCAGTGACGCCACCCCGCGCCAGACCATATATACTAAGCGCCCTTCTGGTGGTGATGGTGCTACTTCTGGTGCGGCTCGTGGTGCGCAGTTTGTAAATATCTCTACCGAGTCTTGGGGAACCCAAAACCCTGCATGTGACGACTTGCCACACGCCCCTCGCTGGAACCTTACTCAAGGTTCTAGGATGAATGATGCGAACAACTGTCATGAGTTCTTTTCCATGTCCCGTCCCCCTGCTGAAAGGATGTTCCAGAAGAACCGTAATCGGTTTGCTTTGCTGGACGACCATGTGTGTGCTGGAGTTAATTACTTTGCCACTTCTCAGGAAATTCTTCGTGAATGGCGGCTGATGGGAGAGGAAACTGCCGAGTTTGAGAATGCAAAGAGGTTGTTTGCTGAAGAGAGGGAGAAGTTTAATGCAGAGAAGAAAGGGTTGCAGTGGAGGGTGTCCGACGCTGAGCAGAAACTTGAGGAACAAAAACAAGTTAATGTTCAAAAACAAAAAGATTAGGAAACCGCGTGTGAGCGTACCAATGCTGAGATGCAATCTCAACGTGAAGCGATTGTTCGGTTGTCCGGTGAAAAGTCGAAACTTGCTGAGGAAGCTCATCAGGCGCGCCTTGCGGCCGAGAAGAAAGAGAAAGAATACGTTGACCGGATTGATAAGTTGGAGGTTCTTGTGCAGCAGAAGGTGTCTGAGTGTGAGACTGCACAGCGCCTTCTTGACAAGAAGACTGCTGAGTGTCGAGCTTCTGAACTCCTTGCTGAGGAGGCGTCTGCTGATAGTAAATGGTTGCTTTCTCGTGGTGTACCCTTGGTAATTTCCTTTGTGTTTGCCCCTCTCTTTCTTCTTCTTTTATTTTTGTGACTTTTCTTTTATTTAGCTGCCTTGCTTTACGCAGCTTGCCGACCGTATTTTAAACTCAACTGAACTTGCTACGTATATGTTCGAGTTTGGTCGAGCGGGTTACAATAGTGGTCGGAAGTCTGGTTATGCTGAGGGCAAGGCCGCAGTTATCAACAAAGAGAAAGATTACCATTTCGAGTTACATAAAGAAGATTGTGACGACACATATGCTGCTAAGCGCAAGGAGTTTTCAACCCTTGACTTTGCTGTCGTTCGGGCTGCGCAAAAGTTGTCCCGGAAACCGGATGGAGTTGCTCTGCTTAAAAAAGCTCTTAGAGATGACGCGGGTGCGGCAGGAGGTGCTGGTACCAGCCATACTTGGCTGGTGGATTCCGGCCTGTGAGCCGCGTATGGCCTTGAGTGGCCCTGTAATGTTGATGGTGTGTTTAGACAATTTTATTTTGCTTTACCTGTTATGCATGTGGGTACTTGATCACGTTTGTTGATGGATATTTTAACGTTGTCTTTATGCTTATGCGAATTTTGTTTATCATCCTAATATGTGCATGTGGAATTACTTTGATTAGGTGTCACGAATGAACGATGGCGCTTACAGGTGATGTTGTGTTAACTACAACGTTTTATTCTGTCGTTTTTGTGCGCACATTGATTTGTGACTACGAAGTGATCGAGTTGCAGGTTATTGTGTGAGCTCAGCTGTGTTCAGCCTTGGGAGCATTACAATGTTTAATTACCTTGCTATCGATATTTTCGTGTTTATGTGGGCACGAAGTTTTGTTTTGGCGTTTTGTAGGCTTTGGTTGTGTTTCCCACCCGGCTGTGCACTTGGTTGTGACGAGCCTTGGAGGTCTACAACGTTTCCTATGGTCGAGCCATTGATGTTTTCGTGTACGCCCGAAGTAATAAATGTAGTTGTGACAAGAAATTCGCATGAATCAAAAGTAACCAAACACTTCTTGTATTAAGTAAATGTGTTGGCGTTTCGGCCTTTGCGATTACATAGCTGTTTTACATATAGCACTTCCTAAGCTGCTGAGCGTTCCAAGTTCGTGGAACCTCTTTGTCGTTGATGGTGCGCAGTTTGTAAGCTCCTTTGCCGAGTACTGCATCGATGACATATGGGCCTTCCCATTTGGGGGCTAATTTTCCGGGCTTTTCTGCGTTGGAGGCCTCATTGTCTCTTAAGACGTAGTCTCCCGGGTTGAAAGTGCAGACTCGGACTCTGGAGTTGTAATATTTTTCCAGCTTCGTTTTGTACTTTGCCTCATTGATTGCTGCCATCTCTCTCCTTTTTTCTAGGAGGTCCAGATCGATCCTCCTTTCTTCTTCATTGTCGATTAAGTTCATCGAGAGCATTCGTGGAGACGGCAACCCGATTTCTGCTGGTATTACTGCTTCAGACCCAAAGACTAAGCTGAACGGTGTTTCACCGTTGCTTGTCTTTGGCATTGTCCTATGGGCCCACAGTATGTTGGGCAGTTCGTCTACCCAACCTCTTCTTTTCTCGCCTAGCCTTGCCTTGATACCATCGACAATGCTTTTGTTGACTGCCTCTACTTGATCGTTCCCTTGCGGGTGCGCAACCGATTAGAAGGTGTGTTCGATGTTCAATTCTTTGAACCATCGTTCGAGGTCGTCTGCTGCGAAGTTCGTTCCGTTGTCGGTGATGATTCTGAGAGGTAGGCCAAAACGACATATGATTTGTTCCCATATGAATCGCTTAACGACTGTTGATGTGGTTGATGCAAGTGCCTTCGCCTCTACCCACTTGGTGAAATAATCGACTGCGACTATTATGAATTTGACCGTCCCTGGTGCTTCCGGGAAAGGACCTACCATGTCTATGCCCCATTGTTGAAAGGGCATGCGGTTGTGACCGGTACTAGTTCATTTTTGGGGCGCATGGTCTTAGGCGCATGTCTCTGGCATCCACTGCACTTCCTCAACTCTTTCACAGCGTCTAAATGCATCCCGGGCCAGTAGTATCCAGCATTCATCACTTTTGCCACCACCATTCGAGGCCCGGCATGAATACCACAAATTCCTTCATGAACTTCCCGGATTAAGTAGTTTGCGTCTTCAGCGTCTACGCATCTTAGCAACGGGCCCAGGTATGACTTCCTGTATAAAATTCCATTGGCCATCTGGTAGTGCTCGGCCTTGTATTGGATTTTTCTTGCCTCTGCTTTGTTTTCCGGGAGAATCCCAGATTGAAGGTACATGATTATCGGAGTCATCCAAGACGTTGTCCCTGTCTGGATGACGCTTACCTCTCTGAGTGGAACGGATGGGTTGCTCAAACTTCTATGCGCACATCCTTTGCTAGATGTTGAAAACTTGTCGATGCGAGTTTACTCAGTGCGTCTGCTGGCTTGTTCTCGCTTCTGTTTATGTGATGCACCTTGTAGGAGTAGAAGGTTTGTAGCAACATTTTTGCTTGACTTAGATAGAGCGCCATTACATCACCATTTGCTTCGTATTGCCCATTGATCTGGCCAGCCACTAACATGGAGTCCACATGCGCTTCGATGTGTCGGACCCCCATTTTGATCGCCAACCTTAAGCCAGCAAGGAAAGCTTCATATTCGGCTTCGTTGTTCGTACTTTTGAAATCCAGGCGTATGGCGTATGTGAATTCATGTTTATCAGGACTCACTAGCCGGAGTCCTGCGCCTGCTCCGTCTTCGTTAGACGCGCCGTCTGTGTATAACAACCATGGTTCTTATACTTGCTTTTTCTCGGCCTTTTCCATTGCTTTACATTCTCGATCCTTGTCATCTGGAACTTCCGTCATAAAGTCTGCCAAGACTTGGCCTTTGATTGATGGTCGTGGTCTGAAAACCACATTGTGACCTCCTAGCTCAATCGCCCATTTAGCTAGTCTTCCTGAGATTTATGGCCTTGCGAGGATGTTGCCAATGTTGTAATTTGTTAACACATGGATAACGTGGTTGGCAAAGTACCTGCGCAGCCGTCTTGAAGCATGAATTAGTGCGAGGACTAGTTTCTCCATGATGGCATACCGCGTTTCTGGGTCAGTCAAGGTTCGTGACACATAGTAGACTGGTGTTTGGATACCTTGACGATCGACAAGTAAGACTGCTCCAACTGCCCTATCAGAAGCTGATAGATATAGTACCAAGGGTTCTCCTTTGTTTGGTGCGGTTAGTGTTGGCAGCTTGATGAGGCAATCCTTCATCTCGCGGAATGCGCTCTCTGCTTCTGGAGTCCATTGAAACTGGCTTTTCTTCATGCAATTGCGCAATGTTTTGATGAACGGAAAAGACTTTGCGGCGTGATTAGCTAGGAAACGATTGAGCGCGACTAAACGTCCTGCTAATTTTTACATTTCTTTGATGTTTGATGGGGAAGGCATCATCCTTTCAATTGCTTGGACTTTTTCTGGATTCACCTTGAAACCATCTTTTGTGACAATGAAGCCTAAGAATTTCCCTTCTTCCATACCGAATGAGCATTTTGCTGGGTTCAGTTTAATACTTACGCTGCGCAGCGTGTTGAAAGTCTTTTGGATGTTTGCTCATAATCACCAAATCGTCCATATACACTTCTATGTACTTGCCGATGGCATCGCTGAACGTTTCGTTCATCAATCTTTGGTAGGTCGCGCCCGCATTCTTTAGAACGAAAGGCATCTTGGTGTAACAGTACAGTCCTGTCGGCGTGCGGAATACGGTTTTGTCCTCGTCTTGGACAGCCATTTGGACCTGGTGATATCCTTTGTAGCAGTCGAGGAAACATTTCCACCTGAATGTTGCCAGAGAATCGATTTTTTCGTCTATGTCTGGTAAGGCATAGCTGTCGCGTGGACATGCCTTGTTTAGATCTTTGTAGTCGACACACATTCTACAGCTGCCATTTGGTTTCTTTACCATCACTGGGCTTGCTACCCATGTTTGGTATCTGACTTCTCTAATGATGCCCGCATTCAGCAACTCCAGTACTTGCTCTTTCATGGCGTCGTGCTTTATATCGCCCAGGTGGCGCTTGGCGTGTACCACTGGCTTTGCTTCGTCTGAGACGTTTAAACGGTGTTCTGCTATGTGTCGTGGAACACCAACCATATCAGCTGGTGTCCAGGCAAACACATCCATGTTCTCATGTAACAACTTCTTGAGTGCCGCGCGCGTTAAATCGGACATCGCAGGTCCTAGGGTAATTGTTTGCTCTGGGTATGCGCTGTTCAATACCCATTTTTCTGCCTCTGCCCGTGGCGCTGGTTTACTTGCTTTTGCAGGCCTGACCTCATCTGTTGCTAGTACCTCTTTGCTCGCGTATATTAGTGCTATGCCTGTTTCTGTTGGGAATCCAACAGCCGAATGTGGTGCAGAGCATATCATACTGAAGTCTCCTTGGGATTCCCTTCCCAAGAGGATGTCGTGTCTTGAGTGTGCTGGTACCACCATGAATGTGACTTCTTCTGTTCTTGAATTTCTTCCGTCTGAGAGTAACACCAGGAATGATATCTGCCCTAAGGGAAAGACGGCTTCGTTGTAGAAACCAGTTAGCAGGTAATCGACTGGTTCCAAGCGCGCCTTGTCCTCCTGGTCAAATTGATTGAAGCATTGTTCGTATATGATATCCGCGGTGCTCCCTGGATCAATGAAAATGTAGTCTGTCTGGTAGTGACCAATCACACCTGGAATGACTATTGGTCGCTTTTCCCTCGGGCCTCCTCTAACAACTGGAAAAATAACTTGTCTCTCGCGCCATGAATCGTCTTGTGTGCGCTTGTTGTAGTTTTTCCTTGGACTGCGTGGTCCTCCTTGAACTATGTGGGTTTCTAACTTTCTGAGTTTTTTGTTATCTGGCCCTTCTTCTTGTCTTTGAATTTGGCGGTAGTCGCGCTTTCCGCCTTTTACCAAGTGAGTGAGCTTTCCATCTCTCAGGGCCCTTTCAATTTCTTGCTTTAGACTGAAACAATCATTGGTTAAGTGACCCGTGTCTTTGTGGAATTCACAGTAGAGATTGGGATCTTGACCCCTTTTGTTGCGCATCTGCAGGGGTGGTTTGAGTTAGAGATTTTCAGTGGCCAAGACCTCTGAAGGGGTCTTTGTCAATGGCGTCCACTGTTTCTCTCTGTTTTCTCTTTTTACTTCTTTTCGGTGGGCTATCTGATTGATTGTGTGTCGCGCGTCTTCTCTTGGTGGGCTTATTTCTCTGTGACTAAAACAACTTGCAACTCTAAACAATATACTATCACAGTGTTTCACAATTAAAACAACTTGCAACTCTAAACAATAATACACTAACTCTATTGTCTTTTTGTATTCTTACAAATCACCCATCTCAGCACATTGATTTTCTCATATCAAAATTCAATATTTGACAAATCATTTTCATGTTTTCATTTCATTTTGAACCTGTCAATCTTAAGTCTTCCTTAGGTACCAATCAAGGTAAGTTTTCTTCTAAGAATTTTATTAATTCTAAAAAGTTCTTCACATTCATTTTAAATATCTTTGATCATATATCTTTTGGCTTGAACATAATCACCTTGGAAACTATATCATTTCATCGGAATGTCTCATCTTTTGAAATATCTAGATTCGCTTCCTTGAAACTCTCAGTTAAATTCGAAAACGGTAAATTTATTATTAAGTTCTTTCAATCATAACAATACCTTGCAGTATCCATATACATTTGTAGCCTGTGCTACTAATAAACCCTATTCATACGTCATTCGTTTGATTTGTCATATTCTTGGTACAATTATGTACTCAGATTACGATACACTAAATTCTATTGTCCAGTACCATTTAAGTAAACGATATTGATTTTCGGATAATCATTAACAAATCATTTTCCATACTTCCATTCACAAATAGATATTTATCAATTCGGAATCTCCCTCAATTGATCAAAGTAAGTTCATTTCGGATATTGAATCCAATTGTTTCTATAAATCATTTTTTCATACCCCTCAAATATCTTTTGATTCCATCCCACGATACATTGTTTCTATTAATTAAAAGAAGTAACATAACCCCAAGAAAATATCATAGTCCAAATCTCGAGGACGAGATTTTTTTAAGGTGGGGAGGATGTAACGAATCTCACTAAAATTAATACTTATTATGTTAATTGTATAAAAAGGAAACCCTAATTGAGACACCTAAGTAATTCTGCATAAACCCTAAAATTTTCAGAACATTCAAAATCAGGATCAGGGCCCCTAAAACTCAAAGGGGGTTAAACCCTAATTGATATTTATCTTCGAAATACGTTGTCAAAATAGAAATTCGTTCGTACGTCGACTCACCCAGGCTATGCTAGTGACGAGGCTACCCTAGGCCATAGGGGCACGCCCCGCGATACGCGACAGGGGGAGAGGATCCCTCCGCGACTCGCGGGCGGCTCAAATTTTGGGTATAAATGCAGGGGCTTGGGGCCTGAACTATTTGCTAAGTTCGACGGTCTAAAACGTCGTCCTACTCTTTGTATCTCCGTTTCTTTCTATCAACGCCCTAAAACCCCGAAACTCTGCTCGTTATTAGGGTAATAACTCTAATCGCTGCTACGATTCAATCTCCGATCGACTAAAACTATCCGACGGGATGTTTAAGTGCTATCCTTTGTCATTAGTCGTGATTCCGACAAGATGTTTAAGTACCACCCGAACTCGGGGAATACTCTGTTATTCGTTGTGAATCCGATGGATGTTTAAGTGATTACACTTTGTCATTCATTGTGAGGGTTTTATCTCGTGATTATTGTTAAAGTTGAATTGAGTTAATACACTAATACGAGTTCCATTGTATCTAAAAAATTAGAACTCGTAAGCAAGGAGCTGCTAGAGTACTTAATAGCTAAGTAAATTTAATAGTTAAATAAACTTAGCTAGCTGAGTAAATTAATTAATCTATTAATTAAGTTATGTAGATTAATTAATCAAGATTAATTAAGTTAATCAAGATTAATTAAGATTAATTAAGCTAAGCAAGATTAATTAAGCTAAGCACAATTAATTAAGCTAAGCAAGATTAATTAAGCTAAGTAAGTTATTTAGTTAAATAGATAAGCAAACTTAATAGTTAAGGAAACTTAATAGTTAAGGAAACTTAATAGTTAAGTAAACTTAATAGTTAAGAAAACTTAATAGTTAAGGAAACTTAATAGTTAAAGAAACTTAATGGTTAAAGAAACTTCCTAGCTAAGGAGTAAATCTACCTATAAATAGGAAGCTTAGGATTCATTTTCCTTTGTTCATTTCTTCTATTCTTCTCTCTATACGTTGGTGTTCTAACCAATAATCACCAAAGCGATGTCCTGTCCGATCGATTCAGGAACCATCTAACGAATGCCGAAGTGTTGTGCTTTGTGAATTTCGTTAAACGGAATCCAAAGTACTATACTTTGTGAGTTCATTAAATGGATACCAAAGTACTGTCTGAATAAGACTATACTTTGTGAAATTCGTTAAGGTTCGAATCTCATGACTACCGTTAAGGTTTGATTTGGGTTTTACACAAATACGTAGTCCATTCTGTTAAACTATGTGTTTAACTACCAAGAATACTCCCAACTACACACTTACAATCAAACAAACTATTAAATCATCAGAAGATCCAGAATAATAAAGTGCATGCTTAATTATCAGAAGAAGTAGAATCAAGAAGCTTGTTAACTCAATCCTGCATGCTTATAAAGTGAGTCATTCTCTTTTTATCAACTGTTTTACAATACTCCAAATTGTTTTCAGAGTTATAATTACAATGGTTAAGTTTATGTAATCACCAAATTACAGCCGGTATGTGGGGTATTGTGCACATTACTACTGTTGTTATCACTTTAGGTGGGCGAACCTAATTAGTGATATTCGTCACCATTGGGGCAGCCAATGGGGGATATGACCACAGTCACCGAAATAGGTCGAGTGACAAATACTGTGGGTAGTTGGTTTGATATCAGAAACATTGTAATCTCTCTTAATACTGTAAATTATAACAAATGAGTCGTTTTAGTAAAATGAATGATTCACTTAGTATTTCTCCGCTAACAAAACCTTTTTAAAACGCGTTTCAGGTAATTACCGTAGATTGGAGTAAGGATTGGATCCGGCATTGAAGGACTTCAAGAAGTGGCTTATTTTATTAATTAAATCAACTTAAGAAATATTGTTTTTGGGTTTATCCCGTATTAAAAGCTACCTTTGTAAAACATGGAATTTATTCCATCTATTTAAATAAAATCCGGTGTTTCTAAACTCTGATATTTTTCCTAACTCACGGTCCTGATGAAATTTTCGCTGCAATGTTTTTAAAAGTAATCACCGGTACCACGTGGCTGTTCGCGGCTCCCGATTCCGTTCAGGGTGGGTCGAGGGCCGTGACAGTAAAGGTGGTATCAGAGCCACTGCTTTAAGCTTATAAGTGTTGTGATAATAATACTTAAGCTTAAATAAAAGAGTTAGGAGATTGCTATTAACTGGTAGCACACCTGATAGCATTTAGACTTGAACATAAGAAAAGATGCCTTAGTATAAGCTAAGCCACTTATTTAAAGCAATTAGGTGATGTAATAATACCTAAGTTTAAACGGAGAATTAGGAACTTAATATTATCTGATAGCACTAAGGACGATATTTAGACTTGAACTTAAGAATTTTGCCTTAATATAAGCTTCAAGATAAATTACTTATATAAGTATAAAGTAATGAATATTGATATACCATAAGAATGGTAATTAGAATATTGCAAGATATGATAAATAAGCAATAACACTTAATTGCTATTAATCCTTGCTTATTTGATATTGCTTGGTCTAGAATAAAGATATGTTATGGAAATATAAATTTCCTTGATTCTGGATAAAAGTCCTAATAAAAGAGGCACTTTTAAAATCTTGAAAAGATACTATTTATGGGAAATCGAAAATTTTCTCCAGCAAGACTGGGTATGGTGTAGCAGACTCTCCAGCTTGTCCGGATATACTGAGATTACCTCTCCGGCGTGAACCGGATAAGACGGGGTATATAGTATGTCAAACAAGTGACAAGATTTCCCTAAATAATATCATGACCTAATATCTGACTTGTTTTTGGAAATATGAAACTGTTAAATACATTGACCTTATAGAGGGTATGTATATTACAGCATGTGAAATATATGATTATATAGATATGTGTATCTATAAGGAATTCCAAAAAACCAAATAGGAATAAAGCACAAGCATATGTATCTAAATTTCTTTATCAGGAATCTCTTTTCCGATATCAAACATTATTTCGTTTAATCATTTGTCTCGTAGCTCGTGTGACAAAATAAATGGAAACCCTTTAAATTGAAACACCATCCAGAAATATAAATGCATTATCATAAACAATTAACGCAAGTAAGAAACATGTAAAGTTGTGCTAGTGCACAAGAAAACACATGAAACTTAAAATTGTACGTCCACAAGACGTCAAAGTTTATCACACACGACTCCCAAGGCAAGACCTTTGGAAAATATAAATTGGGCACGATGACACCAATACTAATTCCGTCAGTAAAAGAACTACTAATCAAAAAGCAGCACTTTGCCACATAATCTTACAAACGATCAAAATCTCGCTGAGGTACGTTGGAACAATATTTCACAACCATCGGTGCACAGTCTAATCAGAATCATAATTATTAGTACTACAAAAGAAGTCATACACCTTTGCAAATTCCCCTATTTCATTTTATTCGACATTCCTTGGTAATGTCATTTAATAACGATTATTACACGAAATTCCAGATAAAGTTCTTATATTTCTTTCATAGAAATTCTGACTTCTGCATATTATAAGTAGACTTTCATATTTTTACTTTCCCTAATGGTCATCACACCATGAGAATTTCTTTCATAGTAGCAAATATTGATGTATTTCATTTCTTGGTAAATCCACACGTTACACATGCTCTGTTTGTTGCGCATATGATTCGCTTGCTTTATGAAGACCATTGGAGGGCTTCATTCCGATTTACCAAAACTCAAATATCATTTCGCTTTTTGCACTATGAATCGCATTATTGTAAAACAGTGACTCTTTGATATCGAGTTAATGAATTTTGTTAAACCATTGAGGTAAAGAATTTATATTTTATATATATAAAAAAAATTTTGAAGATATATTCTCATTTAAGTTTATATTTAAGTTATTTATTATTAATAATTTTATTATTAGTAATAAATAACAGAAGTGTTAGTATTATTTTTAGGTACTAGGGTTATTGTGAGGGGCAGGTATTGAATAGCCTAGCCTTAGTTAGGCATGGACTGGCCACCTATGCTTAAACAAGGCAACACTAACCAATATCCAACCATGATAATAACTATTTAATATATATAAATTAAGTTATCATACTTATTTAATGAATTTTAAATATATATAAAAATATATACATATATATGTATATATATACTTTGTACTGTAAAAAAAAACAAAGCATATTTTCATAAAACAATACAAGAATTAGAGGGACGAATAAAATTATATAAATTATGTATCACATGTTTTGTGGTAACTATGTACCATAACACTCTGACAAAAAAATAACCATATAAGAATAATATAGAAGTCATCAACTACATTGAGTTAGGAGAACATTGTAATATATAAAGAATAGTCCCCGTTTTCACTTATTTACAACATTTGTAAATACATTCACAATGTTATATGGTTTCAAAATGAAAATCAGTAATCACATAGAATCAACCCATTACGTGTTATATATTTACAAAATATTTTACAAATACTTTTATACAACAAATATTTTTACACCTTTATTTACAACTTTCATTTAACATTATAAATAATAGTGATTTCTGTTAAAATATTTTGTAATGTAATAACTTTATTGCAGTATTTTGTAATATATATTACATAGTAAATATAAGTTATTTTACATAGTATAGTAAAATACTAAAATAATATTTATTTAAAAGCAGTGACCATTTACATATAATACGTGGCAGCTGATGTGGCAGTCTACATGGCATATTTTGATGACGTGACAGCTGATGTGGCAGTCTACATGGCATATTTTGATGACGTGGCAGCTGATGTGGCAGGTGACATGGTAAGCCACATCAGCAATTTTTTAACCTAGTTAGTGTTTTTTTAACTGAGAGTATTTTACAAACAAAAGTGAATAGTTCGGATTATTATTGGTGATTAAATGAGTTGGAATTATTATTGACCAATAACAGTGAGTTGGGATTATTTAAATTCAATTTGCCTATTAAAAAACCTCAAATCTATGTCTCTTCTCTCTCTACCTCTATCTTTTTTTTTGTACATTAGCATTTCTTGTCTTTTAATTCAACTCGACGTAATTATAGGCCACATAAACTTTTGATTTTTTGTAACATTTTATTTTATTTTCTTTTATTTTTGTACATTTGTGTTTTTTGTTGTCTTTTAATTCAACTCGACTTAATTAATAGGCAGGCCACCGAAAACTTTTGACTTTTCGTAACATTTTAATTTATTTTATTAACTTTTGACTTTTTGTAACATTTTATTTTAATTTAATTTATTTTAAATAAACACCACCTAATACATACACACCAAATATTTTTTTAATTGAAGTATCAATCTATATTTAGGGGTAAAATTAAATAAAAAGTTTATTTTATCAAAGTAGAATGAGAAGTAATCTAAACTATTCATTTTTCAAATCAATGGTTAAGATGAAATTATATGAAAAAAAAGGAGTGTAAGGGTATCTTTGTAAAATCCTATTTCTTGACTTTTCTCTCTACATGGCACATGCATATTTCACTCTCATTTTTTAAACGTTCATAACTTTTTATACGACATTATTTTTCATAAAAATTTCACCATAAAAATCGAGTGTTTTTTATCTTTAATTTGAGTACCATATTGCTATATAAAATAGGACGACTAAAAAAACCACAAAAATGTGTTGAATTTCTATTTTGTATAACGTTTTTTTGTGTTGAATTTTTGTACTATATTTTTTTGCTGAATTTTTTTGTCTTAATTTTTTTTCTCAATTTTTTGTGCTGGTTTTTTTTACTATATTTTTGTGTGAATTTTTTTGCGCTAGATTTTTTGTATTGCATTTTTTGTGCTATATTTTTTTTGTACTGGATTTTTTGTGCTATATTTTTTGTACTGGATTTTTTTGTTGTATTTTTTAGATAACAAAAGGGTGGCACATGTCATTTCACACTCCCTATTTATAAGGACCAAAATGTCATTCCTTCCTACTTATATGGAGTGACACATGACATCATCACAATCTTTTTTAGGCTACTTAGGCAAAATCTACTTTTTAGTGGATCTTTCCCTATATAAATTCATATATATATATATATATATATATACACACACACACATATATAGGATTAGGTTCAAGAGTGAACACTAGTGTAGCTTGCGAACTGAGTGAACTAATCCTGGCCATACACGTGTGTAGATCAATGACCAGGATTTGATGTTGAAATACACTAGTGTATTTTACGATTTGATGATGAGATCCTGGCCATACACGTGTGTAGATCAATGGCCATGATTTGTTCACTCAGTTCGCAAATACACTAGTGTTCACTCTAGAACCCCACCCTATATATATGTGTGTGTATGTGTATGTATATGTAATCGCAAAGAGTAGATTATGATTAATTTGGTATAGTTTAGAAATAAGAGAAACTAAAAAAAAAAAAAAAAAGAACTCAAGTTAAAGATAACTTTTTTGAAGCTTTTTTATTCAAACGATAAATATATATTGATAAATTTTGTGCCACCGTTGTAACCTTCTAGAAAAAAAGAAAGTAATATATACACATACGTTTATAGATGAAAACACATAATCATTGAGTGAGAAATATCATGGAGTCAAAGGGTGGTAGATTCGGGGCTTCACTTTTGGTTCCAAGCGTACAAGAACTTGCTAACGAACACTTGATCAAGGTTCCATCCCGATATATTCGCGATGATCAAGAATCTGTCATACCATCATCCATGCCTCAAGTACCTATCATCGATATGGACCGATTAACATCCGAAGATTCCATTGACTCTGAATTAGAAAATCTACACCTTGCTTGTAAAGATTGGGGATTCTTTCAGGTATATACTTTTTCAATCATTTTTATTAAAACAACAAATAACAAATTACAAACAAATGGCAGGTACGTATTTAGTTCATACAAAAAGTTATGTAAAGTTTCTTATGAAACATGATTATTTAATTGATATAATGACAGATAATAAATCATGGGATTAGTGGTTCATTATTGGAGAAAGTAAAGAAAGAAACACAAGAATTCTTTAAGTTGCCAATTGAGGTGAAAAAGAAGTTTTGGCAAACGTCTGAAGATGTTGAGGGATTTGGACAAGCCTTTGTTGTATCTGAGGAGCAAAAACTCGATTGGGCTGATATGTTTTTCTTGGTTACTCTTCCTCCTCATAGTCGAAGGCCTCGCTTATTTCCTAACCTACCTCTTCCATTCCGGTAATTTTCTCCTCCCTACGTGTGTGTTATAATTAGGGGTGATAATTGTGTCAAGTTAACCGTCTGAAATTAGTGAACCCGAACACGACTCACATATTTTATTCTTTGAAAACCTTAATCTTAACTTGGATACACTTAAAATCGTGTAACCAAACATGACTCTTAAATAAACCCATTTATCCAAACAGGATGTGGGTTATAAATAGGTTGTAATAAATTTGTAAACATATAAAATGGGTCGGCGGGTTATAAGTAAGTTATATTCTAGCGATAAACAAGAGTTAAATGTCATTTTAGTCCCTGTGGTTGGGGTCATTTTACCAGTTTGGTCCAAAGGTTTCATTTTTCGTCTGTGGGTGCAAAAAAGGTTTCACTGTTGCCATTTTAGTCCACTGGGTTAACTTCATCCATTTTTTTTGTTAACAAGAAAGGCGATTCTGTCATTTTATATGGCCGAATTGCTCTTCTCGTTAACAGAATTACATATAAAATGACCGAATTGCCCTTCTCGTTAACAGAAAAAGTGGATGAAGTTAACCCAGTGGACTAAAATGGCAACGGTGAAACCTTTTTGGACCTATAGGCAAAAAATGAAACATTTGGACTAAACTGACAAAATACCAAAACCACAAGAACTAAAATGACATTTAACTCCAATAAACAATTTGTAAGGTTTTGGCGGGTTGAAAACAGAATAGCTGGTTGAATATTGTAATAGGAAATATATTTTAGTTTAGAGCAGATTAATCGGGTTGGACTTACTAATTTAGATAACCTGACAATTGGTTTATTTATATTTGGGGTATGTTTGGTATGAAACTTTTAGAAGCTTCTAACTTTAAGTTTTTAAGAAAAAGCTCATACTCAATAAAAAACCTTGTTTGGTTGAATGAGCTTGAAGTTTTTGGTTGAACGCTCCTAATAGTAGCGTTTAGAGAGAGCTACAAACTTTTAGGGAAAAATTACTATTTTAACATCTAAAGATAATGAACTTTTTAACGCATAAAGTTTTTAAATTTTAGTTATGTCAATTTTGGTCATTTTATACATTTTATTAAAAACTGCAGCTACTCTACCAAACACCAAATATATCTAAAAAGCTACAGCTACTAGCTACCAGCTTTCAGCTGCCAGCCTCCAGCCACCAAACATACTCTTGGTAGACAAGATATAGAAAGAAATGAATATTTTCGAGCCATGAATTTCAACCCATAGTTGAGATCTATGTAAACGTTATACGTATATATACTCTATAGTTTTGCATATTAATTATTCGTACAAGGCATAAATTGGTTCATATATAATCATTAAGTGCTTTTATATTTAAAAAACAGAGATATCTTAGATGAATATTCAAGAGAGATAATGAATACAGCGAAAAAAACTTTGCTCTACATTGCAAAAGCATTAAAGATGGAAACCAAGGATTTGATGGTATTGTTTGAGGAAGGAATGCAATCAATGAGGATGAACTACTATCCACCATGTCCACAACCCGAACAAGTCATTGGTCTTACCCCACACTCTGATGCGGTTGGGATCACCTTCCTTCTCGAACTAAATGAAGTACATGGTCTCCAAATAAGAAAAGATGGCATTTGGATCCCAATTATACCACTCCCAAATGCTTTCATTGTTAATATTGGAGAGATCCTAGAGGTCATTTCTTTCTCTATCCCTTACTAATATTTAGCACTTTCATTTTAGAGTTAAATGTCATTTTAATCTCTGTGATTTGTGTCATTTCGCTAGTTTAGTCCAAAACGTTGTTGCCATTTTAGTCTACTGTGTTAAGTTCATCCATTTTTTCGGTTAATGAGAAGGGCAATTCAGTCATTTTATATGGTCGAATTGCCCTTTTAGTTAACAGAATTACATATAAAATGACCGAATTGTCTTTCTCGTTAACAGAAAAATGGTCCAAACCACTGGGACTAAAATGACATTTAACTCTTTGTTTTATCTCACATGATTTTAATTGAAACGAAAGAAAGATCGATATGTTGTGTTTCAGATTGTGACAAACGGACAATATAAAAGCGTTGAACATAGAGCTACAGTGAACTCAGAAAGAGAGAGGCTGTCTATAGCCACATTTATCAACCCAAAGGATGGTGAAATAGGACCAGCACCAAGCATAGTGACGCCGGAAACGCCACCAAAGTTTACTAGGGTGACAACTTCTGATTTTTTCAAGAACTTATTCTCTAAGGAACTTAAACGTAAATCAAACCTTGAACAATACTATATATAGAGTATACATGTTTGTGTTACTTATTGAAAATAAATGGTGCGTGTATTTACAAAAAGAAAAATAGCATTGGAATGTATGCCATATCTATATAATTTAAACTAGTGAGATTGCCCGCATTATGCGATGGACTTTTGGTCATTATGGATTTGGTCGGTTATAATATTGGCATGAAACCAATGCTTAGTATACAGGGCCGGCCCAAAGGGCTTCAGACCCTAGGCCCAAGCCTAGGGGCACCCAAACTAAAAGTCCTCCAAAATTTGATGTCTTTTCTTTATAATAGGCTCAGTTATTAAAAGATAATATACTGAATAGCCCACTAAAAAGGCTTGCAATTGAAACAGTCCATTAGTCCATTACCTAAATTGAAAGGCCTACATTTATTAGTTATTATATCAATCGAAAAAGTTTTTTAGAATAACTTGATTACGATAACTTCATCAAACAATTTGCCTCAATTAAAGCTAGAAAAATAATTTTTATTTGAACATACACTATATCTATAAAAACATGTAACTTTAACTTTTTTTTTTTTAACTACGCCAATTATAATTTTTTTTTTGTTTTTAATTGCATTTCCCAAGTCTGGGTAAAGAAGGTCGGTTTTGTTACTAAATATGTTGAAAAAGATAATTTTGCAAAAGTACCTCCACTTTGTAGTTCGCTTAGGGCCTCCGAAAACATAGGAACGGCCCTGTCAGTATAGCAATCGACACATTTTATATCATATCAAAAACAAAAAAAATGAATAACAGTACTGATGTTATTCAAACAGTATTGGTTTGGTTCTTCACGACAACGGTATAAAACCGACACTCGATATAGTATATGATACAAAAAACTACTCTACAACGAATAGAACTCCGTTTTCAACTAAATTTATGTCGGGACACCAAGAAAAGTATAAAAACAAATACCGATATTGGTGTCAATGTTGTTCGGACGATATTGGTTTCATTCACCACATTAAAGAAAAAATAATTGTATTTGAATGTAGACTATGAACATAGAAATAAAGATAAAAATAAACATGTCGCAAAGGTATATTCTTTTCATAGAATGGCGAAAAAGGAAAACGACATAACTTCATTAAAAAAAGTAGATCGTGAGACAACTTTAATGATATGTCTGTCCGTACTTATGTTCCTTGTAAATAACTATTTACAACTCAGTTTTAAACAAAATTATATCTCGATGGGTTAGTTTACGGTGGCCCAAACAAGAAGTTAAAGAATTCATTTGAGTTAACTAAATAAACTAGTTTTACCCGTGCCGCGCGCTGCAGCGACAACCTAGCGTTTGCGACTTGTGGTGTCGCTCGGTTAGTATTTGTTCACTTCATTATGGTATAATATCAAATATGATATCAACACTCCGTCTCTTAGAGCATTCACATCCAATCCATCAAATTATACATACATTCCACTAAAAAACAACTCCTATATCAATATATTTTCACTAAAAACAAATACTTTTTCTCTCTCCTTTTCAATTAAATAATATTATCATTACATTTTTCTCTCTCATTCACTCACAACCACTTTCAATATATATTAAAAAAATTATAGTGGGTGAATAGTATCCCCTCAAATATACAGATGAACAGTAACATTTTCTCTCTCCTCCACTCACAACCACTTTTTATACCCTTTATAATATAAAAATTCCCCCTCACATATTTTGATGGATAGAATGTGAATGCTTTTAGATACTTGGAAATAAATTATCGGACACTCATGATATTTAGTTTTAGTGTTATAAGTTTCTTTCTACCTATTTCTGTTTATGTTCCTCTAAAACATAGATTACATTTCGATTTGTGACTAGGAATGAGCAAATCGTTCCCGGTACCGGTACCGAATTTACAGAACCGAGTACTTTTTCGGTACCGGTTCGGTACCGACTTTTAGCATTTTCGGTACCGGTTCGGTACCGGTTCGATACCGGTATTTACCGGTTTTCACCCTCAAATACCGGTACCGTACCGGTACCAAACCGGCACCGGTACCGAACTGTACAGAACTGGGTATATTCAGTACCGGTACCGGTACCTACTTTTGGGGATTTTCGGTACCGGTACCGGACAGTACCGAGCTCATCCCTATTTGTGAGATCCCATTGGAAGAACATAATCAAAATTTATGTGTCATTTGAATAAAAAAAAAGTTCAATTATGTTGTTCACTGACTATTAGGAGCCACTCAAAATTTTACCAAGTATAAGGAGCCAGAAAAATTTTCATTTGGTAACAAGTTGTGTGTGTGTGGTGTCCGATTTTTCATTTTGATATACATATCCGTTTGTTTTTAAATATATAGTTAAGAAATGTTAGTAATAAATATTAGAGTAAACTGCTATTTTGATCTCTGAGGTTAAGTTATTTTTGTCACTTTAGTCCAAATTTAAAAGCTTTTGCATTTGGGTCCCTGTTGTTTAAATCAGATCATATTTCTCAAATTAAATCCTGGTATTTTGTCATTTTTCTCATGGACAAAATGGTCATTTCTTTCTTATTTTATTTAAAACTTTTATTAAAATAATAATCTTCTGTGGGTTTCACCACACCCTCACTTCTTCCTCTACCTCCTTTCTCTCTGTCTCTCTCCTATCATAACAACCACCATCCATCACCACCTCCACCACCATCAATCTCCACCGCCGCCACCATCTATCTCCACCTCCACCATCTATCTCCACCCCCAAAACTCTCCTTCACCCTGATTTCAGAACTGAACCACCTTCACCATCTATTGCACACTATGCATAAGTTTCATCAAAATTTAGACTTTTTTATATGCACAAATAGACATGCTATTATTCAACTTAAGCCTGTCTAAAATCAAGTTGAATTTTGCTCCATTCATTAATCAATATAGCAAAATTATTTTATAATCATTAAAACCCACAACCAAATTACCAATACTTTTTTCTTGGGTTACAATTAATGTGAAAAACAAGTAAGGCAATTCATCAAACACCTTGCGTGTAAGAAACTAAACCAAACATCAACACCCAAATTCAACATACAAGATCATCAGTCAAAACTAACAACAAAACAGATTAAGTTCCCACAGTTAATAACTACAAAAATCGATTGAACTGATGAAATCAAGGATGAAAAATTACAGGTTCTTCGAAGATGATGCAGAGTTCAACGGTAGAAACACCTTTTTTGGTGAATTCAAGAGCTCCATAACCAGCAGCAACTCCCCCACCAACTATATCACATACATAAACGCTCTTCCGATTTCAAATTGTTTATCTATTTCTGGGTTTCTCTCTAAAACTATTGTTTGTTCATCACTCTTTCTCTCTCTACAATATCCCGCATGATAATAAAATGGGGCAAAAGTAAATGAGAAGGGAAGAAGATGAGTTGCAGGTACTACTAGTGTCCTGGTGAACCCCTTTTCTGCGTTTACCATTTGAGTGATTAGAGAAGAGAAGAGAGAGAGAAGAGAGATATAGAGGAGTGTTTACCATGGCAGTTTACTCTAAATATTAGTTGGTTGTAGGGGTGTGCAATAACCGAACCGTTAACCGAAACTGAATTAACTGAAAGTCGGTTATCGGTTTTTTTTAACCATCGGTTAACCGAAATTAATCGAACCGAGCCATTTATATTTTCATATATTTCTAGATTTTATACCTCCATTTTATGTATTTCATTTTTATACCTTCATTTTATATATTTATACGTCCATTTCATTTATCTATACCTCTATTTCATGTATTTATACCTCCATTTCATTTATTTATACATCCACTTCATGTATTCATACCTCAATTACATGTATTTCTAAGCAAAAACTTTAGCCCTTATTTGATTTGATTATTAACCAAAATTAACCGAACCGATTAACCGATGGCTTTGGTTACTGTTACGGTTAATGCCAATAACTGAACCGAACCGAACCGTGCAGGGTAGGATATGTTTAAAGTGTTAATGTACTTAAATATTTAATTGGTTAATTTGCTTAAAAACAAACAAATAAACCATGTGTTAAACTTTTCCAAATTGGTTAACCTGTTTCGATAGGCAGATTATACCTGAGTTAAACTTATCCAAATTAGGATTAAGTTTTTTTGAAACGATTACTTGAATTATGGACTAAACATGAGAAAATAACATATTTACAAAAATGAGACTATGACTCTATGAGAGTGTATGTGACCAACCTTTGCTTTTGTTTTGGGCCACCACAAGACCTAATTATTTTTAAGCTCAAAACATGAGTCATCCATCCAGAAAGCCCAAGTTAAAGATTTTATCAAAAGGCTGAAACCCGAAAGGGAGTTGGTGACTTGGTGCTCAATGCAAATTTATGCAATCAACTTGTCTGGTGAAATACTTGTTTGTAATTTGTTAAATATGATCTTTCAATACCTACTTTAGTGAAACTAGTAACATGACCGGTGGATGATGCGTCGCGAGCCCGTTGGAAACATCTAATTGATTAGTTCAAGCATTATTTGATGCGTTAACTTTATGAAAACGTGCGTTACAATGTATTTGATTTAGCTAAATGTAACCTATACAAGCATTACGGTCGGATCAAAACGTAAAGCAAATCAAATTTATATTGTACAATCATACCGTATTATATGTGACATGACTCATACATATGAAAAGTCCAAAAAAAAACATAAAACATGTATAAAGGAAAAACTGACATGTGTAATGAAAAGTAATTAACTAAAGCTTATAGAAAGAATAATAAAACCACATAATGACAAGAAAACACATTGGTTAAATATGAGTGATTTGCAAAGTATATAATATAATATTGTTTTTTCTGTCGCAACAAATGTAAAGTAACTTTAATTTATACAATCTAATGAAACGTATTATATTTGACCCGACTCGTTTTGGAGCAAAATTTTCTTCGAAATGCGGACCAACTGAAAGCGTACATAAAAAAGTATGAAAACTTATTATATTTGACCTGCCTTATTTCCAAAATAAAAAAAGATTACGTCAAAATATAGTACAAACATGAATTTTTACCTACACGTACATAGTAATATACATGTAAAAATAGTATTTTTAAAGCAAAGGAACGGAAGGGGTAAACCTGAAACATTAGAACCTTGAGAGGGTTAGAATGATATTTACAAAGTTTTAAGAATTGTGACAAATTAGTTTTTGAAAAAATAAATTATCGAACGAAAGTTATTGAAGAAAAATTAAGTTAATAAAAACTTAATAGGTTAAAAATGTATATTATATATGATACAGGGTTAAAGTTCGAACATTAAAAACTGAATAGGTTAAGTTTGTAAATCTTATAAAATGATGTAGGGGCTACAAATGACAATTTGCGAAGTGAATGGGGTTTAAGTCCTAAATGCTATGTTCTCAGTTCTTGGTTCTTAATATAAGAGATAACAAAGGTTGTAAATGGTGAGGAAAATAAAATCTAGACAAAAAGAGGGGCTATTTATGAAACATCCACAGACTTTTAGCTTTAAGAATATATAGAATATAACTAAGAACGTGTAATAATAATGATTAAAAACAGAGCAAATATGAGAGGTATTACTAATGAGAATTGGTGTAATAAATGTTTGAATGCCATAGAAGGTTAGGGTGTACGGGGTGTAAGCGGTGAGGTGGTTCGGTGATGGGATTCCCCGATCGGGAACACCGCCGCCATCAATGCGGGGTCCCGATTCGGGGTGTGTTTTGGGTGTGGACTCACCGCGTGATTATGCACGAGAAACAAGGAACGGCTCTTTTCAAACGGTCGGATTTTTTAAAAAAAAAAATTCACTTTTTTTAAACATATATAAATAACCATCTCATTCTCACCATTTTTTTATACTCAAACCATCTCATTCTCACACATTTTTTAAACTCTCCAACCACACCCACTTCACTTTTTATTTTTTATACTCTCAAACCACACCCCCTTTACACCGAGCAATGGAGAACCGACCCCGCGAGGCCAAGAAAAAAACTAAGGGACGGGTAGTGAAACCGTCTCGAGATGGTTCGAGCGGTACAAATGCTCAACCACAACCCCCTTTCGGATACACTTCACAACCCCCGTTTTTTTCCAACAACCTACACACCCCTCGTTCTACAACACCCAACAACCCAATTTCGGCTATTTTCAAAATTTGTTATCAATGGACGCTCCTCCTCAATCCCCCGCCTTCGACCCATATGCTTATCGTTCTCCACAAGTTCCTTCTACACGAGGAAATGTCGAACGTCCTCTACCTATTCACGACGACGAGGACGATGAGGTAGTGCCCGAAACTCAAAATTTGGGCGACGACGACGAGGAAGATGAATATAATGTGGATGAAGACGCGGGCAACGAAGAAGATGACGCTCGGGAAAAAAAAGGGAAAACGGTGAGCGAAAAATGGACAAAGGACCAAGAAGAGGCGTTGGCGAAGGCGTGGGTACATTGTTCTACCAACAAAAAAAAGGGCAATCAACAAAACCGCGAAAGTTTTTGGCGTAAAATTTTAGAGCATTTTAACAAAACTATCGGTGGAAGTAACCGGACCGTTCATCAAGTACAGTCTAAGTGGAACCCGATGATGGCGAAAATAAACTTTTTCAACGGCCTATACCAACAAGCGGTAAAAATTATATTTTTTTAACATTGTATATTTTTAATTTTTTTTTCTAAGTTCATACTTTTTTAACACTTTTTAATTTTTTTTATTTTATAACATGTAGGATCGCACACGAGGAAGCGGATGTAAGGATCTCGACGTGATGAAAGTCGCGTTAAAAGAATTTAAAGAAAGATTTCCGAGCGGTTTTCAACACATCGAGGCGTGGGAGGTCGTTCGAAGACACGAGAAATGGGCCCAAGTCCCATTGATGGGTGAGGAAGGTGAAGGTTCGGCACATAAAAGAAAGCCCGTTGACGTGGACCCTTCGATACCGGATATGAACGAAGATCCCTCGCCACAAAGAGCACAACGGCGAGACAAGCGTCAAGCTACATCGTCCGAGGGAAGCTCGGCCGAGTTGGCGGCACAATTCAAAGTGTACACCGCCATGAAAGAAGCGAAGCAAGCGATAGAATTGGAGGCGATCGAATTGAGGAAAAAAAGAGAGTCGGAGGCTCGCGAGCTCATATCGGCACAACTCGAGACGATGAAAAACTACAATTACGATCGAGATATGAAAACATTCCTTAAGCCGCACGACGATGTTCCGCCAAGTATGTTGCCGTTCATCCTCGCCCGAAAGCGAGAAATCGCTAACAAGTACGGGTGGCCATGCGATTTCTAAAATTTTAATTTTCTAGTTTTAATGTAATTTTTATTTTCTACTTTGAATGTGTTTTTTATTTTCTATTTGAATGTATTTTTTTTTAATTTAATGAAATGTCTTTTATTTAATTTATAAACATCCATAATTTTACAAAAAAAAAAAAAAAATATTTCGAACTCACCTAAGAGGGGAGTGCCGCCAACAAAAAGGGGTATTAGGGGAGTGTTAGAGGGGAGTTGACGTGGCACTTTCTGGTTGGTTATGTGTAAGAGGGGGGACTCACCTAAGAGGTGAGCACCCCTTACACCCTTAGGGTGTACGGGGTGTAAGCGGTGAGGTGGTTCGGTGATGGGATTCCCCGATCGGGAACACCGCCGCCATCAATGCGGGGTCCCGATTCGGGGTGTGTTTTGGGTATGGACTCACCGCGTGATTATGCACGAGAAACAAGGAACGGCTCTTTTCAAACGGTCGGATTTAAAAAAAAAATTCACTTTTTTTAAACATATATAAATAACCATCTCATTCTCACCATTTTTTTATACTCAAACCATCTCATTCTCACACATTTTTTAAACTCTCCAACCACACCCACTTCACTTTTTATTTTTTATACTCTCAAACCACACCCCCTTTACACCGAGCAATGGAGAACCGACCCCGCGAGGCCAAGAAAAAAACTAAGGGACGGGTCTCGAAACCGTCTCGAGATGGTTCGAGCGGTGCAAATGCTCAACCACAACCCCCTTTCGGATACACTTCACAACCCCCGTTTTTTTTCCAACAACCTACACACCCCTCGTTCTACAACACCCAACAACCCAATTTCGGCTATTTTCAAAATTTGTTATCAATGGACGCTCCTCCTCAATCCCCCGCCTTCGACCCATATGCTTATCGTTCTCCACAAGTTCCTTCTACACGAGGAAATGTCGAACGTCCTCTACCTATTCACGACGACGAGGACGATGAGGTAGTGCCCGAAACTCAAAATTTGGGCGACGACGACGAGGAAGATGAATATAATGTGGATGAAGACGCGGGCAACGAAGAAGATGACGCTCGGGAAAAAAAAAGGGAAAACGGTGAGCGAAAAATGGACAAAGGACCAAGAAGTGGCGTTGGCGAAGGCGTGGGTACATTGTTCTACCAAAAAAAAAAGGGCAATCAACAAAACCGCGAAAGTTTTTGGCGTAAAATTTTAGAGCATTTTAACAAAACTATCGGTGGAAGTAACCGGACCGTTCATCAAGTACGGTCTAAGTGGAACCCGATGATAGCGAAAATAAACTTTTTCAACGGCCTATACCAACAAGCGGTAAAAATTATATTTTTTTTAACATTGTATATTTTTAATTTTTTTTCTAAGTTCATACTTTTTTAACACTTTTTAATTTTTTTTATTTTATAACATGTAGGATCGCACACGAGGAAGCGGATGTAAGGATCTCGACGTGATGAAAGTCGCGTTAAAAGAATTTAAAGAAAGATTTTCGAGCGGTTTTCAACACATCGAGGCGTGGGAGGTCGTTCGAAGACACGAGAAATGGGCCCAAGTCCCATTGATGGGTGAGGAAGGTGAAGGTTCGGCACATAAAAGAAAGCCCGTTGACGTGGACCCTTCGATACCGGATATGAACGAAGATCCCTCGCCACAAAGAGCACAACGGCGAGACAAGCGTCAAGCTACATCGTCCGAGGGAAGCTCGGCCGAGTTGGCGGCACAATTCAAAGTGTACACCGCCATGAAAGAAGCGAAGCAAGCGGTAGAATTGGAGGCGATCGAATTGAGGAAAAAAAGAGAGTCGGAGGCTCGCGAGCTCATATCGGCACAACTCGAGACGATGAAAAACTACAATTACGATCGAGATATGAAAACATTCCTTAAGCCGCACGACGATGTTCCGCCAAGTATGTTGCCGTTCATCCTCGCCCGAAAGCGAGAAATCGCTAACAAGTACGGGTGGCCATGCGATTTCTAAAATTTTAATTTTCTAGTTTTAATGTAATTTTTATTTTCTACTTTGAATGTGTTTTTTATTTTCTATTTGAATGTATTTTTTTTAATTTAATGAAATGTCTTTTATTTAATTTATAAACATCCATAATTTTACAAAAAAAAAAAATATTTCGAACTCACCTAAGAGGGGAGTGCCGCCATCAAAAAGGGGTATTAGGGGAGTGTTAGAGGGGAGTTGACGTAGCACTTTCTGGTTGGTTATGTGTAAGAGGGGGGACTCACCTAAGAGGTGAGCACCCCTTACACCCTTAGGTAATATGTTGTATGTTCTGTATACTTTTTGTTTGTAATTGTTAGCCAACCAATATAACTTCCCTTTTGTGTTAAAAAACTAACATACTTAGATTCTAGATATCAATTTATTTTTAATATTTTATGAAACTACATGTAAGTAATTAGGGTAAATTACTTTTTGAGTCCCTGTGTTTTATGGGTTTTAATTAGTTGAGTCCAAAAGCAAAAAGTTTAACGACCTGAGTCCCCATAAGCATTTTCTTTAACCATTTGAGTCCAAATTTCTAACACCATCCACCAAATCTGTTAACTATGAGGATAATTTGGTCATTTATACACAAAGTACAAGTCTTGTATGCACATGAGTAGAAGGAACAAGTCTTTAATGCATTAACTTTTACTTTTAATATATAATATATATAAAAATAAATTATCAACCTTTCTCCAGCCATCACCACCGTCTCTCTCTCTCTACCTTTCTCCAGCCACCACAAACAACCATCCCCAGTCACCAACTGCCCCAGCCACAAACAACCTAATAGAACCCATACACACCCAAAAACTCAGACAATAAAAAGAATAAACACCCTACAAAACCCTACCCCAACAGACAACAAATACCAAGGTTGGAGAACTCGCTAGTCGCTAGCGGGTCGGTGAGGTAGGGACTAGCGACTACTCGGGATTACTCGGGATTAATCGGGATTAATCGGATCGGACTTTTTATGTATAATTTTAAGTTTTTATACATATATACATATATTTTTATACGTAATTTTTTAAGTGGACAAGTTTTGACTGGAATCTGGGAGGTTTTGGCCGGAATATGTGTTTTTTTCCGATTTTTTCCGATTTTTTCTGATTTTTTCCGATTTTTCTTGGTTTTTCCCGATTTTTTCTGATTTTTCCCAACCGACTAGTCGCGATTAGGGCCGACTAGGGCCGATTAGGGCCGACTAGGCCGACTAGCGATTTTTTTACTGATTAGCTGAAAATTACTCAGTTGATGGGCGACTAGCAACTAGTCAGCGATTAATCGCCGACTAGTCGCGATTTTTGCAACCATGACAAATACTACCCAAATTCAATTCTTCCTCTGAACACCCATCATCCCAAACTTTGACCCAATTCAACCTGTAAATAAACACACATCAACAAACACCCATCATCCCAAACTTTGACCCAATTCAACCTGTAAAAAAATTCACCATCAAAAACTCATTTCTTCAAACTCAACGACACCGTACCAAATCAAATTAAAAAAAAAATAGCATCAAGAAATCAGCATCTGTTCCGGTGAGTCTAAAGCTTCGTTGCAAGACCAGTAACAGTCCTAAGTTGTTCCAGTGGTCATCGACTCCATCATCACCTCGCTCGCCTTCGACTTTCTCTCTCCTAAAATCAAACCTACGCCTCTCTACAGTAAGTAAATTAGATGATTTAGATTCATTTCTTACTAATTTTTATCATTTCCTTTATCACAGATTCATGAAATATTGAAATTGAATGAATCTAAATTGTAGCGATCAATCTGAATTTGCAGAATAGATGTGGATTATGCTTACAGAGCGTGAAGAGTGGGCGAGGCTTTGCGATTTTCACAGCGGAGTGTTCTCACAGCTTTCACTTTCCGTGTATTGTCGGTTACGTGAAAGAGAAAGGTAGCCTAGCTTGTCCTGTTTGTGGTACCATGCGAAACACCTGTGTTTTCTGTCACCGATCGGAATCAGAAGCTTGCAGAAGAAGGTAAGATGAGAGAAAATGATGATGTTGTAGATAAAAAGAGCAAATTCAACAAACAGAATTCGTTCAGGCTAGATTTGAAAGTGTAGTGGTGGTGGTGGTGACGGTGGAGGTGCAGCGGTCGTGGTGGTGACGGTGGAGGTGCGGTGGCGACGGTGATGTTGATGGTGGAGGTGTGATGGTGGGATGGAGATGGTTTAGGTAGAGAGAGAGAAAGTTATGGATGGACTTATTATCTGGATATGATCCAGAGAATATATATATTTAATAATAAATGATTTTTTTAATTAAAAGGGTAATTTGGTCATTTAACAAAAGTTAACAGAATAATTTTAACATTGTTAGAAATTTGGACTCAAATGGTTAAAGAAAATGCTTATGGGGACTCAGGTCGTTAAACTTTTTGCTTTTGGACTCAACTAGTTAAAACCCAGAAAACACAGGACTCAAAAGGTAATTTACCCAAGTAATTAAATTATCAGTAGGCCATTTTCCCAATTTCTTTTTGGAATCTCAATAACCTTACTTTCCCAAACACGCAATCAATTTTTATCAATCTTTTACACAACCTTTTTCTTAATTTCTTTTTGGATTTTTCTCCCGATTTCATTGTTCAATCTTTTACCCACTTTTTGGATCTTTCTCCCGATTTCATTGCTCAAAGCAAACTCTTTATCCTTTATCAATTTCTACATGGCAGCAATCCACCGATTTAAACCCCCGTAAACTTTCATCCCAACCAATTCAATTCCATTAAAACACTCTAAATTCCTCCTTCAAGATTCATCAATTTTTAAACTTTATTAAATACTCATTACTAATTCACATTCAAAGTGTAGGAGGCAAAAAGTTTCAAACTTCCTCCGATACACATCTCTGATTCTTTCTTCCCAATTTCATTAGAATAAGTTTTGTTAAAACAACAAGAGTATGGCAGGGGGAAGGTCCAGGATCCCGTCGGACAGATAGCTTTTTGGTCGGAATCTACACACAAAAAACACCGTTAGCCTTAACATGAGAGGTGGTCTCCCGCGTTTGGACTTCGGCATGACAATCAGTAAAGAGATCTCTAAGATTTAAGCATAAGTAAGAGAGAATTGTTTTAGAGAGAGAGAGAGAGAGAGAGAGAGAGTGAAGTGATCATACCATTGGAGTTGGAGGAGACTCCCTTTTATAGGCAGAGGTCTCTACCCAGGGAAGCCTCATTTACAACCCATACCTTCTACTTGTTGTAAATTTTATCCTCTGGTGACGTTGTTTGCACGAGTGGCATTACCTCTTTGGTAAATGTCATATTGTGTCTCTCGATGTTATTTTATTCACTTTTAGGCAAAATCCAATCAATTTGACCTTGCGGGTTCGGGACCTGATCTGTGTACAGTGACATAAGCTTCTAACTCTTGATCATCCCTATGACTGCTTCTAGCTTCTGGTCACTAATGTAATTGTGTCCAACTTGTTACTTCCATCTTTGCTGAGTGGGATCTTTTGAGCGCCCACATCATCAACCCCCGATCGTAAGTGTCTATGTTGCAAATATAAGTACTTGTGACTCAATAGGTTGTTATTTCTAGGGACTTAGCTGAGTTGGAGTATGTGTCTTAGCCTTATGCTTGTTTGAATATTAGCGTGTGGCTAATACGAGGGAGCTATAAGTCCTTTTTTCTTTGCTTCTTGTTGTGGCGTACTTTATGTTATCAGCTTTTATGCCATGTGTGAAGCTGTTAAGTAATATACGGGGAAGCTTGAAGCTATGAGCTCACGGCTAGGAGCTTATAGTTGGAAGCTACTAGCTAAGAGTAGCATAGGTGTGTCAAACATTTTGTATTTTCTTGTTCGCCCTTTGGCTTGCTTCTTGCCCACTTGCATATGCAAGTTGTACTAGACAACCAGGATTTAACTGATGGGACAGCGCCGCAGGGAAGGGTATCATTACCCTAGCCTTCTAACTAGCGACAGTTTTGATCTCAACCTTCCATCTGTCCGATAGTTGTGGGGATTCAAATTTTGAATTTATAACCCTACTTTATAACCATGTAACTTCTCTCCTTTCTTCTTCATCTTCTTCTATTTTTGTTTTCTTACAAAATACGTTGGGTATTACGGTGGGTCTTCTTCTTTTCTGGCGATACATAACCGTAAGTGTTCCATTTCCTTTCTTTTAGTTTGCAATGGCGTCGGGTTCTAAAAATGATATCAGTATTCAGTTTCGAAACTCACCTAAATTGATGTTGATCAGTTTTGTTCCGACCATGGTATCTAACCCTCTTTTGGTGCTATTGTCCCTAACGGTATGACCACAAACAAGTGTCCCAAAGGTCATGTCGTTTTTTAAACTCGAATTTTGGAACAACCAAACCTGCATTTCCCTTTCACGAACTTTTTTCTGGAGGTTTTAAAGTATTATCGGTTGTCTCTTGGTCAATTAGCCCCTGTAGGAGTCGCTCGAATCATGCATTTTGAGATAACATGTCATGCTAGTAGTTATGAGCCTTCGTTAGTTATGTTTCATCGCTTTTTCTGTCTTGCTCGCAATGGGGACTGGTTTACCATAAAACAAACTCAATGTGAAACCGCTTTGATAACCGCTACTGTTGGTCACACTTATGCCTGGAAAGATAGGTTTTTTTTTTATTTCTGAGAAACTTGTCCCTTTTGTAACCGTCCCTCGTAAGTTTGCTGAGTGTTTAAATGAGAAAGAGCCTGAGCCTGTTGAGCTTAAATAGGAGTTGTTGCTGAAACTTCGTGCTTCTCGTTCCAAACTCAGGGATTACCCAGAGCAATTTCTTGTGTCACTAGGTGTTAGTAAAAGTTGGGATGATCCAGAATTTGAACCATCTTTTGTTGTGACGGTAAGGGTATGCCCCTTACTTATGTTTCTTATTTTTGTTTTTTAGCCTCTTGCTTACGATCATTGTTTTATGTGTTTTTCAAAGATGAGTGCTTTGGATTTTATAATGCTTGACGATCCATCTATTATGTAGATCGAATCAAGGGAAGTTCCTGTCAGTCGTTCTTCTATTATTCGTTGAAAAGAGCATGTCCGGACTGCATGTGATTTTGCAAGCGTTCCAATCCAACCAATCAATGATGCTTCTGTTGGAAAGAAGCCTCCTTACCGTGTTAGGAGGTCTACTCAGGGAGCTTCTTCCACTTGTGCTACCTCTCAGTCCTCTAACCCCATTTCGGTTGATAGTGAGGATGCCGATGACACGAATGTGATAGCATATGTGACTCGCGTCAAGTTGGTGAAGGCCGAGGTTATATAAGAGGTTGTTGGTGATGTTGGGGGTGCTTCTATTGTCCCTTCTAAAGCTGATATTTCTGCTGTTTTGAAGAAATTGAATGAGGGTAAGCGGTTAGTTGAGAAGGAGACACATAAGAAGGTGTCTAAGGAGGTTGTTGGTGGTTCTAAGCAATCCGAGGGAAGTGTGAAGACGAAGGATAAGGTAGGTTCGTCGAAGCCTATTGCTGAACAGGTGGAGAAGGTCGTTGAGAAGTTAGAGAAGGTTGCTAAAAAGGGGAAAAGTGTGGTTGGGGGTGAAGCTTCTGTCGATGAGACTGCTTTGTTTGAGCCCAAGTGCCAAGTTCGTCCAATAGACACTATTAAGGACGGGGTAGTGTGTCAAGAGCTTCTTATGAATGTGGCCACTCCTGCTGAGAAGCAACTATTAACGAAATCTAATGATGAAGACGTTGCTCATAGGATCATTACTCAGGCTGCTCGATTGATGCTGTCCCTTCCCGAGGGAATAGAACGTTGGGTTGATCTTCGTCATGAAGCTGATGATCTTAAGGCTTCTCTTGGTAAGAAAGAAACAGAGCTCGAGGCTTCGATTATGAAGTTGGCTGCTTCTAAAGCCAAGGAAGGTGAGCTCATCAACCAGCTTGCTGCTTCTCGGGTTAAGGTAGATGAAGTGATGAAGAAGCTTAACACCTATTAGCGCCAAATGTCTAAGTTTAATGATAAGCTTGCTAAGGATAGGTCAGATTTCGGTTTGGAACGAAGTAAGTTTAAGTTGGAGAAGGCTGCCAATGATGGCGCTGGCATTCTTCGCACTTAGGTAGTTTACCCATGTACTTCTTTTCCCTTTCGGCCTTGTTCTTGTTATTTGCCTGATCACCTTCTTGAAATTCACTGAGCTTCCTTTTGTTCTTCTCAGATGTCTCCACTGGAGTTTCCTTCTTCTCATTCAGGATTGAAAGTTTTACCAATCTAAGTGCTTCCTTAGTGAGCTCCAGGCTTATCACATGAGCAATCATAGGTGTTGGTGGCGTTGATACCATCATCAGGCTCAAGGCTTGAGGTGTCAGTTCCCAAATGGATTGCTCCATTCTCTTCAACTCGGGTACCACCAGGTATGGAACGACTAGTGACAAATCGTAAAGCCTTCGCACATGCTCCACCACATCTGGACCTTCCTTCTGTAGTTTCCAGAATTCTAATTCCAGCCTTTGGATATCAATCTGAGAACAATACTCTTTACGCATTATTTCGTTCAGCTCACCCCATGACATCGCATATGCTACAGCCTCGCCCAATTCTCGAACCTTAAGGTCCCACCATAACAGAGCCCCATCTTGTAGCAATCCGGAAACATATGGGACTTGTTGCTCTGGCATGCAACCACTCGTTCGCACAACGGCGTCCACATTCTTAGCCCCTTTTACAAAAGCTATGGCACCTCCTGTGCCACCAAAGTTCAAGGGTTTGCATTCTAGAAAATGCTGGTAGGTACAACCTGTATTTAAGAATCCATCATCACAGTAGGTATTAGCAAGGCACTTTGGGGATTTTCCAAACGTGTCGTAATGTGTCCTGGATGACTTAAACATTACCATTAGGTAGGTTTCTCCTTGAGGGACCTTCGCTGTGTTTGTAGCGAAGAACCTCGTGCTGAGCTCTGACTCGTGAGGTGTGCGTTAACCATTCTGCCTCGGTCAGTCGTGTGATCTCTTGATGCGACATCCTCTAAGAAGAAGCTCAGGTTAGTTAGGTCTCTTCTACTTAGGGAATGTAAATAGTCGTTTGGATTCACATGCATTCGCACGTATTTAAATCATCATATTACACATCACGCAATTTTACAAGCAAGTAATTGGAATCATGTTTACTGAAAGTATAACAAGCAAACACGTGTATCTTAGTCATAGCACATTCCTGTTACATTGGTAGCACGTTTTATGATTAGGTTTTCATTAAACAGGTAAGCACATTGCATCATAATCATGGCATCAGCACGTAATTTGGGGATTATGTTTATCGAGGGTATAACAAGTAAGCACGTAGTATTAAAAATTTTTAGCACACGCATAAGCATAACTGATCGTATTCATCAAGGACATGGCGACTGAGCTTTCAAAGTATTGTCGCATGTTTAATGATAATTGGCTCCCATCGTTTTCCGGCCACAATTTCATTATCTTACAAAATGTATCACATTATCAGGGTTACTGGGTCACCCTACCCATGCCTAACAAGTGTATCAGCAAATCTACATTACGTAGTCAGACGTGGTCTTCAAGAGTCTTCACAATCTCGGCTCCTCATTAGTGTCTTTACCCAAATGAAATCCGCATAGTCCAGAAATCAACCATACTGGTGACTGAGATGGAGGAGGAAAGAAAAGTAAATTGTTACCCTGAGTGGAAATCTCCTCGAGCTTGTGTATGCGTCGAAACGTTTGGCTGTTCTGCCGCTTGGCAGTAAAGGAATGAGCATCAAAATCCCGTGTATGGTGTAATGGCAATGGTCGAGAGCGCAACCGGAAACTTGATGTATGTGGCGGATCGAAGTATGCTGGCAATAGACAGGGTGGAGGACGGAGTGTCTTGCATAGACCTTTCAGACAATATGCTGTCTTGTGATGTAGGCACCTAAATCACGTTTTTGGTTATGTAATGTTTTGCATTTGAAGTTGCCCTTTGTGGTGTTAGCTCAAGCTTCAATGTTCTGCGACTCATATCCTCAAACTGCAGTTGATGTTACAGGAGCAACTCATTTCGTGTGTGGCCTCCATAATGTGAGGGATGATAAGGGTCTAAAGTTAGCATAGTGTGTTTATAGGAACCATCAAATTGGCTTATCGAGCGTTGTAGAGGTGAATGTGGCAAGCAGTGTGGCCCGTAGAAAATGCTGCTATGTCAAGAGGATCGTTATGCGGGTGTCGTCCTGGAGCATCTCTCCGGGGTGCGGGCATGTCCTGAAAGAAAGTGATTGGCATGATGGCGCAATGGGCGTCGGTCTTCACAAGGGAAAGGAGCGATGTCAGTGGTTGCGGGTGTAAAAACAAACATCTCAACAAATGAGGAGATTGCCCGATGCAAGTAGATATAAGGGGTGCAATGTCTGGCAGACCAAAAAGAAACAGGACCGTGACCACGTAAAGGTGTAGGTTCAGCAGGCGAAACATCAAGCTGACCCAAATGGTGTAGAAGCTGGCTCGAGTGCAGGCTCTGGGCCGTGTAACGGTGTGGTGAGCATCAGCGGTGAGTGTGGGAACAAAGGTGCATCCATAGGAACTGAAAAAAGGGGCTGAAACAGGAGCCACAGGGGGTGTCACAGGAAACTCGAAGGGTGGGTAATCATTGTCATCGTCTATCCACCCATTTCGGGTGTGCGCGTGTCGAGGACAAACATGGGTCGCAAAAGGTGCATGATCGAACTGCACAAGCACAGGGTCAGGAAGAGGAGCAACAACAGGATCAGCAGGAATGTCAGCAATGTGATGAGCATCAAAAGCATGATCATCCTCCAATAGTGGAGCAACAACATGATGACCATCAACAGGTACATCACCAACCAAAGGAGCAACAGCAGGCGCATCGGCATGATCAGGGTCATGCTCTAATGCGAGGACAGGAGCATCAACTGGCTCAGGGGCCACAACAGGCTCCAAATCATCAAACTCCATCTTGAAATCAACGGGATCGACAAACATAGGGTCAACAGGGGCTACGGGATCCTCCATGGGCTGATCTAGATGAATAAACTCAATGTCATGATCGGGATCAAAGCCCGGTGGGAAAACAGGATCCGGATCGTCACCAACGTCATGACCAAACTCAAAGCTAGGGGCAGGGGCAGGTGCAGCGGATGATGCCATATTAGGGTCCGTGTCGTGCGAATGATGCTGCACTCCCTGCGCATGTGAAGGTGCAGATGCCACAGACTCAAAGGAGTCTGGGACAGGTGAATGGATGGGTGCCTCCTCTGCTGGAGCATCAGCGAGAAGCATCAGCGAGAAGTAGGAGATCACCAGCAGCAATAAGGGCCTCGCCCTCCAAGTCATCCTCGAGTGGGTCCTCATCAAGCAAGTCGACGTCGTCGTCAGCGATTACGTCAAGGGGCATATCAACAATAGGGTAAGCGGCAAGGGGTACAGGGGCGGGGATCACCGAGTGCGGCAAATCCCCAGCGATAGGGCCATCAGCAGGCTTAGCCACGACATCGGGCAGCTCAAATGGCTGGAAATCATCATCGTCCGTGCTGGTAGTATCTGAGGTATACACCTCGTGCTCTGATGAGACTATGTCGTCTGATACTATGGGCATGGGGTCTGTGGTGTCCGACTCTCCAATGCCGGATGAAGGCATGTCGTCTGTAATACAAATACACATATGCACAAATAATCGATCATATAGTCATATAAGCACGTTAATCAACAATAAGCAATCAAATAGTCCTCCTAGTCCCACTAGCCTCCCAGCCTCCCAGACTGACTCCCTAGTCCCACTAGTCAACTCTCCCAGCCTCCCAGACTGACTCCCTAGTCCCACTAGACAATTCTCCCAGCCTCCCAGACTGACTCCCTAGTCCCACTAGACAACTCCCTCAGCCTCCCAGACTGAGCCTCCTAGTCCCACTAGACAACTCCCTCAGCCTCCCAGACTGAGCCTCCTAGTCCCACTAGACCACTACCTCAGCCTCCCAGATTGAGCCATAACTAACAAATAAAATGTGCTCAACTTTTGTTTGTAAAAATATTTTATACTTAGGATCTGGACTTAGTGGATGCAATGTAAAAATTTTTCGTGAGAGCCCTAGTGATCATAGTCTAGACTCGAGAAGGAATCCTAGTTCGCTATGATCAGAGCTCTGATACCAAGCTGTCACACCCTGGCTTTGCGGAAGCGTGGGTTTATTTGATGTGACTTCTTAATACCATAGCTTAATCACAACAAGATATATGAAAATAAAACCATGCAGATCATCCGTTGATTTAAGTTTTAAAATAAAAGTAACACAACATTGTCTTAAAGCGTTGACACATGCAACGGAAATTACAACCTAATAATATAAAAACATTGTTCGAAAGACACAACCACAAACTCAAAATAGACGTAGTTTAAGAACTGTGACTCGTCCAGGTAAAAGCCACAACTCCTAAACTTGGATGATCCCATAACTCATACGCAGCGCGAAAACGTAGCATACCTTGCCAGATCCTTAATTCCCTGAAATACATGTAAGTTGGAAAAATCAACAAAAATGTTGAGCGAGTTCATGTAAAGTGAGTATGTAAAACCTTTGTAAGTATAAAAAGAATCCTTGGTATGTAGCAAATAAGGAAATAAAGAGATCACCAATGGTTTGCAAGGCCATTGATATGTGTGATGTGCAGTAGGAAGACTCAAACCTTGCAGATTTTTGCGTTGGGTACAAAGTCACCCTGAGGTCCGTTCTGATGGGCCTGGGGCTGGGCTCGCTACACCCAGATAGATCTACCGCTACTGTCCCTCGGTCCTATACTGAGGATTAATGGTCTTCAGTTCCCGCCTACCCACTCACATGATCTAAGTAGTAACCCTCCTTACGCTAATCATACCATGTGTAAAAGTACTCATAATCATAGTAACATGTATTTCACCCCCGCAGTTTAAAACTGAAAACAGTTAAGAGAAAAGGGGGACATGAACTCACAGAAGTGCGTCTCTAACAAGTAATCTCCCAGTCAACCTGCTGTGCGACGACCAACACGTACTAACTTCTATTAGACGAACGATCGTGCCTTAGCTTAAGGTTTAATGTCTTTGGGAAATAGTTAGGCAACTATTTCGTAATTACACTTCGTAATTATTTGGTAAATATATTCCTTCCCAAGGATGGGGGTTTTAATACATGTGCGTTCGTATAACTTCGAAATATATTATTAAGTCTCACTTAATAAAATATATTTTATTTCATTTGTCCAAAACATTCTATCTCCAAAATATAAATATTTTTCCAAAAATATTATATTTTATTTCATAAAATTTTCCCAAAATAATACTTTTATCAAAATACGCAAGTAAGGGTATTTTCTGAAAATACATAAGTTACGTTTGTAAAGTTCGTGTGGTAATAATAATAATAATACCGGTGTAACTTAGATATTATGAAGGCGTTTGTATTATTTTGGAGTCGTTACTTTTCAGTGTATGCGAGTTATATTATTTTTACTCTAAAAATAATATTTGTACGGTTCACAAAATAATCATAAAAATTCATACAAGTGCTATTATGAAAAATATATATTCCAAACATATATTTTAGCAAGTTTTATTTGTGAAAATCCCACCTCCGACACTTAGAAGTTTTGTAATAAAATTGTGGCGAAATTTACATTTTGAAAGCAAGTTAAAAATATAGTTATAGACACTTGTCACCAGAAATATTTCCAAGTGTTTATATTTCTGTAAAAATTTCGCCAGAGTTTCCCCTGTAAATGGAGGTGGCCACGCTTACAAGCGCATCATTTTCTTTTCAAAACTCACTCTACAATTTTCTCAACATCAACAAACAATGTTCCAACATCAAACTAGTCAAAATATACATAAATCGCAAACACATGAACTTGTGGGTTATGTAAAAGTGCGTAGTAACCTTCCAATAATTTTAGTAGATCTTTCTATCTTTATAAATGAATCGGTTTCTTGAAAATCTTATTTTTAGAGAAAGTGTAAGTTTACAACTTCTAGCCAAAAGTTACGCACATATTTCTTTGGTAAAACCTTTTGTTACACAAGTGTCTACACACTAGTTTGTTCACAAAAACACCTTTGTTTCAAGAAAGATCCGGCTTCTAAAACATGATTTCATTTTACACTTGGTTCTTCGAAAATACCACTTGTAGATCTTTAGATCTACTAGTTTAGAACTCCATTTCACAAGAAAAATCACTTTTAAACAAGTTCATGTTCGTGGTAATGTTCATCATCTAATCACTTTCATACTTTAACATACACTAGTTCATGTTCCATGAACATGACTTAGCCGGGTTAGATGACGATCCGAACTACTACTAGCACCAAACAACATAAAAGAATCATAACAAAACAAGTTTCAAGAGTTTTACACTAATATTTACTCATTAACCACTATGTTCACCATCTTTACTAGACTTTAAGTTTTGTTCTTGAGTGTTTAAGATTTTTTTCCGACAAATCTCTTATTAACCACTTTAGACAAGATCAATAGGGTGTTTAGAGTCACTTACTACTAGCTCGAGGCTAGGGAAGAAACTAGACGGAAAATGGGTGGTTAATAGCGTTGTGGTGAGGTCCTTGGCAATCCGTAAGCACCGAGACTCCTTATGCGTGATCCTTCACCCTTGAGTGTATGTAAAATAACAAGATTGGAAATGGAAAGTGGTGGTGGGTGTGGCTTGGCTCTCGGCCGAGAATGATGAGAGGAGAGGGTGAGATGAGTTTTGTTGTGAAGTGATGTGAATGAATTTGATTATCCCTTAAGCATATTTATAACCCATTTCATCTCATTTATCCATCATACAATATGTAGCCTAGATTTTGGACAATCAAATATAATATTCAAAAAAAATATGTGGTGTGTGTCCCACAAGGGGACCGATTTCGGTCATGGGGTGGGGTAATTGGGTTGGTTTCTAACTAGATAGTTAGGTTAGTTAGTTTAAGTTAGGATTAAACCAATTTCTAGTGTGTTATGCATTATAGCGGGTGTTAGGGTATTCGGGGACCCTAACTGGCTCAGAAAAAGAAAAACGGTGTCAATGACAATATTTTTTTTATGTCCCGGGTTAAGTCCGGTTGTTCGGTTGGATATTGATCCGTTAAAGTGTCAAACGATGCTTTAAAGTGTCTTTATTATTAATTTTTAGTGACACAAAGAATTCCCGACACTTTGGAAAGCATCTAGTATTATTTTCCCATGTTTTTGCACTTTACTAGTTAGCTTAAATGCTGAATTTTATATTAAAGTGCAGAATTTTGTGTTTAGATCATATTTTTGGCACATCCGGTCACTATAACTTATACCTAGTGACGCAGTTCTACAATTCTCACTTTCCTACACCTCCTACTAGTGTAGTAAACTATTCCTGGCTCATACAGGCCTTAGAGGCAGTGTCTGCCTGGTGCTGGCTATGTCAGCACGTTTACTGGGTTATCCGTTCATTGTGCTACTGTGCTATTGTGCATCAAGTTTGTCACTATAGTTCTGTGTAAATAAATGAAGTGTCAGCAATAAGGTATGATGCATGTATACGCATGTAGCAGAAATCAAGTAGCAGTTTAACCACAATTCTAAGCAAGCACAGTAATTAAGCACTAATTAAATATTAATTAATTCATACGGATACCTGAAATTTTTAGGGTTGTCACAGTCGTAAAGGATATGGAGATGCTATCCTATCCCTATGTTGATGCTTTGTCCCAAATGGTGGATCAGCCTATCTCTGAGCTTGAAGTTGTTGAGCCCGAAGATCTGAACAAAAAAATATGTGAGTAGGTACTACCGTTGCTTCTTCTAAGAGAGCCTTGTTCGATACTAGTGATGTGGAAGGTGGTGATGCTGGACCTTCGTCGAAAAAGCTAAATGGGGGGGGGGGGTTAGAGCACGGTCCTCCCAACCGCCGGAGTGATCCCACTCCGGGAGCCGCTACCCGACCAAGCTAGCTCCGCGGTGAATTCCCCTTGCCGAGTTCTTACCCTGGGCGACATATGCCACTCCCAAGACTTGAACCCGGTTCCTCTAGGAAGAGGTGGGTGTCGGTGGCCAACTGGGTTACCCTAGTTGGTTAAAATATGAGCGAGGAGCCGGAAAAAGTTTCTTTAATGTCCATTCCTATCGATGTTGCTCCGCTATCTTTCGCAAGAGTCGAGACTACTCCTATTCCCGTTAAAGACTAAGGTCTGGATGGCTTGGATGACTTGGATGGTTTGTATGATGAACTTCCTGGGTCGTCTGCCGCTCCTTTGGGTGAAGCAGCTGGTGATGTGTCACACCCTGACTTTTGCGGAAGCGTGATTATTGGTGTGACTTCTTAATACCATTGCATATGATCATAACAACACTATATGATAAACCAGTAGATGTACCTCCATTAATTTAAGTTTAAAAGTAGTACAACATACTTGTCTGAAATGACGAGACCAATTTCAAGTTACCAACCATAACATGTTGTAAGGAGTTCAAAAAGACTCAACAAAAGATTTTTAAAACAACCCCGAGTTTAGGACCACGTATCTCGTCCAGGATTAAGATACGCCTCCTAAGCCCTAATGACTTGGATGACATCTTTATTCACAACGCAGCTTAAAAACTCCAACGCCCGCCAGATCCATTTACTAATTCCCTGAAATACATGTAGTTTGAAAAATCAACAAAAGTTGAGCGAGTTCATGTGTAAGTAAGTATGTATTAACCTTTGTAAAAATGTCTGTATGTATGAAAATCCCTGGTATATAGCAATAAGGAAAAACCATCATTGGGTTGCAAAGCCAATGATAAGTGTGAAGTGATGCAGGAAGACTCAACCCTAGCGGATTTATGCGTCGGGCACTTAGTCATCTCATGGTCCACTCAGCGGACTCAGGAGTGGGGCTCGCTACACCCAAATAGATCTATCACTAATGTCCCTCGGTCCTACAACGAGGATTAATGGCCTTAAGTGTCATGCCCACCACTCACATGTTTGCGTAGTAAAAACCCTCCTTAAGCTAACCATACCATGTAAATAAATGTCTGTAATGTCTGTAAATGTTTGTAACATGTATTTCACCCCCGCGGTGTAAAACTGAAAATAGTTAAGAGAAAAGGGGGACATGAACTCACAGTATTGCGTCTTCGGTACTCGTAACCCAAATCTCTCCAGCAAACACGACTACCTACAATGGTCTAACGTATATTAGACGAACGGGTCGTGCCTTGTCTTAGTATTTATGTCTTTGTGTTACGTTTCTTATATTATTGCGAGTGATAATTATTTGTCAAAATAATCAATATTTCAACTTAATCATATGTCGTGTTGGAATATTTGTTCATTCCATATTCTAGTGTCCATACTTCTAAAGTATCTTATATACGCGTTTCCTTCCCAAGGATGGGATGCCGGAAATATATATTTAACCATATTCATGTATGAAACCAACCTCCGATACTTTGTATTTTGTGATAAATATTATGACGAGTTTTATTTTTGAAAACAAAATCTAAAGTATACTAGTAAACACCCGTCTCAAAAATATTTATTAAGAGTTAGGATTTTCGGAAAATTTCATCATAGTCTCCTTTGTAAACGGAGGTGTCCATGCTTAATTAGCATATCATTTTCTTTTACATATATCCAATAGTTCATTTTCAATAACCAAACCGACATATCGACAAACAAAACGTTACATACTTCATTTCAGCTTTATTACTCGAAACCGGACTGTTTTCGAGGATTTTTATAAAATAGTTATCCTTTTCCCAAAATTACCAAATTTTTACAGAATGTCACCTATGTTCCAAAATTTATTGTGTAAAAATATCAAAGTCCAGTTCGTTACCCATATTTTACAAAAAAATCATTTTCTCGACTGCAATCAGATTTGTTACTTTCTGATTGCAGTTTACGGAAATATTCACTAAAAATTAACCGTAAGTCCGTTTGACGAAATTCCAGTTGGAGGGTCGTCCTGAAAATGGTGTCCATCTACTGTAAAAATTCCATGAGTCGGTTTCACTCAGGTTTCAGGTTATGACTTTGAAAACAACACACTTTTTCTGCAGTAAAAATGCAGCTTGAGCTGCTGTCCAAAAATAGTCTTTTAAAAATAGTAAACGGTCTCGAAAAATTATGATTCCAGTGCCATTTGTTTAGTTATTCCAAAATATTCATTTTAGGCTTCAGAAAATCCGTTTTTCGATTTAAAATGATCCTATTACAGCCTGTTGAAGTTGGCTGGAAATCCAACTCAGCAAGCTGTTTACATTGTAGAAGTGACTAAAAGTGCATAAACGAAGATCCTAACCATGGTTTATTGATGAACAAATGTTAAAACTTCAATCATGCTTTAACCCACCCTAAACCATTCAGATTTCAACCTCACACAACCTTTTTATATATGGTTTTTAGACAGAAATTTAAGTTCACATTTTAGTGTTTAAGCTTTTGTGTGTGATGAACATTCAACAAATCGTAACAAGAATCAAGGTGGAACAAGAGTATGAAGAGACTTACTACTAGCACAAGGCTAGGGTTGTAATCTTAGGACAAGATGATGGTGAAATGTTGGTGACAAATCTTGAATCAAACTTCCTTGGAAGCCCTTCAATCTTACACTTCTATGGAGGAACTTCACACTTGAAGGAGAGCTTGTTGGAGAAGAAAATGGAGGATGTGAAGAATGATGGTGGTGATTTCGGTTACGGAGAGAGGGGGGGGGGGGTATAGTGTAATTTTTTTGGTAATTAGTAGGTAATTATTAGAAGGTTAAGGGTATTTACAAGTATAGTGGGTGTATGTCATGTTTACATGGTGCATGGGGATTTTTGTGACCATAATTTATTTAAAATGATAAAATAATATTTCTAACAATATTTTCATGTCTCGGGTAACGTCTGGTTGTTCGGTTTCGCATCGTTCCGTTAAAGCGTTTAATTGTCCCGTAAGGCGTCTTTTGTGCATCTTTTTGTAACGAAAATAATTCCAACACTTAGGAAAGTGTCCAGGACCATTTAGTCAATACTCTGTATAATATGAGTGTGTTAAAAGCTTAATTGTTACTGAAAATGCGGAATTCTGTATTTAAATTGCGTTTTAGGCACTTTCCGGCACTCAAACTATCACCTAGTGACATAGTCTTATGGTCCTCGCTTCCCTACACTCCATACTGGTGTAGTGTTTTATCCCTGGCCCATACTAGCCTAAAAATAGTATCTGTCTAAGTGCTGGCATTGTCAGCATGTGTCTGAGTTGTTCGCTCACTGTACTAACTGTGCCTTGTGCATCAGGTTTGTCACTAAGAGTCTGTATGAAATAATTGAAGTGACTGTATGTAAAGAATGCACATGTATGTATATAACATAAATCAGTAAGTAGTTTAAAGCGTCAGATGTAATCAAGCACAGTCATTAAGCTCATAATTAAAATTAATTAATTGTACGAATGCATGCAAAATTGACGGTTGTCACATTCTCCCCCCGTTAAGAAAATTTCGTCCTCGAAATTTGTACTACCTTAACTCCTTAGGGTTTCATTATGTATGTATGCATATGAATAGCACCGAGGTAGATAATCACCAAATCAAATCAAACCCTATTCACATCAAGTGAGTCCAAGAATATATATAATATCACGAATTAAAAGGTATGTGCTTTTAGCATTTGGTGTCGAAGGTACAAGGCATATCGACGCATAGTCTAGTGTAATCCAGTTAACAGGGGTTCCACAAAAGAGGAGTTTTGTCCGATAGGATTCTCAAATGATTGGTCGTAGTATGCAAATTTTCACAAACCATAGCATCCGCTATATGAACTCAAAATCAACAACTTGGAGATGAAAATGACCTGTCAACTTTCAAATAAATAAATGGTAAGGATTTGTGTGTTGACATTCTCGAATTGCGAATATACACTGAATGAAATACAAGTGAATCTGGTGTATCATTGTCTTGATTCGTAGTTGCATCAGGAATGTTTGAATGACTTAGTTCAAACAAAAGTATATGTAGTTTTGGTGAAACAGTTGACCATGATTAGCACAAGATAATGACACCACAGGGTGTCGTAATGACGAGATTCAATAATGGTGGTGACTAAACAAGTTTACCGTGCCTGAATTCAAATGAAAGTGTACAAAGACAACCCGAAGGTTTGATTTACACAATGTCGTAAAGTTTCCAGTTGAACAAAGAATATCAAAGAGCCACTGTTTTTGATCGAAGGTGAAAAAGTATTAAATACCACAAGGTATTCGATTAGTCAATGAAAGTATCGTCAGGAGGTACATTGGGCTTATGAGATGAATCTATGTACCATTGCCTTAACACACAACTGTGTTGAGACTGCTTTAATCATGATAAACAAAACGGATTTAGTGCAAGTCAATAAATAATCAAATCCGTGTATGAGGTGCGTAACGAACTTAGCGCAAGCTTCAATTCTATGAAAGTATCACCGCAAGGTATCGAAATCAACAAATGATTTAGTGGAGTCGTAGGCCAATCGAGTCCACTATGTCTCGAAACAAAAGAACCTTTGCAAGAATATTTGAATGTGATGTTCCCAATACATCACATGGCGTCTTAAATCAAAACATGTGAAATGGATAAGTTCAAGCAATTGAACTTATTTTCAGCATAACCCGACAATAAACGTATGTACCAATAAGGGAAATCTCAGCATGGTTACAAAAATAAACCATGAATGTATCTTGAAACAAAAGAAGTTTTCGAGAAAGTGTGTTGACTTGATAGAAAAAGAGTCAACCGTTACAATAATGTAGGCCATTCGAATCACAAACCAGTAGTTAGATTTAGCAACATAATATTCGAATTTCAATGAAGCGTTCGAAATGAAACCGTATGCGTAGCAAATGGTGCACGCGTAATATATGAGTTTCCAGGTGATGAAACAATGAGTATGAGGTAATGACCATGTATCGAAGTAAATGTGTGTTCGCTCTTAGCGAAGAAAATCAAAGCCATGCAACTACTTTAAGGGGAGTAGAGATGCAAACATCTACTCGGCTTGAAGCAAAAGTGAAGATTTTAACGAAAGAATTTCAAGTACTTTCTGTTCTGTTAACTGAAATGGCATATATGTCAGGTTAATAGTGTTCGATTGAGTTAACAGATATGGTGTCTAAGTAACAACCTTTACAAGTTTGGACCTGGGTTCCCAAGGGTTCTAAGCATATGTTTTCTAGATCCTCAAGGTTTCGTATTCTGTGTAACTCGGTTTTGTGCATTGTGTAGGAAACACCATCTTTGTGTACGTTTAAAAACAAGTTATTGTCCCACAATTTCCCCCGGTATGCTTTCTTCCTGAATTCATCGCTAACGACACTCGATCATCAATCAGTCGTGTAATAGTAGTTGGATCCTCACAGTTAGTTAAGTAAGAAATTTGTTAATTCTCAGCAAGAGTTACTGACTCTTGTGGGTTAGCTCGTTCGGCTCTTGATGGTCGATGCCTATTTGAAAATTACGTCCTCCTTTTTGATGAGCAGAAATCTGGGTTACCCGAAAGGGAATTTTTGGTCTGTTATCTTCCTTCTCCATCAACTTCTGAGGTCGCACTGCCAATTCTTGCATCTCCGGGGTGTAAGTCGCTAAAGTGCATCGACTACAGGCGCAACGCCTGGAATCAAATCGATGCGAAGATTCGTCTTGTCGTTGAGGGGATAATTCTGGCAATTCTTCAGGGTAGACTTCAGGATATTTCCTTATCACATGAATATCTTCGAGTTTTGGTCCTTCGGCTCCCTTGTCCCCGACATGAGCCAAGAAAACAACACATCCTTTACGCGATAACTTTTGGGCCTCCCCGCAATTAGTAATTTGTAGGGGCGTATCCTACTTCATGAGCCACGGTCGTTTCTTCGTTTGCCATTGTGATGCGGTTATCAATCTCCGCTCGAACACTCGGCAGTTGATCCATTCCAATTACCTTGTCGAAGCTTATCAACTCAACTGGCAGTAGATCAAGCGTAAATTCACGCTCTCCGGGTTCTATCTTGCCGTTTCTAGTCACTGCGTTGACTTCCACTAGCTTCACCTAGCTAGTCCCATCAAGTGCAAGTTATCTAACTTACGTGCTACTATATCAGTACACTCTCGAACTCTAGAGATGCGAAACCGAAAATTTGCAACAGTATTTGGCAACACAGATGCATAACGTTGAGTGATATTGGACGTACCGATATCCCTGCTTGGATTCCTGGTGTGCTCCCTAGCTCTGCTACTGAGCTTTTATCCTCGTGCCTGATTCTTCTTAGGGCAGTATCTTCTGAAATGCTTCTTGCTCCCACAGTTAAGACAACCTTGAGCACGTTTTTGTCTGTCACTTGTCCTGCCTGGATAATCGTCACTTTCGTTGCTCCCTCCATGATTCTTGCTTCCATCTTGGCCTCCATTCCTACTTTCAGTAACTTGCCTACAAGTTTCCTTAGGATGCCCTCTCTTGCCACAGTTATCACATTTCCCATATTTACATCGCCCGACATGATAGCGTAAACAATTGTCGCACTTAGCGAGAATACCCATGTAGTCCTTTCCCCTTTTGGCCTTTTTCTTGTTAGTTGCCTGAGTAATCTTCTTGAAATTTGCGGTCTTTCTCTTATTATCCCCAGATGACTCTATAGGAGTCTCTTTTTTCTCGTCCGTAGTGGAAAATTTTCCTAGTCTAATCGCTTCTTCAGTGAGCACCACGCTTGTGTTGATAGCCTCGGTGATCGTTGAAGGTTTAGATGTTGTTACCAGGCTTAGAATTTGAGGTGCCAATCCCCCTATGAAACGTTCAATCTTCCTAGGTTCCGGTTCCACCAAACGCGAAGCAACTTGTGATAATTCGCCAAATCTCTGCACATATTCGGCTATCTTTGGACCTTCCATTTTCAAGTTCCACAGTTCAGTCTCCAACTTCTGCACTTCTGCCCTTGAGCAATATCTCTTACGCATCAGTTCTTTCAGTTCGTCCCACGTCAAAGCATACGCGGCGGTCTCGCCCATTGTCTGAACATGAAGGTTCCACCATGACAGAGCCCCATCTACAAATAGCCCAGCTATGTACGTGACCTGGTGCCCTGGGGCACATTTGCTCAATCTTAAGACAGAATCCGTTTTCTCAACCCAGCGTACGAAGGCTAAGGCACCCCCAGTGCCGTCAAATTCCCGAGGTTTATGGTCTAAGAACTGCTTGTAGGTGCAGCCTTCGCTGTGTTCAGAGCGAAGGGCCTCGAGCTGTGCAATGGGCCGTGAGATGCGCACTTGTAGTTCTGCCGCTGGCGGAAGGTTGTTGGCATTGACGTTCCCTTGTGCCGACATCTTCTCAGAAGAAGATTAGTTAAGTCAGGTTATATTTGTTCAGGGGACGCGTTTAGTTGTTTAGTGGTCATATGTACATACACACAATAGGTTATCATACCAACCAATCAAGCAATAGCATAATCATAGCATAACCAAGCAATTTGGTAATTATGTTTAACGAGAGCATAGCAAGTAAGCACGTAGCGTTAAAATTATAGCACACACATATAGATCAATAAAGTGCTTAACGAAGACATAGCGTCTGAGCTTTCGCTGGTCATTGGCCACAACGTATTGTCGCATGTTTTATGATAATTGGGCTCTCATTATTCTCCGACCACAATTGTATCGTCTTTCAAAATGTATCACATCAAAGGGGGACACAGGGTCACCCTACCCTTGTCCAACAAGTATATCAGTGTCTCAAAATCACATAGTCTGAAATGGCCTTTAAAAGTCTCCACAATCCCGGCTTATCATTAATGTCTTTACCCAAATGTAATGCAATCCGCAAAATCCAGAAATCAATTATATTAGTGACTGGGGTGGAGTGGGAAAGAAAAGTAAATCGTTAACATGCGTGAATTCCTCCGCGAGCTTGTATATACGTTGAAGTAATTAATTGATCTGTTGCTTTACCGTAAAGAAACGAGCCTTAATAACCAAGAAGGTGTAATAGCAGCAGGTGAGTGTGCCAAAGGAGGCAGTGATGAATGTGGAGGATCAAAGTATACTGGCAATAGACAGGGTGGAGGACGTGGTGTCAGCTCAAGCTCCAACGTTCTGCGAGTCATATCCTCAAACTGTAGCTGTGTAGTCTCCATAGTGTGAGGGTCTAAAATTAGCATAGTGTATTATAGGGACCATCGAAATGGCTCGTCCAGCGCTGTCGGGTTGAAAGTAGCAACAGCGCGGCCTGTGAGGTCATAGAAAATGTTGTAGCAGCAATAGGGATCGTTAGGCGGGTGCCATCCTGGAGTACCTTTCTGTGGTGTGGGTAAGTCCTAAGAGGAAGCGATAGGCATGCTGATGCAATGGACGTCGGTCTCCATAGGAGAGAAGGAGCAATCATCATCGGTTGTGGGTGCAAAAACAAACGTCTCAACCAATAAGGGGATCGTCAGGTGCAGGTACTGGGTTAGATATAAGAGGTGCAATGTCTGGTAAACCAAAAGGAAACAGGGTTATGATCAATCAAGAGTGCAGGATCAGCCGGCGCAACATCAAGTTGTCCCACAAAGGTGCAGAAGCTAGCTCAGGGGCAGTCCCTGGGTCGTGTAACAGTGTGGTGCCTCGAGCAAGTGATAGTGCAGCAGTCATAACGACGTCGTCGTCTGTGTCAGTAGTAGAAGGTTGCAATCCGGCCATCTATAGGGCTGTAAATGTCACAGACTCAGAGGAGTCTGAAATCGTGTGTATTCCAGGCGCAGAGGATAGCCTGATAACAGAGGTCTCAAATGTGAAATTTGTAATAACGTTCTCGTCTAACTTTCCATCACCATGGATGTCGTCAGGAGGACCATCAATAGTCATGTCGACGCCATCGGTTATTCATCAAGTAGCCTACCTTCGGAAGGAATATCCACAGGGGGCGTATTGTCGAGGTTCGAAACCATGGTGTGTTCACCATCGGGGTGACCAGTGATGAAGTGGTCATGGACTGAAATAAGAGTAATAGGAGGATTCTTGTCGGAGAAGCCTTCAGCAAGGATAAATCATCCCAAAATCTGGTAGCGCGGGCTGTTGTAAGTCGTCCTTGCCCTTGGTCAGCATATCAGGATCACTCTCAGTATCTGACGTAAATATCTCCAGCGCAAGTGCAGTCTCATTATTTGTGGCGGCGGCCATAGGGTCATCAATGTTTGACAACCCGCTTTTTGATCAAGGCGACATGTGTATCGGTGCATGGTAGTCATAGTATGTATTTCCATAGTAATTACTATCAGTTAGCGTATGCAAACAGTTTCCACATATGCACGTTTATCAATAATCAGCAATTAAGCATGTATGTGATAACAATGTAAGCAAGTAATCATCCTAGTCTTCCCTAGACTATCCCACCCAGTCTCTTAGACTGAACTCCCTAGTCTCTCAGACTAACTCCCTTGTCTCTAAGACCAACTCCCTGGTCTCTAAGACCAACTTCCCCAGTCTCTAGGACTAAATCCCTGGTCTCTAAGACCAAACCTCCCAGTCTCTAAGACTAAATCCCTGGTCTCTAAGACCAAACCTCCCAGTCTCTAAGACTAAATCCCTTGTCTCTAAGACCAAACCTCCCAGTCTCTATGACTAAATTTTTCCCCAGCCTCTAAGACTGAACCTCCCCAATCTCTAAGATTGAACCCCTCAGTCTCTAAGACTGAACCTCCCCAATCTCTAAGATTGAACCCCTCAGTCTCTAAGACTGAACCTCCCCAGCCTCTAAGGCTGAACCACCCTCAATCTCTAAGATTGAATCCCTCAGTCTCTAAGACTGAACCTCCCTCAGCCTCTAAGGCTGAATTATAAACATATATTTTGGAATGTGTATTTGTGCCTTTTGTTTGTAAAAATGTTTGTTCCCTGGATCTGGGCGTTTTGTGTATGCAATGAAAACATGTTTGTAAAAGCGTTTTCGTGAGAGCCCTATTGATCGTAGTCTAGACTCGAGAATGAATCCTAGTTCGCTACGATCGAAGCTCTGATACCAAGCTGTCACACCCTGACTTTTGCGGAAGCGTGGTTATTGGTGTGACTTCTTAATACTTTTGCGGAAGCGTGATTATTGGTGTGACTTATTAAAGTGCAGAATTTTGTGTTTAGATCATATTTTTGGCACATCCGGTCACTATAACTTATACCTAGTGACGCAGTTCTACAATTCTCACTTTCCTACACCTCCTACTAGTGTAGTAAACTATTCCTGGCTCATACAGGCCTTAGAGGCAGTGTCTGCCTGGTGCTGGCTATGTCAGCACGTTTACTGGGTTATCCGTTCATTGTGCTACTGTGCTATTGTGCATCAAGTTTGTCACTATAGTTCTGTGTAAATAAATGAAGTGTCAGCAATAAGGTATGATGCATGTATACGCATGTAGCAGAAATCAAGTAGCAGTTTAACCACAATTCTAAGCAAGCACAGTAATTAAGCACTAATTAAATATTAATTAATTCATACGGATACCTGAAATTTTTAGGGTTGTCACAGTCGTAAAGGATATGGAGATGCTATCCTATCCCTATGTTGATGCCTTGTCCCAAATGGTGGATCAGCCTATCTCTGAGCTTGAAGTTGTTGAGCCCGAAGATCTGAACAAAAAAAATATGTGAGTAGGTACTACCGTTGCTTCTTCTAAGAGAGCCTTGTTCGATACTAGTGATGTGGAAGGTGGTGATGCTGGACCTTCGTCGAAAAAGCTAAATGGGGGGGGGGGGGTAGAGCACGGTCCTCCCAACCGCCGGAGTGATCCCACTCCGGGAGCCGCTACCCGACCAAGCTAGCTCCGCGGTGAATTCCCCTTGCTGAGTTCTTACCCTGGGCGACATATGCCACTCCCAAGACTTGAACCCGGTTCCTCTAGGAAGAGGTGGGTGTCGGTGGCCAACTGGGTTACCCTAGTTGGTTAAAATATGAGCAAGGAGCCGGAAAAAGTTTCTTTAATGTCCATTCCTATCGATGTTGCTCCGCTATCTTTCGCAAGAGTCGAGACTACTCCTATTCTCGTTAAAGACTAAGGTCTGGATGGCTTGGATGACTTGGATGGTTTGTATGATGAACTTCCTGGGTCGTCTGCCGCTCCTTTGGGTGAAGCAGCTGGTGATGTGTCACACCCTGACTTTTGCGGAAGCGTGATTATTGGTGTGACTTCTTAATACCATTGCATATGATCATAACAACACTATATGATAAACCAGTAGATGTACATCCATTAATTTAAGTTTAAAAGTAGTACAACATACTTGTCTGAAATGACGAGACCAATTTCAAGTTACCAACCATAACATGTTGTAAGAAGTTCAAAAAGACTCAACAAAAGATTTTTAAAACAACCCCGAGTTTAGGACTACGTATCTCGTCCAGGATTAAGATACGCCTCCTAAGCCCTAATGACTTGGATGACATCTTTATTCACAACGCAGCTTAAAAACTCCAACGCCCGCCAGATCCATTTACTAATTCCCTGAAATACATGTAGTTTGAAAAATCAACAAAAGTTGAGCGAGTTCATTTGTAAGTAAGTATGTATAAACCTTTGTAAAAATGTCTGTATGTATGAAAATCCCTGGTATGTAGCAATAAGGAAAAACCATCATTGGGTTGCAAAGCCAATGATAAGTGTGAAGTGATGCAGGAAGACTCAACCCTAGCGGATTTGTGCGTCGGGCACTTAGTCATCTCATGGTCCACTCAGCGGACTCAGGAGTGGGGCTCGCTACACCCAAATAGATCTATCACTAATGTCCCTCGGTCCTACAACGAGGATTAATGGCCTTAAGTGTCATGCCCACCACTCACATGTTCGCGTAGTAAAAACCCTCCTTAAGCTAACCATACCATGTAAATAAATGTCTGTAATATCTGTAAATGTCTGTAAATGTTTGTAACATGTATTTCACCCCCGAGGTGTAAAACTGAAAATAGTTAAGAGAAAAGGGGGACATGAACTCACAGTATTGCGTCTTCGGTACTCGTAACCCAAATCACTCCAGCAAACACGACTACCTAGAATGGTCTAACGTCTATTAGACGAACGGGTCGTGCCTTGTCTTAGTATTTATGTCTTTGTGTTACGTTTCTTATATTATTTCGAGTGATAATTATTTGTCAAAATAATCAATATTTCAACTTAATCATATGTCGTGTTGGAATATTTGTTCATTCCATATTCTAGTGTCCATACTTCTAAAGTATCTTATATACGCGTTTCCTTCCCAAGGATGGGATGCCGGAAATATATATTTAACCATATTCATGTATGAAACCAACCTCCGATACTTTGTATTTTGTGATAAATATTATGACGAGTTTTATTTTTGAAAACAAAATCTAAGTATACTAGTAAACAACCGTCTCAAAAATATTTATTAAGAGTTAGGATTTTCGGAAAATTTCGTCATAGTCTCCTTTGTAAACGGAGGTGTCCATGCTTAATTAGCATATCATTTTCTTTTACATATATCCAATAGTTCATTTTCAATAACCAAACCGACATAACGACAAACAAAACGTTACATACTTCATTTCAGCTTTATTACTCGAAACCGGACTGTTTTCTAGGATTTTTATAAAATAGTTATCCTTTTCCAAAAATTACCAAATTTTTACAGAATGTCAATATGTTCCAAAATTTATTGTGTAAAAATATCAAAGTCCAGTTCGTTACCCATATTTTATAAAAAATCATTTTCTCGACTGCAATCAGATTTGTTACTTTCTGATTGCAGTTTACGGAAATATTCACTAAAAATTAACCGTAAGTCCGTTTGACGAAATTCCAGTTGGAGGGTCGTTCTGACAATGGTGTCCATCTACTGTAAAAATTCCATGAGTCGGTTTCACTCAGGTTTCAGGTTATGACTTTGAAAACAACACACTTTTTCTGCAGTAAAAATGCAGCTTGAACTGCTGTCCAAAAATAGTCTTTTAAAAATAGTAAACGGTCTCGAAAAATTATGATTCCAGTGCCATTTGTTTAGTTATTCCAAAATACTCATTTTAGGCTTCAGAAAATCCGTTTTTCGATTTAAAATGATCCTATTACAGCCTGTTGAAGTTGGCTGGAAATCCAACTCAGCAAGCTGTTTACATTGTAGAAGTGACTAAAAGTGCATAAACGAAGATCCTAACCATGGTTTATTGATGAACAAATGTTAAAACTTCAATCATGCTTTAACCCACCCTAAACCATTCAGATTTCAACCTCACACAACCTTTTTATATATGGTTTTTAGACAGAAATTTAAGTTCACATTTTAGTGTTTAAGCTTTTGTGTGTGATGAACATTCAACAAATCGTAACAAGAATCAAGGTGGAACAAGAGTATGAAGGGACTTACTACTAGCACAAGGCTAGGGCTGTAATCTTAGGACAAGATGATGGTGAAATGTTGGTGACAAATCTTGAATCAAACTTCCTTGGAAGCCCTTCAATCTTACACTTCTATGGAGGAAATTCACACTTGAAGGAGAGCTTGTTGGAGAAGAAAATGGAGGATGTGAAGAATGATGGTGGTGATTTCGGTTATGGAGAGAGGGGAGGGGGGTATAGTGTAATTTTTTTGGTAATTAGTAGGTAATTATCAGAAGGTTAAGGGTATTTACAAGTATAGTGGGTGTATGTCATGTTTACATGGTGCATGGGGATTTTTGTGACCATAATTTATTTAAAATGATAAAATAATATTTCTAACAATATTTTCATGTCTCGGGTAACGTCTGGTTGTTCGGTTTCGCATCGTTCCGTTAAAGCGTTTAATTGTCCCGTAAGGCGTCTTTTGTGCATCTTTTTGTAACGAAAATAATTCCAACACTTAGGAAAGTGTCCAGGACCATTTAGTCAATACTCTGTATAATATGAGTGTGTTAAAAGCTTAACTGTTACTGAAAATGCGGAATTCTGTATTTAAATTGCGTTTTAGGCACTTTCCGGCACTCAAACTATCACCTAGTGACATAGTCTTATGGTCCTCGCTTCCCTACACTCCATACTGGTGTAGTGTTTTATCCCTGGCCCATACTGGCCTAAAAATAGTATCTGTCTAAGTGCTGGCATTGTCAGCATGTCTCTGAGTTATTCGCTCACTGTACTAACTGTGCCTTGTGCATCAGGTTTGTCACTAAGAGTCTGTATGAAATAATTGAAGTGACTGTATGTAAAGAATGCACATGTATGTATATAACATAAATCAGTAAGCAGTTTAAAGCGTCAGATGTAATCAAGCACAGTCATTAAGCTCATAATTAAAATTAATTAATTGTACGGATGCATGCAAAATTGACGGTTGTCACATGATGAAGGTGTTGGGGGATCAAGCTCTAGTTGAAGGTTATGTTGGCGTTTCTTCATGTCTTTTGTTGTTGTTTAAAGACTTAATAGTTGTTGTGTTAACTTTCTGTTGCTTTAGGCCTTGTGTGAAGGCGTGTTAGTTTCTATGCCCCTTAAGGGCTTTTAGTTGTATGAACATTGTTACTTTTTAATGGAATAGAAACTACCCGCTAGGTGTTTAGCTTCTTTAAGCGTGTGCAGGTGATCCAGAAGACTACTGAATGTCAACATGAAGAACGGAGCAGCCTGGCACGGGAGGCAGATTCCTGTGGATGAAAAACAAGAAGTTTGTTTGTTAATAATAATACATAAATAAAAAATGAAAAGAAATAAAAAATAGAAAAACATAAAATTGTTAAAAATTCAAAAATTTTGAAAAACTATGTTGATGGAATACGCCGAAATCCTCACGGCTGAACAAACATGATTAATTTCACAAGTGTTGAAAATGGTTTTAACATTGTTAAAAATCGATGTGTTGTAAATCATGGGGGTACTGTATGCAAAACAGAGCATGTGATTGCAGAAAATAGATGGCGAGATAAAGCTATCTACATCGGTTATCAAAATTTCCTTAAATATTTTGGATTTTAGGGGGAGTAAAATTTTGAAAATACAAAAACATTTGAAAATTTGAAAACAACAAAAACATGAGAAAATGCAAAAGAGTTTTTGTGTAAAAAAGAGGAAATGATAGTACATCAATAGACAGTCACAGCATGCTAAAGAAATGGAAAGTCAAATGTGATAAACGGTCTCACTGATGATATGCCAGTAGGTTTTTACACACTTAGTAAATTGATTTTGAGATATAAACCTAAATATCAATTACTTTCTTATCTCGTGGGGAACATCTCTCGGATATATGGACTTAGTACTCCGAAATTTCGTTTGAGAGATTGCCTGATTCTGAGATATTAGGTCTTTATACTTATTGATATCTGGGGTATTATACTTGGTCTTCTGATTTTGTGTCAGCAATGGCCTAGACCTTGTACAATACTTTGTGTGCTTAAAAACATTCCCTCTGCATAAAAATTGAGAAAACATCGAAAGATATATATCAAGTGCAATTGTAAAGAAGATTCCTAAGTGGAACACACCTAAAGTCGAGCCTTCATCTCTTTGACTGAACGGTAGTTCATATCTGAGCTCTCAAGGTCTCGTACTAACCTAGAGTACAGATATCAATACAGTATATTCACTTGTAAGACTGAATGTAGGGAATCTTGATACGAGAGTATATTATGAGGTGGGACACGCGAATAAGTTTAAGTTTTTAAAATACTTAATCTCGTATCTTGAATCAGTTGAAGTTTGTGTGAAAATTTAAGTGGATCAGTATACTGACAATCTAAGTGAATCGTTTAGAGCTTAAAGTCTAAAAAGGTCAACGGTGCTAGTGATTTATCATAAACTGATATGATCCTCTGACACGAACTCAAACAAAAATATGTCTGTAAATATTTGTTTACTGCATTTCTTTAAAGAAAAATTACAAAAAGATTTTCAGGGAGTTTTAGCATAAACTTTGTAAAATACAAAAAGATTTTGTTTCTATTTTATTTTTGACAACTGATCTTGGAAAGCTGAGTTTCAAAATCTGAGTATGCTGATCGTGTCTCTAAAAATAAACAAGATCATTAATTTGAAACTTGCGGTTTTTAAAATGAAAAATCAAAAACAGTTTGTGGAATCTCCGAGGTCATTAAGTTGGACTTGGAAGATAATCTTTACAAAACCTCACAGATAATCATCATTTAAAAAGTATTTGGTAGTTGGATGCTTAACTGTCACATATAGAGTTATTTGATAGAGGGAGAGAGCCAGTATGCAATCCTGGAGTTTTAAAACTATCAAATGGTTTTCATAGAGCTAGGTTTTGATACTGAGATATAATAATCTTTAAATTGTTAAATATTTGAAAGCCAGATTACGATCCTGATAGCTGAGGCTAAAGGGGAGTCTGAAGACAAGCTCAAAGCAATTGGGAGCTTGTAGAGATAGAAGTAGGTGACGATCCTGAAAAGCCGTCAGAAGCTTAAAGAAAGGGGGAGCCTGGAGAAAGAGTCAACTGAAAGGAGCTGCTGAAGCAGAACGCAAATTTAAGAGGAGTTTGTTAGACCAAGAGGGAGTCTGGGATACTGAAGATGTCAAAGCTTCTGAAAGACTCGAAGAGAGAAAGATAAAGCTACGAGATTGACTGCAACAATATCCAAGAGGCAGTCTGTGAGTGCAGTATGTCTATCGCTTCCGTCAATCACGTATCATAGCCGAAAAATGTTCAAGACATGGTTTAGAACTGTTATTATATGTTAAATAATGTCCATTCGTAGTTTGGAGTCCATCCTCACGAAATGGAGTCTATCCTCACGAAGGAGAGTCCATCCTCACAAATGGAACATGGGCATGTTGGAAACGATGGACATCCTCTATAAATAGGAGTCATGTCTTAACATTTGAGAATTTTTGCCAACTTGAAGGCTTATTGTTTCAAGGTTTGTACACTGTTACATCATCAATAGAAACAACAATTATAATTACATTCTTGTGTATGATCCACTCTTGTACACAGATTCCGTACGTGATACGAGATATTCGCAGTCATTGGTGTTACGAATTCGATCCAAAACGAATCCACACGCATGCATGCATGACACCCTATCAATAATAGACATGATTGTCGTCACTTCTAATTCCAATTAAAATGCCATGCAAGGTAGCCAAAGAAGCATTCCTCACCATCTGCACTTATCTTCGCGACTCGTAATAATCACTTGTACATTTCTCCTGCAAGGCCTCCCTGGCTTGCTATTCGTATCACTCTTCGTTAGTTGCTATAAAGTGACCTTTCGCAAGTGCTAGCATGCTGAGCTTCACATGAAGACTCAATTCGTAGAAACCAATTGTCTTTTTTTTTTCTATATTGTCATTACCGATATTGCTTACCTTGTCACCGATAACATCGTTGGAACCGTCAAATTTTGTAATTGTTGTTCGCTTGCTGACACTTCTTCTATATGCCACTGGTAACTCCAATAGTCACGCCGATGTTGTCTCTAAACTTAAGAACCTGAGCTCTTCCTGATAGATCATCACAATCCCTAGTACCGGAAGTAGGACCTACCATGTCTAAAATCGGCCTTATAGTCATCGAAGTCTGGTGGCTGTCAAAAACCCTTACATCCTCTGCCATTAAACGTCCAACAAGCAATCTCACACCTCTAAATTCTGGTAATACGTGTCGACTAAGTCTTCGTATTCTCACCTTGGTTGCTTCGTTGACCACCCGCGCAAGCAAAAAGGTCTGTTGAACATTCGTAACTCGAGTTATGAACACACGTTCTACTGTGCAATAACATCGCATACACGTACACTGTCGAGAACACAACAAGCATCACTACACCAAGTAGCTTTGAACCTACAAACAAGTAGACTGTTATCAAAAGGCTTGTAGCTTTTGAAATTACTGTGCAAAAAGGGCTTATGACGCAGGAAATAATTATCAAAAGGCTTGTAGCTTTTGAACCTATGAACAAGTAGATTGTTATCGTTTCTTCCTTTTTTCGTGCTGCCATTGCTAGGAGAGAAGCTATGAGCTCCTTTAGTTCCTTGAAGGCAGCTTCTGCCTCATCTGTCCACTTAAAGTCTTTTTTATCCATATAGTTCTTCAATGTCTTGAAGAATGACATCGATCTTTTAGCTGACTTAGGGAGAAAGCGCTTCAGAGTAGCTATCTTCTTGTTAAGGCTTTCTACTTCCTTCTTGGTCTTTGGGGATTTCATTTCTAGGATAGCACAGACCTTTTCTGGATTAGCTTTGATGCCCTGCTTCCCTACCATGTGACCGAGGAATTTTCCTTTGCACAACCCCCGACCAACCATGGACGGGAGCCACGACAATCAAGTGGCACAGGTGGTTATTTTGAAAACATTGCAGCGGAAATTTCATCAGGATCGTTGAGTTATGAAAAACATCAGAGTTTATAAACCCCAAAATTTATTTATAAGCAATAGGGATAAAACCGATGTTTTACAGAAAAGCTTTTAGTATGGGATAAATCCTAAAATATAAAACAATGTTTCTTACTTCAATTGATAAAACAAACCACTCTTTTAAGCCTTTTGGTGCCACGTAACAACTCTTATTCAGATTTACAGTAAATCACCTGAAACATGTTTACAAACATTTGATCATCGGCAAATACAAGTGAGTGCATTCATTTGTATAAAATAACATTTTCTTACAATTACAACGTTAAGAGTTTTACATTTTTTTATATATTACAACTACCCACGGGTATTTGTCACTCGACAGGATCTGTGATTGTGGTCATATCACTATTGGCTCCATTATCCAATAACAAAGATTATCAGGTAATGTATACAAAACCCCACATACTTAACGATAGTTTTCCGTAAGTATACAAAGACTTTATCACTGTAAGTAAGTAAAAACTGGAATAACATTTAGGGTTTTGTAAAAAGAGAATGACTCGCCTTATTAGCCGATAGTTCTGAGCCTTTTGATAATTAAGCATCAAGATTAACAGAGTATAATATGTATTAGTGAAAAACTGAATCAAACCTAACAATAATCACGAGATCAAAACCTCAATGTAAGTTCACAAAGTCTCACCTTATTCAGGAAAAGCCTTAGCATTCGTTTGTTGGTTTTCTGATCGATCGGACAGGGTATCGTATCGAAAATTAGGGTTTAATACATGTATACGAAGCAGGGAGATGAGAGTCTAGTTTTTAAGAAGTCGAAATGAGCAGGTTTGAAGTGTCCTGAGCCTGCCCTTATATAGCAAATTTTGGATGTCGCCGCGCGTCGCGGGAGAGGATGAGAAACCCTCCGCGACATGCGGAGAATATAAGCCTACCACGTGTCATCTGGAAGCGATATGTGTCCTGCCAGCATTTAACCCTTTCGCGTGTCACAACAATTGTAGCATATGTCCTCGCGACGCGCAAGGACTTACTAAATTTTGTTCCTTCGTTTTTCGTGTCAAATCTCTTTGCGTCCGTTTGTGGTTTTAGTTACTATTGGTTCAGAGACTTTTTGAGGGATGTTATAGTATTAGAAATAGAGAGAGAATATGAACAAAGAATGAAGTCCCTTGGGCCTTCCTATTTGTAGGCAAATTTCTTTCTTAACTATTAAGTTTTCTTAACTAGTTAGTTTTCCTTACCTATTAAGTTTTCTTAGTTGTTAAGTTTTTCTTAAGCATTAAGTTTTTGATTTATTTTCAAAGTCTCGGCGTGCACACTTGAGGTTTCAATTACGTGTCATTGGGAAAATGTTGAGGGTGTTACAACCTTATTCAAAACCGAAAGAGCATTTAACCGAGTTCAACTTCATGTTGATTTCTGTGAGATTTTCAAACATTTCTTTTATGTCTTAGATCATACCTTCCTCTATGTGGCTCTTGATTACTAGGTCATCGACGTACGCTTCCATGTTTCTTCCTATCTGGTTCAGGGCTTTGTATGGGGCCTTGGAGGTCCGAAGCTATACTTGACCTCTTCGGTTGACAATATTTCTTGAGGTATCTTGGTCAGGGTAGTGAAGATGTGCTTGTCTTTCTCGTGTCCCTTGTTTGGATGTGGTGACCTTCTTCTTTCGTTAGACCTTCTACCTTCATAGGGCCTAAATGGTCGTCTATCCACAAAGGGTTGGAATTTGGGTCTTTTTACTGGGGGCGCAAGTTCCCGCCAACTTTCTTGTTCTCTTTTCTTAGCAGCTTGCTTCTCCAAATCTTCTTCATGCTTCAAAATGGATGCTGACCTTTTGAAAGCTTCCTCCATGGTTTGAGGATTATTTTCATGGAACCTTCTAAGGAGCTTCTTAGTTTTAATGGCATTCATGAAGGCCGAGACCCTCATTTTTTCAGTTGCCCCATTGTAAGTCAAGCCTTCCTTCTTGAATCTTTTCATGAAGGTCCGAAGGTCTTCCTGGTCCTTTTGTTGGATCTGGTGCTTGTCCGTGGCATGCCCCATGCATCTTCATTGAGGGGTGAAGTTGGTAAGGAAGCTCTTGTATAAATCATTGAATGAGGTTATGCTCCTTGGGGTAGCCCATAGAACCATAGACGGGCAGACCCAATGAGGGTCTGCATGAACATGTGACAACATTCAGCGTTGTTCCATCATTCAATAGTAGTAGTTTCGGTGAATACCTAGAGATGGTCTTCGGGGTCTTCCAAGCCATCATATGTTTTGAAATTCGAAGGCATCTTTATCTTGGTCTAGAAGACATAGTTAGCTATCTCGTCAGAAAAGCATGATAAAGAGCTTGGTTTGTAAAGCATAGAAGGAACATTAAGGCTTGTCCCTGTCCCGACTGTACTTCTGTTAAGCTGGCCTAAAGCTGCCTGCAAGGTGTTGTTTCCTGCTAGCTGTTGACTCAACTATGCTAGCAAAGCAGCCAAATGAGGCTGGGGTATATTTAGAGTGGGGAAGCCTTGGGTGGTGTAGGAAGGTGGTAACAGACTCGCAGCCACCGCACTACTAGCTAAAGGTAGCGACCTAAGAGCTTCTCCAAAGGAGGTCGGTGCAAGAGGCGTGTGGACTGACTTAGCAGAAGAAGTTGTTCAACAATGAACTCTGGGCTTCTTGGTGGGACATAAGGAGAGCCATGGTGTGTGCTCCCTTTTCAAAGAGAACCATCTGGCATAAGGTAAGGAATGAATTTGGTCTTTTCATGTTACGGCTAACACCCGAGGAAGTGGTTCCACACAAAGGTGGAGGCATGGGTGAGAATGTGTAACACGCCGAGCGCGTAATACAACAAACCGCGGCGGAAACGTCGAGGAGTCATGTCACAGAATCATTGTTTCCCAACACATGGTATTTGAAGTTTTGTTTTATTTCATTAATAGACTCATTGTTTTGATACAAACCAAATAAGCACAACAATTGTCCTCCGAGTTTTAAAGTCACTAAGGCCCGCGTCCATCCTATGTGAAGCAAGCATTCGTATCATCAAACAAAGATCCTGAAACATATATGAAAAACAGTCAGCAAAGAAAGCTGGCGAGTACATAGGTTTTGTATGTCAAATTCATGGCTTTGAATTCATATTGCAACACCTCGTCCAACTTCGAGAGTCGACGAGTATAAATCTTGAAATCAAAAAGTGTTTGATATTGCAATATGTTTTTATCAGCTTTACTGTCACACCCCGATATTTCCACATATTACCGGTGGGCCCGGTGGGGAATATCGTGACGTAGTTGATATCATCATAGTCAATACACACAATATAATAGCACAACGGAAGGCTTGGTGAAATTACTATTACAAACCATAGTGTCCGAGTGTCCAAATAAAGAATATACAGACTTGGTTGTAATAGAGATCCACAGGCGGATCATAAAATAAAATACAAGAAACTGAAATAACAGACTCCAGGCATCTAAGGATTTGCAACATCCTCTTATTTGACACCAAGTGGCTCCAGCCTATTTACATGAGTTACCTGTCGCTTAGTCTTCGGAAAATACGTCAGTTTACACTGGTAAATACAATTAACCGACTCATTTAAAAACATTTATGAAAATTGATTTAAGTGCACAAGGCATAAACCATTTATAACATGGGAAAATTATTTAAGATAATCTTGTATATAGTTTTATATGTTTGTCTTACATATGGGGCCGGTTTGGAAGCCGGTCATGATTAACCGACTCACCACTTATAGAACCCACAAAGGAGTTATCCCCAACATGTGGGTTATATTAGCATTTGCATCTGTCAGGTGTATGCCTACACCCCGTGCTTAGGTCGTGGCCATTTTCAAATAAAATAAGCTGAGGATATCCAGGACACAGTCATATTAACCCCCAATGCTTATGTTATCAAACAAAACAGATTAAAACGGGTTATATAAATTTATTAATCACAATCCGATTAAATGATTTCATACCCGACCAAGAGGTATTATTATAATACCGTATCCCAAGCCCGTATAAGGAAAATAAGTTAAAAGTATTTACCTGAGCTAGATGTGTAAGGATGTAACTCAGCCGTATAATCCTAAAGCCTTATGAAAATACCTTCTACCGAAGCTATTCAATCTGTATAGAAGGTTTATTAACCTATTAGGATATTAACGGGTCTTTATTTAAGTCAAAGACTTAGACCGGTTAGCCTGAAAGATACTTTACGGTTCTAAACGCTAGATTAAGCGGAGACCGGAATAGAATGTGATTTAGACCCGACAAGTTTGGATTCTTGTATAATATGGGTAAACTAAACACATTCTGGAATTTGAAGATTTAATGATAAGGTTAAACCCGTTTCGGCTATTTTATGTAAACTAGTTACATAAACCGATCCGAACGCATAATTGCATAACGGGTAACCAAATGAATTATATATAGGTCTCAAATGTTATTATGCTTAGGATATGTTAATGCATCAGTAGGATGTTAACATATATGCCCAAAAAGTATTTAAAACCAATTTAAGTCCCGTAAGGGCATTTTGGTCATTTTAATGTTTATAAAAGAGATTTTATAATAAACTAAGGTTCTGGTCTAAAACATTCAGTAAAAATATTTATTTTATCACATTACATCAGTAAGATATCATACATACGTGAGGTTTACCATTTAGGGCCAAACTATGCCCCGAAAGGGTATTTTGGTCATTTTACATATGCTTTTAAGGACATTTTTGGAAGACTGAGTTCATGACTTATACTTACTGTAATAATATTAAAATTTATTTAAAAATTCAGTTGGTAACAAGTCTTAGGTGTTAAATATGGTTTTAAACCATACTATGCACCTAATTAGCGTAAAAGTCGCTAATTGATGATAATTAAGATGTTTATGAAAATCTGAGATTTTGATCAGTCTCAAGTGTTCAAAATATTTTATTTAATGTATAATATCAGTAGGAAAAGGTTTGGCATTCAAATCCTATGTTAATCTCATTTTATGCATGAAAATGGTATTATCGTCATTTACCGAATTATACAAGAACTCAATGATATGGTCAGTTTGTAATCTGACCAAAAATCCTAAAAATCCTTAAAAATAATATCTTAACAGTAGGTAATGATTTTTGGGTCAAAATCCAAGTTTAAACATGGCTTATGCAATATAGCGTAATTTAATTAATAAAAACTTTCAATTTACGATATCGAGCATAACTTTTGTTTGAGACCAGAATCTGATGTCAAAATTTTGGGACATACATATATATATATATATCAGTAATGAAGGTTTTTGTCCTCTCACATTTTCAAAATTCTCATTTATATGTCAAAAGAGCAAAATGGGCATTTATAGGCATAATAACGGACATGAGCATATAATTCAAAGTATAAATGACCAGTTAGTAAAACTCCAGAGGGTTATACTACAACATAATGTGGTCCTAATGGAAGCTTAAAACATGGAAGAATTAAGCTCAATCGGGTCAGAACTGAAAGTCAAAGCAAAAGTCAAGCTTTTGCGACTTTCGGTTGCGAACCGACCTTAAACTCAGAATTGTCGGGTTGAACCTGTTTGAACATGTTCTAATAATGATTACTAAGTTATTAGAGTGTTAAAATATAATTTATAACCTCTGTATTATTAGTTTTAATTATTATTAACAATTCTGTCCAGTTTGACTTTTTAACTAAGTAGTTTGACCCGACAATTAACTAAGCAAATGAAATAAGTAGGAAGTGCCCTTTTAAGGGTTAATCACCTACCTAATTATGGTCACATAACCACATTCATCTCGGACAGGGGCTGGACCATTTGAGTTTAAAACGAAGGTCAAAGCTAATTTACGATAACTTTGACTTTTCGGTTTTTAAACTACAAAACTGAACTAAAGAAAGGGCTTAGACACTTACAAAGGGTCCTAACTATCTTTTCTACAAGAGTAAGCTCCCTTTATGGCCAGGAAACTCCAGATGAGAGAGTAGGAATGATTTGAGTGAAGTGAGCAAATAAAATGTTCAACATGGAGGCCTATTTATAGGTGAAATCCATGAATTCAGATCAATGCAGGTGTAATGGGAGTGTTTAGGATCACCCCAGGTGTCCTAGTAGTATTCTGAAACCGTTAACATGCTCCTGGTATCGAATTTGGAGGGTTTAAGGCGGTGGAACAGGCTGCAACCAGCAACTGTCAAAAATTTGCAGAACTAGGCGTCTGTCGCGGGCCGCGTAGGACTTAAGGGGGTCTACGCGCCCCGCGACAACCTTGTTGTCAGGTTAAAATGTTTCAGCTGTTGGCAGTTTCAGTCCTTGGTCCCTTCTAACTTTATATAACCTTGTTTTTGGCATATAAGGCCCTTGTAGTTAGTTTGTAGAGGTTCATGAGAGTATAACCAAACTTCGTTAGGCCCGGTTTCGTTAAATGATCACCGTAACATAAGTTTCCTAACATTGACACTTTTAACCCATAATCTCGAAAACTTGTATAACGATCTCGAAAACTCGTGAAACTAATATCACTTATTCTTGGGAGTATATTTGAATATTATGAAACCTCGGGTTTGTTAAAAGGTCACTCAGAGGTAAGAATTAACATGTTGACACGTTTAACCGCTGTAGTTTATAATCTTTCGATTATTTTCTTAAACAGCTTCTTACATCCAAATTATTACTCGTTTAAGAATATATTCTTCGTGTGTGGTCATTCAGAGGCACAAGTTTGGCATGTTGACACTTTTAGTCCCTTCGCATACATAATTTCATCGTTTGTCAACTTTAGTCCTTTAAACTCAAACGTCCTCATATTTAGAGTTTAGAACACATGTCTTTATATAATTGGACACGTTTTTACGTGGTGTTACATCCTCACCCCCTTAAAAGAAATCTCGACCCTGAGATTTATTGAAACAAGTGAGGGTACTTCTGTCGCATAGTGGTCTCAACTTCCCACGTATATTCAGGGCCTCTACTGGCATCCCATTTAACTTTCACTATAGGCACGTGCTTCCTTCGGAGCTTTTTAACCTGTCGATCTTCGATCAATATAAGTCTTTCAACAAACCTCAGGTTTTCATCAATCTGTACATCTTTATGAGACATTGCTAGCGATTCATCAGCTAGACATTTCTTTAAGTTACAGATGTGGAATACATTGTGAATTACACTAAGCTCCTCAGGCAAGTTTAGCTTATAAGCTACACTGTCGACACATTCGATGATCTCGAATGGTCCAATATACCTCGGGCTTAACTTGCCCTTCTTACCAAAACGCATCACACCTTTCTAGCGTGATACTTTCAGTAAGACTTTGTCACCTACCTCAAACTTTAGAGGTTTTCGCCTCTCATCAGCATAACTTTTCTGCCTATCCTTGGCAGCTTTCAGGCGATCAGGAATTTGGACAATCTTGTCCGTTGTTTCAAGGACTATATCAGGTCCTGATAACTGAGCTTTTCCTACTTCCGCCAACACACAGGCGTTCTGCATCTCCTTCCATACAACGCCTCAAAAGGTGCAGCCTGAATGCTAGTATGATAACTGTTATTGTAGGAGAACTCGATCAAAGGTAGGTGGTCATCCCAGCTACCTCCCAAATCAATAACACATGCTCGAAGCATGTCTTCCAAAGTTTAAGTTGTACGCTCACTTTGTCCATCTGTTTGAGGATGGTAAGCAGTACTAAAATTCAAACGAGTGCCTAATGATTGTTGGAAACTTTTCCAAAAGTGAGAGGTGTATCTAGTATCTCTATCGGATATAATAGATACCGGCACTCCATGGAGAGATACAATCTTATCCACGTACAATTGAGCTAGCTTGTCGGAGCTATGAGTCTCCTTGATGGGTAAGAAATGTGCTGACTTAGTCAGTCTATCAACTATGACCCATATAGTATCATTTCCATGCCTTGTTTTAGGTAACTTGGTTATAAAATCCATAGTTACCATCTCCCACTTCCATGTGGGAAGTTCTGGCTGTTGTAGCAGACCTGACGGCTTTTGATGTTCAGCTTTAATTTGAGCACAAGTCAGACATTTGGCTACATGTGTGGCTATAGATTCCTTCAAACCTATCCACCAATAATTAGCTCTCAAATCTTGATACATTTTGTCACCTCCAGGGTGAACTAAGTATTTGCAATTATGAGCTTCCTGGAGGATTATATCTCGCAGTCCTCCATGAATAGGAACCCAGATCCTACCATTCATCATAAGGATTCCATCCTTGCCAGATGCTAACTGTTCGGCAGTTACACCTAACTTTTCACTTGGAAGGTTAGCTTCCAAAACAGCTTCCTTCTGAGCAGCTAACAGCCTTTCATTCAAGCTGTTCTTAAGTTCAATGCTCTTAGCATTAATCCTTATAGGTTTGACTCTTTCCTTTCGGCTTAGAGCATCAGCGACTACATTCGCTTTGCCAGGATGGTAGCGGATTTCACAATCGTAGTCATTTAGAGTCTCCATCCAGCGGCGCTGTCTCATATTGAGATCCTTTTAATTGAATAAGTGTTGGAGACTTTTGTGATCCGAATAGATCACACATTTAGTTCCATATAAATAGTGTCTCCATAACTTAAGTGTGAAGACAACGACACCCAACTCCAAATCGTGGGTGGTGTAATTCTTTTCGTGCACCTTTAGTTGTCGTGATGCATAGGCAATCACCTTGCCTTTTTGCATAAGTACACAACCCATACCGGTGTGTGAAGCATCACAGTACATGACAAACTCCTCAATTCCTTAGGGCAATGTCAACACCGGAGCATTGCTCAATTTCTGTTTAAGAACCTCAAAAGACTCTTGTTTTTTTTGGACCCCAATCAAACTGTACATTCTTGCGGGTCAGAGAAGTCAATGGTCAGCTATCCTCGAGAAGTTCTCAATGAATCTCCCATAATAACCGGCTAATCCCAGAAAGCTGTGAATCTACGTAGGTGTCTTAGGTGCCTCCCAGTTCATGATAGCTTCTATTTTAGCGGGATCTACTTGGACACCACGCTCGCTTACAACATGTCCAAGGGATTGAACTTCACGAAGCCAGAACTCACACTTGGAGAATTTAGCATACAGCTTCTCCTGTCGTAGCAATCCTAAGATACATCGAAGGTATTTCTCGTGATCAACTTGATTACGAGAATAAATAAGTATCTCGTCTATAAAGACAATGACAAACTTATCTAAATATGGCTTGCAGACTCGATTTATGAGGTCCATGAATGCTGCAGGTGCATTAGTGAGCCCGAAAGGCATCACTAAAAACTCGTAGTGGGCATACCTTGTTTTGAATGTTGTCTTAGGTACATCTTCAGTTCGGACCTTGAGTTAATGATATCCGGTTCTCAAATCAATCTTCGAGAAGAAGCTCGCCCCTTGGAGTTGGTCGAATAAGTCGTCGATCGTGGGTAATGGATAACGATTCTTGATCGTTATCTTGTTTAATTCACGATAATCAATGCATAAATGCATTGATCCATCCTTTTTCTTCACAAACAATATAGGAGCTCCCCAGGGCGAAGAGCTGGGTTGTATGAAACCCTTTTCCAATAAATCATCCAATTGAGTCCTGAACTCTTTCATTTCAGTATGCGCTAGACGGTAAGTAGCTCGTGCAATTGGTGCAGACCCTGGCAGAATGTCTATCCTGAATTCAACTTGCCTCTCAAGAGGTAATGCAGGTAATTCATTAGGAAAGACATCAGGTTATTCAGAAATAATTAGGATATCTTCAATCTTGGGTTTTGGTTCATCAACAGTCACTTGTGCCATGTAGATGACACATCCACTCTTCAAACACCTCGAGGCTTTAAGTATAGAAACATTGTTGGGTAAACCATATTGTGTATCTCCTTGAATAGTGACGGATTCAACAGAAGGGGTTTTGATGTTAACTAGCTTCTTATCGCAGGAAATTTGGGCTTGGTTATGCGATAACCAATCCATGCCTAACACTACATCAAACCCAGCCAATTTCATTGGCAAAAGGGATAACGGGATAGAATGATTCTTAATGGATATAAAGCATCCATCAAGAAGAGTTGAAGCAGTTTCTAAGGTACCATCTACGAGCTCTACCTCATATTTTATGTCTAGAGTTTTAATAGGCAGATTTAGTAACTTACTAAACTTATGGTCTACAAAAGACTTATAGTCTCCTGAATCAAATAAAACTCTAGCATAAATATCATTAATGAGGAAGGTACCTGTTATAACGTTCTCGTCATTCACCGCCTCCCTAGCGTTCATCTGAAAGACCCTAGCATTGGTTTTCTTTGCCTCATCAGGCTTCTTAGCATTTTTCGGGCAATTAGTCTTGATGTGCCCCTTTTCGTTGCAACCGTAGCAGGTCGCATCCTTGATGTTTCGGCACTCTACAGTCTTGTGCCCTTTCTTCTTGCAGATCCCACAAGGTTTAGCTTGTGGGTCCTGATTGCACTTTCTAAAGTGCCTCTTGTTACAAGTTTTGCATTTGGGCTTGTCACCCGACCGCCCTTTCTTGGAACCAGAGTTCCCTTTATTCTTTTTGTTCGTATGATGGGACTGGTCTTCCTTCCTCTTTCTTTTCCCTTCATCAGTGGTTTTCTTTGCCCTACTCCTTACAACATCGAGAGTAAGCGACAAAGATAGATCTACAGCAGATCTATAAGTAGCAGGCTTAGAAGCCTTAACATTTCCTTTAACCTCTGGGGCTAAACCACCGATAAGATGCGCAATGCGTTTGGGTTCTGGGTGACCAAATACGGCACAAGTCTCGACATTGAGTTGAAACTGGTCACATAAGACCTACAATCCAAATCCTTCATCACCAGAGTGAGGAAGTTAGTCTCTATTCTTTCAACTTCATGCTGAGGACAGTAAGTGTCCTTCACAAGTTCAACAAATTTATCCCATGAAACGTTATACAAAGGAACCTTTCCAGTGGATTGCACCAAGGCTTTCCACCATGTTAGGGCGTCGCCCTTGAAAGACTGAGATACAAACTTGACGATGTCCTCCTTAGCACATCCACTAATGTCAATGACAGTTTCCATTTCATCCAACCAATTCATACAGTCGATTGCTCCCTTTTCTCCCGTGAAATCTCTCGGTTTACAGGAGACGAAATATTTATAGGTACAACCCTTGTTGTACCTGGGAGTTTGATCGAGGACAATCTTCCTCTTTGGTTCACTTTTCTGATAAGATGAGTGTTGAGACTCATCCTTCTTCAGTGTATGCGAATGTGATAGGGACTTCGTATGAGTTTTGGACCAAACTTTACTCGGCTCCTTAAACATATTATCCACAGCTTGTGCAACCGCTGTGTTTATCATCGCTTGTAATTCAGCTCCAGTAACATTTATCCTGGTATTATTGTTTCCTTCCACATGATGACTGTTTGCTTCGTCAGAGCCAGCCTTGATTTGAGTACTATAATTAAACAATAATGATGTAATTAGATCATATAATGAATCATCGCATTGATGATTAGATGGTCATGGTGTTAATAAACCATTTAGACCATTATAGATAACAATTAAGAATCCATTTGATCATGATTTGCCTAGGCTACAAATGAACCATTATTGGCAATCAATAGGATATAATCCTTTACATTTCTTAGACAGGAAACACATAAGTCACAACTGTCAATGTCATAAAAGACATTTTCAGATAGCACAAAAGGCTCGTCTCGAAGGACATTTAGATGGCACAAAAGGCCTTGTCACAAGGACAATTTAAAACATAATCAATGATCTCTTGAATCAGTGATTTTTAAGGATCGAACATAGTTCATCGCCTTTTTGACAAGAAGTTTATAATATAAAACTATCATTGTCATTAATACACCCTTTCCCATAAGCATACATCTGGATTGGATGTTTTGATGTATACATCATATTGATGTTTAATAGCCATGATTCGCGTTGATCATAAAGGCCATGAATGTGGCTTGGAAAAATCCAAGTACTTTTGGAAGCTAGTGTGGTCTCTCAAGTCACACAGCCAGGAATGTTAACATGTTTTCAGATGTTAACAGAGAATTTATTGTCTTAAAAAGGTTGTACCATCATAGCCATTAATATTTGGCTAGGTTATACCTCTAATAACTTCTTTTTGAAATTTTCTTTGGCAGATCAATTAAAATTGAAATGATATTGCATGATGATGTAATAAAATACACATATAAAAATTTTCCAAAAGAAATTTCATTAAAGTACTAGACTATTACAAGAAATGCCCTAAACGGGTCTTGAAATAACAAACTGTCCACGTAGGGACTACAGAAAAGAAAATAAGTACACGCAAGGACTAAGTACATAAATAAAATGTCATCGCCGGGACTTGATTGAAATTACAATACAAAAATAAATAAAACAAACTTCTACTTCTTTTTTGCCCTTTATGAGGTTCGCAAGGCCCTTGAGAAATTTGTTATGCTTTTTATTTGTTTCGTCCGCTTTTTGCTCAACCTGGTCCAACCTCTGCAGAATTTGTTGAGTTTGAATTTGTTGAGGATGAGGAGGTTGTTGTTGATAAGGTGGGTATTGATACCCTTGCACTGGATATCCAGTTGGGTAAACTGGAGGAAATGGTGAAGGATAAAGTGCATTAAATTATGCTGCCTCAAGATATGGATCTTGGGCAGGGGCTTGATATCCATAATCCGTAGGAGTTGGATATTCAAATGGGTTATACCCAGATGAAGCTGGGTATATTGGTATTGGGTTTTCAAAACCCACTGGTGGTGGTGCAAAAGTAACTGGCGGGGGATCATCTTCCGGCACCGCATGTGAAGGTCCACCCATCTATGGATCTTCGGGAATAGGAGGGTATGTGCTTGAAGCTTGAGGGGAACTAAATCTTGGTCCCCCTCGCACGGACATCCGTGCATTCCTCCTTCACCTAGGTGGCTCAGGAGGTGGTTGTGGTGGTTGTTGAGGTGGTTCCTCAACGGGTAAAGGCGGCGGAGTAACCGCTTGAAGATACGGTTCCTCCAATGGAGGTTGAGGAGGAGAGTTATGAAAAGATGGGGTATATTCCCATTCATACTTGTTCCACTTTCTGCCCATGAGTCGGGGCCTTGATATGGATATCCTTGGTAAGGAGAACCGCTGGAGATACTGATGGGGTGAGTTGGTGTCCCGGTTGGCGGCTCTGGATCAGGATCGTTATCCATCTCCATATCGTGGGAGAAGTGGTCCTCGGGTCCTAAAGGATTATAACCCAATGGTTCGTTAAAATAGTCGTTTGGGATAAATTGGGCCGGGGAATAAGTGGAGTCAGAATGATGAAAAGAATGGGAGTGTAAAGAGTGGTACGAATGGTGAGAATGGTGAGAATCTTGGGAATGGTGTGAATGTTGGGGCTCGTCTTGAATAGGTGGCCCAAAAGAAGGGTGAAACGATGGTGAAGAACTTAACGAGACCGAGTGTCTCGCGAGCTCAAATGAATGTCCCCAATGGTCTCGAGAATCGGAGCTAGAAAAAGACGCGGATGGAGTGCGCCTGTGAGAGGGTCCCGCATGGCCTGATGGTCCTCCCCTCATAGGACCTTTTCCTTCTTCCTCGAACGCGCAACGACATTTTCAATTAGCAAACCTGTCAAAACAAGTAAAACAAAACATAAACGACAAAAGGAAAATTTAGAATAATCCTAGGTCATTTGCCTAGACTCGGAAGTCTACGGAATGTGCTTATTCTATCATTGAGATTAAACACAAAAAGGCTAGTGTTTAATTTACTCAATGTTGGCTCTAATACCAACCTGTCACAACCCGATATTTCCACATATTACCGGTGGGCCTGGCGGGGAGTATCGTGACGTAGTTGATATCATTATAGTCAATACACACAATATAATAGCACAACGGAAGGCTTGGTGAAATTACTATTACAAACCATAGTATCCGAGTGTCCAAATAAAGAATATACAGACTTGGTTGTAATAGAGATCCACAGGCGGATCATAAAACAAAATACAAGAAACTGAAATAACAGACTCCAGGCATCTAAGGATTTGCAAGATCCTCTTATTTGAGACCAAGTGGTTCCAGCCTATTTACGTGAGGTACCTATCACTTAGTCTTTGGAAAATACGTCAGTTTACACTGGTAAATACAATTAACCGACTCATTTGAAAACATTTATGAAAATTGATTTAAGCGCACAAGGTGTTTTGGTCAAAAATTTCCAAAGAAATTAAGTGATCAAATTAGTTTTTGTGAGGTAGTGTGTTAGTAATACTTCGTAAAAAATATGTTGGTTTGTTAGTTTGCAAAAACAGTTTCAGGATATAGTCCGAGGATATCAGACTATATCAATAATCAAACAATGAGCAAAAAAGGTAAAGGTTGACACGAGATGTACGAGGAAAGCCCTTGATCAATATAGATCTCCGGCATAAAACCTTGGGAGCTGACAATCGTCGGCTGCCTTGTTCTTCTTATTGCTTGGATATTCAGGATACAGTGCAGGATAATGCTCAGATCTATACTAAGTGTTACAATGATTGCAAGTGATGAGTGTTAGTGTGTATTTGCAACTAGAAATGAAAGTGTGTGAATGTGAGAGCTCGAAAAAGTGTGTTTCCTATGATTTGGCCATCCATATTTATAGTTACAAGAATTAACTAACTATGCTAAAAATCCGGGATACTGAGAATATTTGTAGGATCATTTGCGGACCCGAACGAGTCGATCAGAAGAGTTTATGCTCAATACGAAAGGAGGAAACAGTCGTATTGAGGTCAATTCAGCAAGATATACTCATTAACTGTCGTTTTTATTGATTTGATGACAATTTACAGCGAGACGACACTTCGGCAGCAGTTCGGCACTGAAACCGGAATCCTTACAACTGATTTCGCTTGAAGCCTTTATATAGGCTCTTAATTCCGTTTGAAAGGGGTCCCAAGCGAAATTAGATTCCATGCGGAATCTAATTCCGCGTGGAATTACCAAACAACCTTTCAAGCGGAATTACCTTGTTTCAAGCGGAATTACATTTAATCTCGAACTATGTGCTCTGATCTAACATTCTAAGTACAAGACTCGATACAAGATGAAGTCGACAGACGCATGCACTAACAGACTCCCCCTCGAATGTTAACGAGTCTCAAGTGTCGAGTCTTCAACATCTTCAGTCTTTATCAGTCTTCGGGCTTCTCTTCAAAATATCTTACAATGTAAAGCATCTTCAAATCTCTCTCTTCTTTTCTCTTCTCTATCAGCACCAACAGACTCCCATCGAACTCTTTTACAAGAGTCTGAACTTGACTCTTGCTTCTCCTAATTCTCTTGATCAGATCTCTTGATTCCTTAAGTTCATCAGCAGCTTGCGTAAATACAGGCTTCCAGAATCATAACCTGTCTCTTTTCATCTACAGACTCCCCTTTTCGATAAGCTGGGTTCGCAGTCTGGATCGTGACCTGGTTCACACTCTGCTCAGGATCGAAACCTAGCTCTCTAAACACAAAATCCTCAGGAATCGGAACCTGGCTCTACTCAGATTTCATACCTGTACAATCTCTACCACACAATAAATTTCACGAATTTAAAATTTGACAAATTTATATTCTCTGCTTACCACTTGTAAGTTGACAAATAATCAAGAATGATTTTACAATATTAATCTCTGATGAACCAATTAAAAATAGAATGATTTAACAATTAAAAGCTTCTGATCACCATTTGTAAGCAAAAACACAAACTCCCCCTCACAAAATGATCATCATGTTTAGCACTTGGAATTTTGAAAATCAGCTTTTCACAATCAGTTGTCGAAAATCTTTTTGGATTTTTTTCAAAAATTTTATGCTAAAATACTCTCAAATCTTTTTGATTTTTTATAAAGAAATGTAACAAAGAAATATTTACAGACAACATTTTTGTGAGTTTGTGTAAGAGGATCATATCAGTTTTTGAGACAAATCATCAACACCGTTAAGCTTTTAGACATTTTAAGTTCTAAACAATTCACCTAGATTGTCAGTATATTGATCCACTTAAATTTTCACACAAAGTTCAACTGTTTCGAGATACGAGATTAATGTTTTAGAGACTTAAAATTATTCATGTGTCCCACCACTTGAATATACTCCCGTATCCAGATCCCAATATTCAGTCTTACAGGTGAGTGTACCTAGATGATATCTGTAAAGGGTTAAATGTGAAACCGTGAGAGCTTAGGTCAGAACTTCCGTTCAGCAGAGAGATGACGGCTCGTCTTTTGGTGTGTTCCCTTTAGAGAATCTTTTCTTCAACAACACATGATTAGCATTTTTCAATGTTTCATCATTTTTTGTACTGAGGGCGATGCTATTTTTCAAGCAAATGCAAAGTATTATACGGGGACTAGGCCATTGCTTCCGCAAAATCAGAAGTCCCGGGATAATACCCCAGATATCACTGAGTATAAAGACCTAGTATCTTAGAAAGAGGGACCTTTCAAACAAGATTTCGGGGGATACCCATATATCCAAGAAATGTTACCCACGATATAAGCAAGTTTGAAATTTAGGTTTATATCTCGAATACAATCTACTGAATGTATAAAAACCTACTGGCATATCCCCAGTGAGATTGTTTATCACATTTGACTTTACAATTCTTTAGTGTGTTGTGATAGTCCACTGATGTACTATCATTTCCTTTTTTCTCAACAAAACTCGTTTTTGTTTTATCATGTTTTTGACTTTTTCAAATTTTCTAATGTTTTTGGATTTTTAACATTCTTACTCCCCCTAAAATTCAAAAACATTTAAAGAAATTGAAAACAAACTGTACAAGTAAATTGACAACTGATTCGAATTGCTTCAAATTCGCCATCCACTTGGCATAAACAATCAGAACTCCCTCTCTCAACAAACTATTTTCCCATTATGATTTCAAAACACTTAAGTTTGTTTTAATCAAAATGGTTTTTCCGGAAAATTAGTTTAGTTGATTTTACCACTTGTAGGGAATGGGGTTTATCTCATCATATTGTTTATCAACCACTTGTAAATTCACCAACCAAACATACCATTTGTAGAAAATCAAGTACAATTAAATGTCCCTGATTTACCACTTGTAGGTCAAATCAATTTCCACTGTTAGGTATGCATAATCAAACCTAATACAAAGAATGATGCCGATTCCTGCTCCACTCTTACCAACCTGGGAGCTCCGGCAAGTCAGGTTTTTAGTCAAAGAATATATCCACCCAAGCCTGACCAGCCTTGGGTGATGCCGAGTTACCAACACTCGGTTTCTTACCAACCATCTTTTTCTCATAGAACTCTTTAACCCCTTTGACTTTTCTGTCAACCATTTTTTCAAAGATGTGTTTCACTTTGGGGTTAAAGGCCTTTTCAACATCAAAAACCTTTTTATCAGAATAGAATTGGTTTGAAATTTCAACTTTACCAATTTTCTTCTTAAAATTTTTAGCCCGAAGTGGTGGAAAATTCACATCATCCACAGTCGGTACTGATTTTTCACCTTTTTCCTCAACCTGTGGCTCTTCTGACTTTGTGGAATCAGATTCATCGCCAGAAGATAGCTCCTCTAATTTTGATGAATCAGAATCATTGCTAGACCCATCATCAGATTTCTTAACAACCCACTTTTGGTTGTCAAGATTTGCCCATCTCTTGTAAAACCTGTTTGAACATTCACCAATTTCAAATTTTGAATTTTTGAAAAGTTTTGTTCTCTCAATTGGCGGTTCAAACGCAACCTCTTTATCTTTTAGTTTACGAAAAACTCCCTGTTTTGATTGTATTGCCTTGGAACAATTCTTGGCAATATGGCCAACAAGTTGCATTGGAAACAGGTTCTCGTTTCTTTCATCTGATCAGCAGTCTTCATCTCTTCTTGCTTCTTAGCAAGGAATTCTCTGTTTGACTGCTTTCTGAACAACTTTTCTTTTTCTTCTTCAGAAGATGTACCTGAAACAAAAATCATCTTTGATTTAAAATCTCTAACATATTTTTCATTTTTATAATTTCATGGTGGAATAAAACCTAAACCTTTCTTTTTGAAATTACCGTTATGGTTTGGTTTCTTTCGATAACCAAAGCCAGAACTGTAACCCTTTTTCTTGTTTTCTCTTTGTTTAACTCTTGAGATGTATCTTTTAGGTTTATCAGTAAGATTTACATCTTTTATTTCAGAAATATTAATTTCTGTTAGTTTGAAAACCTTTTTTTTATCAATTCAGGTTTAACACCTCTTATTGGAAATTCCTCATCAGAATATAATTTGTCAAAATCGTTCAAAGTATATGCCACTTTGAACGTTTCATCATTCAAATTAGATTTTGATAACAAAAATTCTTTATTGTAAACTCTTTTGCCCTGTTTTTTGGTTTGACTCGGAGTGCTGGACTCAGACTTTGACTCTGACATAGACTCCGACTTTGACTCCTCTGTTTCATCGTTATCCAACACATGATCCACCACTTTCTTCATCAATTGAGATTGTTGATCAGTGTCAGACGATGTGAAAGTAACATCAATATTTTCTAGCGAATTGACTGAGGACTCTGACTCCCACTGTAAGTTGGTTGCCTTTTTGACTCTTTCTGAATTTGGATTTCTTGGCGAATATCCATTTTCAAGCGGGGGTGGACACTTGTTGTAACTGACACCTTGTTTCTTACCAGAATTCTTAACTTTTGTGTCCTTTTTCTTCTCTGATGTCTTTTCTTCATCGTTTTCTTCTTCAAAAGCCTTCATGCCTTCCAATGTCCGATAAATCCTGTCAATAACATAAGAAGTACATGAGTAACTTTTTAACAAACGATTAACTCTTTCTGTTTCGATTCTTTGAGTTTCCAATTTTTGTTCCAGAACAGCACACTTCTCAATGTAATTGTTCACAACTTTCTGCTTCGTCATGAAAGCTCCCTGAAGTGTCTTCATTGCTGTTGCCTGTTCATCGCTTGTTTCATTGTACATATTCATGGCTTTGTTCAGAATATCATAAGACTCCTTCAATCTGTTCAAATTATGAATCAAAGTACTGTTTTGTTTCTTTACAGCTTCACAGTTTTCACAAATCACTGGACTCTTCCTTGCATCAGCCTCTTCATCAATTTTGAAAGCTGGAACTTCTTTCACTTTTCTTCTGATCACCGGAACATCTTCATCATCACTGCTAACCGGTGTTTTGACCTTTTTCTTTTTCTTTTTAGCTTTTTCATCCTCACTATCACTTTCTTCCATCATTTTCAAGTGCTTTGCCATTCTTTTAGCATAATAATCATTATCATCATCACTATCTTCTTCAATTCGAGCAACAAAAGCTTCGTGACTTGAAGTTTTGTTAGGATCATAGTCATCCGAATTGAAATTTGACCAACTAAAACCTTCTGGCAACTTTTCATCATCTTGATTAATTAGGCATGCTTTGTTGTCGGCTGAAATATATTTGTCCCAGCTGAAATCTTCTTGATTCACCAAACATGCTCTCTTTGATGATTCTTCAATCTCCTTCCTCCCATGAGCAGTTTGCACTTGTTGTTGATGTGGCTGTTGAGTAACTTGATGATAGATCGATTTCCGATAGTAATCATTGTTGTTGTTGAACGGATTTTGAGCCCCACTTGCTTCGCGATTCTTGCACTCTCTCTTGAAGTGTTCTTTTTCCCTGCAACGAAAACAAATGACTTTAGATTTATCAAAGCCTAAAGTAGAAACATTAGCGTCACGTAAATCATCTCTTCCTGTGATCTGCTTAAATTTCTCAGCTCGTCTCAACACACTCGCCAAACACAATTTTATATCCATTAATTCCATTTCTTCAGCATCTATTTGATCGTAATCCTCTTTTGTCAACATTAGATTTCCGATCCGACCTGCCACTAAACTTCCATAGGATTCTAACACAGTTCCCAACAACGACATATGGCTTTTTGCTAATTCTTCAGAATACTCCTGATTATTTTCAAGATTCAATACAATGTTGCATTGTAGCTTCTTGCCATTCTTGGTTGCTGAAATGTTCGGATCAAATGACGGATATGATGAAAAACTTGTTTTGCTACTTGATCCTTTAGAAGAACCTCCCGATGAACTCTTTGCATTGAATGCCGTTTCAACCTTCGGTGACATGTTGGTAGATTTGTCATTCAACCCTGCTCTGTATTAAAGCCCAATGTCTTGCTCACCATCGAAATCTTTCATTCTCGAAATCTTTCTTTGCTCCATCTCTTGAGCTTCAATTTTTTCAATGAACTTGCTAAGTGTCAGATTGCTAAAACCTTTCTTGTTCCTTAGCATCATGAGATATGTGCCCCAAGTCTCGTGTGGCAACGCATCAACTAGCTTTTCAATCAATTCCTCATTGTCCTTATTGATGCTCACCCTCCTCATGTTTACCAACAAATTGCAGTACCTTTCAATTATTTGTTTTGTGCTTTCAGTTTTCAAACCTTGAAATAGATCAAACTCTTTCTTCAGAAGTGATTTTTTGTTCTTTATCATTTCTTGACATCCAACAAACTTTGATCTTAAAGCTTTCCAAATCGAATAAGCACTTCCATTATGTTGCAATAAAACCAAGATATCTTCTTTCAGAGCTTGTTGTAGAAGACTTAACATCATTTTTTCATTTTTGTATTTCTTTTTATCATCAGCACTCATATCTTTAATTGCAATTTCCTCTTTATCGTCATTTGTCAGTCTAACATATTTTGTCTCAACACATTCCCAAGCATCCAAATAATTTGCTTGAACCCAGTTTTCAAAACGTCCTTCCCAACCTTTATACTCCTCGATGTTCATGAGCTTAGGCGGTTTTTGCATAGTCCCCGTTTCATTTTCCAACATCGTCTACTGAGTAATAGTAATCGGGGTAGCAAAGGCGTTATAAAATTCCTCTTCCATGTTTCGGTTTTTCAAAGTTCAAAAAAATGTTCTGTTCAAACGAGATTAACTTTCACACGGAATTACTTTCGAACGGAAATACCCAGTTCAAATGGAATTAAACTTTGGAACGAAATTACCCTAATTTCGTTTGAGGTTATCCTTTTTCAAACGGAATTACACCTTAGAAAAGAAATTACTAATTTCGTTTGAAACTGCTCAAACGGAATCACAATCTGGAACGGAATTAGTTACTAATTCCGTATCAATTTTCGAACGCAATTAATCTTTTCAAGCGAGATTACCCCTAGTTTCGTGCGGAATTATGCTGACATCATCATCTCGAACTGAAAATTGTCAAATTGATCAATTTATTGGCCGATTTTAGTTCTGAAACTTTCTAGGGTTTGTTAAAACAGTATTGCGCACATGATGTGTAAAATTCAAAGCATTTTGACCGTAAAAACAAGTTTAATTTGAAAAAGAAGGTGTAGAAATCAGAATTTGTAGCTGAATTGGTATGAACTCTTCCTCCTGGGCTCTGATACCACTTGTAGGATCGTTTGCGGACCCGAACGAGTCGATCAGAAGAGTTTATGCTCAATACGAAAGGCGGAAACAGTCGTATTGAGGTCAATTCAGCAAGATATACTCATTAACTGTCGTTTTTATTGATTTGATGACAATTTACAGCGAGACGACACTTCGGCAGCAGTTCGGCACTGAAACCGGAATCCTTACAACTAATTTCGCTTGAAGCCTTTATATAGGCTCTTAATTCCGTTTGAAAGGGGTCCCAAGCGAAATTAGATTCCATGCAGAATCTAATTCCGCGTGGAATTACCAAACAACCTTTCAAGCGGAATTACCTTGTTTCAAGCGGAATTACATTTAATCTCGAACTACGTGCCCTAATCTAACATTCTAAGTACAAGACTCGACACAAGAAGAAGTCGATAGATACATGCACTAACAATATTCCACTATTATTCCGGGATACTGAGAATATTCACTTCTGAACGTTGGGGGGCTGTTTCAACTCGTTCTCCACGTGCATATTAACTATAAATCCTGTTAGTGCATACATCTGTCGACTTCGTCTTGTATCGAGTCTTAGTCTAAGAATGTTAGATTGGGGCACATTGTACAAGATTTCGCGACATGTCCGTATGTGGGAAACCACCATGTCCGTATGTGGGAAACCACTATGTTCGTATGTGGGAAACCACTAGTTCCGCTTATATGGACATGAGTAGTTCCGCTTATATGTACATGAGTAGTTCCGCTTATATGTACATGTACATATAAGCGAAACCACCAACATTATAAATACCACATGAGCGGAATCATTTGTAACATTCTTATTTTCCATACCGAGGTGCTGCCGGTGTGAGATTTGGTTGTAAACGCTGTAATATCAATCAAAAGTGTGATTTAAGTGCAGATCTAGCTGTTTCTACGTCAGGTACTTGTTTTCCGCACCTGTATCTGATCAAAACTCCTCTGGTAGACTCTTTCGGGTCAGAATTTGATCCTACAAGTGGTATCAGAGCATCAAGAGGAGGAGTTCTACAGAGATTTGCTGGATTTCATAAAAAATTCTTACTTTTACACATTCTTTCTTCATCTGAACGAGATTTTACGGTCGAAATTCGCTCAAAATTTCACAGATTGTGTGTTATTGATCATAGACAAATCCCTGAAAGTTTGGCATTGAAATTCGAATTAAAAATGGACTAAAATTGGATCTGATTAGCTTTCGCTTATACGTACACTCAATAGTTTCGCTCCAAATGACCTCCCAATTGACTAGTTTCGCTCCAAAGGACTTCCTAAGTGACTAGTTTCGCTCCAAATGACCTCTCATTTGACTAGTTTCGCTCCAAAGGACCACCCAAGAAACACCTTTCGCTCATAGGACCTCCTGGTTTCGCTCTTGTGTACTTTATAACCCTAGTTTTGCTTTTAACATCACCTAGTTTCGCTCATACTGACACCTAAGACACCTAGTTTCGCTTTTGTGACCACCTAAGACACCTAGTTTCGCTCATTAGTACCTGTGTTTGTATTACGTTCACTGAAATATGGACTATTGATTGCTTGTTCAGATTGAGTGTGTACATTGAGTTGTGTGATTCTTAATCTAAGTTGTCAGTTGGTCACATGATTGTTTCATTCAAGAATAGCATGTGATAATATCATTAGGTATTTGGTCCGTTCAAGGCTACATGTGATTTCATGGGAAGTCAGATTGCATGTGATGTTGCATGTGAATATCTTGATTTAAATCAGTCTTATAATTGCAGCCTATGTGATTGGTTCATAATAGCGGCCCAGTAGATTTTGTTTCATTTAAAAGGTGTCAGCCAATTTCAGTACATAGCACAATCAAACATTTCGTTGAAATTGTGTTCGGCCCATTGAGTGTTATTTGAGGCCCAATCAGTTGTCACGAGACAGTTAAACGGTCCAATCATAGTTGTGTTAAGTTGTTAGTTCATGATGAATTTTTGATGATATATGAATTTTTGTCGGCCACAATCAAGGTTTGGTCCAATCATCTAATATTTTTGGAACGGTTTGCATGTAAAGGATAAGGTTGTCAGCCACGTTTAATAATCTTACAAATTGAAGTGTACCAATTGTCGGCCCAATCATATCATATTGTTACTAATCAAGTTGTCGGCACATGTTTCCAAATTGAAGCCTTGTATGTGAATCAAGTTGGCAGCCCACTACATGTCATCGGCCCAATCAACATACATCATTTTTAATTAGTGTCTGATCCATTTACTAATTGGCCCAGTAATATTCAAGACTCTGATTTGTTTGTCGAATATTTGATTTGAATATTATGATACATGTGTGAATCCACTTTACATCAGTTCGGTCCTATCAACATTTGAATAACATCCATTTGCATGTGACATTGTTAGTTTCCATGGGCTTTGATTGAAAATTACACTAGAGTGTTTGACTTTCATGAGCCAATCATTGTTTCTACATCATTAATCAGCCCATGGGACATTACATCATTAACCGGCCCATGTGAACACAAGTTTAATCGGCCCATGTGAAAATTGAGTTTGATAAGCAAAATTGTTTTTAAAAGTATTTCAGCCCAAGATTTGAAGGCCCAAACAGGTTATTCACTTCACGCGTATTATTCACGAGGTCGTTTAGTGTGGTCAAGTCGTGTGAAAAAGTCCATTTCGTTTGAAAGTCATCATATCGCTTGAAAGTCTGTACCAGTTCGTACGGTTTGGAGTTCACAATTGTCAAAAGTCCACCAGGTCGTTCGAAAGTCCATCAGTTCACACGTAGTGGGTCAGGTTGTTTGAAATTGATCTGAGTCATAGCAGTTCTCACAGTTTGCCAATTTAAACCTCAGTCCGCACAGAATATTCATCAGTTCGAGTGATTCAGTTCGCACAGAGTATCAGTCTTATTTTGTTAATTGATAAGTCTTTAAACTGATCGTGTTCTGTTTGTTTTTGTGAACGTCAGGTGATACAGGTGTATTACAAGGTGAACCAGTTAGAAACATGGATTCTGAATTCTACAATGCGTTTGCTACAACTCCGACTAGTCCATCCGACATTACTAAGACCATGACAATGGAGATTGAAACCGGAACAATGCAAAAACCTCCGAAACTTATGGGAATCGAGGATTATCACGGATGGAAGAAACGGTTTGAGAATTGCGTTCAGGCGAATCATCTAAAAGCTTGGGAGAGCATCGAAACTGAATATGAGAGGCCAAAGAATTCAATGGGAGTTGGTAAAATCATTTTAGAATTCACGGAGCAAGAAAGAGAGAGTTATAAAGCCGAAAAGATGATGATCAATTTGTTACAACAAGCTGTTAAAGAGGATATTTTTGTGTTGCTTCAACATGATAAAAATGCTTATTCTATCTGGGAAGCTCTTAGAAAGAAAGTTGAGGGAAGTACTGAAATGTTACAGAGTAAAGCAGCTTTGTTGAAAAAGGTGTTTGAACTTTTTACGTGCATGCCTGGTGAAACAACAAAGACTCTTATTGAAAGATACTGTCATCTCGTACGCACCATGTCACAGTTGAAGATTCCTAAAACTCCAGCAGAATGGGTTGAAAAACTTGCTGATGCGTTACCGCAACAGGAATGGGGTACATATCTGATGATATTAAAGAATTCCGGACAGTTTAGCAGGTTATCGATTGCACAGTTTATAGAGAAGTTGGAGGCACAGGATCTGGAGCAGCAGAAAATTGCTAGAATGAACAGTTCTACTCATCAACAAGATATTAAATTGTACTATAAAGGAAATGTTCAAACTGCTGAAGCCAGTCCAAAGATACAAACTGCATTTAGTGCTGGAAATCAATCTACACCAAGCAGTCAAGGATCAGTCAACACTAGTGGGTTCTCAACGGTGAATCCTCCAAGTGTTCAAAGTTCATCTGCTGGAAATGGTCATCTAATTCAGTGCAATGTGGCTTTACATCTTCAAAATGGACAAAATTATTCTGAAGAGATTGTAAAGAATCATATGGGATTATTGGTTACTGCATTAGAGTCTTATGAAGGGTTGATTGCCGGAAGAATTGGTAATCCGATGCTCACAAAAGAAGATTATGACCAAATCGATGCAGAGGAGCTTGAATTGATGGATATTAAATGGGCTTTAGCGAGTGTTTTGAGGAGAGCAGAAAAGTTTAGATCGATTACAGGAAGAAATGATTTCTTGGATGCAAACCTTTCTAATCTAGGATTTGATAAATCTAAAGTTGTCTGTTTTCGTTGCAGGGAGAAAGGCCACTTTAAAAGAGAGTGCAAGAATCAGGAGCCGAGAGGAGCAAAGGAGTCATCTGGGAAAGATGACTATTATAGGAAAACTATCTATCAGCAGATCACTCATCAACCGAATCAACAAAAAGAAGCTCAAACGACACATGGAAGAATGATCAAGGATGCAAACAGGAAAGTTTATTATGGCATCGTTGATCAAGATGATGAGAAAATGGCTGAAGGTTTTAGCTGGGATAAGTTTATTCCAGCTGATTGAAATGTTCAAGCGTTCATTGCACATATTATTCGAAAGCCAGAAATGCTGAAGGAATGGATGGAAGTGTTATCTGATGAAGAGAAAAGTGAAGATGAAGGATCTGTTTCATCTGAAAACAATTCATCAGAAACAAGTGATGATGAAGAGATGGAACAGATAAATTTGGGAAAAACTCATTTATCTTCTAACACTTTTGAATTTTATTTTGCAGAAAAATTGAAGAAACCGAAAGAGAGGAAAGCTGCAAAAGAATTGAAAGAAGTCAAAGTGATTGAGAAGATTGTGGAATTAGAAAAGATAGTTGAAGTCATAAAACCCTGTCTTACATGTTTAGAGTCTTGTAAACAATGTATAGAAAAAGATGAGAGGTTTAGTGAGTTAGAAAAGTTGAAAGAACAGTTGTTGTTTGATGTAAAGAATTTGAAAAAGTCGTATGATGTATTGAACAGACATGTGAATAGTCTGGAGAAGACTAACTCTGAAAGAGAGAAAGCTTTGAAGATGATGAATGCTACCATGATGACAAAGCAAAAAGAGATCAACATGTACATAGAAGAATGTGTAAAGTGGAAGAAAGAGTTGGATAGTGAAGCAGCTGAGAATGAAAGAATCAGAAGATTGCTGCGAAGTTACAAAGGTTGTGACTACATAATCGACAGAATTTATCCAACAGTTGAAGGATTTGAAGCGTTTAAAGGTGAAGAAACAAAGCCAAAGAAGAAGAAAGATATTGGTAAGAAACAGGGTGTCTGTTATAATAAGTGTCCGCCTCCAATTTGGGAAGGGTACTCACCTAGAAAACCTAACGAGGAAGAACTAAAACAGGCGGTCAATATTAAGTTAGAATCCGAGATAACCGATGTTTTACCAGACAATATTGACGTCACGTTCACAGCGTCCGACACAGATCATGAGTCCGATTTGATAAAACGAGTGGTCTATCAGGTGTTGGAAAAAGGATGAGGAGTCTGAGTCAAAGTCCGAGTCCGAAAGTTCGTGTCAGTCAGTCGGGAGTTAGAGTTCGTCCGAAAAGAGTTCAAAATCGCCGGGAAAACGGGTTTATAGTAAAGAATTTTTGTTGTCAAAATCTAATTTGAATGATGAAACATTTGAAGTTGTATATACTTTGAATGATTCTGACAAATTATATTTTGATAAAGAGTTTCCAATAAGAGGTGTTAAACCAGAAATGATCAAAAAGGTTTTCAAATTAACAGAAATTAATATTTCTGAAATAAAAGATGAAAATCTTAAAATAAAACCTAAAGCTTACACCTCAAGAGTACAACAACGTTTAAACAAGAAAAAGGGTTACAATTCTGGTTCTGGTTTTCAAAAGAAACCAAACCAAAATCGTAGCTACAAAAAGAAAGGTCTTGGTTTTATTCCACCTGAAAACTATAAAAATGAAAAATTTTCTAAAAATACAAAATTCGTTTCAGGACCATCTGCTGAAGAGGAAAAGAAGAGCTCATTCTGGAGACAAACAAACCAAGAATTTCTTGCCGAGAAGAGAAAGAATGGAGCTTATATGAAGAAAGAGACAAGAACCTGCTTCCGATGCAATGAAGCTGGTCACATTACATGGAACTGTCCGAAAGCGACAAACACAAAACAGGGAGTTTCTGGAAAACTGAAAAAAGTTGTTGTTGATAAAACCGAACCACCAACTGAGAAATTTAAAGTTTTCAAAAATTCAACATTTGAAGTTGGTGAGTGTTCGAAGAGATTTTATAGGCGAAGTGTAAAACTTGACAACCAAAAATGGGTTGTTAAGAAATCTGAGGTAAAATCTGGTGATGAATCTGATTCCACAAAATCAGAGGAGCCACAGTTTGATGAGAGTGATGAAAACTCAGTTCCTTCAATGGATGATGAGAACTTTCCACCATTAAGGACTGGGAATTTTAAAAAGAAAGTTGGAAAGTCTAAAATCTCAAATAAGGGTTGTTCTCAAAAGGATAATTTTGATGTTGAGAAAGCATTTAATGGGAAAGTAAAGAAGATTTTCGGAAAAATGGTTGATGGGAAGGTGAAAGGGGTAAAAGATTTTTATGCTAAAAGAAAAGCAACTTACACCCCAACAAAATCTGAATTGAAATCACCTAAGGCTGGTCAGGCTTGGGTGGACATTTTCTTTGCTTGAAAAACCTGACTTGCCGGAGATCCCAAGTATGTAATCGTGGATCAGGAATCGGCATCATTCATGTTTTGTGAGTATGTATGAAAAGTTCTTAAAATTGTTAAAATTTTACAGGTTGAATGACTACGCCGGAGCTTCCAGGTTGGTAAGCGCGAAGCAGGAATCGGCATTTTGAATATACCTACAAGTGGTTATTCTTACAAGTGGTTTAGAGGTTGCATGATTGCAAACAGTAAATCAAGGACATTAAGTTGTACTTGATTTACTACATTTGATAAAACTGACAAGATGATGAACCATATCCTCATACGTAAACAAGTGGTAAACTTACAAGTGGTAAAAACAAACTCATTTTCCGGAAAAAATCATTTTGATTAAAACAAACTTAAGTGTTTTGAAATCTAAATGAGAAAATGGTTTGTGAAAGGGGGAGTTCAGAATGTTTATGCCTAGTGAATGGCGAATTGAGGCGATTTGATATCGGTTGTCGTGTTTCTGTATAGTTTGTTTTGAATTTTCTTCAAGTGGGTCAAGAGCTTAGATAGTTTTCAAATTTCTTTAATGTGTTTGCATTTTAGGGGGAGTAGAATATTTCAGAAAATCCAAAAACATTAGAAAATTTGAAAAAGCCAAAAACATGATAAAATTCAAAAATGAGTTTCGTTGTGAAAAGAGGAAATGATAGTACATCAGTGGACGGTCACAACATGCTAAAGAATTAGAGAGTTAAAAATGTGATAAACAATCTCACTGCGGATATGCCAGTAGGTTTTTACACATTTAGTAGATTGTGACGAGATATAAACCTAAAAATTCAAACTTGCTTATTCTGTGGGTAACAACATCTTGGATATATAGGTAACCCCTGAAATTTTGTTTGAAAGGTCCCTTATTCTGAGATACTAGGTCTTTATGCTCAGTGATATCTGGGGTATTATCCCAGGACTTCTGTTGTATGGAAATACTGACCTAGTCCCCGGATAATGCTTTCCGCAAATGCTTGAAACATAGCATCGCCCTCAGCAAGCTGATGAAATAATAAAATTGATAGTCGCTGCTATTGAAATAAAAAAGATCCTCTAAAGGGGACACACCGAAAAGTCGAAGCCGTTATCTCTCTGCGTATACGGAAGTATCGACCTGAGCTCTCACGGCCCTCACATCTAACCCCTGAACAGATATCATCTGTGGTATACTCACCTGTAAGACTGAATATTGGGATCTGGATACGGGAGTATATTCAAGAAGTGGGACACACGGATAAGTTCAAGTCATTAAAACATTAACATCGTATCTCAGATCAGTTGAACTTTGTGTGAAAATTTAAGTGGACAAATATACTGACAATCTAGGTGAATTGTTTAAAACTTAAAATGAAATGAAGCTTAATGGTGTTGGTGACTTGTCTCAAAACTGATATGATCCTCTTACACGAACTCACAAAAATATTGTCTGTAAATATTTCTTTACTGCATCACATGTTTCTTAATTCCAAAATCCAAAAAGATTTTCAGTGTGTTTTAGCATAAAGTTTCAGAAAACTCAAAAAGATTTTTGACAACTGGTATTGAAAAACAGATTTTCAAAATTCCGAGTGCAAAAACATGATGAGAAATATTTGAGGGGGAGTGTATGTTTGGAATTAAATGTTTTCATATTCTAATCTTTCAAGTGGTTCATCAAAATCTGTGTTTGTTTTGAAAGAGAGTCTGAGTTAGTGCAAGTTTATATGTTTGAAATATGTATGTGAGAGAAATTTACTTTGAGATAGAGCTTATGCGGTCAAGTTGAGCCAGGTTATTCGTTCCTGAGATCCGAGCTAGATAAGAGCCAGGTTCCAATACCTGAGGACTCTGATTGGAGGTAGCCAGACAACGATCTTGGAACATGAAGAGCCAAGCTGATTGATATTGAGAAGCTGTTAGATGAAAAGCCAGACAACGATCCTAAAGCTGATGATGCTGATGAATTGAAGAAATGCCAGCATATTGCAAGGGGGTTAGATTAGGGCATATTGTACGAGATTTCGCGACATGTCCGTATGTGGGAAACCACCATGTCCGTATGTGGGAAACCACTATGTTCGTATATGGGAAACCACTAGTTCCGCTTATATGGACATGAGTAGTTCCGCTTATATGTATATGAGTAGTTCCGCTTATATGTACATGTACATATAAGTGAAACCACCAACATTATAAATACCACATGAGCGAAATCATTTGTAACATTCTTAGTCTTAGAATGTTAGATTAGGGCATATTGTACGAGATTTCGCGACATGTCCGTATGTGGGAAACCACCATGTCCGTATGTGGGAAACCACTATGTTCGTATGTGGGAAACCACTAGTTCCGCTTATATGGACATGAGTAGTTCCGCTTATATGTATATGAGTAGTTCCGCTTATATGTACATGTACATATAAGTGAAACCACCAACATTATAAATACCACATGAGCGAAATCATTTGTAACATTCTTGTTTTCCATACCGAGGTGCTGTCGGTGTGAGATTTGGTTGTAAACGCTGTAATATCAATCAAAAGTGTGATTTAAGTGAAGATCTAGCTGTTTCTACGTCAGGTACTTGTTTTCCGCACCTGTATCTGATCAAAACTCCTCTAATAGACTCTTTCGGGTCAGAATTCGATCCTACAAATCCGGGATTTAAGCTCCTATAACCGTTACAACATTAATAGCATTGACCAGCATCCGTAACTCCCATAAAATATGCCTTTCTTCAATGTTGATCGTTACAAGAGCTATTCTTCCGCCATCAACGTCCTTATCCTATCCAATTTGAGTGGGTCTTCAGGATGACTTGGTCCTCATGAACGTTAGTCCCTTGTAACCAACGTTTACAATCAAATTGTTAGTAATAGTCAGGATACTGCCTCAAGATGTTACCAGTATCATGGTCTGGTATCCTGACCGTAATCAGCTATCATAAAATCAAGATATAGTGTCAGGATATGGGCTCAGAATTTCACCCATAACAATTGTCCCCAAAAATATAACTGTTGGATATCCTGATTCCAACGGATATATTTTTTAGTCATTCCAACATGTCTAGTAAGGATATCTGTTTGAACATTCCTTGAGGAGCTTGACAGCTACCCCAAGCCTGTCCTAAAAAAAGGAGCCATCTGTTGCCACCAACTCTAAGCCCTCTGCTGCTGCTGCTGCCGAAGGTTTCTCTTATGATGACCTTGGCTTCATGGAATCCATCGAGCCCATGAGCTCCTTCCCTAATAAGGTAAATATCCAGATCCTGTATCCCGTACACATATACTGAACCTGTATCCTGGTTAGTTTGTCTTTAATGATACCTGTATTTTGTAGGGTCTAAATCATCTGGTCGTCCTGCACTTAGAACAATTTTAATTTCCTGCAAGTAGAATAGTTTGACAGTTGAAGGTGGAGGGATCCTGTCTTTTCAGGACGAAGCCTTCAACTGTTTATGTAAATATGCTTTAAAAACTTAATTGTGTTCTTGGTGGATGGGTCTCTTTTTGAGATGAAACCAAGAATACAATCTTTTGGACCAATAATAATAAACTAACCTTTTAGCCTTATTTGTTGTTGTTATGTTTTTATTTTCAAAGGTATGTTTTGAATAACCTGATCAAATATCATGGTCAGGATACTGATGAAATGTTCAATACTTTTGTTATCAAAATGTTAGACAAAACTTGGTTGAATATTACTTTTTAGAAAACTTAGATCATTTAGATAAGGTTTTCAAGACTTGAAAAAATAATAAATCATACCAGAAACACTTAGGCAATAATTTCCAACCTCAACCTTTGAATCCTTTGCAATGTCCCCGACATGGATGTCCCCTGTCTGTGCAGGATATTGCATCAATATATGACACAATTGAGTATCTTTTCACTTAGTGATTAAACTTCGTAACTTTTCACCAACAGAAGAACGTGTGTAAACACAATCGTATTTTTCATATCTTTGGAACTTTGTCAAAAAGTTTAGTTTCACTGGGGATAAACCCTTAAGTATCCTGGGGAAAATCCCAAATTTTCGTGCGCTACAAGCGGGAGTGTATAAACTCCAAAACTTAGAAAGGTGAAAACCTTTAAACCTTAGTGTTATGGGCCATTTTCTGAACATATATCCTGACTAATATTATGCCTTTGATTATTTATTTGTGATCAGGATACCGGGTCAGGATATTGGTAATATCCTGATGTGATATCCTGGTATTAACTGAATTAATCACGTGCAGATTAGGAGGTGTAAGTCTCCAACGTTCAAGAAGACTTCTTCCCCCCAAGACTCGGGCAAATCAGTTAAATTAAAGACGTTGAACCCGAAAGACCAGGACTGCAACGTTCACTTGGGGGATATTCGAAGCATCCCGGTTTATAAGGATAGTTAGTTGTTTTCGTTTAGCTATAAATAGTATGATCGGATCAAGTTAAGGCACTCACTCACTCTCGCACACTTTGCTCTCTAGCTACTAGCAATCACTACACACAAACACTTGTACTCAAATTACATTGTAACACCTAGTTGATCCGCATCATATCCTGCACTGCATCCTGATATTTGAAGCAATAGAAGAACAAGGCAGCTGCGATTGTCAGCTCCCGAGGTTTTGTGCCGGCGATCTAGATTGATCAAGGGCTTTCCTCGTACATCTCGTATCACCCTTTACTTTTTTGCTCATTGTTTGATCATAAATACAGCTTTATATCCTGAGCCGTATCCTTATACTGTTTTAGCAAATAACTTAACTTGAATATTTTTAACACACATTTCAAGCACACTACCTCACTTAACTAATTTGATCACTAAATTGCTTCAGTAATTTTTGACCAAAACAATTTGGCGCCCACCGTGGGGCAAGTGGTGCTATTTCTACTAAAAGCTTTTGCAAAATCGCTACTTGGTTTTCTATTTTCAAAACTTTTTGCTACACTATTTTCAATGGCCTCAAGATCAAACATGAGCTCTTCCACCGTGTCTGCTACAACCTCTGCAACAATTGGTTCGGTGCTTCCACCACCTCCTCCGAGATCTCAAGCCTCTTCCCAAGGGACTGAAATTCATGTGGCTCGGGATGTTATCCCCGCTCGCAATATATAGGGATCTGGTCCTGTTTTAGCTTCTAATGAAGAAATTCTAAATCTGTTTGGTAGTGTACAGGAACAAATGAGGCAGCAGCAGGAAACTAATCAAATGCTGATGAGAGAGATACAACTCTTGAAATCCAGCTCGAGCAGGCCTGCTGAAGATACTGTCACTCCCTTACAACCCAGGGCTTTGAACTTCAGTTCTGCAATTTATACCGAGGATAACCGAGGAAATATTGTGCCTAGCCACTCCCAGAATCATACTCCTGAGATACCCTCATCAGTTAGAATATCAACTGTGAGAAGCTCAGGATATGCTTCAGGATATAGCCAAAATCCTCAGAAAGGTAATGTATCTAATAATAATAATATTCTTGCCACTAACGGTGTTGGATCTTTGCAGGATGCAGGTATGACATCGGCGTTGTCTAGAGAGCTCCAGAAGCTGAAGGACATGATATCCAATGTACCTGGGGTGGTGCAGCCAATTCCTGAAGTGTCCTAGGATAGCCACAGGATATCGCGGTTTGCATATCCCATTTGTGATGTTGAAATCCCAAAAATATTTCAAACCCCCAACATGAAACTCTATGACGGAACTACGGATCCTGAGGAGCATATCGCCCAGTATAGGGAAAGGATGGAAATTAATCCAATCCCTCCGGATCTCAAAGAAGCATGCTTATGCAAGGGTTTCGGCTCTACCTTAACAGGATCAGCCCTAAAATGGCTGTTAAACGTTCCTCCTCACTCAATTACTTCTTTTGCTCATTTAGTTAATTTATTTAATAGTCAATTTTCTTGCAGCCGAAGTTTTGAGAAACTAACCAACGATCTTTACAGGATAACTCAAGGACCTCAGGAATCCTTGAGGGATTATGTGAATAAGTTTAGCCGGGAATCCTTAGATATCCCGCACATTGATATTGCAACAGCTGTGCAGGCTTTCAAGATGGGGTTGCAAACAGATTCCCAATTATACCAGGATCTTGTAATGAATCCCTGCAGGAATCTGGACGAAGCTCGTAACAGGGCTTTAAGATATATTCGGCTGGAGGATGATAAAAAGATGCAAGAGAGAATGAATTCGTCCACAACCTATGAGTCGACCAACAGGAAATCAGAATCCTCGTATAAACCATATCGCTCAAAGCCATATGGCAGAAATGATAGTAAAAAAGTCAGTGCTGTTGAGGACGAGGATCCTGAGGAGTATCCTGAGTTGTCTTAATATTGTTTTTCTGTTAATATACCTGAATTGATGTATGCTATGCAGGGTTTAGGAGACAAAGCCAGATGGCCCCGAAAGAACCAACAGAAAGCTGATTGGAAAGACAAATCCAAGTGGTGTGCCTTCCACGAGGATTTCGGACATGTCACTGAGGATTGCATCGCTCTAAGAAAGAAATAAGCTACCTCCTGAGCAAGGGGTATCCAAAGGATCTACTGGGAAAAAAGAAGAATAAAGGACAGGATCCTGAGAAGGATCCTGAACGAGCAGCATCACCTCCAGCAGATGCCAAAATAATTAACTTTATTTCAGGAGGATCCGATATTTGCGGGACTTCATATTCCGCAGCCAAGAGACATGCAAAGGAAGCTAAGGCAGAAAGAGGAGAAAAGCCGACCAGGATGACGACCCTCACAACTGACAAAGTGATCACGTTTGATAGTGATGACAGGGATACTGTTCAGGATCCTCACCATGATGCTCTAGTAATTACATTATATGTCGCTAACCATTTTGTACGCAGGATACTGGTAGATAACGACAGTTCCGTCAACATAATTCTGCTGGAGACATTGAAAAGAATGAATGTATCCCCAATGGATATTACTTCGAAATCCACTGTGCTCGTCGGTTTCAGTGGAGAAGCCAGGAATACCGTAGGGGAGATAAAACTACCAGTTGTTTTATAAAACCTCGATACCATGAATCTTACTCAAAACATTTGTTTAAGTAAACCCAAACTGTAAATCGTTTTTGAAATAAAACTCGAATGTTTTATATTGTTAGAAAAACCTTGTAATATAACTTTGTTTTGATAACCTTGCCCAAGTGATCTAGATAACGCAACGATATATAATGTGTTAAAAGCACTTATATATATGAAGTACCAGTGGCGTATCCACCATGCTTTTGACACATTACACCCGCCCCGTTACCTAATCACTTCCCTAACCCAACGGTTCAAATAGTTTCAAACGGTTCACATCAATTAATCAATTTCAAACGGTTCACATAATCAATCAGTTTCAAACAGTTCACATAATCAATCAGTTTCAAACGGTTCACATAATCAATCAGTTTTAAACGGTTCACATAATCAATCAGTTTCAAACGGTTCACATAAATCAAACAATTCCAACGGTTCAAACAGTTCAAAATGTAAAACAATGTGTCCATATGCTGGATGAACATATGTAACAAAATGTAATATATAGAAATCAATGTGCTAGCATGCTAAGTGACCATGCATAGAAAAAACATAATGAAATCATGTACTATACGTGTACTAATGAACATAACAAGCATATGATATAAAAGCATGAAAAGCACGAAAGTAACAAGTAGGCACATGTGTATCACCCTAAAACATTTGAAAATGTAAAAGAGGGGACTATGTACTTACTTGAGGATACTTAGAAGTCTTGAACAACAACCAAGCAAAGCTAGAGGGATCACGGAAAATCAAACGGCACCTAACATAGGTAACTATGTTAATAAACCGGACCTAAATCGGGAGATCGGATAGGATGAGGTTTCGTAAACCAAATGAGTGTTGGAACTCATATGATATGGTTTAACAAAGCCTACATACTAAAACGGAACCTATCCTAAGTGCTTACGACCCATTATGACTCGTTAAGGTAGCTTACGCCACTTTAACGCGTCGTTGTTGTAAAACGCGTTCGGACTGCCTAACTGGTCCTATGACAAGTATTATATGCCTTAACATGTCTAATAATGTTGCCTAATCAGTTTAGATGTCAAAATTTAGGTTACATATGCTTAAAATGAATTTATGCGCAAAAAGGGCATTTTGGTCATTTTCCCAAGGCATATAAACTACCTATCATACAACTAACTAAATGTAGTGACCATAAGGTATAACCTTGGAAAGTTATTCCCTATACAACTATGGTCACTAAACATGTTTGGTCGGATCCTAAAGATCGACCAAACGGGTCGGGTTCGAAAGTCTAAGCGGCGAAGGAGTCAATTCAATACAACGCTTTTGCGTGATTGACTCACTATCCTGCTATAACATTATATTGGGTAGGCCATGGATCCATGATATGAAAGCCGTGCCGTCGACTTATCATCAGTGCATCAAGATCCCTACACCTTGGGGACTTATCAACATAGCAATTAAAGATGCGGGCCCATGATATTGTGGAGGCTTCTGAGCAGGATGAAAAGAAAATTATCTTGGATCAGGATAACCCAGATATCTCGGTGCTCGTAGGAACCAATATCCCGCAGGATATTGAAAATCAATTGACTAACTTTTTGAAATGCAGGATGTCAACATTCGCATGGAAACATGAGGATATGACAGGTATTTCTAAGGATATTATAACACATAAGCTTGGTATTGACAGGTCATTCAAGCCTGTCCAGCAGAAAAGAAGGAAATTTGCTCCGGAACGAAATGTGATCATCCAAGAGGAAGTTGAAAGGCTACTAAAAAGCAAGATGATTAGGGAAGTGAAGTTTCCCAAATGGTTAGCTAATGTGGTTGTGGTGCAAAAGAAAAACGGGAAATGGAGAGTGTGTGTGGATTACACAAACTTGAATTAAAGCTTGTCCCAAAGACCCGTTTCCTCTACCTCATATTGATTCAATGGTGGATGCTACCGCTGGCCACGAGATGTTAACCTTCATGGATGCCTCTTCAGGATTTCAGCAGATCCAAATGGAACCCTCCGATCAGGAGGATACTGCTTTTATGACACCCACAGGTATTTATTGTTATACCGCTATGCCTTTTGGTTTAAAAAATGCAGGTGCAACATACCAAAGGCTGGTGAACATGATGTTTAAAGACAAACTGGGGGACACCATGGAAGTATACATCGATGATATGGTAGTAAAATCCAAGAAGGCTGAGGATCACCTCCAGGATATTAAGGGAGCGTTTGATATCCTGGACCAGTACAACATGAAATTGAATCCTGCTAAATGCCATTTTGGAGTGGGGGCAGGAAAGTTTCTAGGATACATGGTGACTAAAAGGGGGATAGAAGCAAGCCCAGAGCAGATTAAAGCCATCTTAGATATCAAGTCACCTTCAAATATGAAGGATGTTCAACGATTAACAGGGCGAGTAGCAGCATTGAATAGATTTATCTCAAGATCCTCAGAAAAATGCAAGGAATTTTATGATATTCTAAAGAAGAATAAGAAATTCGAATGGGGTGAGAAGCATGAGACAGCCTTGCAGGATTTGAAGCAGTATCTTTCAACGACACCTCTGTTAATGAAACCTGAAGATGGCGAATCACTATCCCTATATCTCGCAGTATCAGGGAATGCAGTAAGTGCTGTCCTTGTAAAGGACCATGAAGGTCAGCAGTATCCTGTTTATTATGTTAGTAAAAGTTTATTAGATGCTGAAACTAGGTATTCTCACTTAGAAAAGCTGATATTAGCACTAGTTATGGCCTCGACAAAACTTAGACACTATTTTGAAACACATAGGATTCATGTTAAAACCAACTATCCTGTTAAAAATGTACTTAGGAAACCCGAGATGTCAGGTAGGATGGCTAAGTGGTCGGTAAAGTTAAGTGCCTATGATCTAGTATATGAACCTAGAAATGCCATAAAGTCTCAGGCTCTAGCTGACTTTGTGGCTGATTTCAGTATTCAAAATGAAGTAGACCTAGAAGTACAACAGCTAGGAGAAAACTTAGGATCCTGGACGTTATATACTGATGGTTCATCTAATGTAAGAGGTGTAGGTTTAGTTATACTACTAAAATCGACATAGGGGGACATATTACCCCAGGCTATTAGATATGAGTTTCCTGTCACTAATAATGAAGCAGAATATAAAGCTTTAATTGCAGGATTAGAATTGGCTAAAAGCATGAATATCAAGAGTTTACAAGTATTTGTCGATTCCTTGTTAATCACTAATCATTTTAATGGATCTTATGCAGTAAAAGGTGAAAAATTGGCTGAATATCTTGAACTTTGTCAAGATATTAGCAGGATATTTTGATGTTTTTACACTTGAACAAGTACCAAGAGAGGATAATGCTGAAGCTGATGCCTTGGCAAATCTGGGATCATCAGTCAGGATACTAGAAGGGACCCAAATTCCAATATTACATATCCTGTATCCTGTGAGGGGTCCTCAGGATAAGGAGGTAGTAAGTGTTCAGGATCCTGGTGCTAAGTATCCTGAAGAGGATCCTAGATCCTGGACGGCTCCAATCACAAGATATCTCCAGGAACGACACATCCCAAAGGATGAGAATCCTAAGGCCTTTAGGATGAAGGTATCACAATTCACTATTATAAATAATGTTTTATATAAGAAATCTCTTGCAGGTCCATATCTAAGGTGCTTGGAGGATCCCGAAACCAAAGAAGTGCTTCAGGATATCCACGAAGGGGATTGTGGTAACCACACCGGGGGCAGGTCGTTATTCTCAAAAGTATTAAGAACAGGATATTATTTGCCAACCATGAGGAAAGATGCTGCAGAATATGCTCGAAAGTGTAACGCATGTCAAAGGCATAGTAATATATTACATCAGCCTGCTAAACCACTGTATCCTATTGTTTCCCCTTGGCCGTTCATGAAATGGGGGATGGATATAGTAGGAAAATTTCCAAAAGCTCCAGGAGGAAAGGTCTTCATGTTGGCAATGACTGATTATTTCTCTAAGTGGGTTGAAGCTGAAGCATTTGTTCAAGTCAGAGATCAGGAAGTGGTATCCTTCATAAAAATGAATATCCTGACTAGGTTTGGTGTACCAGCTGAAATAATTTGTGACAATGGATCTCAATTCATAAGTAAAAGGACTACTGACTTTTGCAAGAGTTGGGGAATCAAAATGATCACATCCACACCAGTACATCCTCAAGCAAATGGACAAGCAGAATCCTCAAACAAGATAATTATCAACAACCTGAAAAAGAGACTAGGGGCTAAAAAAGGAAGATGGGCAGAAGAACTACCCTTTGTTTTGTGGGCTGATAGAACGTCGTTGAAAAATGCAACTGGCCAAACCCCGTTTTCCTTGCTATTTGGAGCAGAAGCGGTGATCCCGACAGAAATGGTAATACCTACAGCAAGATCCAACCTTCGGGATCCTGAGCAGAATCCTGAAGTCCTATGTAAGGAATTGGATACTGTTGATGAGACAAGAGACGCGGCAAGGCTAAGGATGACAGCATATCAACAGAGGATATCTAAGGCATATAACAAGAATATAAGGACTAGAAGGTTCTAGGTCGGAGATTGGGTGTTGAGAAAGGTTTTCCAAAATACTACTAATCCTGCTGATGGAAAGTTGGCTCCAAAATGGGAAGGACCCTATGAGATTGAATCAGAATCAGGAAAAGGAGCATACCGACTCAAGGATAAGGAGGGGGATATGCTACCAAGATCCTGGAATGCTATACATCTAAAGCTCTATTTCAAGTGAGTTTGGAATTTAAATTCTAACTCAGAATGGTATGGATTCTATCTCTTTTATTAAATTTTAATATTATTTATTGTTTTGAACTCATTACTGACTTAAGCATCGGAGGGGTGTTAGCTAGGCTAACACCCACCTTAGCTTACAGTTGTTTTGTAGTATATGCTTCGGGATATAGCTCCCGGATACGCACTCAGGATACTTCGAAAGATTAGAGGATTGGCCCCCTCTCTCACATTTAAGGGATCCTGATCCCTTCACAGGTTTAAAGGTATTCACCTTTCTCTCGAATTGGGTTTAAACACCTCGCCTGGAGCGCAAGTTATCCAGGGATAGTTCAAGGTGGCGGGACCAATTCATGTAAAAGTGGCTGACAATTTCGTCACTGTTGGCTATATCCTGGATCCTCAAGGTATATGAGGATTGATCACCCTCTCTCGCAAAAGGGTATTTTCATACTCTCTAAGGTTTAAAGGTTTTCACCTTTCTAAGTCTTGGAGTTTATACACTCCCGCCTGTAGCGCATGAAAATTTGGGATTTTCCTTAGGATACCTATGGGATTTTCTCCAGAATGTTTTCGGGTTTTACCCCGGTAACACAAGAACTGTCTACGCAGTTAAACTTGAATTCAAAAATTTTCTAAGCGTTCAAAGATTTCGTGCACAGGGGACATTCCTCCTAAGGCAATTATGTAAGGTTCAAAGAATCAAATTTGAACCTAGCATACTAAGACTGGGGACATCTTAGTGGAAGGAGTTGCAAGAAGGATTGAAGTTTGGTACTAGGGTTACACTTTATTCCTGGTATGATCTTTCCTTTGTGAATCTTACATATGTTACTCAGGCTTATATATATCCGGATTAGGATATATTCTTGAAATATATTCTCGGAATATGATTCAGGATATTTGGTTAGAAAATTTGGGATACAATATTTGGATTTAAAAATCAGAGTTGAATGTGTTATCAAAACAAGGTTTATAAATTCTAAGTAAACTATCTTTTCCTTTAAGAACTTTATTTGAGATTTTGGAAAATAAACTATTCTTTGAAGACTTTGTCTAAATTATTTCAATTTTCTAAAGTCCTATTTGGCGAAAGTCTTCATGGGATATCGGCTGAGTATATTGATCAGGATATTTTCAAAAAATAATTGCACAAATTTTGCAAAGCTAAAATCTAAACAAAGTAATGCATGACAAAAAATTAAAAGGCGACAACAAATAAGTCAAAAGGTGGTTATATTATTAACAAGTCAAAAGTTGTGCTTTTGGTTTCACCTCAAACCGAGGCCCATCCGCCAAAAGCACGATTAGTTTTTTTACCATATTTACGCAACGGTTGAAGGTTTCATCTCAAAACGAGACCCATCCGCCTCCAACCGTTGCATCATCCAAAACAACTTATACTAACTGATGACCAAGGGCTTCATCCTGAAACACAAGACCCATCCACCTTTGGTCATCGTATTGTTCTAGTGCAGGAAATGTAAATTGTTCAGCGGCAGAAAAAGTAAATTGTTTATACAGACCACAACCATGGAATTTAAAAAAGTGGGCTCCGGCCTTGGCACGTATATCCATCATCGCCCACTTCGCTGCCTCTAAGGGGCAACTCCTCCTTCCATCATAACCTCGTCAGTAGCATCCTCCCCAGCATTTGCTCCAGCATCACCTCCAGCATCGCCACCAGCGTCCTTCGAAGCACCAACATCATCTACCTTCTCGGTCACCTTACTGGGATCCTCTGTAGCAGGCTTTGAAGGGGGCTCCACAGGGTTACCACCAAGATCCTTCAATTTCATCTCCTAGGCTTTAACATTCCATGAAGGGCATTCAACACCCAAAGCCATGGCCTCGTAAGCCATTTTCAATCTGGCCTGGAGAAGGGAGATGATAACAGAATTCTTGAGGCTTTCCCGGTATGAAGCCATGTCCTGCTCATGTTGAACTTGGGCTGCATCGGACTTGGCTTGAGCCTCGTGAGTGACCTTCTGAATGGCAGCCTGGTGCTCTTGGACCATTTCCTTGTATTTAGCCTCATAATGCTCCGATTTGGCGGTGGCTAGGGCTGCTTGATCTGCAATGGTGACTTCGGCCTTCTTCAGCTTGCTCTCTAACATGGTGTTCAGGCCACATGCGTCTTCATAAAGGAATACCAGGCGTTCGAGACCCTGCAAAGAAATCAGGTGTTGACTTTAATTGACTTTATTAACCAGCATATGTTGCAGGATATGGATCAGGATACTAACCTGGTTGAGGAAACCGGTCATGAATTTGTTGGATTCCATAAACCCGTGGTTCTCAAACGGGAATACATGGGGTGTAGCGAGAGGCTCAACTTCCTTTCTCTTCTAGGAGCTAGAGGCCCGAGTCCTGGATGACGGAGGAGCTTTAGGAGCAGAAGTAGTCTTTGAACTAGTAGGCTTCGGTGTGACAGATGACTTCGGATTGGATTCTTGCTTGGCAGGTGCGAGGCTAGAGTAACTGTCCAACTCGTTGAGCTGGAAGCCTTCGAGGTTAATGACCGGCACTGAACAAGGGAAGAAATATTTAGTTTGTAACACTTATACTTTATATTCACTAAAATCGTGTGCTTACTAGACATCTCTGAGCTTGATTTTTGACTTGAGTTCGTGAGAGACAGGGAGAAGGTTCTTTCACTAGCAGTAAGTCGGTAGATCTCTTTGATCCTGGGCTCTGATTCCGCGCTTGGGGATGCTAGATCTCTGAAATTTGCTGCACAAAATATCAGGATATCAGTCTAAGATATACTTTAAGGATACATTTGGGGATGTTCCTAAAACCCTAAATCCTACCCTTGGTTAACCATCTAACTGGCAGATCGAAACCCTTGTCAATAGAGTCTCTTTTTACAAAAAAGAACTTTCGTTGCCACTGATCTTCATTTTTGGTGGCCTTAAGGACTAAGGATCCTTGGAAGTGGAGAACAGAAGGAAGCGGCTGTTACCATGGGATCTCAGTCGGTATGCTATGGGAAGGTCTTCAATGCATAGGTCAGGGCAATGACGAGATTTGACTTGGTTTAACACTATTAAAACTCGCCATACCATGGGCATGGTCTGGGCATAACTGAGGCCGGTAAGCTCAAAGAAACGAGATATAAAAGGTGGAAATGGATACCGGAGTCCCAAAGAAAAGGGATAGGCAAGGAAGCAGACCCATTCGTTTGACGACGCATCTGATCGGACTTCCCGATCAAAAGGACGAATGACCACTCCGGTAGGAAAGGCGCCGGAATCCTTCAAAGCGGCGATATCAGCATTATTGAACGAGTAAATCTCATTTTGTGGTTCTCGTATGAGGTTTTGACTCGTGAGGGTTGCGACTAGATCGTTCGACCGAGATCTTGTTCGAGATGCCATAAAAGGTATTGACCAAGAAACAAGAAATCCAAAGAAAAGAAAAACAGAGAAGAAGAGAGAAATACCTGTTTTCGCTTGAGGAGTAATGATCATAATGCAAAGTATTTCGGCTAATTATAGGCTGAATGATAGGGGGTAAAGAGTAAATAACGCCTTGGAAGTTGCACATTGTCATTTCAAAAGTCTCATCGTATTGATTGCCTCGATCCAGGTGATAAAGTTTTAAAATATATCCGTTGGATTGGTATACCAACAGATATATTTGGGGACAATTGTTATGGGCCATTTTCTGAACATATATCCTGACTAATATTCTGCCTTTGATTATTTATTTGTGATCAGGATACCGGATCAGGATATTGGTAACATCCTGATGTGATATCCTGGTATTAACTGAATTAATCACGTGCAGATTAGAAGGTGTATGTCTCCAACGTTCAAGAAGACTTCTTCCCCCCAAGACTCGGGCAAATCAGTTTAATTAAAGATGTTGAACCCGAAAGACCAGGACTGCAACGTTCACTTGGGGAATATTCGAAGCATCCCGGTTTATTAGGATAGTTAGTTGTTTTCGTTTAGCTATAAATAGTATGATCGGATCAAGTTAAGGCACTCACTCACTCTCGCATACTTTGCTCTCTAGCTACCAGCAATCACTACTCACAAACACTTGTACTCAAATTACATTGTAACACCTAGTTGATCCGCATCATATCCTACACTGTATCCTGATATTTGAAGCAATAGAAGAACAAGGCAGTTGCGATTGTCAGCTCCCGAGGTTTTGTGCCGGCGATCTAGATTGATCAAGAGCTTTCCTCGTACATCTCGTGTCACCCTTTACTTTTTTGCTCATTGTTTGATCATAAATACAGCTCTATATCCTGAGCCGTATCCTTATACTGTTCTAGCAAATAACTTAACTTGAATATTTTTAACACACATTTCAAGCACACTACCTCACTTAACTAATTTGATCACTAAATTGCTTCGGTAATTTTTGACCAAAACACTTAGAGAGTATGAAAATACCCTTTCGTGAGAGAGGGTGATCAATCCTCATATACCTTAAGGATCCAGGATATAGCCAATGATAATGAAATTGTCAGCCACTTTTACATGAACTGGTCCCGCTATCTTAAACTATTCCTGGATAAGTTGCGCTCCAGGCGGGGTGTTTAAACCCAATTTGAGAGAAAGGTGAATACCTTTAAACCTTTGAAGGGATAAGGACCCCTTAAACGTGAGAGAGGGGGCCAATCCTCTAATCTTTCGATTCATCTTGAGTATATATCCTGTAGTAACATCCTGAAGCGTATCATACAAAACACCTTTAAACTAAGGTGGGTGTTAGCTTGGCTGACACCCCTCCGATGCTTAAGTCAGTATTGGGTTTCAAAGAATAAATTAAATCAAACATATTTAAAAGAGATAGAATTCATACCATCCTGAGTTAGAAATTAAATTCTAAACTCACTTGAAATAAAGCTTAAGGTGTATAGCATTCCAGGATCTTGGCAACATGTCTCTTTCCATATTCTTGAGTCGGTATGCTCCTTTCCCAGATTCTGACTCAATTTCATAGGGTCCTTCCCATTTTGGAGCTAATTTTCCAGCGGCAGGGTTGGTTGTATTTTGGAAAGCTTTCCTCAACACCCAATCTCCAATTTGAAATCTTCTAGTCCTTAAATTCTTGTTATATGATTTGGCTATCCTCTGCTGGTATGCGGCCATCCTTAGCTTTTGTTATGGGTCATTTTCTGAACATATGTCCTGACTAATATTATGCTTTTGATTGTTTATTTGAGATCAGGATACCGGATCGGGATATTGGTAACATCCTGAAACGATATCCTGGTAATAAGTGATTTAACCACGTGCAGATTAAAGGGTACAAGTCTCCAACGTTCAAGGGGACTTCTTCTCCTTGAGACTCGGGCAAAACAGTTGGGAGAAAGACGTTGAAGCCGGAAGATGTGGACTACAATGTTCACATGTGGAATATTCGCCGGATCCCGGAAAAGTAGGATAGTTGGTTGTTTTCTATTTACTATAAATAGATTGATCGGATCAGATTAAGACACACACTCATTCGCACACTTTGCTCTCTAGTTACTAGCAACCACTACACACAAACACTTGTATTCAAATCTCATTGTAACACTTAGTTGATCCGTATCATATCCTGCACTGTATCCTGATATTTGAAGTAATTAAAGAACAAGGCAGCTGCGATTGTCAGCTCCCAAGGTTTTATTCCGGCGATCTAGATTGATCAAGGGCTTTCCTCGTACATCTCGTGTCATTTCCTTTACTTTTTTGCTCATTTTTTGATCATAGATACAGCTCGATATCCTGAGCCGTATCCCGAAAACTGTTTTTGCAAACGACTTAATCAGCATATTTTCAATACACTTTTTAGCACACTACCTCACTTAACTAATTTGATCACTTAATTGCTTCGGTAATTTTTGACCAAAACAATTTGGCGCCCACCGTGGGGCCAGTGGTGCTATCTTTACTAAAAATCTTTGTGAAATCATCAATTGGTTTTTTGTTTTCAAAACTTTTTGCCACATTATTTGCAATGGCCACAAGATCAAGCATGAGCTCCTCCACCGTGTCTGCAACTGCTTCTGCTACTACTGGTTTGGTGCTTCCACCACCTCCTCCAAGGATGCCCGCTCCTTCACAACCTCAGGATATTATCCCTACTCGGAGTATTCAGGGATCTGCTCCCGTTTTAGCTTCTAATGATGAAATTCTAACCTTATTCGGAAGTGTGCAGGAACAAATGAGGCAGCAACAGGAAACAAACCAAATGCTGTTAAGGGAAATATAACTCTTAAAATCTGGTTCGAGCAGATCCACTGAAGATATCGTCACTCCTCTACAGCCCAGGGCTTTGAACTTCAGTTCTGCAGTTTACACTTAGGATAACCGGGGAAATATTGTGCCTAGCCATCCCCAGAATCCTACTCCTGAGATGCCCTCTTCGGTTAGAGTGTCAACTGTGAAGAGCTCAAGATATGCTTCAGGATATGGCCAAAATCCTCAGATTGGTAACGTGTCTAATAATAATAATACTCTTGCCACTAACAGTGTTGGATCTTTGCAGGATACAGGTGTGACATCGGCATTATCTAGGGAGCTTCAGAAGCTAAAGGATATGATATCTAGTGTACCTGGGGTGGTTCAGCCAATCCCTGAACTATCCCAGGATAGCCACAGGATATCTCGGCTTGTGCATCCTATTTGAGATGCGGAAATCCCAAAAAGATTCCAAACTCCCAACATGAAGATTTATGATGGAACCACGGATCCTGAGGAGCATATTGCCCAGTATAGGGAACGGATGGAAATCAATCATATCCCTCTGGAACTTAAGGAAGCATGCTTATGCAAGGGTTTCGGCTCTACCTTAACAGGATCAGCCTTAAAATGGCTGTTAAACGTTCCTCCTCACTCAATTACTTCTTTTGCTCATTTGGTTAACTTATTTAATAGTCAATTTTCTTACAGCCGGAGTTTTGAGAAATTAACCAGTGATCTTTACAGGATAACTCAAGGACCTTAGGAATCCTTGAGGGACTATGTGAAGAAGTTTAGTCGGGAATCCTTAGATATCCCGCACCTTGATGTCGCAACAGCTGTGCAGGCTTTCAAGATGGGATTGCAGAAAGATTCCCAATTTTACTTGGATCTTGTGATGAATCCCTACAGGAATCTGGATGAAGCTCGTAACAGGGCATTGAGATATATCAGGCTGGAGGATGATAAGAAAATGCAAGAGAGGATGAATGCATCCTCAACATATGAATCAACTAACAGGAAGTCAGAATCCTCGTACAAACCATACCGCTCTAAGCCGTATGGTAGAAATGATAACAAGAAAGTGAATGCTGTTGAAGACGGGGATCCTGAGGAGTATCCTGAGTTATCTGAATATTGTTTTTCTGTTAATATACCTGAACTAATGTATGCTATGCAGGGTTTAGGAGACAAAGCCAGGTGGCCTCGGAAGAATCAACAAAAGGCTGATTGGAAGGATAAGTCCAAATGGTGTGCCTTCCATGAAGATTTTGGACATATTACGGAGGATTGCATTGCTCTGAGGAAGGAAATAAGCTATCTCTTGAGCAAAGGTTATCTGAAGGATCTCCTGGGAAGAAAGAAAAACAAGGGTCAGGATACTGAGAAGGATCCTGAACGTGCAGCACCACCTCCTGCGGATGCCAAGATAATCAACTTTATTTCAGGAGGACCCGACATTTGTGGAACTTCATATTCAGCGGCCAAGAGGCATGCAAAGGAGGCTAAAGCCGAAAGAGGGGAAAGACCAACCAGGATGACAACCCTCACAGCTGATAAAGTGATCACTTTTGATAGGGATACTGTCCAGGATCCTCACCATGATACTCTGGTAATAACATTATATGTGGCTAACCATTTTGTACGCAGGATATTGGTGGACAATGGAAGCTCCGTTAACATAGTCCAACTAGAGACGTTGAAGAGGATGAATGTATCCCTAATGGATATCACTTCAAAATCCACTGTACTCGTTGGCTTCAGTGGAGAAGCTAGGAATACCGTGGGAGAGATTAAATTACCAGTATATGTTGAAGGGGTCAATTCAATAAAACGCTTCTGTGTGATGGACTACGAATCCTGCTATAATATTATATTGGGCAGGCCATGGATCCATGATATGAAAGCTGTGCCATCAACTTATCATCAGTGCATCAAAATCCCTACACCTTGGGGGGTTGTCAAAGTAGACAGTGACCAGGGGAAGCAAAGGAGTGTTATTCATCCTCCATGAAATCCTCTACCAAGCCTAATGCAGCATAGCAATTAAAGATACGGGCCCAGGATATCGCGGAGGCTTCGGAGCAGGATGTAAAGAAAGTTATCCTGGATCAAGATAATCCGGATATCTCGGTGCTCGTAGGGACCAATATCCCTCAGGATATTGAGCATCAATTGACTAACTTTTTGAAATGCAGGATGTCAACATTCGCGTGGAAGCACGAGGATATGACAGGTATTTCCAAGGATGTTATAACACACAAGCTTGGTATTGACAGGTCATTTAAGCCTGTCCAGCAGAAAAGAAGGAAATTTGCTCCAGAACGAAATGCAATTATTCAAGAAGAAGTAGACAGATTGTTGAAGTCGAAAATGATCAGAGAGGTCAAATTTCCAAGGTGGCTAGTGTTGGGATTGAACCCTATCAAAGGAACAGATAATTAAAGCCAAAACTGGATCAGAGCAGTGGATCCTAAATAAGCAGATGTTTTCATACAAATCTCTCCCCTTGAAAGTGAATTCGACAACTGCTGACCTCCTATCTGCTGATCTTGCTTAATGCTGACCTACAACTGCTGCTCAAGTAAAGACCTGATGAAAGACTAAAGCCCTGCTGATTCAATCTACTGCCTTGAGTCAAGCTCTGCTGATCCGGACAAGTACTGCTGGGTTCACAGCAGTAGAAGGTTGCAGCAGCTGATCAATAGTCTGTTTTGTAATGTAATGTAGTAGCAGTAGTTAACACAGCAGTGTTTGTATAGATCAGAGGTTAGAGTTTGTTAGGAGGTTAGATGTCACTTTCATGGTGACGTCAGCTAAGATGCTCAGTAGTTTGCAAGTGCCTATAAATAGTTCAATACTTTGTACTGTTCTATCAGCTCTTTTGCACAATCGTCTTCTTTGCACGAACAAACAACTGAGCTCTGGCTGAGGGGGAGTTTGCATTCATTCATCAATCATTGTAATCGTTATTGAAATAAATTCAATCTTCCGATTCATTGTGTAAAGATGTTTGATCAAAGTATTACTCTCGTTTGATTGTATGCAAAGTTTGTTTTCATCTTAATTCCGCTGCACACTCATCCATTTTCACTTTAATTACAAACACAAAATAAAATCAAAATCAAACTCAGATCCAACAATTGGTATCAGAGCTTGGACAGTCAAATTTGATTTAACAATCATTTTGACGTAAATAGTTCAGCTCATAACAGTTGATACTGATCGTTTGTTCGTTTGTTGAAAAACAGAGCAAGGATTAATCACCATTAAAGTTGATTTCTCAGTGTCTGTAAAACAACAAGAATGACGTCACAATCTCAGGATGATAAAAACATCGGCTCTCTTTTTAAACCACCTATGCTAAAAAGAAATGAGTACAACATCTAGCAGAGGAGGATGGGTCACATCCTCGCTCAACAAAGCACAGGTTGTTGGAGGTCTGTCGTCTTTGGTCCCCATGTTCCTACAGTGCCAAGCGCTGAAGATACTAAAAAGTTTGTTCCAAAACCAGTTGAAAACTATACCGAAACCGACTTTCAAAAGATCGAACTAAATGCTAAAGCGTTTAGCATCATAGCTTCAGCGCTGCCCAATGAAATATATGCTGGACTGTTACACTGTAACAGTGCCAAAGAATTGTGGGACGCGCTTAAGGAACAGTTTGGGGGTACCGAAGAAGTCATAGAAAACAATAAGGAAATCCTGAACCAACAGTATGAAACATTTTGTCATGTTAAAGGTGAATCACTGACGCAACAATTTGAGCGTTTCAGTTGTCTCATCAGTGAACTGAGGCTTGTTAAAACCACTTTTACAAACTCAACTCAAAATAGCAGGTTCCTCAGGTCACTGCCAGAAAAATGGAACACCATAGCTTTTGTCACCCGAAATTCACCTGAGTTCAAGGAAAAACCGTTGATGATTATACATTCGGTAACACTGCTGTTTTGGGTCAAGAAGAATCTGGGAGTAGTGGTAAGGATCAGGGTTATGATCACTTCATTGACATAACTGCTGGTGCAAATTTTAACAACCCTGATCCTCACTCTACAAGTTATGCATTCACTGCAAACGAAAACCAGATGTCAGACAATCGAAGCTTTGAACTCAATGATCTATAGCATTTTGACCCCACTGATTTAGAGGAAATGGACATCCTGCATCAACTGGCCTTGCTAAGTGTTAGAACTAGCAAATTTTATAAAAGAACAGGGCGAAAGTTCCCAGGCTTGCATGGGAATCTAAGGGTTGGGTTGGATAAATCGAAAATCAAGTGCTACAAGTGTAATAGGTTGGGACACTTCGCTAGGGAGTGTAGGAGTCAAACTACTGGTCCCATAATCACTCATCCTAGCTCAAATCCTAGACCTCAAAATCAAGGCACTGTGCACTATGCCCAATATGCCCCAGCAGCTCAAGTGAACACTGCTCACTATGCTGCTGCCCCTGTGCCAGTGCACTATGTCCAAACCACTGTTCCACAGATCCAATATGTTCAAACCCCTGTCCCTCAGGCACAAGTGCAACCTGCACCTCAAACCACTGCTCCAGCAGCAGTACAACCACATCAACAAAGTTTTTTCACTCAAGGGTTTGTTGACTGGAGCAGTATGCCTGAAGACCTCAGTGATGAAAATTTTGCACTTTATGCTTCAAATGTTTCTTCTCATGATGAATTTTGTTTGATGGCATTAGAGTCAATACAGGAGGGTGTTGAATCTGAAGAGGAACAGCTGGGTTCTGAAACAGTGGATGAGGTGATTGAAGCATTGGTTACTGCTGTGGCTAATGAAGTACTGTTGGGAGAAAGTTCAGGTACCCTAATTGAACCACTGGCAAACCCATGGTCAGAAGAGAACAAGGAAGAAAAGAGAGAAGAAAAAGCAGGTGAGAAAGAAGAAAGAGCTGAAGATGAAGAAAATCCTCAATGTGATTGTGCAATGATGGCTGCTGCCAATGTAACACCTCAAGTTCTTGAAAAACTGTGTTCTGACAATTGCATTATTGCTTTTGCTGACATCAAAGAGGTGAACGAAAACCTTCGGGATAAAATCTTAACTGATGAAGTCAAATTTGAAAGATCTCTAAAAGAACTTAAAAACAAATTGACTGAAAAGGACAAAGAGATTAGCAGCTTGAAAGAAGAGCAGAGCATAACCAAAACCCAACTCCAAACTTTGGTAGAAAAATACCAAGTTTGCAAAAAGGAGTTAGAGTGCACCCAGATCACATGTGAGAGATGGGTGGAATCATGCAAAGGGTATGAGGTTATGCTTGAGAAACAGATAAAAAGCAATGTGAAATTTGGGGTTGGCTATAGAAAACATGATGATGAAAACATTGCTTTTGAAAAATCTGTTCAATCCACTGATGTAACCACTGAGTTCATCCCCACAAACAAGAATGGCCAAGAAGTGAAAATCACTGACAAACTTGGTAACAAAATCACACTTGACAGACCAATGGGATCCTCTACTTTTGAGGAGCTTGAAAATCATCAGTTTAAACCTAAATGGTCTGATGAGTGTGATATTCTTGAAAATTTCAAGCCAATGGACTTTACATCAACTGATGGTGTCAAAGCTCCAAAAGCTAAAGTCATACCTCTCAAGGACATTCCAGCAGTGGTTAAAACCTCTGCTGCAAAGGAGTCTGAAAAGAGAAAGAAGAAAGAAAAAATGATAACTTGTTTTGTGAATTCTGTGAGAAAAGGAACCATCTAACAAAAGATTGTTTCCACTTAAAAGCTTATGATATAAACAGAACAAGTGTCATAGTTCCAGCTGAAAGTTGCATTGTTTGTGGTAAAACAAACCACAAAACTCAAGCATGTGTGTATCTCAAAAACTTTGATGTGAAAAAGAATGAGTACCTTGCTAAAACATCCTTGAGTCCATCAGCATCATCATCTGTCAAATTCACCAAAAAACAACCACTGTTTGTACCAGTTCAAACAGCTGTCACAAAATAGCTGAACCAAACATCTGTTAAAAGAGATGTTCAGGTTACTGATGCACCCCCTGCCAATCAGTTCAGAAAAGGCAAGGAAAAACAGTCTTACCAAAGGATTCCACACGTTTATGAGGCCTACAAAAGGCCCTCTAAACCTAAAGTGAATAGGCATCCTTTTTGTTATCAGAAGGTGATTGGTCAAGACCCTCAACAGTGGTTAGCAAGAAACAGTATTAAAACTGTCCAAACCCCTGACCTAACCACTGTCCATCATTCTGCATCCATACCAGACACTGCTGAATCCCCATCCAAAGCCCTGTTGGCTTTGGAGCCCTTAATGAACTAATCCTTTTACTTCATGTGCAGGGAGCTTCTGCATGCTTTGATAGTCTTTGGTATGTAGATAGTGGAGGCTCCAGGCACATGACAGGATGTAAAGCCCTCCTCAAAGACTTTAAAATCCATGAAGGGGGTGATATATCCTTTGGAAATAATAGTAAAGGGAAAGTTCTAGGGTCTGGTACAGTGCAATCTGGTAATGTAAAATTTGAAAATGTCAATCTAATAGACAATCTAAAATTCAACCTTCTGAGTGTATCATAGATGAGTGACAAAGGGTTTGGGTCATTCTTCACAAAAGATTGTTGTAGGATTGTTGGACCAGAAATGGTCAAAAAGATTGAAGCAATAATCAAATCTGGTCAAACTAAACTTGTTGCTCAAAGAAGTGGCAATGTTTATGTTGTTGACATGTCAAAAGAGTGTCCTAGAGCTGATGCCTGTCTGTTCTCAGCTGCCTCTAACAAAGAGACAGAACTTTGGCACGGAAGGCTGGGGCACACAAATCTTAAGACAATCAGTGAAATTTCAAAAAATGGTTTGGTGAGAGGCCTACCACAAAAATTGTTTTCATGTCCTGAACATTGCATTTCCTGTTTAAAAGGAAAACAGCATAAAAGTTCTTTCAAGTCCATTGAAGAGTCCAAAACAACCCAGTGTTTGCAAATGCTACACATGGATTTGTTTGGCCCAGTTCAAGTCATGAGCCTCAAAAAGAAAAGATATTGTTTGGTTATTGTTGATGACTTTTCTAGGTTTACATGGACTTTCTTCTTGCACTCCAAAGATGAAACTGCAGGCATTTTGCAAGACTTTGTGACACAGGTTGAAAAGCAATTTGACCTTCCAGTAAAAAGCTTCAGGAGTGACAATGGCACAGAATTTAAAAATAAGGAGTTGGATGCCTTCTGTGTGAAGAAAGGGATTGTAAGGCAGTACAGCATCCCTAGAACACCAGAGCAAAATGGGGTTGTTGAAAGAAAGAACAGAACTTTGATTGAGGCTGCCAGAACTATGCTTGCAGATTCAGGTTTGCCATTAACTTTCTGGGCAGAGGCAGTAAACACTGCTTGCTATGTCCAGAACAGAGTTTTAATAAACCCCAGGCACAAAAAGACTGCTTATGAAATTCTGTATAAAATCAAACCACTGATCTCATATTTCAAGGTGTTTGGCTGCCCATGCTTTATTTTGAACTTAAAAGATTCTATTTCAAAATTTGCAGCCAAAATTGATTGTGGTTATCATCTAGGATACTCAACCACTGACAAGGCATACAAAGTGTTCAATACACGGACCAAGGCATTGGAGGAGACTTTGAATGTAAAGTTCAATGAACTTTCATCAATGAAAATCCCACCAAATCCTGCAGATCTGTTTGATCTTGAAAAATTTACTTTTGAAAATACTGTTGTCAAGACTAACAGTGCAGGTCCATCAGAGGATACAACACCAGACTATGGGTATGAAATCATCATCCCTCAAAGGTCTGCCACAAAGGGAAAAGCACTAGCTGTTCAAAACAGCTGTCAAGGCTCAACCACTGCTACCTCAACAGTTGTTGACCAAAGTAGCCCATCCACCACTGTTTCCACATCCTCAAACACTGCTGACAAAAGTCCTCAAACAGTGGATAAAAGTCAGCAGTTGTCCACTTCATTACCTCCTATTCCACCACCTTTTGAAGCCACTGCTGGGTCATCAAAGTCACCAGCAGTGGTTAGCTCAGATGATACACATTTGCAGCCTTCACCAACAAATGCCATCATACCATACCAAGGAGATTTAATCTTCTTGAGATCTCATCCACCTGATCAAATCATTGGCAACATCAATGAAGGGGTGCTCACAAGAAGCCAAACCCAAAACATCTGTCTTTTTGCTGGTTTTCTATCACTCCATCAGCCAGTCAAGTACCAAGAGGCACTGAAAGACAACAGCTGGGTAGAAGCCATGCAAGAGGAGCTCCAACAGTTTAAAAGACAACAGTATGGGAGCTTGTACCACTGCCAAAAGAGGTTAGTCCCATTGGCACAAAGTGGGTCTTCAAGAACAAAACTGATGAAAGGGGCATTGTTGTCAAGAATAAAGCCAGGCTTGTGGTTCAAGGTTACAGACAGGAAGAGGGGATTGATTATGATGAAACATTCGCCCCTGTTGCAAGATTGGAATCCATTAGACTGTTCCTGACCTTTGCTGTCAACCACAACATGAAGGTGTTTCAAATGGATATCAAAAGTGCTTTCCTCTATGGCACAGTTCAAGAAGAGGTGTATGTATGTCAACCTCCAGGTTTTGAGGATCCATTTTATCCTGATCATGTCTACAGACTAAACAAAGCCTTGTATGGCCTGAAACAAGCACCAAGGGCCTGGTTTTTCAGATAGTAACTTTGCTGGATGTCACACCACAAGGAAGTCCACTTCAGGAGGGTGCTAGTTTCTAGGTGATTGCCTAGTTTCTTGGCAAAGCAAAAAGCAAGCAGCAGTTTCAACATCCACTGCTGAGGCTGAATACATTGCTGCTGCAAGCTGTACAGCCCAACTCTTGTGGCTTCAAAATCAGTTACTGGATTTTGGTATCACTGCCTTAAAAACACCACTCATGTTGGACAGCCAGGCAGCAGAAAATATCATCAAAAATCCAGTTTCCCATTCTACCACCAAACACATCGACATCAGACATCACTTTGTGAGGGATTGCTATGAAAAAGGTTTGATTTCTCTGCATCATGTCCCAACTAAAGACCAGCTGGCAGATGTGCTCACAAAAGCACTTGATACAGCCACTTTTGAAAGTCTGGTCTCTAGGATTGGGATGCTGAACATGGAATAACAAGCAACATCTTGTTTTTCTATGAATAAAAGCAAATAAATGTTTTCAGAAAATCAAAAATTCATCCTTAAAAATAGCTAAAAATGAAATTTTCATTAAAATCCTTAAAAGTCTGTCATAACCACTGATTGTTCAAAAGTCTGCTCTACTTCTAAAGACTGTCCACTGTTGAAAGGCAACCTCTGCTCTCTCATTTCTTGATAACCTCTGTTGTTCAAAAGCAGTGTCTTATCTACTGATATGCTATCTACTGATAGTGAAATTCATCCACTGCTTCCTTACCACTGCCTTCATCAGTTGCTTTCATCAAAGTACTGTCCTACACTTTCACCAGGGGTTGTCACGTGGGCAGTACATAGTAGTCAGACCTTTTGTAACGGCTGCCACGTCAGCATTCACTCTCTTCCCTATAAAATCCCCCACTCACCACCAAAACAGGGTTTTACTGTCGAATTGAATTCTTAAAAATTCTCTTCTCAAAGCAGTTTTTCTTCTCATTTCTCACAAATTTCTTCGATCATTCGTTTCAAAAATGACAAAATCGAAGCCATCTGCAAAACCCTCCTCCAAATCATCATCGAAAACAGCCTCTCAAAAGGCAACTTCCACTGAAATTCCATACAAATCATCTCACAATCTCCTGGGTCTTCTAACAAAACCAGGAACCACCGATGTTTTTGATTCCATCATCAACATCATGGCAAAATCAAAGTACAAAACTTTGTTCACCGCCGATGCACCAATCTATTTGGAGACCCAAAGGGAGTTCTGGAAGAATGCAACCCTTGACAAACAAGGAGACACTGCAACCACCATACACTCTTCTATAAAGGGGAAAGAAGTCCAAATCACGCCACAATTCATTTCAGAGGTCTTTCAACTCGGTGACCAGGAAGGTAAAACTTCTTTCACTAAAAACGAGTTACAAACTGACTTCATTGAAAGAGGGTATGAAGCCACAATGATGAAGAAACTTACCTTACAAAAAGGTTATTTTCCTTCAGCAACCAGATTTTTATTTCATATCCCCCTACTATGTGTTTCAAACAAAACCACTTCTTTCAATGAAATCCCTTTAAAGATTCAAAATCTGGGATATGCAATTCTTCAAGAAGAAAATTTTGACTATTCTCGGGAAATCTTTAAAGATTTGGTTAATAATGTTGAAACAAAATCATTCTTACTGTTTCCAAGGTTTTTAAGTTACTATTTTGCAAAGAAATTCAGTAAGGATGATTTAGCTATAATAAACCAAGTTGAGACTACTCAAATAAACAGCTTAACAACTGAAACTTTTTCAAGAATGTTAGCACCTTGTAAAACACAAGCAGAGGTACCTGAGCAGAATTTAGCAGCCACCACTGCTCCTCAGGTATCTGATGCTGAGCCTACTGCTCTAGGTGATCAAAGCAGCAGACCAACTGTTTTGAAACCCACACCTACAAATCCCAAAAAGCCAAACAAAAAGAAAAATCAAAAACCCCCCAAACCAATCAAAACGGCAACTCTGGAGGATGAGATACCAGAGCTACTGCCTGTGACAACACAAATGTCACAAGAAACCACTGCTGCTACTTCCTCACAGCAGTTGGTACAAATATCTCAACCCATAACCATAACTCCGCCTGCTTCTTCACAAAAAGAACAGGTTGTACACAAAGGGCCACCACATTATGATGCTCTGGATACACTCGTTTCCATCATCCACAGCTCAATGCCCGGGGCAAATCCTCTTTCTACACCCACCATCACATCCACAATTCCACCAAAAACACAACTTTTGTTGGATGCAATCGATTTGAACCAGGCATTACTCAGTCCTTCTCAATCACCTGTTAATGAGAATATACCTCAACAACTGACTGAGCCTTATGTATCATTCCTTGCTAACCCACCAACACAACATGAGGAGGTTACACCCCTTGAGTTACAAGTAACTCTTGGTGGTAATCCAAGTGAAGCAGCCACTACAACTGTTGAACCCACCGGTTTACAGTTGGGCAGTGGTTACATCAATAAGACTTCCTTGGAGGCAATTCCTTTTATAGCACCTCTGCCAACCACCAGTGGATTTATTTATCCTGCTGGCAACATCAAAAGGTTGTCAAGTGTTGAAGGGAGAAGACCCCAGTACCAAGAAAAAGGGGCATCAGTGGTTAAAGTTTGGAGTAAACTCCCTACCTCTACCACTGATAAAACCACTGCTAGTGGGAAATCAGATGATCCCATTCATTTGGGTGATGGTTTAAAGTACCAGAAATTGACGGCTCGTGTTGAAAAACTTGATAACTCTGTTGCAGAACTCAAAGATATGCTACAACAGTTGTTACAAGTACAACAGGTACAATCCACTGCTGTTCCACCTCAAGCACCTGCTCCACCACAGGCATCTACTACAAATGAGCTCTGGAATCTATTTCAACCTTTTCTCCATCATCAAGCACAACTAGCAGATCAGCAACATGTTCAACATCTGAGAAATGCAATGGAGTCAAGGTTCAAGAACACTCAGGCTGATCTAAAGGCTCTCAAAACTCAGATCCTGCACACCACTGGTGTGACAACTCGTACTTTAGACCTATCTTGTAACGTTACGTATTTGCGTGAGCTACCCTGATTGATTAAATGCATGTTTACATGATATATGTTTCTTTTGTATGTTACGAATTAAATGATTGTATGAATGTTACTTGAACTCGAATCGCACAACACCTACTCGATTGCACAAACCCACTCGGTCCATATAATTGGACTCGAGACCATGAGGTAGCCCAAGTGGGGGTTTCGGCCCACTCCCATTCCGTACGTATACATGCATACACACCCCATTAGGGTTTTGTTTTACACAACTTGGCAATATAGAACACACACACACACAATCTCTCTCTCACTCTTGGCCGGAACCAAAACCGAAGGCAGCCGACTACTCTCTCTCGAAGCCCCCTTGTTCCTTCGAAGCTCTCTATCATCTCGGTTAGTATGATGCCACTAATCGTATGCGTTATATGTTTTGTTAGTTATCGGATCTTTGTAATCGGTTAGGATTTACACTAGGGTTTCGGTTCACATATGAAAGCATGATAATTGAATTATGAACTCAATGTTCCTGTTATCGTTCCTGATGCATATATGATTGATATTCGGTCCGAGTATAACCGGCTAGGTTGCATGCTAGTCTGATGATATGATTATGATTCGGTTTAGGTTTGTTTGATGATCAGATTGTTTGTTTTGATGCTGTTATGTACATGCTTAATGATGATGATTTGAAGGTGTTATGAATATGATTGAATGCTGAATAAACGTTGATTTGATCCAAGTTGAAACTGCCATAGATGTTTGCTGATATTACGGAATGATTGTTGCTAAGAATTATGGGAAGTTGTTTCAAGTGGATAGACTCAACACCGATTGCGAGTCGAAACCTTCAGTCTCGACTCGAGACCACAAGCGGCATAACCCGAAACCATGGTTGCGAGTCCCGTTGCGACTCGAAACCGGACCATGACAAGCCGAGACCAGGGTTGCGAGTCCCGTTGCGACTCGGGACCTTCTTGTTGCGACTCGAGACCAGTTACACATGCACACGGATTTGGGCCTTGTACTGTCACGGGCCCAATTCTCTGGGTCGGGTAGCTGGACTTGTTTACGTATCTGCTAATTGGACCGTTTATGAGTTGGGCCGGGGTACTTTTGGGCTAATAATTATTTGCACAAGTTGACTGGATTTGCTTTGGTTATAAACTGTTGCCATGAGCTATAGGTGTTTGTAACGTGTTAACCTATGTGATACATACGTGCATTACTTGAAGTCAAAGTCTGACTTGTATGGTAACCCTGTTAGGACGTGGTTGACCACCTTTAGATTCAAGAAACCCTCTTGTGTGTATCTGCCGAGCAACCCAAGGTGAGTTCACACTCTTACCAAGGCATGGGATTCCCGGGGTGTTGGGAATGGGATTGATAAGGATAAGGTTGATTAGATCCATACGGACATTGTTACTAGACTACCATACCATCGTCCTCGGTTGTGCAGGACACATACGTAAAACCTACGTATAACTAAGTTACTCGCTATCCTCGGTTGTGAAGGATACTCACGTAACACCTGCGTGAACGGATACTCACTACTGCCTCGGTTGTGTCAGGCACTTACGTAAAACCTACGTAAACCCCCACGTACCCTATCCTCGGTTGTGAAGGATACTTACGTAAATCCTACGTAAACTTGTACGTATTACTGTTCTCGGTTGTGAAGAACACTTATGGTTACGCATAGTCTAGTGGATTAATAACATGGGAAGCCCCCACCAATAGAAACCTATATTGGCCCAGTAGAGCCACTTGATACTCATGAACTTACTGTTACGCATTTACTTTCTGTGAACTCGCTCAACTAGTTGTTGACTCTCTGCTGCATGCCTTGCAGGACCTTAGGTACTAATGGAGCTTGCACAAGGAGGAGCAGGTCGTTGTGGGGATTGAATCATGAACAAACATTTATTACTTTTCGTACATTAATACTTATGTTTGGGGTTTTCACTTTAATGCTTCCGCTATACTTAACTATGTTGGTTTTGATAAACACCTTTCGTATTGATGGATAACTTTTACAATATATTTACATGTTCAATATGATTGGTGGCTTGATCCTGGTCATGTCACGCTCCCAGGCGGTGATACTCCGCGGGTGGAATTTGGGGGTGTGACAGATTGGTATCAGAGCCATTGGTTATAGAGAACTTGGTTTTAATATGGGAAAACGTTTTTATTAAAACCAGACTATAGCCAGTACAGTGCTCTCAACGATCCACAACGACGCTTCGCTCCACGTGCAAGACTCGACATCCTAGGTAATAAGGTTTATGTTTATTGCCTGTTTTCTAGAACTGCTTAGAACTTTGCTCGCATTATGCTTAGATACACATGACTTATTTACATGAGAACACCTACGTGCTTACACTTTTCTGTCATCGCCCTACTCGCGAACCACTCTCACTTACGTTACTTTTACTATGAAGATCATGTCTGGACGAATCAACATGACTCAAGCCCAGCTAGAGGCTCTCGTTCAAGCTCAAGTTGCTGCGGCACTTGCAGCTGCTCAAGCAGGTAGTATACCCTGCAGTATAGACTCATACTAGGATCCTTAGATCCTGCGTTAACTCTCGTATTTAATCTCGTCCTATTCGTACACAATAGGTCAACACGCGCAGCAACTTGTCTGCACTTTCAAGAACTTCATGGACTGTCGTCCAAGTACCTTTAGTGGCACTGAAGGAGCAGTTGGACTCCTCCACTGGTTTGAGAAGCTCGAGTCTGTGTTCGAGATGTGTGAATGCCCTGAGGCTCGCAGGGTGAAATACGCCACCGGCACGCTAGAAGGAATAGCACTAACTTGGTGGAACGCCCAAGTTCAGATCTTAGGGTTGGCAGCTGCTAACGCCACACCCTGGAATGATTTCAAGGAACTAATCAAGAGGGAGTATTGTACTCGGGAAGACATCCATAAGCTGGAGGATGAGTTTTATCATCTGAAGATGACCAGATCGGAAATTGAAGCTTACACCAAAAGGTCAAACGAACTGGCAGTGTTGTGTCCAACTATGGTGGACCCTCCAATTAAGCGCATTGAGTTGTATCTCAAAGGGTTGGCGCCAGAGATCCAGAGCCACGTTACTTCGGCTAATCTTGATAACATCCAGGATATTCAACGCCTTGCTCACCGCATCACAGACCAGGCAGTGGATCAGAACAAACTGCCTAAACGTATCAGCGCTACAGCTACCGCTACTACTTCAGCTGCTCCTACTACTCCCAGCGACAGCAAGAGAAAATGGGATGGGGATTCCAGCAAGGGATCAGCTTCAGTTCAGTCTCAGGCCCAGCAGCGGAAGACTGACAGTTATCAGAGTCCCAGTCAGCACTCTTCAGGTAGCCATAGGCAGGGCGGATATCGAGGGAACCTCCCAAAGTGCAACAACTGCGGCAGACACCACGGTGGCCAGTGTAACAAGGGTCGCTGTCAAAGATGCCTCAAGATGGGTCATGAGGCTAAGGATTGTAGAAGCCCTCGTCCTGCGAACCAGAACCAGCAGCAGCCACAAGCACAACAGAATCAGCAACAGGGCAACAAAGGATGTTTTCATTGCGGCGCTGAAGGGCACTTCAAAAGGCACTGTCCTCAGCTGAACAGGAACAATAACAACAACAACAATAACAACAATCAGGGCAATGGCAACAACAACAATGGGGGAAACAACAACGGCAACGAGGCAAGGGGTCGTGCATTTGTGTTAAGGCAGGGTGATGCCAGGAATGATCCCAACGTCGTTATGGGTAAGTTTCTTCTCGACAACATTTACGTTACTGTTTTATTTGATTCGGGTGCGGATACAAGTTATATTTCTGTGAAAGCCAGTAAACTGTTAAAACGTACCTCAACTCCCCTAAACAACAAACACGTCGTAGAACTAGCTAATGGTAAGAGTTTAGAAGCCACGCAGATAGTCAGGGGTTGTAGTATCATCTTAGCCGGTCAGACATTCTCGATCGACCTTATTCCCATAGTCTTGGGAAGCTTCGACATCGTCATAGGGATGGATTGGTTGTCCCAACATCAGGCAGAAATCGTATGCAGCGAGAAGGTCATTCGCATTCCTCGTTCTGGTCAAGAACCTCTTGAAGTTCAAGGCGACAAGAGTGGTGCTGTGGTTGGCATCATCTTTTTCTTGAAGGCTCAGAAATGTCTGCGAAAGGGTCACACCGCGATCTTGGCACTCGTTTCAGATGTATCAGTGAAGGAAAAGAGACTGGAGGATATTCCAGTTGTACGCGACTACCCTCAGGTGTTTCCTGAAGACTTACCTGGCTTACCGCCTCACCGTCAGGTCGAATTTCAAATCGAGCTCGCTCCAGGAGCAGCACCCATAGCTCGCGCACCATATCGTCTAGCTCCATCAGAATTGGAGGAACTGTCAAGGCAGCTACAAGAGCTCTTGGAAAAGGGCTTCATTCGTCCAAGCTCTTCGCCATGGGGAGCTCCAGTACTTTTTGTGAAAAAGAAAGACGGTACGTTCAGAATGTGCATCGACTACCGTGAACTCAACAAGGTGACGGTGAAGAACCGTTATCCTCTTCCAGGCATAGATGATTTATTCGACCAGTTGCAAGGGTCGTGTTACTATTCGAAGATAGACCTGAGGTCAGGTTATCATCAGCTGAGAGTCCGGGAAGAGGACGTCTCCAAGACAGCATTCAGAACTCGCTACGGCCACTACGAGTTTCTTGTCATGCCGTTCGGGTTAACGAACGCGCCTGCCGTATTTATGGATCTTATGAACAGGGTGTGCAAACCCTATCTTGACAAGTTCGTCATTGTTTTCATCGACGACATCCTGATCTACTCCAAGAGTCAGGAGGAGCACGAGCAGCACCTACGCCTTATTTTGGAACTCCTACGGAAGGAACAGCTATACGCTAAGTTCTCGAAATGCGACTTCTGGCTTCGTGAAGTCCATTTTCTAGACCACGTAGTGAACAAGGATGGGATCCATGTTGATCCATCCAAGGTGGACTCGATCAGGAACTGGCCTGCACCACGTACGCCAACGGAAATACGCCAATTCTTGGGTTTGGCGGGTTACTACAGACGGTTTATTAAAGACTTCTCAAAGATTGCTCAGCCGCTTACACTACTGACACAGAAGGGTGTCACCTATCGTTGGGGCAACACGCAGAAACTGCTTTTCAGTACTTAAAGGATAGACTTTGCAGTGCACCTATCCTCTCTTTGCCAGAGGGCACAGACGATTTCGTAGTATATTGTGATGCATCCATCCAGGGTCTTGGGTGTGTATTGATGCAGCGCGACAAGGTTATTGCTTACGCTTCGCGTCAACTTAAGATTCACGAACGGAATTATACGACGCACGATTTAGAGCTGGGGGCTGTTGTTTTCGCGCTTAAGATATGGCGACACTACCTGTACGGTACCAGGTGCACGATTTACACCGATCACAAGAGTCTCGAGCATATCCTTAAGAAAAAGGATTTGAACATGCGTCAACGACGATGGGTTGAACTGCTGAACGATTATGAATGCGCTATTAAGTACCATCCAGGCAAAGCCAATGTTGTGGCTGACGCCCTCAGTCGGAAAGACACTCTACCACGGCGCGTGCGAGCGCTACAGCTTACGATTCAGTCTAGCCTTCCTGCACAGATACGAGATGCTCAGGTAGAAGCATTAAAACCCGAAAATGTCAAAGCTGAAGCCTTACGCGGCTCACGACAACGAATGGAACAGAAGGCAGACGGCGCCTACTATGTAACGGGGCGTATTTGGGTCCCACTTTATGGCGGTCTACGCGAACTTGTGATGGACGAAGCTCACAAGTCTCGTTACTCGGTACATCCAGGGTCGGATAAAATGTACCACGACATCAGAACTACTTATTGGTGGCCTAGCATGAAGGCCCACATCGCTACGTACGTTGGAAAATGCTTGACCTGTGCGAGAGTCAAGGTTGAATATCAGAAACCAGCTGGCCTACTTCAACAGCCTAAGATACCTCAATGGAAATGGGAAGAAATTTCCATGGATTTCGTTACGGGCTTACCTAGATCCCAGCGTGGGAATGATACCATATGGGTGATCGTGGATCGACTCACCAAGTCTGCACACTTCCTAGCTATAAAGGAAACGGATAAGTTCTCCACTCTCGCAGACGTCTATCTTAAAGAAGTTGTTTCGAGGCACGGAGTGCCCACTTCCATCATTTCGGATCGCGATGCACGATTCACGTCAGAACTATGGCAAGCGATGCACAAATCTTTCGGCTCACGATTAGACATGAGCACGGCATATCATCCTCAGACGGATGGGCAGTCTGAGCGAACGATTCAAACTCTTGAAGACATGCTTCGGGCATGCGTTATTGATTTCGGCAACGGCTGGGAAAAGCACCTTCCTTTGGTGGAGTTCTCATACAATAACAGTTATCACACCAGCATACAAGCCGCTCCATTCGAGGCATTGTACGGACGTAAATGCCGGTCACCTCTCTGTTGGGCAGAGGTGGGGGATAGTCAAATTACGGGTCCAGAGATTGTAGTGGACGCCACAGAAAAGATTGCACAGATACGTCAACGCATGGCGGCAGCACGCGACCGTCAGAAAGCCTACGCGGATAAGCGTAGAAAGCCTTTGGAATTTCAGGTCGGGGACCGGGTTTTACTCAAAGTCTCACCCTGGAAGGGTGTGGTTCGTTTTGGCAAACGGGGCAAACTAAATCCGCGGTACGTCGGACCGTTCGAAATCATTGAGAAAATCGGCAAAGTAGCCTACAAGCTAAACCTACCAGCTGAACTCGGTGCAGTTCACAATGTATTTCATGTGTCGAATCTGAAGAAGTGCCTATCAGACGAGACCCTTATCATTCCTTTCAAAGAACTCACTATCGACGAGCGGTTGCAGTTCGTCGAGGAACCAGTAGAAATCACGGACCGGGATGTGAAGGTCCTCAAAAACAAGAGAATCCCTCTTGTTCGAGTACGTTGGAACTCTAAACGTGGCCCAGAATACACCTGGGAACGCGAAGACAGGATGACAGAAAAGTACCCCCAGTTATTCGGAATCAATGCAACCACCACTGAGGCTGAAGCTACTACTTCGGAATTTCGGGACGAAATTCCAGATCAACGGGGGGAGGATGTGACACCCCAGGAAAACCAGTGAACGATTGAACTTACCTAGCTTCCTCAGTGAGTGCATACCAAATTTCGGGACGAAATTTCTTTTTAGTAGGGGATAATGTGACAACTCGTACTTTAGACCTATCTTGTAACGTTACGTATTTGCGTGAGCTACCCTGATTGATTAAATGCATGTTTACGTGATATATGTTTCTTTTGTATGTTACGAATTAAATGATTGTATGAATGTTACTTGAACTCGAATCGCACAACACCTACTCGATTGCACAAACCCACTCGGTCCATATAATTGGACTCGAGACCATGAGGTAGCCCAAGTGGGGGTTTCGGCCCACTCCCATTCCGTACGTATACATGCATACACACCCCATTAGGGTTTTGTTTTACACAACTTGGCAATATAGAACACACACACACAATCTCTCTCTCACTCTCGGCCGGAACCAAAATCGAAGGCAGCCGACTACTCTCTCTCGAAGCCCCCTTGTTCCTTCGAAGCTCTCTATCATCTCGGTTAGTATGATGCCACTAATCGTATGCGTTATATGTTTTGTTAGTTATCGGATCTTTGTAATCGGTTAGGATTTACACTAGGGTTTCGGTTCACATATGAAAGCATGATAATTGAATTATGAACTCAATGTTCCTGTTATCGTTCCTGATGCATATATGATTGATATTCGGTCCGAGTATAACCGGCTAGGTTGCATGCTAGTCTGATGATATGATTATGATTCGGTTTAGGTTTGTTTGATGATCAGATTGTTTGTTTTGATGCTGTTATGTACATGCTTAATGATGATGATTTGAAGGTGTTATGAATATGATTGAATGCTGAATAAACGTTGATTTGATCCAAGTTGAAACTGCCATAGATGTTTGCTGATATTACGGAATGGTTGTTGCTAAGAATTATGGGAAGTTGTTTCAAGTTGATAGACTCAACACCGATTGCGAGTCGAAACCTTCAGTCTCGACTCGAGACCACAAGCGGCATAACCCGAAACCATGGTTGCGAGTCCCGTTGCGACTCGAAACCGGACCATGACAAGCCGAGACCTGGGTTGCGAGTCCCGTTGCGACTCGGGACCTTCTTGTTGCGACTCGAGACCAGTTACACATGCACACGGATTTGGGCCTTGTACTGTCACGGGCCCAATTCTCTGGGCCGGGTAGCTGGACTTGTTTACGTATCTGCTAATTGGACCGTTTATGAGTTGGGCTGGGGTACTTTTGGGCTAATAATTATTTGCACAAGTTGACTGGATTTGCTTTGATTATAAACTGTTGCCATGAGCTATAGGTGTTTGTAACGTGTTAACCTATGTGATACATACGTGCATTACTTGAAGTCAAAGTCTGACTTGTATGGTAACCCTGTTAGGACGTGGTTGACCACCTTTAGATTCAAGAAACCCTCTTGTGTGTATCTGCCGAGCAACCCAAGGTGAGTTCACACTCTTACCAAGGCATGGGATTCCCGGGGTGTTGGGAATGGGATTGATAAGGATAAGGTTGATTAGATCCATACGGACATTGTTACTAGACTACCATACCATCGTCCTCGGTTGTGCAGGACACATACGTAAAACCTACGTATAACTAAGTTACTCGCTATCCTCGGTTGTGAAGGATACTCACGTAACACCTGCGTGAACGGATACTCACTACTGCCTCGGTTGTGTCAGGCACTTACGTAAAACCTACGTAAACCCCCACGTACCCTATCCTCGGTTGTGAAGGATACTTACGTAAATCCTACGTAAACTTGTACGTATTACTGTTCTCGGTTGTGAAGAACACTTATGGTTACGCATAGTCTAGTGGATTAATAACATGGGAAGCCCCCACCAATAGAAACCTATATTGGCCCAGTAGAGCCACTTGATACTCATGAACTTACTGTTACGCATTTACTTTCTGTGAACTCGCTCAACTAGTTGTTGACTCTCTGCTGCATGCCTTGCAGGACCTTAGGTACTAATGGAGCTTGCACAAGGAGGAGCAGGTCGTTGTGGGGATTGAATCGTGAACAAACATTTATTACTTTTCGTACATTAATACTTATGTTTGGGGTTTTCACTTTAATGCTTCCGCTATACTTAACTATGTTGGTTTTGATAAACACCTTTCGTATTGATGGATAACTTTTACAATATATTTACATGTTCAATATGATTGGTGGCTTGATCCTGGTCATGTCACGCTCCCAGGCGGTGATACTCCGCGGGTGGAATTTGGGGGTGTGACAACTGGCACTGCTCCTCCACCAGTTTTCTTCATTGATCAACTTCCCGAAGATAATGCCAAAAAGGGGGAGAAAATTCAGGAATGGAGAAGGAAGGGAATAGAGGATGGTCTCTACATTGCACCAGAAAATTCAAATATAACCAAACAGATCCCTCTGCTAGATGGAAGCAAGAAAATTGATGTGACCACAAATGCACTGGCAGAAGCAGTTGCAAGTGTAAAAAGGGATAGAGAGGCCAAAAGGAAAGCCAGGGTGGATCATCCGGATCAGGGTACTTTAGGGTCAAAAGATGATGAAAATCTTGTTGATGAAAAGAAGAAGCCTACAAGAAGAGTAAGGCTACCCAAATCCATTCCAATCAGACGTTCAAAGTCTGCTACAAAACCACCATCTAAAACAACTATTGTAACTCCTGTTGTATCCACTACTGTTGGTACTTCAGTGGTTTCAACATCTGCTCCCAGTTCAACACACACCACCTCAACACACAGTACATCCACTTCCTTACCACCATCACCACCAAAAACAAATTCACCTCCTGCCAAAAGGCAGAAGAGAGCAGCTGTTACAACATCTGTTGTAAAGACAACAGTGGTTGGAACACCAGTTGTTTCAACAACTGTTAGTCTATCACAAACCACTGCCACTACATCCACTGTTCCATCCAAAAGATCATCAGCCCCTCCTCAAATAAAGAGGAGAAGGCTAATTCTTAAAGATGATGACACTTCACCATCCCAAACATCTTCAAAATCTTTAGCTCTTGTCACAATACCAAAACCAGTTCCTCTTTCTTCAGTTCCAATGCACAAGCCCTTACCTCCTGCAGGTATTCAATTTCCTCTTGAACTAGAAGCTGTTAGAGAAGAAATAAAATCATTCTATTATGAGGATGACCCTGCCAAAAGGAGTTTGCCATCAATAAAAGGATATCCCTGGCCTAAAAATGTTGATGAATATTTGAAGATCAAGGCCAAGCAAGCAGAGGATATCTCAAAGAGAAACACACAAGGGAAATCTGACAAAGAAATTTCTAGAAACTATCAATATCTGCTCACACAAGTCAGCTCCCTTGAACGATTTGCAAAAAATGTCAGTCAACAAATTTCAGAAAGAGCAGCTGAAAATTTGAAGAAAGACTACATTGAAAGCATTATGGCTCACAAGAGGTACAAAGGAGAGAGATACATGTACAAAGAGTGGACTATTCCTGAGCTTGAAAATGAAGCAGCAAGAATTCAAGACATGATAAAAAGGAAAGTCACTCACACTCCTCCTGACTGGGCAAAGTTTAGAAAGAATGTACCTAAAATATCAAGGGAACAAGCTCTTGGCCTGAGTCTTGAAGATTTGTAGGATCTCCTTGATCTTCCACTTAGCAGGGATGATGAAGACACAGATGCCCTTAACTTTGAACTACAGTTTAAAGGTCACATAAGGGAACTGTTGATGAGGCAATAAATGTCCACAATAATGAAGAGTTTTGGCATTATCTGTTCCAGGGGGAGATTGTTGGGATTGAATCCTATCAGAGGAACAGATAATTAAAGCCAAAACTGGATCAAAGCAGTGGATCCTAAATAAGCAGATGTTTTCATACAAATCTCTCCCCTTGAAAGTGATTTCAACAACTGCTGACCTCCTATCTGCTGATCTTGCTAAATGCTGACCTACAACTGCTGCTCAAGTAAAGACCTGATGAAAGACTAAAGCCCTGCTGATTCAATCTACTGCCTTGAGTCAAGCTCTGCTGATCCGGACAAGTATTGCTGGGTTCACAGCAGTAGAAGGTTGCAGCAGCTGATCAATAGTCTGTTTTGTAATGTAATGTAGTAGCAGTAGTTAACACAGCAGTGTTTGTATAGATCAGAGGTTAGAGTTTGTTAGGAGGTTAGATGTCACTTTCATGGTGACGTCAGCTAAGATGCTCAGTAGTTTGCAAGTGCCTATAAATAGTTCAGTACTTTGTACTGTTCTATCAGCTCTTTTGCACAATCGTCTTCTTTGCACGAACAAACAACTGAGCTCTGGCTGAAGGGGAGTTTGCATTCATTCATCAATCATTGTAATCGTTATTGAAATAAATTCAATCTTCCGATTCATTGTGTAAAGATGTTTGATCAAAGTATTACTCTCGTTTGATTGTATGCAAAGTTTGTTTTCATCTTAATTCCGCTGCACACTCATCCATTTTCACTTTAATTACAAACACAAAATACAATCAAAATCAAACTCAGATCCAACAGCTAGCGAATGTAGTAGTGGTACAGAAGAAAAACGGGAAATGGAGAGTTTGTGTGGATTATACAGACTTGAACAAGGCTTATCCAAAGGACCCGTTTCCTCTTCCTCATATTGACTCAATGGTAGATGCTACTGCCGACCATGAAATGTTAACCTTCATGGATGCATCCTCGGGATTTCAGCAGATCCAGATGGAACCTTCGGACCAGGAGGATACTGCCTTCATGACACCAACAGGTATTTATTGTTATACTGCTATGCCTTTCGGTTTGAAAAATGCAGGTGCAACATACCAGAGATTGGTAAACATGATGTTCAAAGACAAACTGGGGGACACTATGGAGGTGTACATCGATGACATGGTAGTAAAGTCTAAGAAAGCTGAGGATCATCTTCAGGATATTGAAGCAGCATTTGATATCCTGGATCAGTACAACATGAAGCTGAACCCTGCTAAGTGCCATTTTGGAGTGGGGGCAGGAAAGTTTCTAGGATATATGGTAACTAAAAGAGGGATAGAAGCGAGCCCAGAACAGATCAAAGCCATCCTAGATATCAAATCACCTTCTAACATAAAGGATGTTCAAATACTGACAGGACGAGTAGCGGCGTTAAATAGATTTATCTCAAGATCCTTAGAAAAATGCAAGGAGTTTTATGATATCCTGAAGAAAAATAAGAAGTTTGAATGGGGGGAGAAGCATGAAGCAGCCTTGTAGGATTTGAAGCAGTATCTTTCAACCGCACCTCTACTGATGAAGCCTGAGGATGGTGAACCATTATCCCTGTATCTTGCAGTATCAGGGAATGCAGTAAGTGCTGACCTTGTAAAGGATCATGAAGGTCAGCAGTATCCTGTTTATTATGTTAGCAAAAGTTTATTTGATTCTCACCTAGAAAAGTTAATATGAGCCCTAGTTATGGCATCAACAAAGCTTAGACATTACTTTGAGACACATAGGATTCATGTTAAAACTAATTATCCTGTTAAAAATGTGCTTAGGAAACCAGAGATGTCCGGTAGGATGGCTAAGTGGTCAGTGAAGTTGAGTGCTTATGACTTAGTATATGAACCTAGGAATGCAATAAAATCGCAGGCTCTAGCCGACTTTGTGCCTGATTTCAGTAGTGACATTCAGGATGAGGTAGACCTAGAAGTCCAACAATTAGGAGAATCCTCAGGATCCTGGACATTGTACACTGATGGAGCATCTAATGTTAGAGGAGTAGGACTGGGAATACTACTAAAATCGCCACAGGGGGACATATTACCCCAGGCCATTAGATGTGAGTTTCCTGCCACTAATAATGAAGTAGAATATGAAGCTCTGATAGCAAGATTAGAATTAGCTAAAAATATGAATATTAAATATTTACAAGTATATGTTGATTCCCTGTTGATTACTAACCATTTCAATGGATCTTATGCAGTAAAAGGCGAAAAGATAGCTGAATATCTTGAAATTGTTAAAAAAATAGCAGGATATTTCGATATTTTTACACTTGAACAGGTACCAAGAGAGGATAATGCTGAAGCTGATGCCTTGGCAAATCTGGGATCATCGGTCAGGATACCGGAAGGAACCCGAATACCAATATTACATATCCTGTATCCTGCGAGGAATCCTCAGGATAAGGAAGTAGTAAGTATTCAGGACCCTGAGGACAAGTATCCCGACGAGGATCCTAAGTCCTGGACGGCTCCAATCACAAGATATCTCAAGGATGGACATATCCCCAAAGATGAGAATCCTAAGGCTTTTAGGATGAAGGTTTCACGATTTACTATTATAAATAACGTTTTGTACAAGAAATCTCTTGCAGGTCCGTATCTAAGGTGCCTGGAGGATCCCGAGACCAAAGAGGTACTCCAGGATATACATGAAGGGGATTGTGGCAACCATACTGGGGGCAGGTCATTATTTTCGAAAGTATTGAGGACAGAATACTATTGGCCAACAATGAAGAGAGATGTTGCGGAATATGCTCGAAGATGTGACGCATGTCAGAGGCATAGCAACATTCTGCACCAACCAGCTGAACCATTGTATCCTATAGTTTCCCCTTGGCCATTCATGAAATGGGGGATGGACATAGTAGGGAAATTACCAAAAGCTCCAGGAGGAAAGGTCTTCATGTTGGCAATGACTGATTATTTCTCTAAGTGGGTTGAAGCTGAAGCATTTGTTCAAGTCAGAGATCAGGAAGTGGTATCCTTCATAAAAATGAATATCCTGACTAGGTTTGGTGTACCAGATGAAATAATTTGTGACAATGGATCCCAGTTTATAAGCAAGAGGACTACTGACTTTTGCAAAAGTTGGGGAATCAAAATGATCACATCTACCCCGGTACATCCCCAAGTAAATGGGCAAGCAGAATCCTCAAACAAGATAATTATCAACAACCTGAAAAAGAGACTAGGGGCTAAAAAAGGAAGATGGGCAGAAGAACTACCCTTTGTTTTGTGGGCTGATAGAACAACGGCGAAAAATGCAACGGGTCAAACCCCCATTTTCTTTGGTATTTGGAACAGAGGCAATGATTCCAACAGAGATGGTGATACCTACGGCAAGATTCAACCTTCAGGATCCCGAGCAAAATCCTGAAGCTCTGTGCCACGAGTTAGACACTGTGGATGAAACAAGGGATGCAGCAAAGCTAAGGATGGCAGCATATCAACAGAGGATATCCAGAGCATACAACAAGAATACAAGGACTAGGAGGTTTCAAGTCGGAGATTGGGTATTGAGAAAAGCTTTTCAGAATACTACCAATCCTGCCGATGGAAAATTATCTCCAAAATGGGAAGGACCCTATGAGATTGAATCAGAATCAGGAAAAGGAGCATACCGACTTAAGAATATGGAGGGGGATATGCTACCAAGATCCTGGAATGCTATACATCTCAAAGCCTATTTCAAGTGAGTTTAGAATTTAATTTCTAACTCAAGATGGTATGAGTTCTGTCTCTTTTAAATATAATTTATTTTATTTGAACCCAATACAAACTTAAGCATCGGAGGGGTATTAGCCAAGCTAACACCCACCTTAGTTTAAGGTTGTTTTGCAGAATATGATTCAGGATATAGCTCCAGGATACACACTCAGCATACTTCGAAAGATTAGAGGATTGGCCCCCTCTCTCGCGTTTAAGGGATCCTGATCCCTTCACAGGTTTAAAGGTATTCACCTTTCTCACGAATTGGGTTTAAACACCCCGCCTGGAGCGCAAGTTATCCAGGGATAGTTCAAGGTGGCGGGACCAGTTCATGTAAAAGTGGCTAACAATTTCGTTACTGTTGGCTATACCCTGGATCCTTAAGGTATATGAGGATTGATCACCCTCTCTCGCGAAAGGGTATTTTCATACTCTCTAAGGTTTAAAGGTTTTCACCTTTCTAAGTCTTGGAGTTTATACACTCCCGCCTGTAGCCCATGAAAATTTGGGATTTTCCCCGGGATACTAAGGATTTATCCCCAGTATATCTTTGGGTTTTACCCCTGTAATACAAGAATCGTCTATACAGTTGGAACTAATGTTCTAAATTTTTCTAAGTGTTTAAAGACTTCATGCACAGGGGACATTCCTTCTAAAGCAATTATGTTGGGCCAAGTGTCTCGGACTGGGGACATCTTAGTGGGAAAAGTTGCAAAAGGGGTTGGAGTTTGATACTAAGGTTGCACTCAATTCCTGGTATGATCTTTCCTTTGTGAATCTTACACAACTTGATTGAACTTTTGAAATCATGTTTAAAGTTTAAGTATCCTAATCAGGATATATCCCTAGGATATATTCTAGAGATATATTCTCAGGATATGATTCAGGATATTTGGTTGGAACCTTTGGGATGCAATACTTGGCTTTAAAAATCAGAGTTGGATTTCTTTATAAATTCTGAGTAAACTATCTTTTTCCTTTGAAAATTTTATTCGAATTAGTTGAGATTTTGAAAAATAAACTATTTTGAGGAACTTCTCCAAATTGTTTGGATATTAAGAAGTCATATTTTACGAAAGTCTGCATAGGATATCACTGAGTATATTGATCAGGATACCTTCACAGAAATGATAACGCTAATTTCGCAAAGCCAAAATCTAAACTAGGTAATGCATGGTAAAAATTTAAAGGGATACAACAAATAAATTTAAAGAGGGTTATATTATTAACATAACAAAAGTTGTGCTTTTGGTTTCACCTCAAACCGAGGCCCATCCGCCAAAAGCACAGTTAGTTTTTACCATATTTATGCAACGGCTGAAGGTTTCGTCTCAAAACAAGACCCATCCGCCTCCAACCGTTGCATCATTCAAAACAAATTATGCTAACTGATGACCAAGGGCTTCATCCTGAAACCCAGGACCCATCCACCTTTGGTCATCATATTGTTCTAATGCAGGAAATATAAAATGTTCAAAGACAGGAAATGTAAATTGTTTAAACGAACCACAAAAACCGAATCTAAAATAGTGGGCTCTGGCCTTGGCACATACATCCATCATCGCCCACATTGCTGCGCTTAGGGGGCAGCTCCCTCTTCCATCGTGTCCTCTCCAGCAGCATCCTCTCCAGCATTCATCCCAGCCCCATCAGCAGCATCTCCACCAGCATCCTTTATAGCACCAGCATCATCTACCTTCTCGGTCACCTTAGCGGGTTCCTCTGTAGCAGGTTTTGAGGGGGGCTCCACAGGGTTGCCACCAAGATCCTTCAATTTCATCTCCCAGGCTTTGATATTTCATGAAGGGCATTCAAAGCCCAAAGCCATGGCCTCGTAAGCCATTTTCAGTCTGGCCTGGAGGAGGGAGATGATAACTGAATTCTTAAGGCTCTCCCGGTACGAAGCCATATCTTGCTCATGTTGAACCTGGGCCGCGTCGGACTTAGCTTGAGCCTCTTGGGTGATCTTCTGGATGGCAGACTGGTGGTCTTAAGTCATGGCCTTATACTTAGCTTCATAGTGTTCCGATTTGGCGGTGGCGATTGCTGCTTGATCTGCGATGGTAGCCTCAGCCTTCTTCAGTTTGCTCTCTAACATGACGTTCAAGCCACATGCGTCCTCATAGAGGAATACCAGGCGTTCAAGGCCATGCAAGGTAAGGAGACAGGTATCAGCCTAAATTAACATTTGTAATTAGCATATGGTGCAGGATATAGATCAGGATACTAACCTGGTTAAGGAAACCTGTCATGAATTTGCTGGAATCCGTGAACCCATGATTCTCAAATGGGAATACATGGGGAGTAGTAGGATGATCTGCTTCCTTCCTCTTCCGAGAGCTGGAGGCCCGGGTCCTGGATGCTGGAGGAGCTTTGGGAGCGGTAGTAGTCTTTGAGCTGCTGGGCTTTGGAGTATCAGCTGGCTTCGGATTGATCTCTTCTTTGATGGGTGCAAGGCTGGAATAACTATCCAACTCATCGAGTTGGAAGCCTTCAAGGTTGATGACCGGCACTGTGTCAAGGGAGAAGTGTTTAATTTATGTGATTTATATTCTATAGTCAATTTGCTCACGTATACTTACCAGACATTTCTGAACTAGATTTCTGACTTGAGTTTGTGAGAGACAGGGAGAAAGTTCTTTCAACGGCAGGAAGTCGGTAAATCTCTTTGATCCTGGGTTGTGATTCTGCACTTGGGGATGCTAGGTCTCTGAAATTCGCTGCACAAATATTAGGATATCAGTCAGAATACAGTTAAAGATATATTTGGGGATATTCCTAAAACCCTAAATCCTACCCTTGGTTAGCCATCTAACTGGCAGATCAAAACCCCCGTCGATGGAGTCCCTTTTTAAGAAAAAGAACTTTCGTTGCCACTAATCTTCGTTCTTGGTGGCTTTAAGGATTAGGGGATTTTTGGAAGTGGAGAACAAGAGAAAACGGCTATTGCCATGAGATCTCAATCGATATGTTATGGGAAGGTCTTCAATACACAAGTCAGGGCAATGACGAGATTTGATTTGGTCAAGCACCATCAAAACTCGCCAGACCATTGGCATAGTTTGGGCATAACTAAGGCCGGTGAGCTCGAAGAAACGAGAGATGAAGGGTGGAAATGGGTACCGGAGTCCTAAAGAAAAGGGGTAGGCAAAAAAGCAAACCCACTAGTCTGATGACGTATCTGATCGGACCTCCCGATCAAAAGGGCGAATGACTGTTCCGGCGGGAAAGGCGCCGGAATCCTTCAGAGCAGTGATATCGGCATTGTTGAAGGAGCAGATATTTTTTTTTCTGGTTCTCGTATGAGGTTTTGACTCACGAGGGTTGGGACCAGTTCATTCGAGTGAGATCTTGTCCGTGATGCCATGAGAAGTATCAAGTACACTATAAGAAATTCAAAGAAAAACAGAGGATGAAAGAGAGGATGAGTACCTGAAAATTGCTTGAAGAGTAATGATCACAATGAGAAATATTTCAGCTAATTATAGGCTGGATACAGGGGGTAAAGAGTAAATAGTACATTGGAAGTTGCACATTGTCACTTCAAGGGTCTCGTCATATTGATTGCCTCGTTCCATGAGATAGAATTTTTGAAATATATCCGTTCGATTGGTATACCAACAGATATATTTGGGGACAATTGTTATGGGTCATTTTATGAACATATATCCTGACTAATATTCTGCTTTTGATTGTTTATTTGAGATCAGGATACCGGATCGGGATATTGGTAACATCCTGAAACGATATCCTGGTAATAAGTGATTTAACCACGTGCAGATTAAAGGGTACAAGTCTCCAACATTCAAGTGGACTTCTTCTCCTTGAGACTCGGGCAAAACAGTTGGGAGAAAGACGTTGAAGCCAGAAGATGTGGACTACAACGTTCACATGTGGAATATTCGCCGGATCCCGGAAAAGTAGGATAGTTGGTTGTTTTCTATTTACTATAAATAGATTGATCGGATCAGATTAAGACACACACTCATTCGCACATTTTGCTCTCTAGTTACTAGCAACCACTACACACAAACACTTGTATTCAAATCTCATTGTAACACTTAGTTGATCCGTATCAAATCCTGCACTGTATCCTGATATTTGAAGTAATTAAAGAACAAGGCAGCTGCGATTGTCAGCTCCCGAGGTTTTATGCCGGCGATCTAGATTGATCAAGGGCTTTCCTCGTACATCTCGTGTCATTTCCTTTACTTTTTTGCTCATTGTTTGATCATAGATACAGCTCGATATCCTGAGCCGTATCCCGAAAACTGTTTTTGCAAACGACTTAATCAACATATTTTCAATACACTTTTTTAGCACACTACCTCACTTAACTAATTTGATCACTTAATTGCTTCGCTAAATTTTTGACCAAAACAGCTTTGATGCATCTTTTGTTTCATCAACAGTATCCAGTTCTTGACATAAGATTTCAGGATTTGATTCAGGATCCCGTAGGCTTGATCTAGCTGTCGGTATCACCATTTCTGTCGGGATCACTGCTTCTGCCCCAAATAGCAAAGAAAATGGGGTTTGCCCAGTAGCATTCTTCACAGTTGTTCTATCAGCCCATAGGACAAATGGCAGTTCTTCTGCCCATTTTCCTTTTTTGGCACCTAACCTCTTCTTTAAGTTGTTGACGATTATCTTGTTCAAGAATTCTGCTTGTCCATTTGCTTGAGGATGCACGGGTGTTGACGTGATCATCTTAATTCCCCAACTTTTGCATAAATCAGTAGTTCTTTTGCTGATGAACTGAGAGCCATTATCACAAATTATCTCAGCTAGTACCCCAAATCTTGTCAGGATACTCCTCTTTATGAAGGATACCACTTCTTGATCTCTAACTTGGAGAAAGGCTTCTGCTTCAACCCAATTGTAGAAATAATCTGTCATTGCCAACATGAAAACCTTTCCTCTGGAGCCTTTGGAAGCTTTCCCACTATATCCATACCCCATTTCATAAACGGCCAAGGGGATACAATAGGATATAATGGTTCTGCAGGCTGATGCAGGATGTTGTCGTGTCTTTGACATGCATCGCATTTCCGAGCATACTCCGCGGCATCCTTTCTCATGGTCGGCCAGTAATATCCTGTTCTCAACACCTTCGAGAACAGAGATCTGCCCCTAGTATGGTTTCCACAGTCTCCTTCGTGTATATCCTGAAGTACCTCCTTGGTTTCAGGATCTTCCAAGCACCTTAGGTACGGACCTGCAAGGGATTTCTTATACAAAATATTATTTATAATAGTAAAATGAGATACCTTCATCCTAAAAGCCTTAGGATTTGCATCCTTTGGGATATCTCCTTCTTGAAGATACTTCACAATTGGATTCATCTAGGATTCAGGATCCTTCTTAGGATATCCATCACCAGGATCCTGGATACATGTTGTTTCTTTATCCTGAGATTTGAAATGTTCCATTGCAGGATACAAGATGTGCACTATTGGTATCTGAGTTCCCTCCGGTATCCTGACAGTAGATCCTAAGTTTGCTCGAGCGTCAGCTTCAGCATTTTTTTCTCTTGGTACCGGTTCAAGTGTAAAAATTTCGAAATATCCTACTAATATTTTAACAATTTCAAGATATTCAGCTAACTTTTCACCTTTTACTGCATAAGATCCGTTGAAATGGTTAGTAATCAATTGGGAATCAACATATACTTGTAAACATCTAATATTCATATTTTTAGCCAATTCTAATCCTGCTATCAGAGCTTCATACTCAGCTTCATTATTGGTAGCAGAAAATTCACATTTAACAGCCTGGGGTAGTATACCCCCCTATGGAGATTTTAGTAGTATACCCAATCCTACACCTCTCACATTATATGCACCATCAGTATATAATGTCCAGGATTCTAAGGTTTCTCCTAGTTGTTGTACTTCTAGGTCTACTTCATTTTGAATATCACTACTGAAATCAGCCACAAAGTCTGCTAGAGCCTGAGACTTTATAGTATTTCTAGGTTCATATATTAGATCATATGCACTTAAGTTTACTGACCATTTAGCCATTCTACCCGACATCTCAGGTTTCCTAAGCACATTTTTAACAGGATAATTAGTTTTAACATGAATCCTATGTGTCTCAAAATAATGTCTAAGCTTAGTTGATGCCATAACTAGGGCCAATATCAATTTCTCTAAGTGTCAATATCTAGTTTCAGCATCTAATAAACTTTTACTAACATAATAGACAGGATATTGCTGACCTTCATGATCCTTTACCAAGACAGCACTTACTGTATTCCCTGATACTGCAAGATATAGGGATAATGGTTCACCATCCTCGGGCTTCATCAATAAAGGTGCAGTTGAAAGATATTGCTTTAATTCCTGTAAGGCTGCTTCATGCTTTTCTCCCCACTCGAACCTCTTATTCTTCTTCTTCTTCAGGATATCGTAGAATTCTTTACATTTTTCTGAGGATCTTGATATAAATCTGTTCAATGCCGTTACTCGTCCAGTTAATCTTTGCACATCTTTCATGTTGGATGGTGACTTGATATCCAGGATAGCTTTGATCTGTTCTGGGCTTGCTTCTATACCCCTTTTTGTCACAATGTATCCTAAAAACTTTCCTGCCCCCACTCCAAAATGGCACTTGGCAGGATTTAGTTTCATATTGTACTGGTCCAGGATATCAAATGCTCCTTTAATATCCTGGAGATGATCCTCAGCTTTCTTGGATTTGACTACCATAACGTCAATGTACACCTCCATGGTGTCCCCCAGTTTGTCTTTAAATATCATGTTCACCAATCTCTGGTACGTTGCACCTTCATTTTTCAAACCAAAAGGCATAGCAGTATAACAGTAAATACCTGTTGGTGTCATGAAAGCAGTATCCTCCTGGTCTAAAGGTTCCATTTGGATCTGCTGGAATCCTGAGGATGCATCCATGAAGGTTAACATCTCATGACCGGCAGTGGCATCCACCATCGAGTCTATATGAGGCAGATGGAATGGGTCTTTAGGACATGCTTTGTTCAAGTCCGTGTAATCTACACAAACTCTCCATTTCCCATTCTTCTTTTGAACCACGACCACATTTGCTAGCCACTTAGGAAATTTGACGTCCCTGATCATCTTGGACTTCAATAGTCTTTCAACCTCTTCTTGAATAATTATGTTTCGTTCTGGAGCAAACTTCCTTCTCTTTTGCTGGACAGGCTTGAAAGACCTGTCAATTCCAAGCTTGTGAGTTATAATATCCTTAGAAATACTTGTCATATCCTCGTGTTTCCACACGAATGTTGACATCATGCATTTCAAAAAGTTAGTCAATTGATTTTCAATACCCTGAGGAATATTGGTTCCTACGAGCACCGAGATATCTGGATTATCCTGATCCAGGATAATTTTCTTTACATCCTGCTCTGAAGCCTCCACGATATCCTAGGCTCGCATCTTTAATTGCTATGCTGCATTGGGCTTTGTCGAGGATTTCATCGAAGAAGAATAACACTCCTTTGCTTCCTGCTGATCACTTTCCACCTTGACTACTCCCCAAGGGGTAGGGATCTTGATGCATTGATGATAGGTTGACAGCACAGCTTTCATATCATGGATCCAGGGCCTACCCAATATAATATTATAGCAGGATAAGGAGTCCATGACACAAAAGCGCTGCATTGAGTTGACCCCTTCAACATACACAGGCAACTTTATCTCTCTCACGGTATTCCTGGCTTCTCCACTGAACCCAACAAGCACAGTGGATTTCGAAGTAATATCCATCGGGGATACATTCATCCTCTTCAGTGTTTCAGCTGAATTATGTTGACGGAGCTGCCATTATCCACCAGTATCTTGCGCACAAAACGATTAGCAACATATAAAGTTATTACCAAAGCATCATGGTGAGGATCCTGGACAGTATCCATGTCACCACTATCGAACATGATCACTTTATCAGTCATGAGGGTTGACATCCTGGTCGGCTTATCTCCCCTTTCTGCCTTAGCCTCCTTCGCGTGTCTTTTTGCCGCAGAATATGATGTTCTGCAAATGTCGGATCCTCCTGAAATAAAGTTTATTATCTTGGCATCCGCAGGAGGTGATGCTGCTCGTTCAGGATCCTTCTCAGTATCCTAACCCTTATTCTTCTTTCTTCCCAGGAGATCTTTCATATATCCCTTGCTCAGGAGATAGCTTATTTCTTTCCTCAAAGCAATGCAATCCTCAGTAACATGTCCAAAATCCTCATGGAAGGCACACCACTTGGACTTATCCTTTCAATCAGCTTTCTGTTGGTTCTTCCTAGGCCACCTTGCTTTGTCTCCTAAACCCTGCATAGCATACATCAGTTCAGGTATATTAACAGAAAAACAATATTCTGACAACTCAGGATACTCGTCAGGATCCTCGTCTTCAACAGCATTCACTTTCTTGCAGTCATTCCTGCCATATGGCTTAGAGCGATATGGTTTGTACGAGGATTCTGATTTCCTGTTGGTTGACTCATAGGTTGTGGATGAATTCATCCTCTCTTGCATCTTTTTGTCATCCTCCAGTCGAATATATCTTAAAGCCCTGTTCCGAGCTTCATACAGGTTCCTGCAAGGATTCATTACGAGATCCTGGTAAAATTGAGAATCTTTTTTGCAATCCCATCTTGAAAGCCTGCACAGCTGTTGCAACATCAAGATGTGGGATATCTAAGGATTCCCGGCTAAACTTGTTCACATAATCTCTTAAGGATTCCTGAGGTCCTTGAGTTATTCTGTAGAGATCACTGGTTAGTTTTTCAAAACTTCGACTGCAGGAAAATTGACTATTAAATAAATTGACTAAATGAGTAAATGATGTAATCGAATGAGGAGGAACGTTTAAGAGCCATTTTAAGGCTGATCCTGTTAAGGTAGAACCAAAACCCTTGCAGAGGCATGCTTCCTTGAGATCTAGAGGGATAGGGTTGATTTCCATCCTTTCCCTATACTGGGCAATATGCTCTTCAGGATCCGTAGTTCCGTTATAGAGCTTCATGTTGGGGGTCTGAAATCTTTTTGGGATTTCAGCATCACAAATAGGATATGCAAACTGGGATATCCTGTGGCTGTCTTGGGATACTTCTGGAATTGGCTGGACCACCCCAGGTACACTGGATATCATGTCCTTCAATTTCTGAAGCTCCCTAGAAAATGTTGACGTCATACCTGCATCCTGCAAAGATCCAATACCATTAGTAGCAAGAGTATTATTACTATTAGATACGTTACCAGTCTGAGGATTCTAGCCATATCCTGAAGCATATCCTGAACTTCTCATAGTTAACACCCTAATCGAAGAGGGTATCTCAGGAATATGACTTTGGGAATGGATAGGCACAATATTCCCCCTGTTATCCTCAGTATATACTGTAGAACTGAAGTTCAAAGCTCTGGGCTGCAAAGGAGTGACAGTATCCACAGCGGGCCTGCTTGAGCTGGATTTCAAGAGTTGTATCTCTCCCATCAGCATTTGATTGGTCTCCTGCTGTTGGCTCATCTGTTCCTGTACACTACCAAATAAAGTTAGAATTTCATCATTAGAGGCCAAAACAGGAGCAGAACTCTGAACATTCTGAGTGGGAATAACATCCTGAGCCACATGAATTTCAGTTCCTTGTGAAGAGGCTTGCGTTCTCAGGGGAGGTGGTGGAAGCACCGAACCAATTGTTGCATAGGTTGTAGCAGACACGGTAGAAGAGCTCATGTTTGATCTCGAGGCCATTGAAAATAGTGTAGCAAAAAGTTTTGAAAATAGAAAACCAAGTAATGATTTTGCAAAAGCTTTTAGTAGAAATAGCACCACTTGGCCCACGGTGGGCGCCAAATTGTTTTGGTCAAAAATTACCGAAGCAATTAAGTGATCAAATTAGTTTTGTGAGGTAGTGTGCTAGTAATACTTTGTGAAAAATATGTTGCTTTGTTAGTTTGCAAAAACAGTTTCAGGATATAGTCCGAGGATATCAGACTATATCAATAATCAAACAATGAGCAAAAAAGGTAAAGGTTGACACGAGATGTACAAGGAAAGCCCTTGATCAATCTAGATCTCCGGCATAAAACCTCGGGAGCTGACAATCGTCGGCTGCCTTGTTCTTCTTATTGCTTGAATATTCAGGATACAGTGTAGGATAATGCTCAGATCTCTACTAAGTGTTACAATGATTGCAAGTGATGAGTGTTAGTGTGTATTTGCAGCTAGAAATGAAAGTGTGTGAATGTGAGAGCTCGAAAAAGTGTGTTTCCTATGATCTGGCCATCCATATTTATAGTTACAAGAATTAACTAACTATGCTAAAAATCCGGGATATTGAGAATATTCCCCTATTATTCCGGGATACTAAGAATATTCACTTCTGAACGTTGGGGGGCTGTAGCAACTCATTCTCCACCTGCATATTAACTATAAATCCGGGATTTAAGCTCCTATAACCGTTACAACATTAATAGCATTGACCAGCATCCGTAACTCCCATAAAATATGCCTTTCTTCAATGTTGACCGTTACAAGAGCTATTATTCCGCCATCAACGTCCTTATCCTAACCAATTTGAGCGGCTCTTCAGGATGACTTGGTCCTCATGAATGTTAGTCCCTTGTAACCAACGTTTACAATCAAATTGTTAGTAATAGTCAGGATACTGCCTCAGGATGTTACCAATATCCTGGTCTGGTATCCTGACCGTAATCATTTATCATAAAATCAAGATATAGTGTCAGGATATGGGCTCAGAATTTCACCCATAACACAAGGCACAAACCATTTATAACTTGGGACAATTATTTAAGATAATCTTTTATACAGTTTTACATGTTTGTCTTACATATGGGCCCGGTTTGGAAGCCGGTCATGATTAACCGACTCACAACTTATAGAGCCCACAAAGGAGTTATCCCCAACATGTGGGTTATATTAGCATTTGCATCTGTCAGGTGTATGCCTACACCCCGTGCTTTGGTCGTGGCCATTTTCAAATGAAATGAGCCGAGGATATCCAGGACACGGTCGTATTAACCCCCAATGCTTATGTTATCAAACAAAACATATTAAAACGGGTTATGTAAATTTATTAATCACTATCCGATTAAATGATTTCATACCCGACCAAGCGGTATTATTATAATACCGTATCCCAAGCCCGTGTAAGGAAAATAAGTTAAAAGTATTTACCTGAGCAAGATATGTAAGGATGTAACTCAGCTGTATAATCCTAAAGCCTTATGAAAATACCTTCTACCGAAGCTACTCAATCTGTATAGAAGGTTTATTAATCTATTAGGATACTAACAGGTCTATATTTAAGTCAAAGACTTAGACCGGTTCGCTTGAAAGATACTTTACGGTTCTAAACGCTAGATTAAGAGGAGACCGGAATAGAATGTTATTTAGACCCGACAAGTTTGGATGCTTGTATAATATGGGTAAACTAAACACATTCTGGAATTTGAAGATTTAATAATAAGATTAAACACGTTTGGGCTATTTTATGTAAACTAGTTACATAAACTGATCCGAACGCATAATTGCATAACGGGTAACCAAATGAATTATATACAGGTCTCAAATGTTATTATGCTTAGGATATGTTAATACATCAGTAGGATGTTAACATATATGCCCAAAAAGTATTTAAAACCAATTCAAGTCCCGTGAGGGCATTTTGGTCATTTTAATGTTTATAAAAGAGATGTTATAATAAACTGAGGTTCTGGTCTAAAAAATTCAGTAAAAATATTTATTTTATCACATTACATCAATAAGATATCATACATACGTGAGGTTTACCATTTATGGCCAAACTATGCCCCGAAAGGGTATTTTGGTCATTTCACATATGCTTTTAAGGACATTTTTGGAAGTCTGATTTTATGACTTATACTTACTGTAATAATATTAAAGTTTATTTAAAAATTCAGTAGGTAACAAGTCTTAGGTGTTAAATATGGTTTTAAACCATACTATGCACCTAATTAGCGTAAAAGTCACTAACTGACGATAATATCAGTAGGAAAAGGTTTGGCATTCAAATCCTATGTTAATCTCGTTTTATGCATGAAAAAGGTATTATCGTCATTTACCGAATTATACAAGAACTCAATGATATGCTCAGTTTATAATCTGGCCAAAAATCATAAAAATCCTAAAAAATAATATATTAACAGTAGGTAATGAGTTTTGGGTCAAAATCCAAGTTTAAACATGCCTTATGCAAGATAGCGTAATTTAATTAATAAAAACGTTCAATTTACGATATCGAGCATAACTTCTGTTTGAAACCAGAATCTGATGCCAAAATTTCGGGACATACTTATATATCAGTAATGAAGGTTTTGGTCCTCTCACATTTTCGAAATTCTCATTTATATGTCAAAAGGGCAAAATGGGCATTTATAAGCATAATAACGGACATGAGCATATAATTCAAAGTATAAATGACCAGGTAGTAAAACTCCAGAGGGTTTTACTACAACATAATGTGGTCCTAATGGAAGCTTAAAACATGGAAGAATTAAGCTCAATCGGGTTAGAACTGAAAGTCAAAGCAAAAGTCAAGCTTTTGCGACTTTCGGTTGAGAACCGACCTTAAACTCAGAATTGTCGGGTTGAACCTGTTTGAACATGTTCTAATAATGATTACTAAGTTATTAGAGTGTTAAAATATAATTTATAACCTCTGTATTATTAGTTTTAATTATTATTAACAATTCTGTCCAGTTTGACTTTTTAACTAAGTAGTTTGACCTGACAATTAACTAAGCAAACGAAATATTAGGAAGTGCCCTTTTAAGGGTTAATCACCTACCTAATTATGGTCACATAACCACATTCATCTCGGACAGTGGCTGGACCATTTGAGTTTAAACCGAAGGTCAAAGCTAATTTACGATAACTTTGACTTTTTCGGTTTTTAAACTATAAAACTGAACTAAAGAAAGGGCTAAGACACTTACAAAGGGTCCTAGATATCTTTTCTACAAGAGTAAGCTCCCTTTATGGCTAGGAAACTCCAGATGAGAGAGTAGGAAGATTTAAGTGAAGTGAGCAAATAAAATGTTCAACATGGAGGCCTATTTATAGGTGAAATCCATGAATTCAGATCAATGCAGGTGTAATGGGAGTGTTTAGGATCACCCTAGGTGTCCTAGTAGTATTCTAAAACCGTTAACATGCTCCTGTTATCGAATTTGGAGGCTTTAAGGCGGTGGAACAGGCTGCAACCAGCAGCTGTCAAGAATTTCCAGAACTGGGCATCTATCGCGGGCCGCGTAGGACATAAGGGGGGGTCTACGCGCCCCGCGACAACCTTGTTGTCAGGTTAAAATGTTTCAGCTTTTGGTAGTTTCAGTCCCTGGTCCCTTCTAACTTTATATAACCTCGTTTTTTGGCATATAAGGCCCTTGTAGTTAGTTTGCAGAGGTTCATGGGAGTATAACCAAACTTCATTAGGCCTGGTTTCGTTAAACGATCACCGTAACATAAGTTTCCTAACATTGACACTTTTAACCCATAATCTCGAAAACTTGTATAACAATCTCGAAAACTCGTGAAACTGGTATCACTTATTCTTGGGAGTATATTTGAATATTCTAAAACCTCGGGTTTGTTAAAAGGTCACTCAGAGGTAAGAATTAACATGTTGACACGTTTAACCCCTGTAGTTTATAATCTTTCGATTATTTTCATAAACGGCTTCTTACATCCAAATTATTACTCGTTTAAGAATATATTCTTCGTGTGTGGTCATTCAGAAGCACAAGTTTGGCATGTTGACACTTTTAGTCCCTTCGCATACATAATTTCATCATTTGTCAACTTTAGTCCTTTAAACTCAAACTTCCTCATATTTAGAGTTTCGCACACGTATCTTTATATAATTGGACACGTTTTTACGTGGTGTTACATCTACTAGTTGATATAAGTAAAACAAAACCTAGTAGCCATGAATCTTGACCGTAAACATTTGTTTTTGTAAAAATTGAGTAGTAAATCGTCTTTGAAAGAACACTTTGTATGGTTTATATCTTTAAGTGAAATCATTGCATGACATTGTTCAGAAACCATTTGTCCTTATTATAAACCAATCGTTCAAATCCCGTGTTATCAATTGTTCGTGTTATAAAACCAATCGTCATTCGTCCGTGTTATAAACCATTCGTCATTCGTCCGTGTTATAAACAACTCGTCAATCGTCCGTGTTTTAATTTGGAAAACTTTTGGTCGTTCTTTAATGAACACATTCAAACCTGTGTGACTCGACTATACCACCCATGGGGTATCTTTAATAGACCCTAAAAGGCCTCTTTAATTCGACTAACAAATCAACACATGATTTGTTAAAATAACAGATTCTGTTGTTATCCCCAAACTATCCACCAAATCCAGTGGATAGCCCGATAACGGGATTGTCAGTCCTATGGTACCATAACATACTACTGGTCAGCTTCATCAAAGCTAATGAATTTCATTCATGTTATGAATTAACACACCAACAAGTTTGTTCACATTATTGAAATCGTTGTGTTTTATATAAACCATAGTCTCTGTTTTGAAAACTTGAAAATCGGTTTAGCACATATGACTCACCCCAAAACATTTAACAAAACATAAAAGAGGGGAACTATGTACTCACTTAGGATTACAAAGTATCTTTGAATCAAGTGAAATATCAAAGCTTCGAACGAGTCCTAATGTGTCCTAACATCGGGTAACTATGTTAAAGTAACGGTACATAACCGGGGGAATTGGATAGAATTAGGTCTTGTAAATCAAATGAGTGTTCGAACTCATATGTAATGGTTTATCAAAGTCTACTGATGCGTGTGAAGTGTTATATATATTAGGTGTATATTTTAAGCCTTTTTTACACTTTTTAGCCAAGTTTTAAATTTATAAACACGATATTTACTAACACTAAACACACATATGGGCAAGTGCACCCATCGTGGACGTAGTATAGTGTTGGTAAGATACCGAGGTCATTCAAGGACACAAGAGCTTTTAGTACCGGTTTATCCTCAACGTCTAATCAAATCAAAATGTTAGAAAAAGGTTTTTTTTTTAAACTAGGACAATAAAACTAACTAAAATGGTGAAAAATAAAATAAAAGTAAAAACAGATAGACAAGATGAATCAGTTGGATCCAACTCGTGTGTAGTGTAACCTTTGATTATTTTCGCACTTTTGCACTTGTTTAAGAGATTATCTTAGTTATTGTAGTAGGCCCCTCTTTTGAAGGCGACGTCACCCTCAACCCAGTAGTTTGAGTCAGCAAGGATACAATCCTAAAGGGTCGGATTATTGAAAGATAATTAATTAAGTTATTAATGCATAATGTGGTAGGCCCCTCTTTTGAAGGCGACGTTACCCTTGGCTAAGTAGTCTGAGTCAGCAGGGATACAGTCCTAAGTATTCGGGTTAAAGTTTTAATAGTAGTTTAACTTATGAGGGGATCAAAGAGTTTGGACCCCCGCCATCCAATACCGTTGGGTATTGAAGGAGGTCCTACTAAATTTGACCCAGGTCCTTTGCAGGATCTATGCACTGAACAATGGCAAGACTCTTACCAAACCGTTCCCTTAACCCCCAACCAGGTAGCCAACATACCTCCATATAGACCGTGGAGATATGAATGGTGAAAATCTTTTATTTTATATAGACAGTAAAATAATGCCAAGACACCACGGACAAACGATAAGGAAGAATCACCTTCAACGTAAGAAACTAGTAATTAAAGTCATTAATACAAAACCAATTAAAAAGTGCAAAAGATTAAAATAAAAAGTATTACACTAAACACTTGTCTTCACCAAGTGATGTAAGAGACTTAGGCAAACATGGCCTTTGATTGTCAAGAACTCTTACGATCAATCTTGGATCCCGAGACGACTCACACACTCTATGATGGACAATGGATGATGGTGGTGGATGATGGTGTTGTGATGGTGGTGGGTGGTGGGTGAAGTGTGAGAGAGGTGGTGTGCCAAGGGATGAGTTGCAAGAGCTCCAAGCACTCCTATTTATAGGCTGAACAGAAGCTCGGGCACGGCCCTATGTCAACTGGACACGGCCCCGTGTCCATCCTCCTCTCTTTCTTCATTAAATGCAGTTTGTCTGCATTAGTTGACCACGCCCCCGTGTCCGCTGAGCACGACCCCGTGTGCAGAAGCATATCTGTACTATCAAGATTTGCCTGGATTCTGCGAATTCTTATAGTTGACCACGGCCCCGTATCCGCTGAGCACGGCCCCGTGGTGGGCGATGGAAGCTTCTACCACTTTGTCTTTTCTGCTGACACTTGGGCACGCCCCCGTGCTCACTGAGCACGGGGTGTGTTCAGTCTTCTGTCTTCTTGTTTTGCTTGGGAAGACGCTGTCAGGAGGTCGGGCATGCCATGTTTGTTCATTTTCTTGTAGTTATGTTAGATTTAGTTGTCTTTTTGCTTCTTTTGTCTATTTGAGCTCATTTATCCTGAAAATAAAAAAGACAAAAGCACACTTTTTCCAACATTAGTACTAAAAGGGTTAGTTTTATGCCACAATTGATGTAATTTATATGTTGCATTTTGCGCACATCAAATACCCCCACACTTGAATCTTTGCTTGTCCTCAAGCAAAACTCTTTATAATGTGGCTTTTTTCACTCCCAAATGGAATGGGTAGAAGAGAAGGTTTTAGGGCTTGTCATAGAGTGTCGGAATTTCCAAGATTCTTTATCAAGTTTTATTTTTATTTATTTACAATCCTATTCGTCATTATTTATTAAAAACGTTTCATAAGATAAATTACTTACTAGGGCATAGCATACCTTTTTAAAATTCCATTTATATACAAGTTCACATACCTCACGGGGGATCACTCAACACTCGGCCGAAGGTGTATTTTTAGTGAATCACTCGAGAGCGGCATGGAACTTACTCCTACCATAAGCTTGCCAAGCAATCAATCCTCCTCCTTTTTAACTATATACCTTTGTAAATATCAAGAGGACTTTTTGGGTGAAGGGTTAGGCTTTGGGCTAAAGGTGGGTGGTTGGGTTAGTGGTTAGTAAAAGGGCAAAAAGCGTAAAAAGCATCGGTTTTTGAAAGACTTTTTATTTTTCACAATTTTATTTTATTTTGATGAACCATTTCTTTCAAACAAAGTTATTTTTTTGATGAACTTGTTTGTTTATTTGGTTTCATCATTTTTTTAAGTCATAAGAAAAACCGAGCTTTGTTACTAAAAGAAAGGGTTAAAATAAAAAGGGTTAGGTGGGTAAAAAGGGTGATTGTTTTGGGTTAAGAAATGAAAAGGTTTAGGCTCAAATGGGTTAACTAGGGGGATTTTGGGTAGGTGGTAAAAAAAATTGAAAATAATGGTGTAGAAAGAAAAAGGGGTAGTCCTAATGCCTCCATCATTTACTTACTTGGGTTTAAGTTGGTAAGGACCGGGAATGCATTGTCGTGGCAAGTTCTAGAGTCGTAAGAACCAAGCGGCTATTCACACAAGGAACAAAAAATGAGCATTTAGCGTAAAGATATGTATTTGCATGCTCAATAAAGGCTCAAAACTCACTTTTGTGGGAATGGGTTTTTATGTCATCAAGTATATATAATCAAATTTTAACTAAGTTTGTCATGCCGTTTCGTAATTTTCTTATGTTGGTTCTTTTTATCACGACGCTATCGGTTGTAAATTTGTAAAAATATAACCTTGTTAGAACTTGAAATTCCCAACTTAAATTAGACATATAAAAAGAAAATGAAAATTTTTGAAAAAAATTTGGGGTGATTAGCGGTTCCAATAGAGTTTTGTGTAAGGCTTGTTAATTAGGACTTGCAAGATTCAAAGTTTTAGCATCCCCCCCCCCCACTTAAATTACACATTGTCCTCAATGTGTCCCAAAAATAAGTTTTTAGGTTGATTGAATGTGTCAAAAGGTGTTAAAAAACAAAATTTTATGTTACTGGCACTCTGGACACGGCCCTAGGGTGACCGGGCACGGCCCCGTGTTCAGGTGCCAGTAACAAAATTTAGTAAAGAGAAACAGAAGCCTGGACACGGGGGTGTGTTCAGTGAACACGGCCCGTGTCCAGTTACCTGAACTGGGCGTTTTCTGCTGATTGTGCAGCACGGGGACGTGTCGGGCGGACACGGCCCATGCTGAACTTGCTGTAATGAAGAATTTTTGTCGGGAAGCTCTGTTTTCGTGCATGGGGTGATGTTTCTCGTTTCCCTTGTTATCCTTCACCATCCCGAGTGTGTTTTATTCCTGAAAATTAAAATTAAACTAAAAATTAATCTAAACTAAACTAAGGATAGTTCCTTGGAATGCCTACGTGGTGCGCCACGTTTATAAGGGTCCTTGGCTAGACCCAAAGTCAGGTCACATGTTATCCGAGCGGGATGTTTTGCTTCCCATGTTGCACCGTCGGAGAGCATCATCCAAACTCGAATCAATGACCTTCATGTAGTTGACCGGGTCCTCATCCTCTACTCTCTTCCCAACCCCAAACTTCACTTCCTTATCCCCATACTTCAAAGTAAGTGTTCCGTCATTCATGTCTACCACTGCTTGTGCAGTGGCTAGAAATGGCCTCCCTAGTATGAGGGGGACTTTGGTGTCTTCTTCCATATCTAATATGACAAAGTCGGCCGGGTAGACGAAATTATCGACTTTGACCAATAGATTTTCAGCGACACCTTGCAGGTATTTGACGGATCTATCGGCAAGTTGTATACTCATCTTGGTAGGGCTTGTTTTTCCTAGGCCAAGTCTTTTGAACATTGATGCAGGCATGAGGTTAATGCTAGCCCCAAGGTCGGCTAGTGCATTACGAACGGGGGATTCCCCGATCGAGCAAGGAATCGTGAGGCTTCCAGGATCAATCTTCTTTTGTGGGAGTTTGTTGAGTACAAGGGCGGAGCATTCTTCGCCTAAGTTAACTAATTGCAATGATTCGATTTTCCTTTTATGAGTGAGGAAGTCCCTCATGAATTTTGAGTATTTAGGCATTTGAGTTAGGACTTCGATAAATGGAATATTAACATGCAATTGTTTTAGTAAATTTTTGAATTTTGCGAATTGCTCATTGGTCTTTTGGCGAATTAACCTACCGGGGTATGGAACCGGATGAGCTTTTGTAGGCTCTTGAATTGGAGAAGAAGCCTTTTCTTGTTGGGGTGATGTTGTGCTTCCCTCAGTCGGCGGTGGCGGAGCCTCTTCGGAACCCACGGTACGATTTCTCAATGTTATGAGATGGACTTGTGCTTTTGGGTTTGTTTCGGTATTACTAGGTAACGCGCCTTGTGGTCTCTTGGAGAAATTTTGAGCTAATTGATTTATTTGTTTTTCAATGTTTTGTATACTAGCTTGTTGATTTCTGAAATTCGATTCCAATTGTTGAAATCGATCCGAGTTTTTCTTTTCAGTATCGGAGATGAGGCGAGATACAGTATCTTCAAGCCTTTCTCGTCCACCTTGTTGAGAGAAATTTTGTGACTCGTTTCTTGGTTGTTGAAAGTTTGTTCGTTGGTTTAGGTTTTGTTGGTTACTACTATTGCCGGGTTCTCTCCAACCAAGGTTAGGGTGGTTACGCCATCCTTGGTTGTAGGTACCCGTTGGAGGACCCGATGGCCTAGTTCTGTTATCAATGTAGTTTACCGACTCTTGTTGATCATCTGTTTCTTTCATACAACTCCAATTTTCATGTGGCCCACCACACCCTTCACAAGCCATAACCGAGACCGTTTTTGTCATTTCTAACTTTTTGATTTTTGAAGAAAGGGCCTCGATTTGGGCTTGTAAAGAAGTGCTTTCATCAACCTTATGGGCGCCCGGGGCAATAGATTTATTGCCTCGGGGAGTGTGCCACTGAAAATTGGTTTGAGCAATTTCCTCAATTTGATTGTATATTTCATGTGGGCGGCGATTACCTAAAAGTCCCCCGGAGCTAGAGTCAAGTGTTTGTCTTGTGTGTGGCAACAACCCATTGTAGAAGGTGGATACTTGTTTCCATACCGCAAGACCGTGATGTGGACACTTTCGCAATAGCTCCTTGAACCTTTCCCAAGTTTCATATAAGGATTCCCCATCCTCTTGTGAATATGTATGAATTTTAGTCATTAATTTAGCCGTTTTAGCGGGAGGGAAATATTTATATAGAAACTTTTGGGTTAGTTCATCCCAGGTGTTTACCGAGCCAACTGGGAGGGCGTTGAGCCAAGCCTTTGCTCGGTCCTTTAACGAAAATGGAAACATCCGAAGGCGGATGGCGTCGTTTGATGCTCCATTGATCCGGAAGGTATCACATATTTCTAAGAAATTGGTAATATGTAGATGGTAAGGACCGGGAAGGTTGCGGAGTTTTGAAGCATCTGTATCAAATGCGGCTGAAGTTCGAAGTTGTTAGCTTCGACATTTGGGGCATTGATAGCGGCGCCGAGATTACCTACGGTGGGTCGTAGGTAATCCATGAGGGTACGTTGGTCCGCCATTGGAAATGAGTCCCTCGAAACTTTCTCTTGGTTTTTAGCTTTAAGTCTTTTTCTGAGAAAGCGTTCGGGTTCTTCTAGAGGTTCTTTTATGTCTCTACTAGAACTGGAGCTCATACACTACGTAGAAAGTTTAGATGTGGTGCCTGGGTTCCAAGTCCTGCAATAAAAACAGAAAACAATGTTGGTCAGAAAGTTCACCATGGCCCCATGCTCAGTGAACACGGCCCGTGGTCGGAGATACAGTGATTGTTTTCCGGATCCCTGTTACTGGGAGGTTAGACACGGCCCCATGTTGCACCGACACGGCCCCGTGCTCAGCTCTCTGTAACTCGGAAAATAAAAACTGCCAGTGACACTGCTAGGCACGACCCGTGTCCGACCAGGCACGGCCCGTGCTGAGCTCTGCAGAAGCTGAAAAATTAAGAAAATTCTAAAAAATTAAAAATAAAATAGAAAAAATGATTAGGCCACTGATTCCTAACTTTCTTAAAATCCTTGTGTCCCCGGCAACGGCGCCAAAAACTTGATGCGTGTGAAGTGTTATAAATATTAGGTGTATATTTTAAGCCCTTTTTACACTTTTTAGCCAAGTTTTAAATTTATAAACACGATATTTACTAACACTAAACACACATATGGGCAACTGCACCCATCGTGGACGTAGTATAGTGTTGGTAAGATACCGAGGTCGTCCAAGGACACAAGAGCTTTTAGTACCGGTTTATCCTCAACGTCTAATCAAATCAAAATGTTAGAAAAATGTTTTTTTTTTAACTAGGACAATCAAAATGGAGGGTTTAAGGCGGTGGAATAGGCTGCAACTAGCAGCTGTCAAGAATTTGCAGAATTGGGCGTCTGTCGCGGGCCGCGTAGGACATAAGGGGGGTCTACGCGCCCCGCAACAACCTTGTTGTCAGGTTAAAATGTTTCAGCTATTGGTAGTTTCAGTCCCTGGTCCCTTCTAACTTTATATAACCGCGTTTTTTGGCATATAAGGCCCTTGTAGTTAGTTTGTAGAGGTTCATCGGAGTATAACCAAACTTCGTTAGGCCTGGTTTCGTTAAACGATCACCGTAACATAAGTTTCCTAACATTGACACTTTTAACCCATAATCTCGAAAACTTGTATAACAATCTCGAAAACTCGTGAAACTGATATCACTTATTCTTGGGAGTATATTTGAATATTTCGAAACCTCGGGTTTGTTAAAAGGTCACTCAGAGGTAAGAATTAACATGTTGACACGTTTAACCCCTGTAGTTTATAATCTTTCGATTATTTTCATAAACGGCTTCTTACATCCAAATTATTACTCGTTTAAGAATATACTCTTCGTGTGTGGTCATTTAGAGGCACAAGTTTGGCATGTTGACACTTTTAGTCCCTTCGCATACATAATTTCATCGTTTGTCAACTTTAGTCCTTTAAACTCAAACTTCCTCATATTTAGAGTTTCGCACACGTATCTTTATATAATTGGACACGTTTTTACGTGGTGTTACATCTACTAGTTGATATAAGTAAAACAAAACCTTGTAGCCATGAATCTTGACCGTAAACATTTGTTTTTGTAAAACTTGAGTGGTAAATCGTCTATGAAAGAACACTTTGTATTGTTTATATCTTTAAGTGAAATCATTGCATGACATTGTTCAAAAACCATTTCTCCTTATTATAAACCAATCGTTCAAATCCCGTGTTATCAATTGTTCATGTTATAAAACCAATCGTCATTGGTCCGTGTTATAAACCATTCGTCATTCGTCCGTGTTATAAACAAATCGTCAATTGTCCGTGTTTTAATTTGGAAAACTTTTGGTCGTTCTTTAATGAACACATTCAAACCTGTGTGACTCGACTATACCACCCATGGGGTATCTTTAATAGACCCTAAAAGGCCTCTTTAATTCGGTTAACAAATCAACACATGATTTGTTAAAATAACAGATTCTGTTGTTACCCCAAACTATCCACCAAATCCAGTGGATAGCCCGATAACGGGATTGTCAGTCCTATGGTACCATAACATACTACTGGTCAGCTTCATCAAAGCTAATGAATTTCATTCATGTTATGAATTAACGCACCAACAAGTTTGTTCACATTATTGAAATCGTCGTGTTTTATATAAACCATAGTCTCTGTTTTGAAAACTTGAAAATCGGTTTAGCACATATGACTCACCCCAAAACATTTAACAAAACATAAAAGAGGGGAACTATGTACTCACTTGGGATTACAAAGTATCTTTGAATCAAGTGAAATATCAAAGCTTCGAACGTGTCCTAATGTGTCCTAACATCGGGTAACTATGTTAAAGTAACGGTACATAACCGGGGGAATTGGATAGAATTAGGTCTTGTAAATCAAATGAGTGTTCGAACTCATATGTAATGGTTTATCAAAGTCTACTGATGTGTGTGAAGTGTTATATATATTAGGTGTATATTTTAAGCCCTTTTTACACTTTTTAGCCAAGTTTTAAATTTATAAACACGATATTTACTAACACTAAACACACATATGGGCAAGTGCACCCATCGTGGAGGTAGTATAGTGTTGGTAAGATACCGAGGTCGTCCAAGGACACAAGAGCTTTTAGTACCGGTTTATCCTCGACGTCTAATCAAATCAAAATGTTAGAAAAAGTTTTTTTTTAACTGGGACAATAAAACTAACTAAAATGCTGAAAAATAAAAGTAAAAACAGATAGACAAGATGAATCACTTGGATCCGACTCGTGTGTAGTGTAACCTTTGATTATTTTCGCACTTTTGCACTTGTTTAAGAGATTATCTTAGTTATTGTAGTAGGCCCCTCTTTTGAAGGCGACGTTACCCTCAACCCAGTAGTTTGAGTCAGCAAGGATACAATCCTAAAGGGTCGGATTATTGAAAGATAATTAATTAAGTTATTAATGCATAATGTGGTAGGCCCCTCTTTTGAAGGCGACGTTACCCTCGGCTAAGTAGTCTGAGTCAGCAGGGATACAGTCCTAAGTAGCCGGGTTAAAGTTTTAATAGTAGTTTAACTTATGAGGGGATCAAAGAGTTTGGACCCCCGCCATCCAATACCATTGGGTATTGAAGGAGGTCCTACTGAATTTGACCCAGGTCCTTTGCAGGATCTATACACTGAACAATGGCAAGACTCTTACCAAACCATTCCCTTAACCCCCGACCAGGTAGCCAACATACCTCCATATCGACCGTGGAGATATGAATGGTGAAAATCTTTTATTTTATATAGACAGTAAAATAATGCCAAGACACCACGGACAAACGATAAGGAAGAATCACCTTCAACATAAGAAACTAGTAATTAAAGTCATTAATACAAAACCAATTAAAAATTGCAAAAGATTAAAAATAAAAAGTATTACACTAAACACTTGTCTTCACCAAGTGATGTAAAATACTTAGGCAAACATGGCCTTTGATTGTCAAGAACTCTTACGATCAATCTTGGATCCCGAGACGACTCACACACTCTATGATGGACAATGGATGATGATGATGGTGTTGTGATGGTGGTGGGTGGTGGGTGAAGTGTGAAAGAGGTGGTGTGCCAAGGGATGAGTTGCAAGAGCTCCAAGCACTCCTATTTATAGGCTGAACAGAAGCTCGGGCACGGCCCCGTGTCCACTGGACACGGCCCCGTGTCCATCCTCCTCTCTTTCTTCATTAAATGCAATTTGTCTGCATTAGTTGACCACGCCCCCGTGTCCGCTGAGCACGACCCCGTGTGCAGAAGCATTTCTGTACTATGAAGATTTGCCTGGATTCCACGAATCTTATAGTTGACCACAGCCCCGTGTCCGCTGAGCACGGCCCCGTGGTGGGCGATGGAAGCTTCTACCACTTTGTCTTTTCTGCTGACACTTGGGCACGCCCCCGTGCTTACTGAGCACGGGGCGTGTTCAGTCTTCTGTCTTCTTGTTTTGCTTGGGCAGATGCTGTCAGGAGGTCGGGCATGCCACGTTTGTTCCTTTTCTTGTATTTATGTTAGATTTAGCTGTCTTTTTGCTTCTTTTGTCTATTTGAGCTCATTTAATCCTGAAAATACAAAAGGAAGACAAAAGCACACCTTTTCCAACATTAGTACTAAAAAGGGGTTAGTTTTATGCCACAATTGATGTAATTTATATGTTGCATTTTGTGCACATCATCTACATTCTGATTTGGAATGAATCCTAAGTGCTTTTGACCCGTTATGACCCGTTAAGGTAGTTTACGCTACGTTAACTTGTCATTTGCGTAAAAGTATGGTTGGATGGTCAAACTAGTCCTATGATAAGTCTTGCATGCCTAAATATGTTAAATAATGCTGAAATAACTGTTTAAGTGTCAAAAATTAGGTTACATATGCTTAAAATGAATTTATGCGCAAAAAGGGCATTTTGGTCATTTTTAGGCATATAATCAAACAACGTGACCATAAGGTATAACCTCAAGAGGTTATTCCCTATACAACTATGGTCACCTACATGTGTTTGGTCGGATCCTATGATCGACCAAACGGGTCGGATTCGAAAGTCAAAGCGGTAGTCAAACCGCTCGACTTACGACTCTATATAAGCACTAAACTAGAAGTGACGAGTTAAATATGTCAAAACATGTTTAACTTAGTTGGAAAAACTGATTTGGTATCAAAACAAAGTGTTTTGATACCCGAAAATAGTTCCGTCATAAAATGCACATAATTGTGCATTTTGACCGAAACTTTGACTCGTCAATTCGACTAGTAAACGTGGTAATCAGTAGGTATAATCGCAAGGGATTATAACCATCGTGATTACGATCACGTTGCAAAGTTCGATTGAACTTTGACTTGACCAATTCATGGTCATAACTGAAAGTCAAACGGTAGTCAAACTGTTTGACTTTTAGCTTAAAATAGCTAAGAGAAATGAACAAGACTATGATAGAACACTTACTTGTGTTCTAGGATCCAAGAATGCTCAGTAGGAAGCCTCCAAAAGATGGTATCCTCCAATTTAGAGCAGATGTGAGAAGATTTGATGTGCTTAAAATGGGTTAATTAAAACAACTAAAATTACCCTAATTCTAGACTCTCTAAGCTTTAAAGTTATAAAACTAAGACAAGATCTAAACCCTAAACCACACAACCGGCAAGTGAACCGATCAATCTAGTAAAGCTAAAGCAAGTCCGAGTATCGAACCCACGAGACTCTACTGATTACGCTACGACTCTATCTAAACTTAGACTGACACGACATAACTAAATTGTTTATTAATTTGGGGGGGGGGTTCTAAATATCCTAAATAAAATAATAAAATAATGCTAGAAGACTAGACACGAACTCCAACGAAGGTTTTGACCAGTGGTGATGAAGACTACCTAGGCTAGACGCAAGCTAAACTCAGAATGGATTTCTATTCGATAATTTTGTGGTGTGGAACCGGGATCTTTAAATGCTAAACCTATTAAGACACCACTAAGCCCCTCAAACACTCTCAAGGCGATTCTTGTGGCACTACCTAGGATGTTATGCTCACCGGCTTTCTAGATTTTCCTTTCAGTCCTCTAGTTTCTTGAAAGTGCCTATGTAAGACGCTCTACCTTGCCGCGCGAATGTCTAAAGCAACTACAGGTTTTAATCTTGGTTTAATAGACAATGGAATGTTAAGGACTTATAACCAAACCGAGACCTATTAATACCCTCGAGCCTTACAGCGACGAGTTTAGCAGCACACTTGATTTTATTAAATTACCGAATATTGTTTCTAAGGTTACTTACGCGTTTTCACCCTAAAGGATTAATGACCTATTACGTGATGTAGACACTCACCTAAATCAAGAACCCTAATATAACCCTATTTTGTGATAAAGACCGTCACCAAGGATTATATGAAACAAATATCAATAATAAGATAATCACAAGCACACATACGCACCAAGTTAAATTCCCATAGCGTTTACAATGCAAGAAAGATCCACAACCACGACAAAAATCAAATAAAAATCCAAACTTTGTTATGCCATAGTCATTAACCTAGGTAGTTTACGGTTTTTAGCCGGAAAACATAATCAAGAACATAAACCAAGTCATGCTAAATTCTGAATCCATCATGCAACAAAATATAAACGAACGAAGACAAAGAAACAGGAGGTTTAAACCCGTAATCTCTACTCCCGAGCACTCCAAGATGTTACCCGATGATTCCAAGCAATACCGTAGCCTTCAACAGTCTTCAACAGCCTCCGAAAGTCGCCTGAGAACTCCAAATTCGTATATCCTCGGCTGTTCACGTTTTAACATCTTATAACCTTCAAAAACCCTAGATTTCCATGCAAGTTACACATTCTGCCGACATAAGGTCTTCAAGCGGCCCGCGTAACATGTTCTGGTAAGTCTACGCGGCCCGCTTGGATGCTTAAAACCGGAAATCCTTATAATAACTCTCGCGGCCCGCGTTGATGTATGGGCTAAGTTGATGCGGGCCGCCTGAACTTAAATGACTCTGAACTTTCTTTTTAAGTTAATGCGGGGCGCGTGAGGATGCTTGTAAGCTTACGCGGCCCGCCTGGAAGCTCCAGAACTAGATTTTCGCTTCGTTTCAGCTCCCGACTCCTCGATTTCCGTTCCAGCCTTCCGCCTTTCCAGATTTTGACTCATTTTCGCTCCTTTTGGCTGTAAAGACCTGGAAACACAATTAAATCAAAAGTATGTACAATCTATCTAAAACCGACACTAAAAACGAATAACTAACGACTAAAACCAACGCGAATACCGATGTATTTTACAATACATCAAATATCCCCACACTTACTCTTTTTTTCGTCCTCGAAAAAGAATTATGCAAACGGAATCATAGTCAAGGTAGTCGTTCGGGCCAAAAACTTATGTTAATTATTTAAAATCGAGACATGTGTTAGTTGCGATTGCAAGTATTTCGATCCTCTTAAACCCAAACCCGGTTCCAAGCCCTTATCATGCAATTTAGGTTCAAATATGGGTCAATCCACCTAGGGTCTCACACTAGAAATCGCATACCCATCTAATCCCACCTCAAACTTATAGGACAAAGAGAACGATCATAGACCAATTCCCAACCGTTTTATATCAAAACCAAGAGAGTTTACAATCGAACAATTTTTTTTTCTCTTTTTTTTTCTCTCCTAAGTCTAGACGGTGCTTTCCCAAACCAAGAGGCAATCCGGCTGTAGAATCGCTATCCCCAACCACAGACTACTTAGTTTCGGTACTTTTTATTATTTTTTCTTTTTATTGCTTTGCACGGTCGATTTCACACACCCTAGCGGTAATCTTGCTGTAGAGTCGCTATCCCCAGCTCAGACTACATAGAAATGGCTACTTTCATTCAGTTTCTAGCTCACTTTTTATTTTTATTTTTTTTATTTTTTTTTAACATGATCACAAACTCTAACGGTTTTAACTTATAACGGTGCCCCTTATGTTATTTTTGGCGGTTTCAATTTCCCCACTTTTCCTAGATGAGAACCCACTAGTAAACCGACATTAGGTATATTAAGATCAAAGGAACTCAAAACCGAACCGAGCCTACCCACATATCCCAAACTAGACACAAGCACGATTAAATTATCTCATATTATTATTATTTGCACCCAAACAAAAACTCGACTTTTCTATCACTTTCCGTTTTTTTTATTTTGCAAACTTCTATTTTCAAAGGACATTTTCAATTTTTTTTAATTTTTTTGGATTTTTCAATTTTTCAATTTTTTTGTATTTTTCGATTTTTAAGACACTACTAACTAGACACACTAAATAAAAGTTCCCATCCCCACACTTAATGTTGCATTGTCCCTAATGCAAGGATGGAAACATGACTCCTAAAACCTAAAAACAAAATAAATAAATAAATATACAAGCGTACAAGTGGAACGACATAGCTGAATAAATATGTGAGACTGTCAGTATGCCAGTCGATAACACACATGCCCTCCAATCCAAAACGCGCTCAGCAAACTGTACTAACTCGGACACGCGAACGGAAGCGGCACCAACAACAACCTAACACTCAAAGCATACCAAACCAAAATAATATATACAATCAAAATATCACACATCATCCAAGTATCAACCAACCCAAAACCCTACCAACCAGTATATAATATCAGTACAGACCAAGATATGAGGATCAAAACAGCATAAAATAAAAACAAAAGATATATAAGCTCCATAAGCACTGCTGCACATCCTCACGCTCCTCCTGCTCCACCCTGCTGCCCCTCTGCAGGCTCATCCTGCCCACCAGCTGCACCCTCCTGCTGTGGCTGCCAAGATGGTGGTGGCTGCAAGTGGAAGTGATCATAAACAACCTGTAAACCATCCCGCATCTCCTGCCTCACCTGCTCCACTCTATCATACAAACCCTCCAATGTCAACGGCTCTGGCCACGGCTGCCTAATAGGGCGCTCACGTGCCGGCAACTGATGCCTCTGTAGTGGCGCCCGAATACGCTGTGGAATCGCACCCTGCATCGCCTCTGCGGCGGCTGAACCTGGTGGAGGTGGCACCTGCTGCCCCTCAGTCACGGCCTCCCATGTCGGTGGCGTATCCAACGTCACTATCCTCGCCAACTGTAGACTCTTCAGCTCCATAAATGATGGAGCTGGTCCTGTACGCATCAAATCAGGTGGAAAATCAGCAAACACACCTAAATTCGCCGCCAACATCGTAATATATGGTCGTGGAACTGGCAAGAAGGTGCGGCAGAGACGAGTGATGCGATTGATATGAGCGGGGGCATCCTCGTCGTCACGACCGTGGAACTGGCAAGAATTTGTGATGGCGGTCATAATGTAGGATGGAATCTGCCAGGACAGATCGTTCGGGATGTTTGGAAGGGTGATGGGTGAATTCCCACCGGCGAAGCCGGTGGTTGCCTGATCGTAAACTGTCCTACGGGCCATGTGAGCTACGGGTGGTGGACTAGGTGGACGGGTGGGTGGCGGGGAATTGTGGGGTGAAGACTTTGGTGTAAAATCGAACGCTGGGGTGGAATGTGAAGATGAAGTAGAGCTAGAAGCACGTACCTCGGACGTAGAAGATGAGAAGGAAGACTTGAGTGTAAACGGAAGCGGCGGCGGTCCCTGCGAGCGCGTATGGGGCATCCACTGCAAAAACTAAGAACAAACAAGTAAGAAGACTCTACTAAACGACTCGACTAACTATAAAAGACACTAAATTACTTAAACACCTACGACTCAAACGAAATAAACAACTAGCACGTAATATGTCAAGTAAGTCCAAACAAAGTAATCAACGCAATCGCCAAGAGTCCCCGGCAACGGCGCCAAAAACTTGATGTGCTGAAAATGGGTTAATTAAAACAACTAAAATTACCCTAATTCTAGACTCTCTAAGCTTTAAATTTATAAAACTAAGACTAGATCTATACCCTAAACCACACAACCGGCAAGTGAACCGATCAATGTAGTAAAGCTAAAGCAAGTCCGAGTATCGAACCCACGAGACTCTACTGATTACGCTATAACTCTATCTAAACTTAGACTGACACGACATAACTAAATTGTTTATTAATTTGGGGGGGCGAGGTTTCTAAATATCCTAAATAAAATAATAAAATAATGCTAGAAGACTAGACACGAACTCGAACGAAGGTTTTGACCAGTGGTGATGAAGACTACCTAGGCTAGACGCAAGCTAAACTCAGAATGGATTTCTATTCGATAATTTTGTGGTGTGGAACCGGGATCTTTAAATGCTAAACCTATTAAGACACCACTAAGCCCCTCAAACACTCTCAAGGCGATTCTTGTGGCACTACCTAGGATGTTATGCTCACCGGCTTTCTAGATTTTCCTTTCAGTCCTCTAGTTTCTTGAAAGTGCCTATGTAAGACGCTCTACCTTGCCGCGGGAATGTCTAAAGCAACTACAGGTTTTAATCTTGGTTTAATAGACAATGGAATGTTAAGGACTTATAACCAAACCGAGACCTATTAATACCCTCGAGCCTTACAGCGACGAGTTTAGCAGCACACTTGATTTTATTAAATTACCGAATATTGTTTCTAAGGTTACTTACGCGTTTTCACCCTAAAGGATTAATGACCTATTACGTGATGTAGACACTCACCTAAATCAAGAACCCTAATATAACCCTATTTTGTGATAAAGACCGTCACCAAGGATTATATGAAACAAATATCAATAATAAGATAATCACAAGCACACATACGCACCAAGTTAAATTCCCATAGCGTTTACAATGCAAGAAAGATCCACAACCACGACAAAAATCAAATAAAAATCCAAACTTTGTTATGCCATAGTCATTAACCTAGGTAGTTTACGGTTTTTAGCCGGAAAACATAATCAAGAACATAAACCAAGTCATGCTAAATTCTGAATTCATCATGCAACAAAATATAAACGAACGAGGACAAAGAAACAGGAGGTTTAAACCCGCAATCTCTACTCCCGAGCGCTCCAAGATGTTACCCGATGATTCCAAGCAATACCGTAGCCTTCAACAGTCTTCAACAGCCTCCAAAAGTCGCCTGAGAACTCCAAATTCGTATATCCTCAGCTGTTCACGTTTTAACATCTTATAACCTTCAAAAACCCTAGATTTCCATGCAAGTTACACATTCTGCCGACATAAGGTCTTCAAGCGGCCCGCGTAACATGTTCTGGTAAGTCTACGCGGCCCGCTTGGATGCTTAAAACCGGAAATCCTTATAATAACTCTCGCGGCCCACGTTGATGTATGGGCCACGTTGATGCGGGCCGCCTGAACTTAAATGACTCTGAACTTTCTTTTTAAGTTAATGCGGGACGCGTGAGGATGCTTGTAAGCTTACGCGGCCCGCCTGGAAGCTCCAGAACTGCATTTTCGCTTCGTTTCAGCTCCCGACTCCTCGATTTCCGTTCCAGCCTTCCGCCTTTCCAGATTTTGACTCATTTTCGCTCCTTTTGGCTGTAAAGACCTGGAAACACAATTAAATCAAAAGTATGTACAATCTATCTAAAACCAACACTAAAAACCAATAACTAACGACTAAAACCGATGCGAATACCGATGTATTTTACAATACATCAAGATTGAAAGAAATGAGAAAATTGTGAAGCTTGAAACCTTGCTATTTATAGGATTTGAGGGTGCACAAGATCATGCCAAGTGTCTTGAGTGGTGAGCAAGGATTTATATGATCATTACAAGTGTAAGAATCAGGTTTAAAGGCTTGGGGAATACACAACTTGGAGTCCAAGAACATGAAAACCATGAGCTGATTGAAAAACTGGTGCTGGGGACTATTTACGGACCGCAAGGGTCCTGGTTTGAGGACCGTAAAGGTTCAGCAGGGGGCAAAAGTTTCAAAAATGACAGCTTTGGTCCCTGGACTTGATTTGTCGCGTTTTGGCACTTCTACCACCCATTAACCCCATTTTAAGCTCCATAATGAAGTTAAAGTATATTCAACTTGAATTATGCCCAAAAATGTCATGGATGTCGGTTAGTTCGGTTGTACGGTTGCGTTTTTCGCTTAATTACGACGAAAGTTATAACGAACGTGAAAACGACCGAAATTGTGTAACGAATGATATTTTTGCATTCTTATCACTAAAATACAATATTTTAATGATTACAAAAATTATTGGATGTGTGTACATGGTTCGTATTAAGAAATACGCGAATTAGCAGACTTTCGCAGTTTGTCGAAAATAGTCCCTGTGATCGAATAAACTTGTTTTTGACATACCGAACCCTTCAAAACTTATTTCTAAGTTATGTAAAGGATATTTAGGGTATGTTTAGCTTATATCATTGTTCCGGAGTGTACGTTGCGTTAAACTGATTACGTTTGCGTAACAGTTTACGTATAACTTCCAGAAAAGCTTCTCGAGAGTTCGAAATTGTACAAGGATTGAAATGTGTAATTGTCACATGTAATTATACAATCCCGGATATGGAACACAAGATTTCATTAGTTTTGAAATTGCTCGGAATTGTATAATAGTCGTAAAGGCACAAATGTCACAGAATGTGACCTCTGGTTCATCATAGGACAAGTGAACTCTCACCTCTTTGTTCCGTTCAAAAGCTCCCTTAGCTGTATGAAATTGTTTCTCACTCTTTCTTCGGGAGTTATCTCCATCGTTTCTACCGGGAAGAGAACTTCACTCGGTGAAGATGGGGTTACTTGTGTGAGAGGAGGTTTTTAAATTGTAGAACATCTTGGGATGACGATTCAACCCTAGGTCTGTCCGTTCTTGTAGAACTGCTACCTACCCCTAGTGTAGCTGGAGAACTAGAGGCAGGCAATGAACTCTTCTTGGGATTATCTTTCGAAATGGGATCCTTTACGGCCATTAGAGAGATGGTAACTTAGGAACAGGGACTGAACTACCAGAATTTCTGTTCTAAGTAACGCAGCCCCATGGTGGGTGCCACTTGTTAAAACAACAAGAGTATGGCAGGGGGAAGGTCCAGGATCCACTCCGGCAGATAGCATCTTGATCGGAATCTACACACAAAGAACACCGTTAGGAGATGGACATTATTCTTAGTTTCTTTTGAAATTTGAATAATCTTTTAAATTGAATTTTTGTTAGTTTCTGTTGACATTTCACATTTGACTAATTCCTTAAAATTAGTAAGTTTTGTTAAAATTTGATTAAAGTATAAAGAAATTGTTTAATCAATTATTTGATAATAGTTTTAGTTTTAATCACTTGTACATTCTTCTATAATCACTTGTACATTAAAGCATTATCGACTTGTACCTTTTTAATCCGTGCGTCGATATTGAACAAGACAACTAACGAAATGTCGACAAAAATGTGTAGGTCGTCATGCTATCTTTAGATTTTTTTAAACAGTATAGTTTATAAGGTATGTCAAGAATACATAAAAAAATTATAAGTTTGTTGTGGAGGGGTGAATTGTAACTAATTATCTATAATTTTGTTAAAACTTCAGTGATTTAAGTGTAATAAGTTTAGGGGCAAAAAAATAAATAGAGTTTAAAAGACCAAACTACCCTCATTTTAGGGGTCTTTCTATAAATAAAGGGGGGGGGGGGGGGTTCTTATTTTTTGGGTATCTTAAAATACCCCTCACTCATGCATTATTATAACTAGTAGGGTGCCCGCGCGATGCGGCGGGGGACGGCATTTCATGGTGATAACATTAGCAAGCTGATCTTTGGCTCGTTTAAGCGATATTGAAGAGAGCTTGAGCCGAGCTCGAGTTTTGAGTTTCACTCCCGAGCCGAGCTCGAGCTCAAATAAGTAGGCTAGAACCAAGCTGAGCTCGTGCTCGAGTTTCATAAAAACATGACGAGATAAGCTCGAGTTTCATAAAAGCATGACGAGCCGAACTCGATCCTAGTTAGGCTCGGCACGGCCACACCCCTACACTTTATGCCCTAAAGAAATTTATAAATAGTTAGTTGTGTATATCATAAGAAATTATGTTGTTTCCATAATAATCTATTTTATGCAAAATGATAAGATTTTATGTAACTAATATACATTTTGAGCCGCTTTTAACTGGCTCCACAACTATTGTTCGTTATATTGTTTAAATCACGTGGCATTCCCCTGAATGGAAGAAAGTAAGAAACTAATAGAGAAACCCAAGCCTAGTCAACTATCCCAGAGGTTTATATAAATCCAGCAAAACAAATACTAAAGCTCCAATGCAATCTTGATTTGCTGATTTAAACTCAATCCTGTTCCTAAAGGCGAGCCTCTTTTGAAACTTTATGTTACCATCAAGTATGGGTTCTTCACCTTTTAGCATTATGTAAACCTGCATCATATGTAAACCTTCATTGAAGTTAGGCCAACCAAAATTGTAGTATAAAAGAGGCTTCTTCGCCATTTATTTAAAAATCCTCATTTGGAAAGTTGTATTTACGACAAAGTGTAGTATAAATACCTCGCAACTCACAAGAAGTTGACCTTCACTGAAGTTAGGGTAACCAAAACTGGTTGGGGCATTTATACCACTCTGTCAAATAAGGTTGTGACATCTTTCCACAGTGTTGCATTGATAGCTTTTTCGCTGTTAAAAGAGGAAGCGGTTAGTGTACGGTTTTATAACTTGGTAAAATGGTTGTAAGCTTATGAAATAAAGGTGGTGCCTTTCATGAAACCATGCTACAATGTTACACAATCCATTTTTTTATACAAAGAACTCCCAAAATCATATACGCCATTGTACTTTAAACTAATTTTATGGTTTATATCATAGTAACCAAAGATGCTCTAGAATGGAATTCACATGCTATTACGAAGAGTGTTAACAAGAAAAATATGGATATCAAGACGGAGACATAAAACTACCATGCGACAAAAAGAAAAAAAATAAGAAACTGCTAAATAAACTATAAGATGAATCCAGGTAGGTTAAGGAAAAGGACTGGTACCAAGTGGTAACGCGTTATGAAAGAATAAAAGAAATAGCTATTGGCTTAAAACATAACTATTATCGTCAGCTATTTGTCAAAAAAAATGGAAAATAAATAATAAGAAGCCACCATTAAAGATTAAAAGATCTAAAAGAAACACTGAGCAAACATATTATACCTTTCAAACAATAGAAAAGAAGGAAATGTATTAGGCATGTAATGGCGGCGTAATAAGAACCAAGAAAAAATACTTACTTTGAAGGTGTGATTTTATGCCTTCACCTTATCAAATTGGTGAAAAAATCATGCTCTAATCAAATGAATAAATATGTGATTAGAACAAATGTCTGGTAAACATAACACACACACCTGCACCTCATAATTTGGAAAAAAAAAGTGTATAGATAAAAATGAAAGCAGTAGACAAACAAATTCAGTTATTGTTAAAGGACAACACATATCTCAACTATTCTTTTGTGGTGCGATTTTTAATTGGTGTGGCGGAGTGTAGTAATATTTAAAAAATTAATCAGCAATAAACTTAAAAATAAAACAAAAAAAATTATTGTTGATAATCACACATACCTTAGGAGTGGTGCTTTACCTTTTTTGAGGGCTTGTTTGCAAAACCGAATTGAATCTGCCCATCATGACATACGTTTTAGTTAAATGATGTAAATGACAAAGCTCTCTAACATGCAGACTCATTCAAAAATATTTACCACTGTTTGTTGTTTCCAAATCTTCATCACCTCCCTGTCTCCATTCCTCTTTCATATTTCCCATTTTAGGCAAGTGAGTATAAAAATGTAAAAGAAAATACAATAATTAGTTCCCCAATAGTTCAGAATTATAAGCAAGGACTGAACGGGTCCGTTGACTCTCAGCCGATTGATTTCTATTAACAGAGGTATTTTTTTAATGAAAGTGCTCGGTCAACCAATGCACTCGCTTTGACTCATTCAGTCCTGAAGTAAAAGGTTTTAGAGTGAGGATCAAGATACCTTTATCAAACCGCCACCAATACTTCCTCTTGTTGAAAGCATATCAAGGAGAGATGTCACTACACCACCACCTACAAGTTGCATAACAAATTGCTTCAATGAAGCTTTCTTCAGTAGGTTCAAACAGATGAAATCTTTTTCATTAGATTGGATTACCAAAAGTATAATGGGAACTCCAAGAAAGAAACTGAAAATTAAAGATGAGCAAGACAAAGATGTGTCAACCTTTGTTTTTCTTGTTTTAAAGTAATGTTTTTCATAGAATTTGATGAATTTGTTATCTCAGATGGTACCCTTATGGGATGTTTCATCTTTAGTAAAATCACAAAGGTTTTCCAATTGAGCAGATCTTGGGTGTGGCTCGGCTTGTTAAACCCCTAGTTTTTAATAAAGAGAATGAAAGTTAGAAAGTTCACCCCAACCCAGAGAGTTTCATGTGGCAAGCTGCATAGTCTTCAAATAAGGCATCCACATCCTGGTTCAGATGAACAAAACAATTGAGTATGCGTCATGCAAGTACTTAATGCAAGGGTTCAAGATGTATATGTACCCATAACAACATTTTTCTCAATGAGGGTCTGGAACACATGGTCTTCAAGAAAGGCTCCGTAGGCAGGTGGCGACATGTGACCCTCTTTCTCAACATCAAGAAGGTCTCTGTTTAAAACTAATATTTAGGATTTGCATCAAAATATAAATTGAATCAAATAAAAAAAATCTTACTTGATATAGCAGTTGTCAGATCCAAATCTTTGCTTATCGCACACAGCTCCCTGTAATTTTCCACAATACAAATTCTACTTAGTCAAATACAAACATAAAAATGAATGTAGTGACGCAAACCAAAGTAAAGCCACCATATAGTGTCACAACGTCTTTATCCTCAAGAGTCACAAGACCAAAGGTCTTTAGATATACAACCCTTAGATTATGTTCTGCTGAATTACATACAAAGGAGCATCTTAATAACTTCATGGCTTCATTTAGACCAGATTATTAATAGCCATAAAAATCAAACCCAAATGTCTAAATTAGACAATCAAAATGCAAACCTATTCAACATAATAAATTTTGTTTGATAAGAAACTATACTTCTTTTGTTAAACTCAAGATAGTAACCAAATACAAAAAAAAAAAAAAAAAAAAAAAAAAAAAAAAAAAAAAAAACCCTAGAATAAAGTTGTGAATCAATCTTACCGGAGTTACCGGAATCTTCGCCGAAACTTGGTTGGATGGTTTGATCCTCCTCTGATAGTTGCAGGAACTTAATGCACTTACCACCATAACTCGTAACTATATCTGTTTCTTACAGAACCCTAGATCTGGACACCCTAAGTTGTCACCGCCACTGTTCAACCAAGTAACATAACCCACACCAAAACCTAAAAGAGAAAGCTAGTGAGAAATTTTAAGATTGATTAACAAAGAATCAAAATTAGATAAAGTTATACCGAATCCAACACCAGATCCGTTGAAATTTGTAAGCACCATCCTGATGGAGCACTCGTGCAACGACGACGAAAAGGAGTGTGTCTCTATCACTTACTACTCTCTTTATGCAAAATGAACGGATGAAAAGGTGGCAGGTGAGTTGTGTTTGGGGGAATTCAAATTTTGAAATTGGAGCTCATAAACGTACATTATCCTTTTTATTGTTGTATTGAGTTTTTTAAATTTCAAAATCTAAACCTACATTACGTTTTTTTAGCTTCAACGTGTACTTGTGGCTTTTAATTAAAGATGGTACCTCTTAATTTTTGCATTCCCTTTCTTACATTTTACATTATCTATACTAATGGTGGTAGTGGTGGTGACAATTAGATAATCGGTAGTATAGAATTAGTGGTTACAATTTACTAATTGTTTTTATGAATTATGCAGTTCTTTGTTTCATATTGAACAATGCTCTTTTTCCTTTTTATATCTAATTTATGTTTTTATAACGTGTGGCTATTTCTATTTACATATTATTGTACGAAAAAGATTATTAGTTATTATTTTCTTCTTTAATCACTTGTACATTAAAGCATTATCTACTTGTACCTTTTAATCCGTGCCTCGATATTGAACAAGACAACTGAAACGTCGACAAAAATGTGTAGGTCGTCATGCTATCTTTGGAATTTTTTTAAACAATATAGTTTATAAGATATATCAAGAATAAGTAAAAAATTATAAGTTTGTTCTGGAGTGGTGAATTGTAACTAATTATCTATAATTTTGTTAAAACCTTAGAGATTTAAGTGTAATAAGTTTAGGGGCTAAAAAATAAATTGTGTTTAAAAGACCAAACTACCCTCATTTTAGGGGTCATCCTATAAATAAAGAGGGGAGAAAATTCTTATTTTTTGAGTATCTTAAAATGTCTTTGTCTCATGCATTATAATATAGTATAGATATATTATAGATATAAAGTGATTTGACGTTAAAAGAAAACATATTTTTGATTATTTATTTAAATTAAATTGGAGATAAGTCAAAGTAATAAATTAAAGGATTTGTTTTAGTTCAAATTCATTGTTTAATATGTATGATAGTCAAAGACTCAAACTAGTAAAACCATATATCGTTTAACATGTATGATAGTCGAAGACTCAAACAAGTAAGTTTGTTTACCAAAAATTACGTGTTTATTTTATATCAATCGTTCCAACATAAATTACTAGCATTAGAGACCAACAAAAATATTAAGTACCATTCAAATCAACCCCAATATAACCAATTCTTTTAAGCCACACAAGCGAAAGATGTTACACTTCTTTGACCGAAAAAGATTATCTAGTCAGTCGGTGACACTGCCAAAAAATACTAACTTTGCGAAAATCAATTTAAATACAAACAAATCAAATGTTGAGCACATGAGTTATTCTAAAAGGGTACTTATTCGAGTTCAAAGGGTCATGCGTAGTAATGTTATGACCCTGAGATCTATGGATGTAGTTTTTAAAAGACTTAGTTTTGCTATTTAAAAAGGGGGCAACAAAATGACCAACAAGCACACCAAGAGAACTAGGATCCAACAACGATCAAACCCAACGTTTTATATGCAAATTCCACCAACTTTTCGATCTCGTCATAATCGATATAACCATTGTGGTTAGCATCCGCAGACCTCACCCCACACCACCCCTTAAAGGCGGTGAACCGACCTCCTCTCATCGCACGAACGGCTTGCTGGAGTTCTTGTTTACTAATCCGACCATCTTTATCTTGATCAAATGTCATCAACCATATCTTGAATTCCACCATTGTCAATATATGTACACCATTTTTGCCGACTGCATTACCTCCGTACATAGTCTTCATCTTTGTTTATGATGAAAATTTCTCAAGAGTTTTAACACTTATATACAAGTTTAGAGAATGTGATTCTGTGTAGGCGCAAGAATATATTGGTTGACAATGAGTTGGTTTTATTCTCAAATCATTAAAATATGTGGAAAATGCATAAATCATTCCTCAAATGATTAAAATAATATACGGAGAATGCATTAATCAACTATGTACGAAAATTCCTTTTACATAACAGTATGTAAAATTTGTACCGTAGGCTTACATATCTTTCCACTACATTATTATTTCGAATATTACAGGGGCATATTTAAAGTAAAAAAAGTTTAGATTAATAAAAAATTATACATTTAATAATCTATAGGTATCATTAAAAAATTATAAGATACAAACAGTCATAAAAATAAACTAAATACGAATACAAACTTGTATAGTTTTAAAAGGAATAATGGATTTTAATAATCTCTACTATTGCTTATTGGCTGGCAACGGTCTCAACTTTGAAAATTCCCACTAGTGGTCCCATCTTTTCACAAATTGGCCTTCAATGGACCCTAACTAGAGATGAGCACGGTACCCGTTTGGTACCGAAAGTACCGGCCCCAAAAAACAGGGAAAAGTGGTACCGGTACCGAATACACCGGTTCGATACCAGTATACCGATGTTTTACCCGTAAATATCTGTATCGAAAAACGGGGAAATGATAACTGGTACCGAATATACTGGTACGGTTCGGTACCGGTACCCGGTACCAAATGCTCATCCCTAACCCTAACTAACAGAACCCTAACGCCGTTAGTCTCCAGTCGCCGGAGAAACGTTTTTGGTCAGAAAAAAGTTCCTAAAGGTCCGATTTATGGTTACAAACATGTTTGGGATGAAAAGAAAATTGAGTTTTCTGGCTGAAAAGTTGAGTTTTCCGGCCAAAAAAAAGTTTTCCGGCGAAAAAGAGTTTTTTCCGGCGACCTTAATAATTAGAGTTTTTTACTAGAAAATGTACTTAATGCTGTGTAATAAGGTTTCAAAAAAGTTTCAGACTAAAAGGTTGAGTTTTTCGGCCAAAAATGAGTTTTCCGGCCAAAATCGTTTTTCCGAAGACCGGAGACTAATGCTGTTAAGGTTTTGTTAATCAGGATCTATTGAAGGCAAATATGTGGAAATATCGGACCGCCAGTGGGAATTTTTAAAGTTAGAACCGTCACCAGCCATCAAACAATAGTTAAGATTATTAAAATCAATTATTTCTTTTTAAAATTGTATTTGTAAGATGCGAAACAATTACAAAATTAATATATCAATTTATCAAATGTATACAAACCTATTAAAATAGGACTCCACCAAGGGTCCGCGTTGAGTCCATTTCTTTTTGCGGTGGTCTTGGATGAGCTGTCCAAGTCGATTCAAGAGACAGTTCCGTGGTGCATGCTTTTTGCCGACGATATAGTGTTGGTTGCTGAAACGAGACAAACCCTAAATGCGAGGCTAGAGGAATGGAGAGCAGTCCTAGAGGGCAATGGTTTAAGGATCAGCCGCTCAAAGACTGAATACCTCTATTGTAATTTCGGTGGTGCAGATGACAACGAGGACCCCCAGCTTACCATTGAGGGTCAAGTGGTCCCACAAACGACTAAGTTCAAGTACTTAGGATCGTTTGTGCAAAGGGACGGGGAGATAGACAGTGACGTATACCACCGCATCCAGGCTGGTTGGTGTAGGTGGAGAGCAGCCACTGGGATTTTGTGTGATAGGAGGTTCCCAACAAAATTAAAGGGAAAATTTTATAGGGTAGCAGTTAGACCGGCTATGTTATACGGGACAGATTGTTGGGCCATCAAGAAAACACAAGCACGTAAGATGGAGGTAGCGGAGATGAGGATGTTGAGGTGGATGTGTGGCCACACGAGGTTAGACCGAATAAGAAATGAGGTTTTTAAGGAATGGTTAGGAGTGGCTAGTATATCAGACAAATTAAAAGAGGAGAGATTGAGATGGTTTGGGCATGTGAAGAGGAGACAGTTGACAGAACCAGTTAGAGTAGTGGAAACCATGACAGTGGAAGGAAGGAGGAGTAGAGGCAGGCCCAAGTTGACTTGGGATGAACGACTTAGGCAAGATTTGGTAGAGTTGCACCTCTCCGAGGACATGGTTCAGGATAGGAGCTCGTGGAGACGTAGGATTAAGGTTAAGGACTTGTAGGGGAGGGTATGGACGTGCCCTAGCTTTGTCTTGGGGGGAGGGGGGATAGATTTCTTTCTCACTTTACGTAGACCCCATGTATGATGACTTTCTTGTATCTATACCTACATGTTATTTGCTGATAATATATCTAACTACTGCTACGCTATATACTTATCTCTCTTTTGTCTATTTAGCTGTTGGTTGTTTTGGAGCCGGGGGTCTTTCAGGAAGCAGCCTCTCTATTCTGAGGATAGAGGCAAGGTTTGCCTACATCCCACCTCCCCCAGACCCTACCAATAGTTCAGCTATTTGTGGGATTTACTGGGTATGGTTGTTGTTTTACCTATTAAAAAAACGTGTAATTAAAAATGAAGAGAAAAGTAGGATTCTAGAAGCATAGTGCTATTCTCTGCTAAAAAGAGCCATAGTGACGACTGTCTGTCACTGGAAACATCCATCTTTTTGTGTGATATTTTTTTGTATGGATACGAAATTAAAATCATTTTGTTCATATTTTTCTCATGTGTTATATACCGATAAATATAATGTTCCATTTAATGGATGTTATTGATTTTAATCCTCCTTTACAAAACCGTTATATTGATTGTTAATTTTGCGTAAGTGACCTTATTTGTTCAACTATTTAAATTTATTAAAATAAATATGGACCTAAAATTAACATCTTATTAAATCTTTTCGTTAGTATTATTAATGGACTTATGTAACTCTTTAAAGTTTATGGACATAACATCTTAAAAATCTTTTCGTTAGTATTATTAGTGGACTTATGTTTATTTTTATTTCATTTGAACGGTGAATTAGGATAAATGACGGACAACTAGAGTATAATCGTGCTACCAACGAAACTACCCGATTATATCCTGTGCAAACAATTCATTTCACCAACATATCACCTCTTCATGAATAAAGGGCAATTAAGTCAATTCATTTCACCAACCTATCATCTCTTCTTGAATCCTATATCCGTAGAGAAACAATGGTAGTGTCAAAAATCACCAAATATTCATCTAAAAATAGACAAAAAAAAAAATTGGAAACAAAAATTAAAAAAAAAAAAATCAAAAAACAGCTCTGCCATTCAGATTACGTTGCGGTGAAAAAATCACACGATCTCATTCAATGCCGTTCCTCATTTCGAAATGGAAATCCTTTTAATCTTCGTTGAAAAATTTCTTCATCCAGAGGTAAATTTCACTTATTATGTTTGTTTTAGGCTCTAATAACATAATATAATCATCAATCTCTGTTTTGCAGTGGATTTGGAGCCATAATTCTTGATTTCTTCGAGTTTTCGGGGGCCAAAATCCAGAGGGGTTTTCTGGATTTGACTCCGGGGATTTGCCAGTAAGATTTCCATATGTTTGTTCGTAATTTTGTGCTTAGTTTGATAATTATTGAATGAATAAGGCCACACGGGGCGGTCCCGTGATGGCAATGTATAACGCGTGAAATGGTCACGCTACACCGCCGCCGGTGTGTTGAACACGCGTGGAATTCACAACGCGTTAAGCCGGTCACACGTTGAACTTTTGATTTTTTCGAACGTTGGATCATTTGAACGTTGGATCATTTAGGAGTGATAGAATTCCATCACTAGTGATTCCACCCCTCCTACATTTCTATCACTAGTGATGGAAATTTGATTGATGACATGGCATGATTTTATTGGACATTGAGAGTGATAGATTCTATCACTAGTGAACCACCCCTAGTCCCCTAACACATTTGTTGGTATTATTATTATTATTATTATTATTATTATTATTATTATTATTATTGTTATTATTATTATTTGTTTTCATTAGTTTAATTTATTTTAAAGGTGAGTTAAATTTCATTTACGTCTATGTGGTTTGCCAATTTTTGTCATTTTAGACCAAATTTTAAAATTGTACCATTTTCCTCCCTAAGAGCATTCACAATTCGTTCCCAAAATTTTGTGAGAGAGCTTTTTATTTTATGAAAAGTGATTGTAGGTGGTTGTGAGTAGAAGAGAGAAAAAATGTTACTGTTTATCTGTAAATTTGAGGGGACACTGTTCACCCACTATAATTTTTTAATATATTTTAAAAGTGGTTGTGAGTGAAGAAGCGAGAAAAGGTAATCACAAAAGTATTAAAAAATATTATTTAATTGAAATGAGAGAGAAAATTTAGTTGTTTTTAGTGAATTATAGGGTAAAAAAAATGAAAGGGATGTGAATGCTCTAACATTTTTGAAACGTGCCATTTCAGTCCAAAAAAAATCCAGAATAAAGTGCATAACATTCTCGAAACACTCGATTGAAGTGACTTCAATAAGGGAAAATTACTAAAATAGACAATGTTGACCAAGATTTCTTCAAAACAGAGACACTTTTTTTTCAAATTTCTAAAGTGTTTAGACCAATCAGAAAATGCATCTAAGTCTTAGCCGGTACTTTTTGGCACAAAAATTCATGTTTAGCTGGTGCATTGCCGGTTAGACAGCTCGTTGGTTAGCCGACGTCTATTTAGGAAAAGTAAAAAAAGTATGCCTATTTTGGAAAAGTCAACGTCAACATTGTCTATTTTGGTAATTTTCCCGTTCATAAACAGCAGAGCTAAAACGTTTCATTTTAGTTGTTTAGAAAGAAATTATACTTTCTCGAAATGTGATACACAGGGAAAGAAACTAATAGAACCCGGTTTGCTACTTCTAACCGGGTCCGTTAGTTTCTCCATGATAGAACCCAACCCGGTCTCTTTGCCACAAACTGGTTCCCCATAAATTTTAAGTCTAATGTAAAAAAAAAAAAAAAAAATCTGAATAGCATGAAATGTAAATTTCTGTGAATTTCAGATACCCAGCTGACTCTACGTGTCTAATATTTCTGGAATGGATGAAGAGAAAGTTGGGGAAAAAAATTCAAATGAAGCAAACCCCGGTGATCAAGACTCCCCTGATTATGGCAGTGAGGATTCATTTGTAACTCCAGATTCATCTTCAGGACGGTTTAACATCGATGTTTCTCCAAATGAAGACAGAAGTGGTTCAGGTAAACGGTCTGAAAAGCATGACTCGAAAGATAGTGGTTCATCAAATAAACAGCCTGAAAAGAATGAGTCGAAAGATAGTGGTTCGAATAAACAGCCTGAAAAGAATGAGTCGAAAGATAGTGGTTCGAACAAACAGCCTGAAAAGAATGAGTTGAAAGATAGTGGTTCGAATAAACAGCCTGAAAAGGGTGACTCGAAAGATGGTCATGTTGTTGATACAGCTAAACCGTTATCTGTTAAAGAAGCTGTTTCCAAGTTTGGTGCTATTGTCGACTGGAAAACTCACCGAGCTCAGAAGAATGAGGTATGTAATATATATGCTCGACTTCTTTTAGTTACTTGAATAGATCATGTTATTGGCATTGTGTTCTTTTAAAGATGTTTGATATATAGATACATACATGTATCCAAAGAATAATATTGTATATAAAAGATAAATCCTAGTTGCAACCCGTGGAGGTAGGTCACCTTGACTAAACCACGTAAATTCTCGTGTTCTTTATTTTCTGCTACTGTGTGTGTGTGTGTGTTTGTTTTGCTTCTCCTGGGGCCAACTCTAATCCGATACCTAACACATGTTATATGTAGTTATAAAAACTATATCAGGCCAAGTTTGAATACGCTTGGGGCAACTTTGACGGTTTTCATTTCAAACTAAGTGTTTAAATGCTACCAGTTTGAAATGTTGTCGGTAAAATAAACTTAGATCGACCCCTTTTTAGTATGAGAAAATCACATAATAGCTAATTTATGAGTGTTATACCTTTGTAGAAATGTTAGGAAAAAAGCCTTTCATAGCGGTTACATGACATATTGGTCGCATACCAACTTTTACTCATGTATGAGACGTTTTTTTCCCATAAATAAAAACTTAAAACGCTTATAATACGTGACAGTGTGACACTATATCGTGTATTATATTTTCACGCATCAAACGTCCTTTCAGTGATAGTTAGCTGTCAAAATTCAATATATGCATGACAGTAAGACGCGTAACACGTTAGGAACTTATTCGCGTATCACTAAACTGACGTGCTATTTAAGTCCAAAACCGTGCTGTTTAGATGTTTAATTTTCAAGTTAACCCTTCACTTGAATCATCATATTCTATTAAAAAGTTGTTACACTTACTCTAAGTTCTTGTGTGTGTGTATGCAGAGACGCAAGTTCATAGAACAAGAACTCGAAAAGGCCCAAGAGGAGATACCAATATTCAAACAAAAATCCGAGCTAGCCGAACAAGCAAAACAAAAGGCATTAAAACACCTAGACGGTACCAAAAGGTTAATACAAGAACTCAAACTGAATCTAGAACGAGCCCAAACCGAAGAACGCCAAGCCAAACAAGACTCAGAACTCGCGCAGTTACGCCTCCAAGAACTTGAACAAGGAATCACCGATGAATCATCAAGTGTAGCAGCCAAAACCCAACTCGAAGTAGCCAAAGCCCGCCACGAAAATGCAGCTTCAGAACTCATAACGGCCAGAGCAGAACTCGAAGAAACGTGCAGAGACTATGAAATATTAATATCCGAACGAGACTTTGCGGTTCAGAAAGCGAAAGAAGAAGTGTCCGCAGCTAGAGAACTCGAAGAAGAAGTCGAAAACTTAACGATCCAGCTCATAACAACGAAAGAATCTATTGAGCACATACATGTTTCACATTTGGAAACCGAAGAACATTGGGTTCACGAAGCGAACGAACGAGATCAAGAACTGTTGGCGTTGGATCAGGAACTGAAACGAACCGAACAAGAGTTAGAGAAAGTTAAACAAGAGATTGTTAGAGCAGAAGACTTGAAGTCGAAGCTCCAAACCGCTTCGCGGTTACTTCATAGTTTAAAAGATGAATTAGCGGTTTATATGCAAGGGAAGGTGCCTGAAGAAGATCATGAGAAGTTTACGCGTAAAGATGTACAATCAGGTGTCGCGATAGCGAAGAAGAATCTTGATGAAGTTATTCGTAATATCGAAAAAACAACCGAAGAGATAATGAGTTTGAAAACCGCTGCAAAGTCGTTAACCGCACAACTAGAGGGTGAGAAACAAGTTTTGGAGAATATCCGAAAGCAAAAAGGGTTAGGAGCGGATACGGTTGTGAATCTTGAATCCGAGATGAAAAGGGCCCGATTAGAACTCGAAGAGATTCGAAGAAAAGAAAAAGAAGCCCGTGAAAAGCTTGTGGAACTCCCGAAACAGTTGCAAAAAGCAGGTGAAGACGCTGAACACGCTAAGTTGTTTGCCGAAGGAGCCCGTTTGGTGTTGAAAAGAGCGAAAATAGCGGCTGATCAATCCAAAAATGAAGCGAGTTCAATACTGAGTCAACTCGCTACGATTGAGAAGGAGATCGAGGCTGCACGGGCTCAGGAGAAGTTAGCATTAGGAGCCATTAGCGCGCTATACGAGAGTGAGTCGGCTCGTATTACGAAAAAAGAAGACCCAAAAGGCGGGATCACGATCACGTTAGAGGAGTATTATGAACTAAGTAAACGGGCCCATGATGCGGAAGAAGCGGCTGGTAAACGGGTTGGTGAAGCCATGGCTCAAATTGATGAAGCAAAGGAGTCAGAAATGCAAAGTTTGAATAAACTTTTACAACTGAACTCGGAAATCGCTGCGCAAAAAGAAGCGTTGAATGTTGCGTTGCAAAAGGCGGAAATGGCTAAAGAGTCGAAGTCGAATATAGAAGACGAGCTCAAGAGACGAAATGGTGAAACGCGAGAAGAGGTGGGTTTGAGCTCAAGAGATGAAACGTCGAAAACGCAGAATGAAACGACATCAGATAAACTTGTTGCATCAAGCAGTTCGAAGAAGGAAGGATCTTCAAAAGGAAAAAGTAACACTAATGAGGGGAAATCTAGTAGTGTTAGAGGGTTGTTTAAGAAAAAGAAGTTTATGCCAAAGTTTTCACTCATGTTTATGGGGAAGAAAAAATCGACTTCGAATAAGCATTCTTGAGTATTCTTTTACTTCTTGATTGTACAAAGTACCCTTTGTAGTTTGTTGTATCATATACTCGGTAATTTCTTTGCATGTTGGTTGGAGACTTGGAGGTGGCGATACAGGTAGAAAGGCGTCGGTCTGTTTTGATGGAAGTTCTAGGCTGAACCACTAACTAGGGCTTTAAAAACTACAAATCAAACCGGACAGGTTAGTGGGACCGACCAAAACGGTTTAGCTCGCAGGTTTTGAACATATTCTTTTTTTTAACCATCGGTTTGTATTATTAATTTTTAAAAAAGCTAAAGAGGGTCATAATATACTACATAAACATAAATTCATTTTCAAATAATAAAAAATAAAGGGTTTGAGGGTGGGTGGGTGGGTGTGTGTGGGGGGGTTCTTACTACTGAGAAGGGGGTATGCGAGCCCCCGTTACAGAGGCTCTCATTAATCAGGAGAACCCCACCAACACTCAATGGCTCAATATGAAAGACGTCCGTCCAGTTTGCAACCTCTACTACATCTGCCTGTGTAGCAACTTAGCAATATCTAGACTACTTCAATATCGTATACAGTTATACAGTCATACACCTAGCCAAACTTTAACACATCAAATGGTGACAAACAGAGTAGCACGATGATCAGCAGACTGTGACGTCGTGTTTAAAATTCAGCGAATTAGGCACGACCCAGTTAAGATTTTTTACCCAAACGAACTCGTATTTTACGGTTTACACAATTGCTTTCTTTAAAACCAGAATTGCTAGTATTTTTCATCATTTAACGGCACTCTTTTAAGCTTATATAGAGTAACAAAGTGTAGATGATCAAAGAGACCAAATCAATAGCAGCATACAGTTTCGATCCTAAACCCATTTTGATCAAATCTTGAATCCATAAACGGCTTTTTGAATATGCCAAAAACCCCCATTTTGATTGATCTTAAACTCATAAACGGCTTTAAAAACATGCAAAAACGACTCGTAAATTTGCTAACAAAAAATCCAAGATCCATACTCCGAACCTTTTAACCTACAATTTTACCCGTCATAACTAAGACTATCACAAAAATCACAACCTATTTGTAACTGACCGAGTTGGAATTTCCATCTCTAGAATAAATGAACTGCTATTGTGTCGTATCCACCACAAGTAATAACTTACAAGTGCTCATTTTTTTGTGAAAAACTAACAAGTGTACCACATGGTGGTTAATGGAATACTTTTACTAGTTAAACAATCATGCATTTCGTTCAATAGTTTTTCCATGAACCGAGACCCCGGGCCCGTATATCAAACGACAACGGTCATTGAACGAACTAACTATTCGAGTGACCACTTCCTTAAAGAACATGGATGCCATCTGCAATCACAACAAGAAGTTATCATATTAAAGACAGATAATATACACAAAAATATCTATAAGCAAATATTTAAATGATAAAAATCCATTTATCTAAACGAGTTAGCAAGTTAAATTGATGAGCTTGAACACGACCCACATATTTATTTGTGTCAAAAGGTATCAACCCTAACCACAACACACTTAAAATCTTGTAACCTGAACATGACCCATATAACCCATTTATCTAAACGAGTATGAGTTGGTAGACTGTGAATGAGTTGTTAACCAGTTTTAATAAATGGGTTAAACGGATTGTAGTAATTGGGTTAAACGGGTCGGTGGGTTGTTCTTATAAAATATATAATTTTTATTTTTTAATTCTAATTTTCAGCATCTGGATCCAAAAGGTTCAAAATCTTGCCATTTTCATCCGGCTTGTTAACTCCATCCATTTTTCTCCGTTAAGTCAGGGGTATTTCCGTCTTTTTTGTTAACTTAAAGGGCGATTCAGTCTTTTTCAGGGGTATTAGGTCTGTTTACATAAAGTGAAAAAGACCAAATTGCCCTTTAAGTCAACAAAAGGACGGAAATACCCCTGACCTAACAAAGAAAAATTGATGTAGTTAACGAGCCGGATGAAAATGGCAAGATTTCAAATCTTTTGGATCCAGATGCGGAAAAAAAAACCTTTGGACGAAAGTCACAAAAATTGCCAAAACCTCAGGGGCAAAAATGGCATTTTACTCTATTAAAAATAAGTAATAACTTTCCAAAGTTAGCAAAATGATAATTACCTGCGAGTATAAGGGTGACTGGAACTTAAAATCCACAAAGAAATGAAGATCGCATGTTCCCGGAACAGGTCCAGGATTGAACTCCCAAACGTTTATTAAATGATCAAAAAGGCTGCTTTGTGAAGATGTCGTCTGGAATCATAACAAAAGCAACATCAAAATGCATTAATATTAATATCAAAACCAATTACAAACATTTCTTGATTCAAATAAATGATAAAAACGCTCACCTTTATCATTTTCGGTTTTACCAATTGCACATGAGATACATAGCTTTCAACAAGAAATTTAAAACCAATTTCCAACTCAGCGTCAAAAGACGAATCTGAATGACGTTGAACTATATCCGATCGCTGACACCATGGAAGAAAATCCTGATACATATCTACAGCAGCAACTACTGCAAATAATTGCTCTGGAGAATATCTGAAATATAAGTGGGGTAATATAAGTTCACCAAGCAATTAAACAGGTCAATGGGTTGAGTGACTTTTTGTGTATTTTTTACAAGTTTAGGAGCTTTAATATACCAAAACTAATAAAAAAACCCCGCGCATTGCGGAAGGAATTCAGTCGGTATCAGTTCAGTTCGTTACGGTATCGATATAGTACCGATACTCGGTATAGCAACCGAAAGGAAAAACTCCAAAAGTACAATACTGAAAATCGGTATAATTAACGAATGCAAGTTATTTAAAGTATACGGGTGCGATTGAAAGTTAAAAAACACACACAAAAAGCAAAAACCACAAAAAGGGGCTCATTTTAGTACAATACCGACACTCGGTATAGCAACCGAAAGAAAAAAACTCCAAAAGCACAATACTGACAATCAGTATAAATAACGAACGCACGTTATTTAAAGTATACGGGTGCGCTTGAAAGTTAAAAAAACACACAAAAAGACAAAAAACCACAAAAGAGGCTCATTTTAGCGTAGATAGGCCTGCTCCTTTTAGCAAAAGGAGACGGTGCATTCTAGCATCACCTCACTATTCACACGAAGTTTGTATTATATATAATGAGTTTGGAGAACTTTTTCCATGCAAAACAAGAAAGTATGTTCGTTTTTATGTATCTACCCTAAATCTCTATGATTACTACTTGCATGAACTATAATAAATAGAAAATTACTAAATTACCCCATAATACGCTTCTCCTCATGAATTTTAGACAAAACATTACTTCCTTCATCCCCGTCACCACAGCCCAGAAATCCCCGCTTTTGAATAAGAATACCAGAAGACGTATTTTGCAAGGAGAAAGGAACATCCTTACGAAGACCAGCAACCGGATGAGAAGAAGATGGTAATGTTTCAATAGTAGTAGTACCAATGGTTTTGAAACACCGACTCTGAACGTAACTTTCCAATTCAGGGTTGTTTTGTAAGCATCTTATTAACCGTTTGCCACTGTTTTTGGAAGTAATCAACTTCCCCACGGCCTTTGAAGTTGACTTCAATGATAACATGGCAGCACTGAATACCTGTAAAACCGAAGGTAGATTTTAGATCCCTCTCATAACCGAATACAGTCTGCAAAATGAAAACAGATTGTCCAAATACTCATTACTTCATTGAGTATTACTATATTGGTGTATGATGTGCAGAATCATAGTAAGCTTCAAACGCAAATTTTACAATAGGTCAATATATGTTACCAAAGACAAATTTAGCACCAGAGTTACTGTAACATCCGACCTCACATACCAACTAATATTGTATGTTTTGCCCAAGAAACGTTTTACCTAATTGCTCCCACCAAAGCACATTTAACCACTGTGTTCACCTCTCAACCACATTCATGCGCCCAATGCATGTTGATAGTATTTGAGGCCAGCACCCATTTTATCCAAGTCTCTCTCTATGAATGGACACGCATTCCTAATGTCCATGTGGGATTAGATCATAGTTGTTAAAAGCCATCGCCTCTTGCGCCTAGGCCCAATTTCCTAGCAAGGCGAGGCAATTGCGCCTTAAGTTGAAGCAATTGCGCTTTAATTCTCCAGGTGATGGTTCACGCACATATTCCAACGAGATTCCTAGATTCAAATGAGTTTCCAGCCAATTTCTTTAAATTATGGCAAGATTCCAACGAGATTTCTACTTTTATCTAACATAAACTATTTTTCTACACTAATAAACTAGCATTTATAACTTTTGGTACTAAATAGACAATATAAAATGTTATATAATAGCTTTAGTTTTATTTTATTTGAAGAATAGTATTAATTTTCTATTTTATATAAAAATATTTTAAGTCTTTCTGTTGTGCGCTTTCTTTTTCTCAGGCCCGCGCTTTTTTTGAGCCTTGCGCCTAGGCCACAGGCGAGACCTATGCGCCTTGAGTGCGCCTAACGCCTTTAATAACTATGGATTAGATTACTATCAATTCCTTAATCAATATCTGATCATCTCAAAGATATAGATATCGCGTTAATGGTATTTGAGGCCAGCCAGGCATTCCTAGTGTCCATGTGGAATTTTGCCTAAGGTGTCTAGTTTACTTTTACTAACGAGTACCACAAAACAAAAAACATATAAACCATATCCTGACCATCTCAAAAATACAGATATCACATTAATGGTATTTGAGGCCACGCATTCCTAATGTCCATGTGAAATTTGCCTAACGTAGTGTTCGTTGCACATAATGCAATGCATAGTTGTCGATAGCGAATAGCAACAAATAGCGACAAGGCACCTATAGGCTACGTAGCGAATAGAGACAAATAGCGACGACTATTTTATAAATGGCGATTACACTAGAAAAAGAATTTTGAAAATTTTTATATGTATATTACATCAAAATACCCTTGTATATATGCTATTTTACATGTATATTTAACAAAAACCTATAAATCCAGCTATTTTATAGCTATATCTAATTGCTATTTACACCAAAAAAAAACAATCGCTATCATCGTTATTTGTCGCTATGACCCATACAGCGACACTACGTCGCATGGCTACATAGCGCGCTATAGCGGGCGCTATAGCCGCTATTAACAACTATGATGCAATGGATTCTGAATGGAATTGGAATGTAGATTTCATTCCTTATGCTGTTCGTTTTAACAAAAAAAAAATGAATTAGAACTGTATCTAGATCGCCGGTTCTACTTCTTTCTGGATACAAGGTAGGTATGTCATTTTACATATTTTAAATTCCAATTCCATTGAAAATTAATTATACAAACCAAACACATTATGGGATTTCAAAGAAATACTTTAAAATCCCACTCCAATTCCAATTCCATTCCATTACATTACACGAAACGAACACTATCTAAGTTGTCAAGCCAAATCCTAAATCAACTCCTGACCATTTCAAAGATATGGATACCGCGTTAATGCTGTTTGAGACCGAATATTCCTTACATTCCTTATGTCCCCTAAGGTATCTAGATTACTATTTGATAATATCACAAAACAAAAACATATAAATCAATTCCTAAATCAGATATTGTTGTTGTAATGTTCATATAAACATCGAATAAGATAATCAAACGAAAATACATACTAGCAACAGAATTAATAATGAGCTAAAATTACATAAATCCCTAATTATATCTTCTTTTTTTGCCCTAAATCCTAAATTCATAACAATAATAATATATTCGGAGGCAAAACATAACAGATTAAACTAAAGTAAATTAATAGAAATTATACCTTCAAAAGAAGCTGATCGGAAAAAGAACAAACGTGCTTGGATCTGTGAACAAATTGCAATAAGAATGGAGATAGAGAAACTTGAAATAATTAGGTATGAATTCACCGGAATATTCGTTCAGTTTGCGGCGGCGTTGCAAATCGGTTTCAGATATGTGACCGGAGACGGTGGCTGGAGGCGGCGACGGTGAATCCGACCGTGGGTATGGGTTGTTGTGTGATGACGGTTTATAATTTTGTGTGGTGGCATATGTTAAGCATCATTTTTATTTTATTTTATTTTATTTTATTTTATTTTATTTTATTTTATTTTATTTTGGTCATTATTTTAAAGGTTTTAATAATTAGGTAAGAAAACTACGTGTAATGTGAATTCAACGTGTTTATTTTCTTTATAAATTTATATAATAATCCAATTTAATAAAGATATAGCACTTCACAAATTTTAATATTGATTTCCTTTATTATAGAAAAATAAAATAAAATACATTTACACGATGTTCGAGGGGATGGGAAGGAAAATTTTCTCTCATAATCTCTCCAATTTGGGAGGATGAATATATGGTCATATTTGGTCATATTTTCTTCCATTTTCTATAATGAAACTCAGAAACATGGTTTTTCATATTTTCATCTATTTTTTCCCTCCCCTCCCCCTGTTAAATGAGTCCCGCGAACAAAGTGTTAGGGGTGACAACCTATAAAATACATTTAGGGGTGACAACCTATATCGATATCGTTAGTAACATATAATGCAATATGAATAACTTAAAAAGAATTAGAACGACTCAAATAGGCCAGTGTGTTTAACGTGTAGTGGTTGATTTTTTAATTTTGAACGGCCAACGAATCCTTTAAATAGGTTATTGACGAAATTCACCACATCGAGATACACTCGCCTCCAAACCGGGGAAAACCCTCACCTAGGGCAGAAGCTCGTGAACACTCGCCCGAAGGCACGACAATGCAGTGAGGTAAAACTCGTTCAGTTCAAGGATCGAACTAGTAATCGCCGCCTACTCGCCTAGTCTCCCATCATCACCAGGTGCCGCTAAAAACTAATGGAGAGAAACATAAATTGAACCTAGGTCTCTTGGAAACCTAAGTCTCTCCCTTACCACTCCACCACGAGCTCACTGGCTGTAGTGGTTGATATTAGTGAGTGAAAAAATGAGAGTCAAACTAGAACCATGTGGTTTATGAATCTCTTACTAACTAACACATGTGTGTAATGTTTAGTTAAAACAAATTAAATAAAGTAGAAAAATAAAATAAAAAAGGGGTGTGGTGTATAATTGTTTGATTGACTAAAAAACAAATTAACTCTTTTTCTCTCTCTCTCTCACGCCCGTTATTTTTTATTTATTTTTTTGAAAGGCGATTTTATTCAAAGAAAACTCCAGCAAGTTGCTCGAGGGGTACAAATACCGGAAACAAAATAAAACAAAGCAAAGCTACTGTTACATCATAAAGATTACCAAGCTACCTTGAACTCACATCATGCCTTCCAATCTAAATTTATTTTTTCCACCCTATAATTAATCCACAAGAAAGAAAGAGCTTTGATAACTTTAATCAGTTTTGAGACTTGGGGGGGGGGGGGTCCTGTAAAGATCCTTTCGTTCCGTGCGATCCAGATTGACTAGTAAATTGTTGCCAGCATCACATATTGTCACACCCCAACTGATGGCGGAATCATCGGGGCGCGGCACTAGGCGAATCAGATTGCTCAAGAGAATCCATAACAACTATATTGCGATAATATTTATTACATTCGTTATCCCATACTAACAAATAATACAATCACATAAGTCATCACAGGTTTCTTGTCCTCTCGAACAATTCAAATCCGACAACCTAGATTTTAGGTGAGTTTCTAAACTTCCTAGCTTGATTTGATGAAGACTTCAACTAAACCTGCAACATACGTTAAAATATTGTCAATACAAAAGTATTGACGAGTATACAGGTTTGATATGTAGTAGTATAATAGATTAAAAGTGCTGCGAATCTCCACATGCATAGACGTAATACACGACATATATACTCACAAAACTGATACTACCAGCTAAGTCCTCGATGCTCGATTCTTCATTGGCATAACTAGACCCCGTCGGGCGCAATAGTACTATACTAGTCGTGGTGGGACGTCACGAGTATAAGTCCTAGCACATATGTAACTAGCATCACGTATATTTATGCAAACCACAGTTATTCGCAAGTGATAAATTGAGTGATTAAATGATTCGTTGATGAGTTCGATTTATAAGGAACGTATGTTACACCCAAAATTCGATAAAAAGGGGTCAAATATACTCACAGTGCGTATTTGGTTGGATTAACGGGAGCCGGAGAATGCCCTGATTTCAGACTGATTATATGAGTATTGGATAGCGCGTTAAATGATATCGGAATACAGGAATTGAACGAAAATCAGATCAAAGGTTGGCCCGTTCGGATGGGTTGTCCGATCGTATAGGCTGTTCGATCGGATGGGCAGCCCGATCGGTTTGGCTGTCCGGTCGGCCAGCCTGTCCGATCGGCGAGCATGTCCGATCGGTTGGGCCGTCCGATCGGCCAGCCTGTCCGATCGGTTGGGCCGTCCGATCGGCCAGCCTGTCCGATCGGTTGGGTTGTTCGATCGGCTGGCCCGTCCAGCTGTTTTCGACAATTTTTGCATGTTTTCTGTGGTTTTGGTCGAGACGTTTGCTGTGACGTGTTAAACAACTCATATTCCATCAAAACCGACTTGTTCTATTGGCCGGGAATCACCCCGTTCCATCAGAACTTGCCGTTCTTGGCGGTTTTCCCTTGTTTGACACGAAATTGGTTGTTTCATCGTTAGGAATCAGATCTTTGACCAACACGACACTAAGAATGAGTAGAAGGTCGGTAGAAGCTCTGATTCCACCGTTTTGAATACTTTGAGAGTAAAAAAGTTGAAAGAAAGTTGGAAACCATCTTTCAATCCTTTTATTCATAATTAAAGGGTAGATCTGATGTGAAAACCTTGTTTACTCTTGTGGAAATCCCTTAGATCTGAGTTGTTCTTGATGGAATAAGGCCAACACTTGAAGTTCATAAGAACTCCATGATGACATTACCCTAGAGCACCCCAAATCCGTTGATTTCACGGTTAAAAGTTGAAATTTGAAAGATAGAAAGGTGGAGGAATGCATAAAGATCAAGGAAGTACAAGATTTGAGTTGAAAACTTACAAGAATCGCGAGAAATCGAGAGATAAAGGGGTTGGGACATCTGGTCGAGCAGCAACAGTGATAACAAGTGTGTTGGAGGTGAATGAGGGGTATTTATAGGCAAGGAGGGAGGAAAGGAGGGCAAGTTGGCCTGGATCGGATGGCCCGTTCGATCGGCCGGCCCGTCCGGATCGGACGACCTGTCCGATCGGTCGGCCCATCCGGATCGGACGGTCTGTCCGATCGGTCGGCCCGTCCGGATCGGACGACCTGTCCGATCGGCTGGCCCATCTGATCGGTTGGCCCAGCCGTTCGGCTGGCCCATCCATCCGGAGGCCTCTCGATCCTCGTTTTTGGTGCGTTGCGATAGTTTGGGCCACATTTTTATATTATTTATTTATTTATTATAATTAGTCACAAAAGGGTCGTATATACGTATCTATATATTCAATATTCGGTGCGATGATCGAGTCGCGCGTGCCTTCGAGTGCGTTCTTCGATGTGATGTGCCACAATGATTATCGGGGTACTATTTGCTCGTATTGCCGTCATCGTCACGATGGCTGGAGACATGGTACTCACCCTATAGTCTTTGTTAGCGTTGATTGTTTACGTTTGACACCTCACGGTTATCGAGGAGGGTGGATTAAGCGCTCACTCAACATCATCGTGAGTGTTTTTATTTATGAAAATAGCTCTGTAATAGCGATAGAATGTGCGTAGTTATTCGATTATACTCAGATATAGTGATGTATCTGATATAGCTACATTATGATCCGAATCTCTGGTTCTAGGCGTAACGAGTGTAACGAGTAGTAACAACGCACGAAAGTGAGGGTTGTTACACATACGTCGCCTTTTTCCTTTGCCTTGGAAGCTGCAAGTTTTTGAGGAATTCTAGCAGCCCTGTGACGCTCATCACATACCTCGGCAATGGAACTTTCATCCATTGTGATATTGATACCCATACTTGATGAGCAAATTCACACGTGATAGTTAGGTGATCTACCGTTTCTGCTGCCCCGTTACACATAACACATCTTTCAGACGTTAATAGAATATGCCTTCTCGCCAAAGCCTCACGTGTCGGAATCCGGTTGAGTACAACCCGCCACATATAACAATTTATAATGCGATGACGTTTAATATGTAACATAAAAATAAAAATAAAATAATAACCAATAACAATATGATAAATATTCTCATTATCATTTATTACGATTTGAATCTGGTCTACAACCATATCGACTTTCTAAGAATCCGTTTTTGGCGGATATTACAGTTTTGAGTATGTGTCTTTGTTTTAGTCATGGTAGAAGTGGTGTAAGTGGTTGTAGTCACTTAGTAGTTTCCTCATGTGTACGACTATAAATTAGTCCGCCGTTCTTTCAATATGAGGTAGGAATGAAAATGATTAATTAGTCTTGATTCTCCCTCTAAAATTCTTCAAGTTCTTATCTTATTTATTTGGACCATATAAGTAACGATTCAGTTCGTATCAATTGGTATCTGAGCAGACATGATCCACCGTGAACCATGGACGCTCAAACTCTATCCGAAGACGAGTGGTGCCAACAGGTTTGTGAAACCATGGTGAGACACGAGTCTCAACTTCAAACAATCTTCATCGATCTTCTATCAATTCGAACTGCATTGGAAGCCCTCTAATCACCTAGACCCCCACCACCCGTTTCCGCTACCACACCACCATCCTTGTCAACCGCTTCCGCCCAGTAGGACCAGATCTAGCTAATGAAGCACGGGTTCACACGAACCACTAAGTTTCAAATTTTTAGTATATAAAAAATATGTGTTGAACCCTTAAATAAAATGTGGTTGAGCCTTCACACTTTTAAACAACAATAGGTTCAAAGTTCGACTCTTGCAAAAGTATTATTATTTTTTTAAGTTTTCTTTTCTTTGTTTCTCTCTCTTTTTTTATTTTTTTTTTGTTAATTGCTAAAACCAGATTAGGGTTTGTATAGGGCATGTTTGGCTAAGCTTTTCAAAGTAACTTATTGACTTATTGGCTTAATCAAAAAGACAATAAGTCATTTTAGTGTTTGGCAAATTGAAAAGTGCTTTTGAAAATGGCTTTTTAAGATGAATGAAAAGGAGTTTTTAAGAAGTCACAATATTCTGACTTCTTGGCCAGCTTATAACTTTTCAAGCTTCAAATTACCAATATACCTCTTATTTACCCCGTTATATCATATAAGTTAAGCCAAACACTTTTTAAAAAAACAACTTATTGACTTATTGGTTTTTCCCACCCCATAAGCTAATCCAAACACTTTTTTTAAAAACTCATTTTCAAAAAGTCCTTTTCCCAAAAGTCCTTTTTAACTCTAATAAGCTTAGCCAAACATGCCCATAACATCATAACTCATACACGCCTCCATTCAAACACACGCTGTCACACCCCCAAAATCCACATGCGGAGTACCACCGCTTGGAGGCGTGACTGACCAGGATCCAGCCACCAATTATACTGAGCAATTTAATTAGTAACATAAGTAATACTTACTAACCACAAGGTTAGCAAATATCATAGTCAAGTTCAAAAGTATTAAGTTTAAGTAACAATTCAGATAAGTAGCGGAAGCATAGACAAAATGGATTAAAACGAAGTTCTTAGTTCAAGTTTGTTTAAAACCCAACACATGGGTTAGACGACCACTACACATCCGCAAGCTGCAAGCTCCTGAATCACTGGGTACCTGCAAAGCATGCAGTAGGGTATCAACATAATGTTGGCGAGTCCACGTGGTGTCAAGTTTTAGTTTTCGAAAACGTAAGTTGTTTAGATAAAGCATTTATAATCACGCTATGGGGAGCTACCCCATCTGTAAGCTCACTAAACTGTAGATACCGAAACTGTTGACGGAAAGTTGTTGTGCCCCGCGTCAGTGTCTATCGTCATTGACCAAGATGCGAGGTCTACTAGTTCACGCCCGATCCCCCCGGTCACGGTGTGAGGTTGTCAAACCTAATAGCGCTATCAACTAATAACCCGTGCGCCCCTGGCGATTAATCGGTACTGTAAGCAGGGACTTAAGGTGATAGAGTTTCGTTTAGCTTGGCTAGTTGTGATTTATAAATAATATCCAAACGTATCTCCCCCGGAGATAGTAAGTACCCATTCGGATTTCCCTCGGAAATAATAGTTCAAAAGTATTTTTCCCAAAGTTGGCAGTTTGTCCGTGTCCCTCCCTGGGACGCATGCTTTTAGTGTGTGAACTCACCTTGGGTTGCTCGGCAGATTAGGTTACTTGTCAAGCACGCTTGTCGGGACGAAATTTCCTAAAGGAGGGGAGACTGTAACGCCCTGCTTTTTCATACTTTCCATAATTAGAAAGCTCGCCTTGTAATGCTATTTTTGGAAATCTTGTATTATTGTAGTCGTCTTTTCGTTGTAAAATCCGAGACTTGGATCATAAATAAAATTCATATTTCTTTAAATTCACCATCTACATATTCATACATGTTCATACGTTGGAATTCATTGTACATCGAATCCTTATTTGTAATTCATACTTATACGATACTTATTCACAGTGCATGTCCATGCTTGTCCTTAAATTGTTGATACCTAAAAACCCCTAATAATATACTTATTTATACAACGGTTAATCATCTAAAATGTGACATATACTTGTCACTTACAAACATGTTACATACTTGTACATTACACTTTTTACCTAGTTAAATCATGTTTTATTTCATATTTCACCTTGTTACAAGTTAGGGGAAACATTGTTGCATATTATTACACAACTTAATTAACAAAATTACTCATTATAATGTTTTAAAAATAAAAAAAAATAAAGAAATATGGCAGCCCCAATTCAGCAAAATTCAGCCCCATATAGTTGGGTTTTGTGGGCTAGTTTCAAGGTGTAACCCCTTCTAAACACTTCCAAAGCCCAACCCATTGAAACCCTAATCCTTCCCCCTATAAATACCACTTATAACCAGCCTCCCTACCACTTTTGCAACACTAAAAACTCTCAAAACATCCTCCAAACCGTAGCTGAAAGCAAAGGTTCGAGCAGATTGACACTCCTTCACGAAAATGAGCATAACTCACTCATTTCTTAACGAAATCACTTGATTCTTTTTCCTACTTACTTGGATAATCATGGGGTTCGATTCCTAGACTTCTCCTTGGAGAAATCAGACCTGGAAATGCCCCGAAATCGTCCATAAACTTTCTATTTGTTTTTATGTTCATCAAAAACTTGTTTAAACCTATGTAACTTGTGTTCAACACATCTCATACCTATGTCCTAATGCTTACAACTTATCCCATGGTTGGTTAAGCTTAAAAACAAGGTTGAGACATTTAAAATCAGAGGATTAAACCTCATAAACTTGGTGTTTTGTTTAGGGTTTCAACCCACAAATCATGTCAAACATAGCCTTTGATACATGAGTGATTATGGAACAACTTGGGTTGTCCTACATACAATCCTCACATGATTTGATGATTTCTCTATAGTTAGGTTGTTTATGTTATTGTACAAATCCTAGTTCGTGACCCTCCTTGGTTGTTGTTACACCAAGTGAAGTGGTGAACATTCAAGGGGTTCCTAAATGGAAGCATGTCCTTCCTACCCCATACATGACATCTATGATAACACGAGGTGCCTAAATGAAGATCCTAATCTTCTACCTCCTACTTGAATTATTGGACTAAATAATATGTAGTACTTAACCTAGATATATATATACACTCATTCGAACCTTTGATGTTGAACTCATGTTTATATATTAAAGTAGTAGAACATCACCTAAGACCTAAACCTTGTTGTGATTCTTATGGGTGTTCAACTCATGAAAACATTATCATAACCCTTGTGGTTACCAAGTGTCATACAAGTGTTAAGTGTTGAAGATGATTATTTTCACATGCTATTCACATATCTTACTTTTATGTTGTTTTAAATACCGAATCTCGACTCTAAGCATACTTGAACTTTAACCCTACATATTCAATCTTCCAACCTCATCAACTCGCCAATAATTGGATAATCGGAAAGCATATGCAAACTTTGTGAGTATACTCGTATTCCCCCTTTTTCTTTTATCGCTTTTGGGGTGTAACATGTTTTATCTATCAACAAACTTACTCATGAACATTTTGCTTAAACACATGAACAACATGCTTGTATACGTGATGGCTTGATACTTTAGACTTGGGTGATTCTTATGTGTTGAACTTATCATTAACTTCGTACGAGCCAAACCGTGACATATGTAGCGCTATAGGATTAACGACCCGCCCTTTATCATCGGTTATGTCATGAGCATATTGCGTTTTCTTGATTTGATATGTTAGACACATGCCATGTTTAAATATTTATCTTGAATCACATGCTTGCTATGAGGAATTGTTCAAAACTTATCTTTTGCTATGTACGTATCAAACTTGTATACTCGCCTTTGCTTTTGCATTGAACTTTATTTTAACATGTTACAGGTGGATGTTGACGATGCATGGAATCTAGTAGGATGCTTAGATACCCACTTAGAAAGAATTGTATTTGTATTGTATCATTTTATTATTCATGTTGTTGTACTTTGTTTCAAAACCTTGTACTTGATTCTTTAGAAATGAAATGAAATGATTATTTAAATACTTGTCATAATTATTAGCGTTATGATGTCTCGAGCAATCTTCACACTTCGTCTCATCCCGATGTTTCCGCCATTGGTTGGGGTGTGACAAGGAGGTCTCGACTTGTAATGGTTGGTCTCGAGTGGTGCAGGCATGACTCGCAAACCCGGAGATCTCGAGTCCCGTCTCGAGTTGTCACGATGTGGTCTCGAGTCCCTGAAGTCCGTTTTTGAGTTGCTTGGTCTAGGTCTCGAGTCGCAATCACTGCGGTCTCGAGTTGTCATCATGTGGTCTCGAGTCGAAACCAGTGATCTCGACTCGTTTGCCTGCTGATTCTGATGCAACTGCGAGACTTGTACTAACCAATAGAATTCCACTGTTGTGATTTTATGTACTATCCAATGAGGTTTCAGAAACATGTTTCTTTGTCTAACAATTAACCAAAATGGATCAAACAACAAGTTTTTCAAATCTTCAAGGCACCTTCAACTCAAATTATATATATACATTAAACCCATTAAGTCTAACCAACTCTTAAATCATTTTTGACCATTGGATTTAGCTGAGATTAAATCTCAGCCATTTAAACTCCCATTTCTAACTGCTACGCTGGCGGTTCTCCATCAGTTTTTAGGTTGGGAGGTTGCTCCGCCTTTTTCTGCCCATCTTCTCCACAAATCACGTTTCCTACCCAAACTGTATAGTGGGTTCAATAAACTCCCAATTATAACCTCCTTCATGGTATAATCTGTCTCCGCATTCACTCCAGTTATGTCTCCAAAGTCGTATTCTACCACCATCTCCAAGCCCTACACCTTCAACTTTCCCCGATCTCTTACTCATCATCAGAAGATCCAATTAGGGGCTTTTAAAATCATGGAAATGGCAAGTTCCACCACCAAGACTCTCTATATCCAGTCTAAGGAGGACATCGTCAACAATTTTCTGATCAGATTCAACAATGGCGATACTATTCACAATCAATGGTGCAATAAGGTAATGATTTGAGGCTCTTTTCGTTTGCAATGATTTGTACAATATGTTACTAGCTTTTTTTTTTTTTTTTTTGCATGTTTGTTTTATTTATTTTAATGAATGATCGTATGAACTTCTCTGGGTAATATTATATCCCTCTGGTCACCATTTAAAAAAAATAGGACTAAATTTGCCAGGTTTGGTTAACAGGGACAAGTCTAGAGGGGGCAATCTTGACCCAAAGCCTTTCAAGTGGGTCACTTCGGGTTGCTTTTTAAATTATATTGTTGGTTTGGATACGATATTTTCACTCAATGGGTCAAAATGGGTCAATTAAAATTCCATCTCATATATTTTCGGGTCAAAACGAGTCGACAACTTCAAAGAAATGGATCAATGTGGGTTGGTGTCTTAAAGTAACGGGACAAGTTTCGGATCGGAACGGGTTCGGTTCGGATTGAGTTCCGGGCGGCCGGGACGGGTTTCAGATCCGCACGTAGTTGGTGCGGATCGGATTTCGGGTCGGCACGGATTTCCCCACGGGACGGGTTTCGGGCCGACATGAGTTTTCGCACGGGACGAGTTTTGAGTCGGGACGGATTTTAGCACGAGACGGGTTTCAGTTCGTTTTTTTTTTTTTGTTTTGTTTGGGTCGGTTATTTTCGGTTTGGGTTGAGTTTTTTTGTTTCGTTTGGGTCGCTTTTTCGGTTTGGTTTCGATTTTTTTAGTTTTTTGTTTCGTTTTGGCCGGTTTCGATTCGGTTTTTTGTTTCGTTTTGATCGGTTTATCCGGACCGGTTTCGATTCTTTCAGTTTTTTTTGTTTCGTTTTGGTTGTTTCGGTTCAGTTTTCGGTTTTTTGTTTCTTTTTTGTTGTTTTTTTGGTTTGAGATTTTCACTATTTTTGTTTCGTTTCGGTTCAGTTTCGGGTTTTTTGTTTCGTTTTGTTTGCTTTTTTGTTTGATATTTTCAGTTTTTTTGTTTCGTTTTGGTCGGTTCCGTTTTTGTCGTTGTTGTTGATTCTGAATTCTGTTACCAGACTATGCATCCATTTGATTATCTTAATTTGATTTTTGTATACACATTACGAAAACAAATTCTACTTCTTTGAAACATTTTTTTTTTTGGATATTTCTGTTTATGGTTGTTCAATGTTCATTATCAGTAGTGATTTTGGTTGGTTTGTCTCTGTGCACTAATGTTGAGTTGTTGATATACTGTGATATGGTTCGGTTTGGTTTTTTCAGTTTCGGTTTTTTGTTTCGTTTTGATCGTTTTTTCGGTTTCATTTTTGTCGGATTCGAACTTTACAGTTTTTGTTTCGTTTTCGGTTCGGTTTCGGATTTTTAGTTTCGATTTGGTTGCTTTTTTTTTGGTTCGGTTTCGGTTTTTTTTTTTAAGTTTTTTGTTTTGTTTAGTTTTGGTTAGTTTGGTTCGAATTCAGTTTTTTATTGTTTCGTCTTGGTCGGTTTTAGTTTCGGTTTTTTTTGTTTAGTTTTTTCGGTTTCGTTTTGGTTCGGCATCGACTTTTTCATTTTTTTAATCGTTTTGGCCAGTTTCGGTTTCTGTACCGACTTGAACAAAAGGTATATGAAATCATGTTTTTAGAAATGGTAAAAAATAAACACAACCCGTTTTGACCCAAAACCCATTCCGAACGGGACCCGATTCGACCCGAACCCGTTTGGACCCGAATCCGTTCCAACCCGGACCCATTCTGACCCGACCCAAAACAACCCTTTTCTTAATTTGACCCGTTCCGACCCTAACCCGTTCTGACCCATGACCCGTTCTGACCCGACCCGACCCGTTTGCCAGTCCTAGGGACAACATTCTCCATGACTAAAACGAGATCGTCTTGAACTGCGCGAACTTCTACTACCTACAAATGTTCAGACGGGCGGACAACAAATTAATCGATTTAGGAAGTTAACTCTTCATTTATTGTTGTAAGTTTCTAAACCTGAAATTATACGACAAGGAGTTTACATACTTCACAGCAATATTAAACACATAATTTATCATATATAATGTATTAGTAAAAAAAGCCAAGTTTCTGAATGCAAGGTTGAACTTCGGATTGATGTTTCCATTGTTGTATGGAAGAAGGCGGTTCTAAAGGGCCGGAGCCCGACATGTTCACCGTTGCCCACTTCTGAGTCTTCGCCTTTGGATAACAAAATTTGCCCTCCCATTTGGACCTTAAAGAAAATTTATGATTATCACACGTTTTTATTTATTTATTTATCTATTTTTATGTCATAATTTAGTCATGTCTTGACCAATAACATTATATCTATCTTATTACAGATTCTTATCAACCAACTAATGGAATGTGCCCCCATAGTGTACACTCCAACATTAGCACGTGTTTGCCAGAAATACAGTGGACCATGTCTCTTAATCTTGAATGATATAGTAACCAACTAATGTAATAACCTTTACTCTTTTTATGTATAGTAATTATATTTTGTACTAATAATGTATCCTATGTGATAGGATAGGTTGATATGATTGTTGTTACTGATGGAAGCCGAATAATGTGTCTTGGCAATCTTGGAGTTCAGGGGATTCGCATTGCAATAGGAAAGTTGGATTTACATGTTGCTGCAGCTGGAATAAATCCTTAGAGAGTAATCTCATTATCCATCCCTATAATTTTTGTAATTGTATGTCACTGACTTGGTTATCTTTTAATAGGGTATTAATTAGTTAATTTAAACACAAACTCATTATGTTTGCTTCTATTGTAGCTTATCCACAAAGAATTAAGATCTGGAAATAGTGACAGAGCTATCTATAAGAAGCTTGAATACGAGTACGGAGAGACAATCCTTTACGCTCCAAAGTTTGATTGGCATACTGCAGGTGTGTGGCTGTCATTGGTCAGTTTAAAAGCGTCATTCAATGTTATATGGAATATTATCGAATTTGGACAATTGTTGTGGATATAATTTGAAGTGCTGCTAGAGGGATATGGGCATACAGTTGGCACATGCAAAGGACTAATGTTCATTTACTGGCTTTCAACCTGCACCATGGTGGCTTTTTCTTGTCCTATTTAAATCAATAAATCATTAAACTTTATTCTAGTATGTTCGGCTTAGTTAATTATTTTGGTGATTCAGCTATACGTGTGCATACACGAAATAGTGGAAGAAGTTAAAGTTGAATCGAGTTCAAGAGACATAGGGTGCCATGTGGTTGAAGTTTTGGATGATGTGAACATAGTTTTGTTTGAATTTATAGGCTTGCAGATTCAAAATGTTTCTACTTGCATTCAGTTTTTGCTCCAAAAATGGCAGCGGTATGTCTTCATTTTCTTCATGTCTTTTTTTGTATAATACTATGACTCTCATTTTATGACTACTTTTTTGTAGCATTTTATAACATTAATTGAGATTCTCAAACACTAGAATTGACCAGTGTTGGGTCTCATGTTGAAGACTTCTTTATTTGGCCCTAGACTCCTAGGTGCTATGTATTGACTATTTCATGATGGCATGTTGCTTGAAGAAATTGAAGAAGCAGAGAGGCTGTACGGCTAAAGAACACATCAGTAAAATGCCTCCCTATGCTGCTAGAAAATGCAGTTCTATCTAGCATGACCTTACAAGGTATATGAAATTAATACACACTTTTACTTTTCCTATCTACACAATGAAAGTCAACATTACAAGGTTGTTTCCAATACGATTACATCTTCATGAACTAACTACTGTTTGCTGTATAATTTTATGAAAATAATAGAATATGGTTTTGAGATTTGGGAGATGCTCCTTGGTTATACACGTTCTCTTTTGGTTTTCCCTGTGATTAGTCACACTTCTTTTTTACTTCATCTTTTTGGGGCAATTTATTTTTAGGTTAATTTTATATTTGATTAAGTTTAATTTGAGCCGACTATTTGTGTTTTTATGTTTCAGTAGTCAATGATTCACTTAAAGACTCAATGCAATCTGGGTTATTAAAATTATCTCCAACCTTGCTTTTTCGTTGTTAGGCGTATTAACATGTCAACATGAACTCATTTGATGAGTTCATAATATACATGCAATGTAAATACTAAATAATAACCTTTGTCATCATGACACTAAAAAACCCATCCACTACATTTGGTGTTGGTGTTTTATTTTAAAGAGGTTGATGAATTTGAAGAAGTAATAGTCAACTTAGCGGTGATTGACTTTCCATCAAAGATTTGAATATATTTATATTTTCAAATTGAGATATTCCTTTAAAGATTCAGAGTCAATGTATAACAAATGAACAGACTAATCTTTTAATCCCCTTTTAGGTAATCCATGAAGAAAAGTCCGATTCAAGGTTAGCTAATGATAACCTTCCTCCCTATCTCCAGAAATCCCGTTGTCGCTACCAAGCCCTCTGCTCCTCGTCTCATATATAAGTAATAAAAAGTAAGACCATGAATTAATATTTAATTAAATTTTAATTATGGGTCTGCTTTATTGTTTTTAATCGAATGGTATCTTTGTATTTGGTGGACTGGACAAGATGAGGACTTATGGTCCTTATATTGCCTTGCATTTCGGCATGAAAAGGACATGCTTGCTTTTAGTGGATGCACACATGATTTATCCATTGAAGAAACCAATGAGCTTACATCTATTAGGTTAATTTTATTGTTACATGTAGTTATTTTTTTACCTATATCTATGATATTTATAACGATTCTTGCGTATTCCATTCGTTTATATTTATATTAATGTGTAGAGAAAATATATGTTACTGGAAAGTGAAAGATGTTGATTTCAAGGAACAAATAGCAAATGGGTATTGTTCTTGCTATGGTTATGTGTAGAGTCCGCAGTCCGGTAACCATGTTCTCATGACATGTTTATCGGCAAAATAACTATGGTGGATGATCGGAGTATGGGCAATTATTCTAACCTTGCGTTTTCAAGTCTTTTGGATCTTTATTTAAAGAAATAATGTTTTTCCTTATAATGTAAATAAAAAATGTGTAATCATAGTGGTAAAACACCCGTCCACCGGACGGGCATTAAACTAGTTCATATGGTTCATCACATATTCAAATTATTTATCATGCATCATCATTCAAAACCGACCCGAAACATGTTATCCTTGCAACTTTGAAAGCATTTTCAGCAATTATATACCATTACTAAATCATAAATCATGTGTGCATCATATAACACCCTAGTCATGTATCAAACCTCACTAACAACTTTAACACCCGACTTTATTATCATGCTCCTACCAAACCGTTCACATATCATCATGAAGGAACATTTTCATCACTTAAATCAAGCAAAACATAATACTTATATCATCAAGCAAACACCTTCATCATAGGTAAATAACAATTTTTCATGTATTTTGTCAATAAAAACTAAAAGAGGTACTAACCGGCTAGATACTCTAAGTGTGAGGGTACAAGGGTCGATGAGCGGACTTCCGAATGATTCCAAGCTTGAGTCGAGAGTTCTAGTGTTGTCACCGGTTTGGTCCAAGAGAAAGGAGAGGAGAGGTGATGCTTGATTGTTGGGGTTTAAGGTTTTCTAGAGAGAGAGAGGATGAAGTGAAAGAGAGAGTGTAGAGGGGAGTGTGAGGGTTTTTGGGTTTTATACTCGATGGTGCACCCTAAGTGGATTCCGAGTGGGCTTCTCGGGTGTATGGCCCAACCGGCCCAACCGTTTACTGTTTACTCGAGACCGAGTGGTCTCGAGTCGGGTTCGTGGTCTCGGCTCACTACATACGTATATACTACATATATATAATACAAGATACCATAACTTAGTATAGCTTTAAGTTACCGTCAATATATGTATGTATACGTGGATTGTGACCCGTAAAGTGATGTTCAGTAACAGGAGACGATACTTCTTTGGCTTGTAAATGTGGTATTTTTATTATATGGCGAACCTTACCCGCCCCGAACTGTCAAACTGACCCAATTTTTTTTTATCCGGTCCTGTGAAATTGGATCATCTAAAATCATTGAATCCACCGGAGAAAAATCCTTGATCCGCCATTGCCGCCCAGAACCACCACCCACCGCCTCATCTACACCGACACCACCACTAGCTTCTGCCACAACACGGGTCCACACAATCACACCACCACGAGATTTTGTTGTCGTACCGCCACCGAAACCCAGTCATTTCTATAGGCGGGAATCCTTCAATGGCTGTTGCATTGGATGCTCACGCTTCGCCCAAGGTGGTTAATATTGGTGTTACAATTACCAAAACCATTGGGTTACCTCCTCATGGCATGGAAAATATTGGTGTTGAACCTATTAGAGTGGTTGCAAGCACAACACATGCGTATGTTTTTGCTCGGGAAAGTATTAAATTTGGTTTGTTGCTGAGTGTAACTGCAAGTGCTAACCCAATTTTGAAAAAAATGTTGTATCGAGCAAAATCTTCTTGATTTGATTAAGGAGCTGGAAAAAGAATGGCGCCCCCTTAGTTCTTGGCTACGACCCGTCCGAATGATACCGAGGTGACAGAGTGGCGCCCACCTTGGCTAGGATTCATTCATATGCCACCAGAAGAACTGAGCGGCGAACTCCGTGGTTTCATAAGCCTCTTTCAGATTCTCTACCTTACCTTGCGGACAAGGTTCCTTGAATGTTGTGTGTCACATCATGCACATGGACAACAACGTGCACTTGAAGAGGAAAGTGGGTCTTAGTTCATTTACTTGTTAGTTGTTTAGTTGTTTTGAGTATGTGTCTTTGTTTTGGTCATGGTGGAAGCGGGATAAATGGTTGTAGTTACTTAGTATTTTCCTCATGTGTACGACTATAAATTAGTCCATCGGTCTTTCAATGTGAGGTAGGGATGAAAATGATGAATTAGTCTTGAATCTTCCTTTAAAATTCTTCAAGTTCTTATTTTATTTCTTTGGACCATTTGAGTAACGATTCGGTTCGTATCAGTCCCACCTTTGTGTCCGAAGTTTAGTGGTAAGACTTGTGTTGTTTCTTTGTAGGCCAGCGATCGAATCTTAGAAGCCACAATTTCTTTTTATTATACAGTGCACACTTTCCTTAGGCCCCCACTTTTAAATCATTTTGTGTTGCCCAATTGTTTTTTAAGTTTAGGGAATTAGGGGTACTAGACTTCCTGACGACTTAGATGGGAGAGACGACCATTGAGATGAGCAATGACCCATCCATTTATTAGCTACTTTTCGATTTGTGTTCTGAAACTAATTCATGCGCCAATTGTTCTTTTTGAGGGAGACGACAAACGGTTCTTATGTTTTTCGTGTTACTAGATTGGTTCCAAGCTACCAATGAGCTAGTGGTGGAGTGGTAAGGGAGAGACCTGGTTTTCTAAGTGACCCAGGTTCAATTCCTGCCCCAACATTTAGTTTCCAAGGCACCTGGTGATGATGGGAAACTAGACAAGAAGGCGGCGATCGCTAGTTCGATCCTTGATCTGATCGTGTTTTACCTCACTGCACTGTCGTGCCTTCGGGCGAGTGTTCATGGGCTTCGGTCCTAGGTGAGGGTTTTCCCTGGTTCGGAAGACGAGTGTATCCTGATGTGGTGAATTTCGTCAGTAGCCCCCCATTTGAAGGATTCGTTGGCCGTCCAAAAAAAAGGATTGGTTCCAAACTTGCAGCTCTCAAACGGTTTCTTACTTCCCCTTATCGAATTTGTTGCTATAACACTTGTCCTTGTTGATTGCTTATCTTTTTGTGCTATATAAGCTTCACTTACTTCAAGCAAATTCAGTTTTTTTTTATTCCACTTAGTTTAAGCTTCATTGAAAAAAGGGTAATACGGGGATTCATTTTCATGTTTTATTGATAGTTAACGACTTAACGATAGTATATAATTTCTTGCTAATTGTTAAAAGACTCTGTTCTAAATTATAGTTTTGTTGAATGTTTATTTGATAAATTGATTTATTAGGTAAGTTTACTCGATTGATTAGGTAAACCAATTGTTAGATCATCCATAGTGTCTTACTAAAAAGTGTGAAAAGTGTTGTAATGTCACAGTTATATAGGTAAGAGTTTTAACGTGCGTAATGGCCTTACAAGAGTTTCAATTTTTTATTTTTTAAAAAGAATGATGAGGTGAAGAATTGTGATTGGGTAATAAAATAAATCAACAACCAAGCATCCTTCCCTCTTGTCTTCGCTCTCCATTTTGCACTCAAACACAAGGGGTGCTCCATCCAAACATTTTTTTTTCCTAAAAAAAGGATAAATGTGTGATTGGTTGAAAAAGAGTGAGACTCACCATTAACCCTCTCTCTCTCCTCTTCCCCCAATGTGGTGACTACCCTCCGATCTCAAAAGTTCACCGCACTCACACATGAGGTGGCGGCGGCGAGCCCGTGCGGGGACTACACACCCCGCTACCTCTTCCCGCTCACACCCCTACCACCCTTAGGGATGAGCATCTGGTACCAAACCGGTACTGAATTTCCCATATCGAATTATATTCGGTACCGAATCGGTACCCATTTTTTGGCGTTTTCGGTACGGTACTAGTATTTTACCGAATTTTGCCTTCAAATACCGATATCGTACCGAACATTTTCAGTACAGGTACCTATGTTTAGCGAAATTTTGTTACATCGAAATCTATCGTAGTAAAACATTTTTACAGTTTCAAATCAAGTTTTTTCAATATAAAAGTATTAATTATACAGGGTACTAAAAGTTATTTTATTTTCTAGTCACCCCCAAAGTAAAAGTAAAGTGAAGTATAAAAGGAATTAGGGCAACAAACATAAATCGTTTACGTTGCAACTTCTAAACCAAAGAAACTGCATCACTTTTCCTGTTTCGCTGTTCGTTCGCACCAGGTAGTCAATCCACTTCTAACTGCAATTTATCATGATTATAATGTATGAATTTGCTAGGGTGGAATATGATTTAGATATTAAATTAGGCTTTTGTTTTTTTTTAATGGATTTGTTTATAGAACATGGGTAGGGTTTTTGAATTGTTTTTCTTTTGCTTAGGGTTTTTGGCAGAGAAGAAGAAATGGAGGGATTGAAGGTATCAGAGTCCGATTTGCTGGTTTATTTACATCCTTCAAAGTCGAAAAACGTCTCTCAAGCCATTTATAATGAACTCAGCTCAATGCTTTTCAAGTAATTTCAGTTTATTCATTCTATTATTATATGTGAATGAAACATTTTATTAAATCATTGTCCTGCTGCAGGTATAATGAAACTTTTGACGGTGTTTTATTGGCTTACTCTGCTTCTACTAACGATGAACTTGCAAAGATTCTTCCTGGTCTTCATCCTTGTTTTGGTGTCAGATTGAAAGCTCAGTTGTTGCTTTTTCATCCTAAACCAAACATGATTTTAGGTCACTCACTTTTTCTAAGTATCAATATAATTTGCTTCTTCCATGCTATTTTATGCACCAAATAACCTAACCGGAGCTTCTTTCTTTAACTTATGAGCTCAGCTCCTTCATTTTTTAAGCTCAAACTCGTTCGGCTCGTTTATTAGTATATATATAATTGGGAGGGTTTAAATGAGAACGCTAAATATCGCGAGAACCGTGAGAACTAATGAAAAAACCGCAAAAACTTGGTCAAAAACATTTCAAATTAAAATTTTCTTTTTACACTTATCATTATTATTTGAATATAATGTTATAAATTTAATTAACACGTTTAAATTTATACGTATTCGGAAAATTTACACATGTGTAAGTTTTCTCATTTACACATGGGTAAATTTGTTGTATTTAACAAATTTACACATGTGTAAAAAATCTAATAAGAGTGATTTTGAGAGAATAAATGAATTATTTGATGTTGTAAATTCTTTTTTTAATGTTGTATCTTAATTACAATGAGGTTTGTATTAAAAAAATTGGTTTTGATTGGTTTTCTAGTTCATTCTCACGGTTCTCACAATATTTAGCGTTCTCAAGATAACCCTCCCCTATATATAATTAATATGTAAATATACATTTAACTAAACAAGCTTATATTTTGGCTTGAGCTCGTTTGGAGCTGTTTTCGAGCCAATCTCGAGTAGCTCACGAGCAGCTTGGCTCGTTTTACACCCTATGATAGAAATCGCATACGTAATAGTATATTGTAATTGTGAGGGGGGGGGGGGTAGTGTAATTACTACTTATATAAATAAGGCATTAGTCATTAGGGAAAGTAAGGAGAGATTTTAGGAAGTTTGTTAGGCTCTGTTTACAGAGAGAGAGAGGGCGTAGCCCTGGCCACTTCGGTAGTTATTATTTGTATCGTCTTCTTCGTTCAATCAAATATAGTTACAGATTTGTTTTCATCATCTCTTTTAGATTCAATCTCTATCACCCTAGCACTAAATCTCATCGAGAACCGTTTTTTTTACAGAAGGAAAGGTGGTTAAGCTTGGTGCACAGTCTATACATATAGTTGTTCTTGGGTTTTCATCAGCCACCATTATAGATGAAGATATTCGAGAAGAGTTTGATTACAAAGTTGTAAGTAAATCATAATTGTGTTATTTCTTTACTGGAATTTCTCAATATCTTTTGTGTGTTGGGGTCCTGTTACTGAATGAAATGAATTTTGGGTGTGATTTCGTGTTTCAGAAACATGGAAAGGAATTGTTTGCTAGCTCGGTTAATAAGCGGCATAAGATAGAGATCGAGACTGTTGTACGATTTGTAGTTAAGAGGTAATATAATACGCCTGTTCTGTTTTCTTCTTATATACTCTTCTTCATGCTGTAACTGGCGGTCTCGTACATGTTCGCCTGCGCTTTGCGTCTTTGACAACATAGGTTGTAAACGGGTTTGCAGGCTGTAATAGTTGCGTTAACGGGTTATAAACAAGTTCGCATGTTGACGTTAAAAAAGTGATTAAAATGATATATATGTTGATACAATGTTACATGCCATGCAATGTAGCTTTGACGAAGAAACGCTACACTTGTCGGGGTCTTTACTTCAACCTAACACAGGAAATGTTAACTGGCTTGATAAATATGCAGAAGAGGATCTTGTTGAGAGGTGTGCAATCTTTTTAGAGTTAATTACTGTTTTCGTCCCTGTGGTTTGTCAAAAATCACTATTTCAGTCCAATAGTTTAAAATTTGCGATTTCAGTCCTTGTGGTTTCACTTTCGTAACCATTTCAGTCCCTGTACTTACAGAATAAATGGATTGAAATGGTTACGAAAGTGAAACCACAGGGACTGAAATCACAATTTTTAAACTAATGGACTAAAATAATGATTTTTGACAAACCACAGGGACGAAAACAGTAATTAACTCATTTTTATTATTATTATTATTATGTGAAATACATCATTATATTAGTATCACACGTGTTAATTTTTATTCAACTTTAATGTGTTTTTAGTAATACCAAGAAACGAAGAGACTATCAAACGGCGGATCATAGCAAACTAACTACTGATGATGATAGGGTTAAGAAATCAAAGAAACACAAGAGTAGCCATTCTTGAAGACATGATGAGTTTCATAGAGGTAATAATGTTTGACTTGTCGCTAGGGCTGCAAACGAACACAAACAAGACTAACAACGGATGTGTTGATACAATGTTACATGCCATGCAATGTAGTTTTGACGAACAAGACTTTGTTTGTTAAGGAAATATATGTGTTCATGAACAGTTACCGAGTGAGATTTGAACGTGTTCGTTTGTTAATTTTAGGTAACGAACACAAACTAATGTTCATGAACACGAATGAACACAAACAAGTCGAATACTCTGATACTTGTTAAATATTTTATTTGTCATTATTTTGAAGTATTTAAATAAAATAAAAAAACTAAAAACACCAATGAACTATCGAACACAAATGAACATGTTACTGAACATTCACGAACATAAATGAACGAACGCATCCTCTGTTCATGTTTCTTTATTTAACTAAACGAATGAAATTTCTTGTTCATGTTGTTCATTTATTAAACGAAGGAACACAAACGAACTTCACGCCGAGCACTTCACGAACTGTTTCCCGAACATACAGCTCGTTTGCAGTCCGACTTGTCACTATATTTTGGGCTCTGTTTGTTTCTCATAATGTGTTAGATATGATTATACAAAAGGTATTGTTGCAATAATAAAATAATTGTTTAAATAAAGCAGTTTTAAGATGTATGCATTAAACGTGTGGCATCCAGCTTGTGATACGAGAGACTAACTGATCTATTTGACCTGCGTTTTTAGCAAGTTATATTTATTTTTGGGATAAAAATACAACCTAAATTGACACATTGACGAGATTATAACGACTACTTAAAACTTATTGTTTTTACAGATTGTGAGCAGTAGTCAATACAGCTGGGAGCTGAGTTTTTTGTCCTAGATATTTTTGTAATTTTTCATAGTACAAGTGAAACGAAGAAAGCACAACGGCCGCAAGCAAGAAAAGTCCAAGTTAAATCCGTATGCATTTGTATACAGTTGCTTGCAGGTTTATTTGATTATTGTTGTATTAACTGGTATTTAACATTTTGATAAAACATGTTCTTATCAGTATATCTGGCAAAACAGGTGGGTCAGTTCGGGCGTGTAACGGGTTGGGATGGGTTTGGGTTAAATGGGCCGTTTTGAAAAAAAAAACGGCTTTTTGGTTTGGGTCAAATGCGTTATTAAAAAAAAAAGGCTTTTTTTGTTTGAGTCATAGCAGGTTTTGACAATTTGGTACAGGTTATAACCGGCTGACTTTGTTTGGGTCATAACTTGTTTTACCGATAACGGGCCATGTGTGTGTTCACTTTCCCCTACCTGAGTGGAGTAGAAGTAAAAGTTAATGATAAAGTTGTAAAAATATTATTATTTAATTGAAAATAAGAGGAAAAAAATAGTTATTTTAAGTGTAATTATAAAAACGACGAAGAAATCTTACTTATTTCTCTTTTTGTTGGTATAATAGTAGAGATAAAAGATGTAACATAAAGTGGAGTGGATCGAGTGGCTTAAGAACCCATATCGTACATGTAATGATTTTTTTTTGTTTTGTTTTGAACACACCTTGTTAGGTGTGGTGAAAAATACATAAACACCTCTCTCAATTTAACAATCAATTTTGATAGAATTAACAAAGTGTAAGAAAGTGTCAAGTTTTTGAAATCACATGGACGGTAATATTAGGAAAAAGAAAAACTTTTTGAATGAGATGGAGAAAGTAATTAAACCACAAATACAAAAATGGTAATTTACTCTTCATTTTTTTATAGAGTAAAATGCACGGATAGTCCCTATGGTTTTGTAAAATAATACCTATAGTTCCCAATTTTTGGAAATTACACCGGTACTCTATGTGTTTTGACAGTTTGTTACTCGGATAGTCCCTAGAGTGGATGTCCGTTAGTTTTCTCTGTTAACTCCTTGTAAAATGATAAAATTACCATTTGCTTTTATTAAAATATAACAATTCTTCTTCTTCTTCTTGAAAACCCTGAGGCAACCTCTTAAAGAGGGGTTGGATTTAATGGAGTTGCAGGTGGTGGTTATCGTGGTGGTTATGGTGAAGGTGGGTGGTGATATGGTGGTTAAAGGTGGTGATGAGATGAAGAAGAGGTGAGGTTGGGGGTAGAGCCCACAAAGTTTTTTTTAATTAATTTGTTTCTATTATTTAGGTGGGGCTCACTTAAGTTCAGTTGTATTATTTGGTTTTTAACTTTTATTTTTAACAGAGAGGGTACTTTTGTCATTTCACATCAACTTAACAGAGAAAACTAACCCCCATCCACGTCAGGGATTATCCGGGAACGAAATTGCAAAAGTTGGGGACTATAGCTGTAATGTTAGGCGGCAATTTTAATTCTGTCACTGGCATCCTACTCTGCTCAACTGGCTAATTATTTCCTTATTACTCGTTTTCTCTCCACCAGGACCTGTCAAAACACAAAATAATATAATACAACACTAAAAACTAAAAAAAAAACAAATAAAAACTAAACAAAAATTATACAAATATACACGTGACAAATATGTGTATATTACCACACATCAACAACCATGTCGAGGTGAAGAATTGTGATTGGGTAATAAAATAAATCAACAACCAAGCATCTTTCCACGTTTGTTGTCACACACGTAGTCTTAGGGTGGAAGGGGTGCTCCCTACATGGGGAATGGTAAACTCTTCATCTAGCCAATCACCTCATGACATGTCAACTCCCTCTTCACTCCCCATTTGCACTCAAACACAAGGGGGTGCTCCACCCAAACATTTTTTCTTAAATAAAAGGATAAATGTGTGATTGGTTGAAAAAAGAGTGAGACCCACCATTAATCCTCTCTCTCTCCTCTTTCCTAATGTGGTGACTACCCTCCGATCTCAAAAGTTCACCACACTCAAACATGGGGTGGCGGTGGTGTGCCCGTGCAGGGACTACACACCCTGCTACCTCTCCCTGCTCACACCCCTACCACCCTTAGGGATGAGCATCTGGTACCTAAGGAGTAGGATCAAATACAAACCACATTTTGCATACAAACTGTAAGAACCATTTAAAAAGTGTCACGTGACATCCAACCAATTATAGAGAAATGATAAAATAATATCCTAAATAATATCAATTATATTGAATTCGATAAATATGCTAACAAGCAATTAATTCTTTATTTGGATCTTCCTTTTGTTTTCAATGTGCTGATTAAGAAAAGTGTTGATATCATTTAAATATGTGCTAAATGCCTAAATCAATTATGCTGATATCATTTAAATATGTGCTAAATGCCTAAATCAATTATCTTGATTAATTTTCACGTGCTAATATAATTCAAAAATGCTACTTTTATGTATGTATTGTTTTGGTATGTGCTAATTTAACTTTTTTTAAGTGTAGGATCTGTTCTTACGGTTTGTAGGATAAATATGGTTTGTACCGAAACCAGCCGAGTATCTAAAAGTTATTTTATTTTAGAGTAAACTGCAATTTTACCCCCTGAGGTTAGGGGTCATTGGCATGTCTACCCCCTAAGGAAATAATTGCAATTTTACCCCCCACTATTCAGTGTTATGTCGCAACCTTACCCCCTGTTAACAGATTCTGTTAAGTCAACGTTTGTTTTGACTGTTATAATGTGTCAAAAGTCGTTTTTGCCCCTGTCTTATTAAAACTATATAAAAAATCAAGAATCAAGTTCATCATCATCATCATCAGTTCATTCTTCATCATCATCATCATCAGTTCATTCATTCTGGGTGTTCTAGATCCACAAATCACCTACAAACAATTACTCTCATAATTCATTCAACATCAAATTTACACAAATCATCAAACCCTAAGTTCCCTAACAACAACAACAAATCCAGATCCACAACACAAATCACAAAATCAACGAAACAAGTTCATCATCATCATCAGGTTCATCATCATCATCATCACCACTGTAGGCGGCTAGGGTTAGGGTTTGGAATAGGAAGGAGGTGGTGGCTGAGTTGATAGGGATGTTTTGAATTAATCTTCATACAAAACAAACCCAGATCTAATAACCCAAACATCTGCACATGAACATGAACACAGATTCATAATCAATCTTCATACAAAACAAATCCCCTTTGACTTGTTCATAATCAATCTTCAAAAAACCAAGATTCATAATCAATCTTCATAAAACACCCATGAACATGAAAATTTTCATAATCAAACTTCCATCTCACAATACATCATCTTCATAAAACAAGAACACCCATGAGCAAGATCCAACCATAAGAACTAAACTCGACTCATAAACCCAAACCGAACTACCATCACCGTCCGTTGTCGTCAGGCGCAGCGGCAATGATGGCAGAGAAGTCGGATTTGGATGTGGGTTTGTGAAGAAAAGAATTTGGGAAAAAATGGTGAAGTGGGTCTGGAAGAAAAGAAGGGTTTTTGGGGGTGGATTGATTGCAACAGCGGTGCCGGAGACGGTGGTGGTGAGGAGAAGTGGCGGCGGCGGAGGAGGGTCCGGAGATGAGCCGCCATCAACGGCGGAGATGGCCTGGATTGATGGTGGATGTTCTTGGTGGTGAAACCACAGGGACTGAAATCGCAATTTTTAAGCTAATGGACTAAAATAGTGATTTTTGACAAACCACAGGGACGAAAACAGTAATTAACTCATTTTTTTTATTATTATGTGAAATACATCATTATATTAGCATCACACTTGTTAATTTTTATTCAACTTTAATGTGTTTTTAGTAATACCAAGAAACGAAGAGACTATCAAACGGCGGATCATAGCAAACTAACAACTGATGATGATAGGGTTAAGAAATCAAAGAAACACAAGAGTAGCCGTTCTTGAAGACATGATGAGTTTCATAGAGGTAATAATGTCTGACTTGTCGCTAGGGCTGCAAACGAACCGAACGAACACAAACAAGACTAACAACGGATGTGTTGATACAATGTTACATGCCATGCAATGTAGTTTTGACGAACAAGACTTTGTTTGTGTTCGTTTGTTAAGGAAATATATATGTGTTCATGAACAGTTACCGAATGAGATTTGAACGTGTTCTTGTTCGTTTGTTAATTTTAGGTAACGAACACAAACTAATGTTCATGAACACAAATGAACACAAACAAGTCGAATACTCTGATACTTAATAAATATTTTATTTGTCATTATTTTGAAGTATTTAAATAAAATATAAAAACTAAAAACACCAATGAACTATCGAACACAAATGAACATGTTACTGAACATTCACGAACATAAATGAACGAACGCAGCCTCTGTTCATGTTTGTTTATTTAACTAAACGAATGAATTTTTTTGTTCATGTTGTTCATTTATTAAACGAAGGAACACAAATGAACTTCACGCCGAGCACTTCACGAACTGTTTCCCGAACATACAGCTCGTTTGCAGTCCGACTTGTCACTATATTTTGGGCTCTGTTTGTTTCTCATAATGTGTTAGATATGATTATACAAAAGGTATTGTTACAAAAATAAAATAATTATTTAAATAAGGCAGTTTTAAGATGTATGCATTAAACGTGTGGCATCTAGCTTGTGATACGAGACTGACTGATCTATTTGACCTGCGTTTTTAGCAAGTTATATTTATTTTTGGGATAAAAATACAACCTAAATTGACACATTGACGAGATTATAACGACTACTTAAAACTTATTGTTTTTACAGATTGTGAGCAGCAGCCAATATAGCTGGGAGCTGAGTTTTTTGTCCTAGATATTTTTTTTTTGTAATTTTTCATAGTACAAGTGAAACGAAGACGGTAAGATAACAAGAATGCACAACCGCCGCAAGCAAGAAAAGTCCAAGTCAAATCAGTATGCATTTGTATACAGTTGCTTACAGGTTTATTTGATTATTGTTGTATTAACTGGTATTTAACATCTTGATGAAACATGTTCTTATCAGTATATCTGGCATAACAGGCGGGTCAGTTCGGGCGTGTAACGGGTTGGGATGGGTTTGGGTTAAATGGGCCGTTTTGAAAAAAAAAGGCCTTTTGGTTTGGGTCAAACGCGTTATTTTGAAAAAAAAAATGGCTTTTTTTTTTGTTCGAGTCATAGCAGGTTTTGACAATTTGGTACAGGTTATAACCGGCTGACTTTGTTTGGGTCATAACTTGTTTTACCGATAACGGGCCATGTGTGTGTTCACTTTACCCTACGTGAGTTGAGTAGAAGTAAAAGGTAATGATAAAGTTGTAAAAATATTATTTGATTGAAAATAAGAGAAAAAAAATAGTTATTTTAAGTGTAATTATAAAAACGAGGAAGAAATTTTACTCATTTCTCTTTTTGTTGGTATAATAGTAGAAATAAAAGATGTAACATAAAGTGGAGTGGATCGAGTGGCTTAAGAACCCATAACGTACATGTAATGATTTTTTGTTTTGTTTTGTTAGCATCCCCAATAGCCATTTTTTCTCATTTTTTCATGCCTACGTGGACTTGTTTTTCATTTTTTCTTATTGTGGTTGATGTTTTTAGGATCCATTTTTTATCCATGTTTTTGTGCAAGAACTAGAAAAAACGAGAGAAGGTGGGGTAGTGTGAAGGTGGTGGGGCCAGGTGGGGGGCTTGGGTAATAATTAAAAAAATGTAAATGTAAAAGGTGTTGATGACATGGCATTGTTTTTAGGTGTTTTTAAGATTTCTTATTGGGTGGGTTTTTAATGTTTTTAAAGAATAAGTGTTTTTCTGATGTGGCGGGTGACTAGTCACGTTTTTAAATGTTTTTTGTACTCCTTATTGTGGATGCTCGTGTGGTGAAAAAGACATAAACACCTCTCAATTTAACAATCAATTTTGATAGAATTAACAAAGTGTAAGAAAGTGTCAAGTTTTTGAAATCACATGGACGGTGATATGAGAAAAAAAAAACTTTTCGAATGAGGTGGAGAAAGTAATCAAACCACAAATACAAAAATGGTAATTTACTCTTCATTTTTTTTTAATTTTTATAGAGTAAAATGCACGGATAGTCCCTATGGTTTTGTAAAATAACACCTATAGTCTTCAACTTTTCGTAAATTACACCGGTGCTCTATTTGTTTTGACAGTTTGTTACTCGGATAGTCCTTAGAGTGGATGTCCGTTTGTTTTCTCCGTTAACTCCATGTAAAATGACAAAATTACCCTTTGCTTTTATTAAAATATAACAAAATTACCCGTTGCTTATATTTTACCTTTCTTCATCTTCTTCTTCTTGATATTTGTTGAGAACCCTGAGGCAGCCTCTTTGTTTGTTTGTTTCAATCGTCGTTTTCTTATATAAGCACCATGGAAGCTCTTTCAAGCTATGTGTTCGTCCCAACGTTTCAAGAGTTGATTCACTATCTTAAAATCTGCTTCCCCAAAACTAGTACGCTTCTAGGATTTGGATCTCGAGCGGCTATTGCTGCAAAAGCTTCAGGCGACGATGAACACTTACTTCCGGTTCCAGTTCCAGTTGTTGATGATGCAAACACCTTTACCTGCATCTCCGGTATCAACTAACTTACTTGCTTTTCATTCTCAAATACCATACCCACCCATGTTTGGTTAATGAATTCATGTGATGATGTAGCTTGATGGGTTTGGAGAGCTAAAAAGCACATCATCAGATAGCAGCAATGCAAGTGGAGGTGGAGGTGGATGTGGAAGTGGGAAGTGGGAGTCGATTTGTAGTATCGACATCAGTTCTGATTAACTCCGGTAAGCCCTACTCCACCTGAACATTCTGACGAGTCGATTATCAGTTCTGATCAAGCTCCAGTAAGCCCTCAGTAGTTCTGATCAACCTCCGGCGAGTCTATTTTTAGTTTTCTGGCGAAGTAAATCTGCCTGATTTTGCAGATAACAAGATTGTAAACAACGGTCAGATCTTTGAGAGTCAAATGTTTGGGAAATCTTGTTTGACTTATGATTTAGTCAATGTTAATGAAAGTAGTATGTATCAAAATGGTGTCTATAGTCAAAACTTTAGAGGTTTACAGTTTCCACCGTTGGATAATCCGCCTGTGGCGGATGCGAGGGCGAATCTTGAAGATGAGCTTCGCGAAATTCAGTCTTAAAGAGGGGTTGGATTTAATGGAGTTGTAGGTGGTGGTTATGGTGGAGGTGGAGGTGGGTGGTGATATGGTGGTTAAAGGTGGTGATGGGATGAAGAAGAGGTGAGGTTGGGGGTAAGCCCTACTCCACCTGAACATTCTGACGAGTCGATTATCAGTTCTGATCAAGGTCCAGTAAGCCCTCAGTTCTGATCAACCTCCGGCGAGTCGATTTTTAGTTTTCTGGCGAAGTAAATCTGCCTGATTTTGCAGATAATAAAGGGAGGAGGGGTGGTTCACTAGTGATAGAATCTATCACTCTCAATGTCAATAAAATTATGCCATGTCATCAACCAAATTTCCATCACTAGTGATAGAAATGTAGGAGGGGTGGAATCACTAGTGATGGAATTCTATCACTCCCAATTTTTTTTTTAATTTTCATTTTAAAATTATAAATTTCACTAATTTTTTTAATTTTTTATTTTAAATTAGAAATTAACAATAAAACACTAAAATTAAAATTTTCATTAAATTTAAAACATACTACTTCAATTTAACATACTAGAAACATACAATTTAAAAAAAAAAACACCTACTCCTCGTCCGAATCCGGAAACTCCAAACCTAGAGAACCTACTAGTTCGATTAAATCGAATCTCAACCGAAAGTGAGTTTCTTCGTTACGCAATTGTAAATGGATATCTTGTGGAACTTGAACTTGCGTGGGAGGATCCGGCACCCAATCCGGGGATATTGCACGCCCGTCGTGTTTGATCAGCATATTGTGCAATATGATACATGCATACACTATGCTATGAATTAATTTCTTGGTCATCGAACGAACTGGTCGGTGTAGTATACCCCATCTACCCTTTAAAACACCAAATGCCCTCTCAACATCTTTTCTTGCCGATTCTTGCAATTTTTTGAACGCCTTTTCTTTAGCCTCGACAGGAAATGAGGGAGCTTTCACAAAAACAGACCAAGACGGGTAGATACCATCCACAAGATAAAAGCCTCGTCTGTAATGTCGACCGTTAACATAGAAAGGAGAGGAAGGTGCGGTAACGCTTTGGAACAACGGCGACGTGTGCAACACATTGATGTCGTTGTTTGAACCTGGAACACCGAAATACGAATGCCAAATCCATAAATCATTCGACGCCACCGCTTCTAGTATGATGGTTGGTCTTTTGATGTCTCCCCTCACATACGCCCCTCGCAACTCTCTTGGACAATTTTTCCACTCGATATGTGTACAATCGATGCTACCGAGCATCCCGGGAAAATGCCATCTAGCCTCGTGTGCGGCGTAAATACGTGAGATGTCGTGGCTCGTCGGTTTACGTAAAAACTCGTTAGCATACAACTTAATGACCGCATTGCAAAAAAATTGCAAACATTCACGTGAAGTTCTTTCAGACATAGCTAGATATTCATCATATTGATCGGGTGGGTTACTTGTCGCTAGTTGGCGATTCGCGGACGTGCATTTTTGTATCGGCGTGAAACTTGGTTTGCCCCTCGCATCGTAACGTTCTTGAAACCATTCCTCGCTTGCTTCGATGTCTCCAACAATCTTTAAAAATAATTCTTTGGGTAAACGAAACCGATCTCTAAACGTTTCGGCATTGTATAGCGGGTTTTCCACAAAATAATCGTTCATCAAAACTTCGTTGGCACGTATACGATCATGGTCGACCATCTTCTTCTTTGGGCGGGACGACTCGGCATCAAGCTCGTTATACACCGACACAAAATAGTTTAGCGTGTCGTTGTCGGAAGACGACTCGGTATCGGTATCGCTAGACATCGGAAACGTCGAATCCGTAGGGAATTCCATTTGAGAAAGATATAAAAATTATGTGAAATGGGTTTAAATTGGTTTAAAAGATATAGTTTGGTGTGTGAAAAATGGTTAAAATGTAGATATATATAGATAAACGGTTTAATTTTTTTTTATTGAATTTACCGTTTTAAAGCGGTCATAAATCACAAACTGTCAATTTTTTTTGAAAAGTTTAACGCGTGATCTGTTTAACGCGTTCAAAAAATAACGCGTGAAAAACTTAGAGGCGGCGGTGTTCCGTTTGTCTTCAACGCGTGATGAACAACTATAACGGGACCGCCCCGAGTCCTCTAACGGTCAGATCTTTGAGAGTCAAATGTTTGGGAACTCTTGTTTGACTTATGATTTAGTCAATGTTAATGAAAGTAGTATGTATCAAAATGGTGTGTATAATCAAAACTTTAGAGGTTTACAGTTTCCACTGTTGGATGTGAGGGCGAATGTTGAAGAAGAGCTTCGCGAAATTCAGTCTTAAAGAGGGGTTGGATTTAATGGAGTTGCAGGTGGTGGTTATGGTGGAGGTGTGTGGTGATATGGTGGTTAAAGGTGGTGATGGGATGAAGAAGATGTGAGGTTGGGGGTAGAGCCCACAAATTTTTTTTATTTAATTAATTTGTTTTTATTATTTAGGTGGGGCCCATTTAAGTTCAGTTGTATTATTTGGTTTTTAACAGAGAGGGTACTTTTGTCATTTCACATCAACTTAACAGAGAAAACTAACCCTCATCCACGTCAGGGACTATCCGGAAACGAAATTGCAAAAGTTGGGGACTGTAGCTGTAATTTTAGAAAGTTAGGGACTAAAGGTGAAAAAATGGCAAACCATAGGACTATCCGGACACTTTTCTCAAAAATAAAGAACACATTATATTCTATGTGTCAAATGGTAAAATACTGAATGATTTTATTGAATGGTTGAGTTACAATATATAGACATTATAACAAAACCCTAACAACCTAATAGGCCCGTGGGCTAATATCTAATACTCCCCCGCAGTCCGAGCTGGAGGAAACCAGAAGCTTGGACTGGGAAAACAAAAAACATAGAAATAATTATAATAAGATAAACGATAAACGTGCTTCAATCGATTCAAAGAATCCAAACTTTTGCCAACAAATCCGTATTTTGCTTCATTTTGCCCTCCATAGTTTTCAATGACCGATCCCGTAATCCTGCAAGAGGCGTTCAATGCAACGGCGTAGCGGCTACGGAATATAAACCTAACTAACTAGCAGTGTGGCACCAGACCGTAGTCTTGTCGGCGGCGCAGCGTGGATTGAAGTTCAATGAGCGGCGGATCAAAGTCAGCAACATTGAAAGGAACCGTAGTTCAATAAGCGGCGGACCGAAGTCGGCAACAATAATGGGGACCATGGTCCGATAAGCGGCGGACCGAAGTCGGCAGCAATAAACAAAGACAAAAGAGAGCGGCGACGGCGTGGCGGCAAGGAACGGCTTGAGGAAGGAGCTGCGTTTTTTTAAACGGTAGCTCGTGGGACATGGTTATCACACAATTAAGTTCAATTCCTTGTTGTGTGTGGATGGCAGTCAACTATGTTGCACTGGGACGGGTACGGGAACGGGGTACGGGGACGGGTACGGGAATGGGAAACGGCAAAACTAAAAAATTCAAGAAGCGGGGACGGGACGGGTACGTGAATAAAAACATATAAAAAATAAATATATATTAAAGATAATATAACACAAAACCCCAAAATAGCTATTTATAATTATATACATATATTATAATGTTAATATATAGATAACTTATTTTGAAGCAAATAAATGATGAAGTTATATATAGTTTAACAAACCAAAATGTTTTTAAAAATTAAAACAAATAAACTAGTAAAATAAAAATAGACAAAGAAGTTAAAACATGCTTCACATTTTTTTTCATATATCTGTTTTAACTTTGAAAATTATATAAGCCTAGATGATTAGTTTAGTATTTCAAGATTCTTTTTAACTCAACTTCACGTGACTTTGAAAAAGCAAATAGAATAGCAATAATAATAATATATTATATACATGTGGCTACAATCAAAAGAAAAGCTATCAAAAGAAAAGCCATTTAACCTTCAGTCTTAGTGTTCTTCTTCGTCCTCATGTTCATCTGGTTCAAAACTACCGCCGCTGCCACTACACTAGATCCGCCCCTGGATGAAGGTGAATGAGGATTAGATGACAATGGTTGCAGGTTGCCGGAGATATGGAGATGGAGACGCAGGTTGGTCAGAGAGGATGAAGGTGGTCGCCGGAAACGTTTCCTGCACGTCCCCATAATCCGTCCCCTGCTATCCACGCCGTCCCCAACATTCCAGGGACGTTTCCCGGCCGCCCCTGTGCCGTTTCCGTCCCCTAGCAGTCCCCGGGATGGGAGACGGCACCTAATCGGTGTTTCCGTGCTTCATAGGCAGTCAACAAACAAGCAACAACCAATAAATATTCTTTTTTTTTTCTCGTTCAATGCTTTTGGCCGTCAACAAACAATAGTCAAAAACACAATAACCAATCTTTTGTTATTGAATAATCACGGCAGCTACTTCACAAGGAAAAAAAAGGAATATGTTGTTTTGTGTCTGGTACTTCGGCTTTGGGTGGTTGGCGAAACGAATAAGTGGCTTAAGTTTTCAACCGATAATGAAGCTTTATTCAACGGAAACTAGAAATAAAAAACGAAGCTGAAAAACGAAGGTGGGACAGGGCGGTGGCAGTGGCGGCACGCCGCCCTGTCTAGGGTTTGCACTCGGTGGCGACGGCTAGGGTTTGTATTTTTTTTGTTGTGGCGCAGAGGAGACTTAAAGGTAAAAAAACCTAAAGCTCTGATACCATGTCAAATGGTAAAATACTGAATGATTTTATTGAATGGTTGAGTTACAATATATAGACATTATAACAAAACCCTAACAACCTAATAGGCCCGTGGGCTACTATCTAATACTATGGACTTGGGCTCAGCTAACAAACACAGATCCAAAGACGTTATTTGATCATACTGCAGGTATGCTCGTATGGTGTAATCTATGGGCCCTTTCTAGCTTATAAAATATAGATAGTGGGCTCGGCCCAATCAAGGAAAATAGCGGCAATTTTAATTCGGTCACTGGCGTCCTACTCTGCTCAACTGACTGATTATTTCCTTATTACTCGTTTTCGCTCCACTAGGACTTGGCAAAACACAAAATAATATAATACAACACTAAAAATTAAAAAAAAAACAAATAAAAACTATACAAAAATTATACACTATACACATGACAAATATGTGTGTTTTACTACACATCAACAACCATGTCGAGGTGAAGAATTGTGACTGGGTAATAAAAGAAATCAACAACCAAGCATCCTTCCATGTTTGTTGTCACACACGTAGTCTTAGGGTGGAAGGGGTGCTCCTCACATGGTAAATGGTAAACTCTTCTTCTAGCCAATCACCTCATGTCATGTCAACTCCCTCTTTACTCCCCATTTGCACTCAAATACAAGGGGTGCTCCACCCAAACATTTTTATTCTTAAATAAAAGGATAAATGTGTGATTCGTTGAAAAAAGAGTGAGATCCACCATTAATCCTCTTTCTCTCCTCTTCCCTAATGTGGTGACTACCCTCCGATCTCAAAACTTCACCGCACTCAAGCATGGGGTGGCGGCGGTGTGCCCGTGCGGGGACTACACACCTCTACCTCTCTCCGCTCACACCCCTCCCACCCTTAGGGATGAATTTCCCATATCGAATTATTTTCGGTACCGAATCAGTACCCATTTTTTGGCGTTTTCGGTACAGTACTGGTATTTTACCGAGTTTTACCTTCAAATACCGATATCCTACCGAACATTTTCAGTACCTGTACCTATATTTAGCAAATTTAAATACCGGTATTTTTGATACCGGCACGAAGCTCATCCCTAGTCAGTAATAAGTGAAAATCAATTGGCTTCTTGTTGCTTATTAGTTTTTAAACTGATTACATTACAATATAAATATGATATAACTATATATCACGTTTAAATTTTGTTACATCGAAATCTATAGTAGTAAAACTTTTTACAGTTTAAAATCAAAGTTTTTTCAATATAAAAGTATGAGAGTTAAATGGCATTTTAGTCCCTGTGATTTGGATCATTTTGACAGTTTAGTCCAAATGTTTCATTTTTCGTTTATGGGTTCAAAAAGGTTTCACCATTGCCATTTTAGTCCACTGGGTTAACTTCATCCATTATTTCTGCTAACGAGAAAGACAATTTGGTCATTTTATATGACCGAATTGCCCTTCTAGTTATCAGAATTACATTTAAAATGACTGAATTGCCCTTCTCGTTAACAGGAAAAATGGATGAAATTAACCCAGTGGACTAAAATGGCAACAATAAAACCTTTTTGGAACCACACGCAAAAAATGAAACCTTTATACTAAACTGACAAAATGATCAAAACCATATGGACTAAAATGGCATTTAACTCAAAGTATAAAAATTTTATTTTCTAGTTAGGGGTGTGCAATAACCGAACTGTTGACCAAAACCGAACCGAAAACCGACAAACCCGAACCGAAATTAACCGAAACCGAATTAACCGGAAGTCGGTTAACGGATATTTTTTTTACCATCAGTTAACCGAAATTAACCGAACCGAACCGAATCATTTATTTTTTATATTTATAGTTTTTATACCTCTATTTCATGTATTTCATGTTTTATACTTTCATTTCATGTAATAATACCTCTATTTCATTTATTTATGCTTTCATTTCATTTATTTATACATCAATTTTATGTATTTAAACATCTAGTCATGCATTTATACCTTCATTTCATTTATTTATACATCTATTTCATGTATTTATACATCTATTTCATGTATTTATACCTCCATTACATGTATTTCTAAGCAAAAAAAAATTAGCCCTTGTTTGAATTGGTTATTAACCGAACCGAAAACCAACAATTTAACTGAATTAACCGAACCAATTAACCGATAACTTCGGTTACAGTTACAGATAATGCTAATAACCGAACCGAACCGTGTGCACACCCCTATATTTCTAGTCACCCCCAAAGTTAAGTGAAGTATAAAAGGAATTAGGGCAACATAAATCGCTTACGTTGCAACTTCTAAACCAAAGAGACTGCATCACTTTTCCTGTTTCACTGTTCGTTCGCACCAGGTAATCATTCCACTTCTAACTGCAATTTTATCATCATTATAACGTATGAATTTGCTAGGTTGGATTATGATTTAGATATTAAATTAGGCTTTTTTTTTTTTTTTTAATGGATTTGTTTATAGAACATGGGTAGAGTTTGGATTTTTCTTAATATTTTTGATTTGATATTCATTTTGAATAGTTGTGTATACGCTCTTTGGATATTGTAGTTAAGTTCTTTTCAGTTTTACTGATTAAATTCAAGAACATACTTGTTTGAACTCGTGATTTGGGGATGAATTGAACAAAGTTGGATCTTTCTATATATCATTGAGAGTATGCATACAAGCTGCTCGATGATATGTCTGAATGAGAATTGCGTGATTATACAATACAAACTTGTGATTTGAGATGACAATCGAGTTGAAGTAATCAATGGCTATGATAAAGTGTTATTCCCCTTCTTCTTGATTTTGCAAATTGAATTGAAGCTGATGCTTTTGCTATATGGCTACTGAGTATAAATTAGGTCGGTTCTTATCTTTTCTGGTTTTCCTTGGTCTTGGACCGAGGACTGACTCGAAATTGTCAATAAATAGGAACCGAGGACTGACCATTTGTATTATATCGGGCCCGGTTTTGGTTAATTTTCGGTCTTGTTTTTGGGTAATTTCGGGTGGGACCGCAATCTGCTCACCCCTAATTGTATCGTATTTTTATTATGTGATGAATTTTACCCGATCGAAACCGTCGAACTGACCCGAAATTTTATACATCCGGTCCTATGATATTAAAGTATCTGAAAACAATGAACCCACTGAAAAAAATTCCTGGATCCGCCACTGCCCATAATCCATTTTACCGGTTATTCAACCCAACGAGAGCGGTTTGTTTTGCGAGGCTTAAGCATGAGGTTATTAGAGCATACAGTTAGCGACAGTTAGTTTACTGTTATATTGTAATTTGTACATTTGATTCATTCTAGAGAGCATACTTCACATACACATACCTTTCCGATCTTTAGACGATACTAAAATTGGGCCATGGCTGATAAGAAAGTCTGTATTATCCTGTGTTACTTTTTTTTTTATGTTTCTTTGATTTCCCAACTTTTTATGATATGGTAGTTGTTATTGTGTGTTTATGTTTATCCTGCTTGTTAAATTTTTGTTTATTACATGACTTTCTAAATGTGTGTTTACATTTCATTTAGTATAAGCCGTTTAGTAGATCATAGACAGATGCAAATCTACCATCTGCATTTACATGTTGCTTGATGTTTGATGAAATTTTTAGTTTTATTTTTCTACATGTTTCCCTCAGATGACTTCTGGTTGCATGCTGACATTTTATGCGTGTTTCTCCTGGATGAAATTAAGCCACAGATTTTAGTAGACCTCTCAACTTTTAATTATCGTTTCTAGTTACCCAAATAACCCAAATTATAGTTAATCATGTTTAAAGCATGATAATCTGATCAAATAAATAATTGTGAGGAATCTGTCAATTTTTGCTGGAAAAAAACACAGTGATGACACTATTCACTTCAAGCTTACTTAACAATTGATATACATGTGATTTGACGAGTAATGTTTAATGTTGGTGATAAGAATATATTATTTGACTACCATTCATTTTTCTCTAAAATGTTTAGGAAGAAAATAAAGTCTATAATACTACAATTATATTTGTTTAATAAAAGATTTATGAGCGGTGTTATGTAAGTATTACCGTGGTTGTAAAAATCGCGACTAGTCGGCGATTAATCGCTAGTCGGCCTCCTACTGAGTAATTTTTCACTAATCAATCAATTAATTGCTACTCGGTCAAAGCCGTGGCTAGTTGGGCCAAGTCGGTCTATTCGGCCCAATTTATTCCCTAAAGAATTGGCCCAATATATAACTTGTAGCCCATTTTCCCTTAAAGCCCTACCCTAATATCATTATCAGTCACTACGCTTACTCCCAGCCCCAAGCCATCAACAACAACAACCGCACACTTTCAGCTGGCGATCATCTGATTCTTTCTCCGGCGAACCGACGAGTGACGACACATCAACCGGAATACAGGTCATATTTACAATCTTGAATTCTTATTGGATTGTTACTAATATTGACCGGCAATGCTTTGTTCAGTGAATAGCGAGTTAGTGTAAAAGCAAAGCTTATTATAATTTTTAAGTGACAAAATATTAGAAATTAGAAATTTGTATATTAGCTCATAATTTTTAAGTTACAAGATACATTAAAGCCGCGGGTGTTGATGAAGTATCGTCTAACCGCACAAGTGCCAGGAAACCTGCTAAGGCGAGACAACTTTATGACGAAGAATTTGAGTCGGAGAAAGAGGAGGATGTAGACGAGGAGATTGAATATGAGTCGGATTGTGTCGAAATCATTGAACACTACGGGGATGACGATTACATTTGAACTTTAAAGTTTTTGAACTAATATGTTAATGTTTGAATTATTAAGTACTTAGACTTGTTATGTTATGACTTATATGCAAGTTTAGTTTGATTTTTGAACTACGTTTACCTTTTTAAGTATTATATTGATATGGATGTGTGAGTATATATATACATATTTATAAAAATAATAAAATATACATATAGAAATTCCGATCCGATTAATCCCGAGTAGTCGCTAGTCCCCACTTCACCGGCCGACTAGCGAGTTCTCCATACACTCAAATGACTTTCACCCGTTTGACCAATTTTCCTTTTAATTGAATCTTTTAGCTTAACTCGTAGGGGTGTTCATGTTTCGGTTTAAAACCATGAAACAACCCAAAGCGGTAATCAGTTTGGTTTCGCGGTTGGTTTTTTTACCTGATTCACATCATAACCGGTAAGTTTTTTTCTCGTTATGATCACACTGTACAAGCGGGACCCACATCATAACATCTAATACATGTACAAAGGATTTCTTGTCTACTTTAATTCTACATGGTGCTTTCATTCGTATAACTGATTCACTCATCGTGATGTACCTGTTGGATCTTATGTAGGTTAAGATCACTAATCGCGTTAAATGGCTGGATTTGGGAGCCTGGCACCAAAGACGAAGAATCTGGTGGTTGCAGGAGGTTTAACCGGGTTTGTATTCGGTGTATATTTCTACACCATGAGAGCTGTTGGTGGTTCAGATGAGCTTCAAGTAGCTATTGATAAGTTTGAATCTAAAAAAGTCAGCGGCGAGTCCGACTCAAACCTTGCATCCAAGGTTTGACCCGTTTCCGATACCAGAAAGGCTGCATACTTTTAAACATATTTATGTCACTTTGATCTTCCAGTGTTTTCATGACATTTTAGTGTTGAGATATAATGAGTTGTGCATAAAGTGATTTAAGAAGTGCTTCAAATAAAGACCAGTTTTGCTGGCACCTTTTTTTGGTTAGTAGTAAAATATTTTTGTTTAATTATTCGTGAGTTGCAAAGTTGTGATATTTATGGTTGAAGACTTAAAATTACATGAACACGACCTGTTTAGCTAAATGTGTTTGCAGGTTCGACTTGAAACTGATTAGGACATGTTTAGACTAAACCCATATCTACAAGTTTTGTGTTAGGTTATCTTCATGTGCTCATGTCATGTTGGAAATTCACACTACTACCTCGAAATAGACAAACCAGATTTTGTGGCAAACTAGTTTGGTTTTAAAACCAATCGGGTTTTTTTTAAGCGGTTTTGTTTAGGTCAACGTAAGTGAAAATAGGTTTTAGTCCAAACCAGTTTGGATTGAAACTGGTTTCTAAGACCACACGGCGTGGGCGTGGAAGGGGTGACGTGGGGCTTCCCCAACGCTGACACACCACCCCTTCCCATCGCGTGGTGACAAGGGCGGGGGAATTTTCATGGGCGTTGAGCAGTGGCGAAGCTTGAAATTTTTTACGGGGGGGTCGAAAACGTATATATCCAAAAAATTCTATAGAACCGGGGGGTCGAAAACGTATATATCAAAAAATTTCTATACGAAAACTACATATATAACACTACTGGCCGAAAAGTTCGGGGGGTCGGGCGCCCCTCCCGGCCCCTTCAAAGCATCGCCCCTGGCGTTGAAGGCTTGAGGGTGGTGATGTGGTTGATTGTGATTTGGGTTGATTGTGATTGGTTGTTTTTTATTTTATTTTTTTAAAACGCCACATTTCAAGCCCTTTCCACCCTTTCTTTTTTTTTTTTTACCACATCCCCTACTGACGTGGCCGCCACATGACCGCTTCATGCACACTTTTCATGCCCTCTCACACCGCATAGTCCAAGAGTAATAATCTGAACTGGTAGGAACTGAAATAGATTGGTTTCAAACCAACTTTAGCTGTTTCAAAACAGTATTAACAGTTACAAGCCATTTTCAGTGGCTATAAACTCATAAGTGGATTGGATTGGTTTTTGATCTAAACCAGGCTGTTTGCCCACATTTGGGCTCAAACTAGTTCCGGGTATGGCCAATATGGTTAATAACCGATTATGGCACAAGCCAGGTTGGTTTTAGATTCCGGTTTTCATTTTATCTTGTGTTTTCATCGGTTTGGGTTTGGGTTGGGTATAACCAGTTTTATATCATATGATATAGAACTGGTATACAACCGGCGGGTAGGATCCGGTATATAACCAGATATGTCATAACCGGTTTTTTATATACCTAGTTTCGATATTTGTTTGTCGGGAGGGCTGGGCAACTTCTGGTTCCGAACGGTCAAAACCGGGGAACCGAACCGGAACCGCCAGATCGGAACCGTATTGTTGTATTTAGGGTCTGGTTCTTAAATTTGGGAAAAAATGGTTCCTGGTTCGGTTCCAGTTCTTATATTTAGCATTTAACGGTTCCCGTTGGTTCAGTTCGGTCAGGTTCTGAACTGTTGCACGACCCTGTCTATAAGCACATGGTTCAAACTTCAAATATTTCGAATCGGGTTACCAAAGGTGGGCCGGTAAATGGGCTGGCGTCAAATATGAATTGGTCAAGCCCACTATTCTACAATAAAAATTTCTATGCAACAAGCTCACAGGCCGACAAGGTAACTAACTCTATTCCATCATAACAATTTAATTCGAAAGCGGTTGGGGAGAGTAAGAAATGAAATGGATAAAATTTGAAAGCGATTTAACATAACCTGGTTTTCTATGTTAATATCCTAACCTAGTTTATAAGCCTACTGGTGGGTTCGTGTCCAAATTCGTTACTACCAAACCGGGTTCAGGTTAAAACCCGGTTTCAGTTTCCAACCCAGTTTTTTCACCTCTTAAGACCTTAGGCAATGGGTATCCGTGATGGTGATGAATACATTTATCACGGATGACCCCATAGATGACCCCATTGGCTGGTCCAGCCGTGAATGTTTTTGGAATTTTTGTTTAAAAAAAACTTTATTTTTTATTATTAATTTTTATTCATTAAAAGTTAGGTTATGTTTAATTTATGTTATATCCGCTTTTTATTGTTTAATATATTAAGCGCAGGATTAGGATCAAATACAAAGCCTCCTAATTGTAAGAAGGGTACAAAGGCTTTTAAAAAACCCACTACACAAAAAAAAACTTAAACATCCACCACCACCCAAAAATCTAAACCCCCACCCCCATCACCCACCCCCCAATATATATATATATTTTTGCCTAGGGGGTGGGGGTGGGGTGGGTGTTTAGTTTTTTTTTAGGTTTTTTTTTTTTTGGGGAGGGGGGGGGGTTAGGTTTTTTTAGGTTTTTGGGGGGTGGGGGTGGAGGGTTAGTTTTTTTGGGGTTTTTTGGTGAGGTATAGTTTTTTTTTTTTTTTTTTTTTTTTTTTTCCGCAGGGGGGTGGGGTGGGGTGGGGGGTTTAGGTTTTTGGGTGGTGGTGAGGTGGTGGGGTGGGGGGTTTAGGTTTTTGGGTGGTGGTGGGGTGGGGGTGGGTGTTTAGGTTTTGGGTAGTGATGTAGTGGGTTTAATTTTAGGTTATTGGACACCTGTCACTCTATAAATCCTTCTTACACTTCTTACAATTAGAAACCTTTATAGAATAACAGAAATTAATATTCTGAGCAATTGTTTAATTTTTGTTCATTAAGTTGAACTTGTTTTAACTTTCATACAAATGATTGAAAGAACAAGATGATGAGTTTATCCCCTAACCTACAAATGGTTTGAGAAATCAACAAAACTAATTTTTCGGAAAAACCATTTTGATTAAAACAAACTTAAGTGTTTTGAAATCATAATGGGAAAATAGTTTGTTGTTAGGGGGAGTTCTGATTGTTTACGCCAAGTCGATGGCGAATTGATGCAATTCACATCATTTTGTCACTTTACTTGTACAATTTATTTTCAAATTTTCCTTGAAAATCAAAAATTGAAACAAAATTTTTGATTTTAGGGGGAGTAAAAATTTAGAAATTTCGAAAATTTAAAAAATCTAAAAACATGATAAAATCTAAAAATCCAAAAACATGATAAAATCTAAGCCAAAAAGAACGAAGATCTTTAGATCATCAGAAAGTGATGAAGATACCGATGATGAGGAAGAGTACATTAATAATGCTAGAAAAAGTTTAGACTCATTCAGTTTTAATTTGTTTTTTGCAGATAAAATTGAGATGTTGAAAGAGAAAAGGGCTGTTCGTCTGAAGAGAGATTTGGAAGAATTGGAAGCAAGAAAGATTGCTGAAAAAAGGCAAAAATGGAAGCAGAAAAAGAAAAAGCTGAAGAAAATTCGACAGAGAAGGTCGAAGATGAAGAATGTGAGGTAAAAATAGAATTTGATGAAGAACCAATAGTGACTGAAAAGGTAATTGAGAAAATAGTTGAAAAGATCGTCGAAGTTGAAAAGATTGTTGAAGTTGAGAAAATTGTTGAAGTTATAAAACCTTGTCTGAAATGTTTGGAATCTTACAAACATTGTGAAGAGAAAGACAAGAAGATTCGTGAACTTGAAGAGTTGAAAGAAAAATTGTTGTTTGATATGAAATATGTAAAAGAATCATATGATGTACTAAACAGATCAGTTGATAGTCTGAACAAGACAAACTTAGAAGTAGATGCTGCTATGACGATGATGACTTCAACATTAATGACAAAGCAGAAGGTAATCAATGAGTATATTGAAGATTGTTCAAAGCTGAAGCAGGATTTGGAACTCGAAAAGATTGAAAATGAGAGAATCAAACGATTGCTGTTGAGTTATACAACATGTGATTATTTGATGGATAGAGTTTATCCTACTGTTGCAGGTCTTGAAGCTTTTCAAGATAAAAAAGATGGAAGAGGATATTGGTAAGAAACAAAGTGTCAAGTATAACAAATGCCCGCCTCCGATCTGGGAAAGTTATTGGTGCGTGTGTAGTGTAATATTTTTAGATATATATTTTAAGCCCTTTTTACAATTTTTAGCCAAGTTTTAAATTTATAAAACACGATATTTACTAACACTAAACACACATATGGGCAAGTGCACCCATCGTGGACGTAGTATAGTGTTGTAAGATACCGAGGTCGTCCAAGGACACAAGAGCTTTTAGTACCGGTTTATCCTCAACGTCTAATCAAATCAAAATGTTAGAAAAAGATTTTTTTTAAACTAAGAAAATAAAACTAACTAAATGCTGAAAAATAAAATAAAAATAAAAACAGATAGACAAGATGAATCACTTGGATCCGACTCGTGTGTTAGTATAACCTTTGATTATTTTCGCACTTTTTCACTTGTTTAAGAGATTATCTTAGTTATTGTAGTAGGCCCCTCTTTTGAAGGCGACGTTACCCTCAACCCAGTAGTTTGAGTCAGCAAGGATACAATCCTAAAGGGTCGGATTATTGAAAGATAATTAATTAAGTTATTAATGCAAATTATGGTAGGCCCCTCTTTTGGAGGTGACGTTACCCTCGACTAAGTAGCCTGAGTCAGCAGGGATACAGTCCTAAATAGCCGGGTTATAGTATTAATAGTAGTTAACTTATGAGGGGATCAAAGAGTTTGGACCCCCGCCATCCAATACCTTTGGGTATTGAAGGAGGTCCTACTAAATTTGACCCAGGTCCCTTGCAGGACCTCTAAACGCTGAACATTGGCAAGACCCTTACCAAACCGTTCCCATAACCCCCGACCAGCTAGCTAACATACCTCCATATAGACCGTGGAGATATGAATGGTGAAAATCTTTTATTTTATATAGACAGTAAAATAATGCCAAGACACCACGGACAAATGATAAGGAAGAATCACCTTCAACATAAGCAACTAGTTATTAAAGTCATTAATACAAAACCAATTAAGAAGTGCAAAAGATTAAAAATAAAAAGTATTATACTAAACACTTGTCTTCACCAAGTGATGTAAGAGACTTAGGCAAACGTGGCCTTGATTGTCAAGAACTCTTACGATCAATCTTGGATCCCGAGACGACTCACACACTCTATGATGGACAATGGATGACGGTGGTGGATGATGGTGTTGTGATGGTGGTGGGTGGTGGATGAAGTGTGAGAGAGGTGGTGTGCCAAGGGATGAGTTGCAATGAATCCAAGCACTCCTATTTATAGGCTGAACAGAGGCCTGGGCACGGCCCCGTGTCCACTGGGCACGGCCCCGTGCCTGTCTGACACTATCTCTCCTCATTAATTGTAATTCGCAATTACAATTAATGCGCCTGCAGTACTTTGGGCACGCCCCCGTGTTCACTGGGCACGGCCCCGTGGCGAGCAATAGAAGCTTCTACAGGTTTGTCTTTTCTGCTGCTTCTTGGGCACGGCCCCGTGCTCGCTGAGCACGGGGCGTGTTCAGCCTTCTGTCTTCCTTGTTTTGCTTGGGAGGATGCTGTCGAGGGGTCGGGCAGTCCACTTTTGTTCCTTTTCTTGTATTTATGTTAGATTTAGCTGTCTTTTTGCTTCTTTTGTTAATTTGAGCTCATTTAATCCTGAAAATACAAAAGGAAGACAAAAACACACCTTTTCCAACATTAGTACTTAAAAAGGGTTAGTTTTATGCCTCATTTGACGTAATTTATATGTTGCATTTTACACACATCAAATATCCCCACACTTGAATTTTTGCTTGTCCTCAAGCAAAACTCTTTAATATGTGGCTTACACTCCAAAATGGAATGGGTAGAAGAGAAGGTTTTGGGTTTGTCATAGAGTGTCAGGATTTTCCAAGATTGTTTAGGTTTTATTTTTACTTATTTACAATCCTATTCGTCATGATTTATTAAAAACTTTTCATAAGGTAAATCATTTATTAAGGCATAACATACCTTTCTAAAATTCCATTTATATACAAGTTCACAAACCTCACAGGAGAAATCACTCACACTCGGCCGAAGGTGTATTTTTAGTGAATCACTCGAGAGCGGCATGGAACTTATTCCTACCATAAGCTTGCCAAGCAATCAATACTCCTCCTTTTTAACTTCTTACCTTTGTAAATATCAGGAGGACTTTTCGGGTGAAGGGTTACGCTTGGGCTAAAGGTGGGTGGTTGGGTTAGTGGTTAGTAGAAAAGGGGCGAAAAGCGTAAAAAGCGTCGGTTTTCGTAAAACATTTTGTTTTTGTGACTTTTTATTTTCAATGAAGTATTTATTCAAACAAGCTTTTGTTTGAGGGTTTTTTGGTGAGTAAAAAGGGTTTTGGGTTAAGAAATGAAAAGGTTTAGGCTCAAAGGAGCTAACTAGGGGGAATTTTTGGGTAGGTGAATGTCACACCCCGATTTCCACGTGTCTCACCGGTGGGCCCGGTGGGGGATTACCATGACGTAGTTGGCAACAATATAGTCAAACTACACAATTATATGAATGCACAGCGGAAGCATAAAGATAAATATATTTCAACATTAACTGTAATATCAAAGTATCACCATTGTTGAAATAAAATCCACAGGGGATCAATAATAATAATAAAGTATTGGTCAACAGACTTCAGGCATCTTAAGCTTGCGAGACTTCTAATGACGCTAAGGAGAAATCCCAGCCAATTACGCATAGTACCTGCATTTAGTCTTTTTGGGAAAATACGTCAGTTTACACTGGTAAATACATTCAACTGACTCTTTTGTAAAATGTTTAATAAAATTGGTTTAAATGCACAAGGCACAAACTCTTTATAACTTGGGATAATTTATGATTAAATCTTGTAAAGAATTACATGTTTGCTATGCGTTCGGTCGCCCGGGTCGTGCCGGGTTAAAGGTTAATAGACACGCCACAAGCATAAAGTCGTGGCGGGAAAACCAACGGTTATACCTTTAATTAATATAGACACAATGCCGGGTGTACGCCTACACCCGGATGTCGAGGTAGTGACCATTTCGTAAAAGGATGCCAAGGATATCCGGGACATGGTCCTTAAGCTCCCAAAGGCGTAAAGCCAACAAAACAAGTTTTTAAACGGGTCACATTGATAATACCCTACTACTAATGAGTTGGGGTCAATTGCCCGACCAAGCGGTATTTTAAATACCGTAACCCAAGCCCGTATAACGGAAAATAAGTTAAAAGTACTTACCTTTGCAAGTATAAATCCTTAATTGAAATAAATTGCAGATAGCTTTTACTGGTCCCCTAATCTAGAACGAAGGTTTAAATTAACCTATTAGAATCCTAACGGGTCTTTAATTTAGCCGTAGCTTAGACCGGTCAGTTTCAACGGATAGTTACGTTTAATCGCGTGAAAGGCGAAAACCGTGAATGGAATGTGATTTTGACCCAACAAGTTTTGAAGACTTGTTTTATATGAGTATAATAATCACACTCTGGAATTTGGGGTCAAAACAATATGGTTTGACCCGTTTCGGCTAGTTTATGTAAACTAGTTACATAAGCCGAACCGTGCACGCAAAAGGCGTAACGGGTAACCGTAAGAGTCCTACACTGTTTTCCTAAGTCAATATGCCTTAAAGAGGTTGTGGTATCAGTAGGATACCTTCCATAATGCCCGTAACGAGTTTAAGTTCATATTATGCCCCGTAGGGGTATTTCGGTCTTTTTAAAGATTATAAAAGAGGTTTATGAGTTCTACAGGAAATCTGAGTTTCCCGAACAGTTTATAAAGTCTAAAATACTTTATTTATTATTTAAAATCAGTAGCAACTGGAATCGGGTCAAAAGACCTTGTAGAACTCAAGTTATGGCCGAAAAGGGTATATTCGGTATTTACCGAACCGTTGCCATAACCGCAGGTTATGAGCAGGTTAAAAATAATTAAAAATCTTTAAAAATCCCAAAATATTATTTTACATCAGTGTGTAAAAGGTTTGGTGTCGAAATCTGGGTTTAGATAGGCGTTATGCTAATTGCGCTATTAAATTACTAAAGTTTCCGTAATTTGCGCTATTTAGCATAACTCCTATTCTGGACCTCGGATTGACGTGAAATTTTAGGGACATGCTTAGAAATCAGTAACTAAGGTTATGGTTCTTTCACATGTCCTAAATTCTCGTTTTAAATCAAAAAGGGCGTTACGGTCAACTTTTAAGCATTTAACGGAAATGTGTAATAGACTCGGACAAACAACGAACCGGTCACAGAGGGTCATACCATCATGTAACCTGGTCCTAAGAGAGTCCTAAGGCATATCTAAATCATACTTTAACGGGTCAGAACTGAAGTCAATGCAAAAGTCAAAGCTTTGCGACTTTCAGCTCCGAACCGGGTCAAAACAGAAAATGGTCGGATCAAACAAGCTTAGACTAGTTAATATACTTATTATCATGTTCTATGAGTGTTTAAACAGGTTACATATCATCTACATTACTGATTATGCAAGAAATCGCAAAATAGCATTTCTGTTGACTTTTTCTAAGCACGTTTGACTCGACATTTGGGCTAGTTAGAGTGGGAATCAGAGGGTGCCCTTTTAGGGGTTTAAAGCCCACATGATTACCATCATATAACTATCTTTGATTCGACAAACCACTGGACCATTTGTGATTTATCGCAAAGTCAATCGTTAATTACGACGGATTGACTTTTAAGCTAAACTAAGCAAAAACTAAGCCACAAAAGGGTAGACACACTTACAGAAGCTTGGTGCACGATTAGGGATGATAGAAGAATGGTTTAGAGCTCCAGAGATGGACTAAAATGCAGATTTGAGGTGTGTTTCATTTGTGCACAATGCCTTGCCTTTTATAGTGAAAAATTGGCATAGGATCATCACAACTCAACCTACAAGGGTCCATGGATGATCAGCATGTGTCCTAAGGTGCTAGGGGTCATGTAGAGGGCGCCCATGCTTCATTAATTGCCTCAATGATCGTTCACAAGTTCAAACAGCAAGTCTGTCCAAGTATTCTGCATCTGGCACTTTCACGCGGCCCGCATTAGGATTCAGCAACTCGGACGCGGGCCGCATGAATCCTAATGTCAGAAAACGTATCTTCAACTGGCGCGCGGCCCGCATTAGCTCACCTGTTTCCTTAACGCGGTCCGCCTGAGGGTTAAATTCCAAGATTTTCAAATCTTTTGTAATGATTAACCTGACCTTTCGGTTTCGAAGGGGTAACTTTGCGATTTGGCCCTCGATTATTTACCACTAAGGGCCTCGTGCCTTTTACCCGCATTGTTAAGTCCCCGGTTAGTTTAATTACTATCCGAAAAGCCTTAACTTTTATTGTTGACGCTTTTAACCCCTCTCATACGAATTTGATCATAACTTTCTCGTTTTAAAACGGAACTTCGCGAAATTTATATCGTATATTCTAGTGAGCGTATTTTACTGTTACAAAGCCTCGGGTTCGTCAAAGGGTTACTCAGAGGTATAAATTAAACATGTTGACACAATTAACCCCTGTAGCTTGTAATCTCTCACATTCTTCCGCGTTTCGCTCCGTACGATCCATGATTTATTCGTTTGAAGGTACGAGCATCATTTAGGGTTACTATACAGTATATTTACCCTTCGTTGACATTTATAACTCTTGAATTTACATACATTCAAGGTTTGTCAACTTTAGTCCTTTATTTAATATTTAAATGCCACGCGTAAACTCAAGACACGTGTCAATACATTATTGGACACAAAATTTCGAGGTGTTACATCCTCACCCCCTTAAAATAAATCTCGACCCGAGATTTACTGAAACAAATAAGGGTATTTCTCTTTCATCGTGGATTCAACCTCCCACGTGAATTCGGGACCTCTACGGGCATCCCATTTGACCTTAACGATAGGTACATGCTTCCTTCGAAGCTTCTTTACCTGTCGATCTTCAATCGACAAAGGTTTTTCCACAAATTTTAAGCTCTCATCTATATGCACATCTGTATGGGGTATTACCAGTGATTCGTCAGCAAAGCACTTTTTCAGATTGCAGACGTGGAACACATTGTGAATTCCATTGAGCTCCTCCGGTAAGTTTAACTTATAGGCAACTGACCCGACACGTTCGATAACCTCGAAAGGTCCTATGTATCTCGGGCTTAGTTTGCCCTTCTTACCGAAACGCATCACCCCCTTCCAGGGTGATACTTTAAGTAACACTTTTTCACCTACTTCGAAGTGAAAATCTTTACGCTTTGGATCTGCGTAACTCTTCTGCCTATCTCGGGCAGCCTTGAGACGGTCTCGAATCTGGACAATCTTGTCTGTCGTTTCGAAGACTATCTTTGGTCCTGATAATTGGACATCTCCCACTTCCGCCCAACAAACAGGCGATCTACACTTTCTACCGTATAATGCCTCGAAAGGCGCAGCCTTAATGCTGGTATGGTAGCTATTGTTGTAGGAGAATTCGATTAGTGGTAGGTTCTTATCCCAACTACCACCCAAATCGATAACACATGCACGTAGCATGTCTTCCAACGTTTGAATAGTACGCTCACTCTGACCGTCTGTCTGAGGATGGTAAGCCGTACTAAAATTCAACCGTGTGCCCAAAGATTGCTGGAAGCTGTGACACTCGAGGTTTTTCCGAACGATCACCTTGTAATATTTTGTGTATATGATTATTATTAAATGAAAACGTGATCCTTTGTGCATTTTATGTGTTGTATGTATTATATATGTAGTATAGATATATAATAGAGCCGAGACCACGACCCGAGACCATGACTCGCAACCGGGCGGTTGCGAGTGGGCCACTCGGTCTCGAGTGGGCCGTTGAGCCGAAACCGGTTTGGGCCGAAACCCCCAAGCCCAACCCGAAACATCCCCTTGTATATATATCCCACCTTTCCCCCACTTCTTCCATTTTACACACACAAACACTCCTCAAACTCTCTCAACTAGAAACCCTCAACAACACACCCCAATCCCTTCCTATTTTCGGTTCAAGCAAAGATCCCGGACAAGAAACTCGGTCAAGACTATCACTCGGACATTCCATCTTCTTGGTTCTCTTTTCTTTGTTTTCGGCTCCTCCTCTCATAACCGGTTAGTGCTATCTTGTGGGTTATCTTTTGTGTATAAGATGTATGTATGTTGTATGAACTAAGAAATGGTTGGTTAGTAGTTTATGCATGATTATTAGGATGTTTTGCAAAGTTTGTGAATATGTGTTAACATGACTAAAAATGACATGATATTGGTAGTTTACAAGTGTTCATAGCCAACTACACTATGCTTCTTTGTTTCTTGCAAGAATGATGATGTTTAGCATAAGATTTTCGGCTATAATGTATGTTTTCTTGTTTAGCATCAAGAACTTGTTAAATGTGTGATTTTCGGTTCATAAATATGTGTTTATATTGGCATGAAAACCCTAGAAAAATATGAAGATAGGATGAACTTGTTTGAATATGGCTTGAAGATGTAAAAATGGCAAAGTTTGATCTATCTTTACTAGTATTCAGCTTTGGCAAAGTGTTAGTGAAACCTTATTGGTAGTTTCCTAAAATGGGCCTGAATTCTTGGTACAAAAGGGACTGATGCACCTGCATCATCACGTGTACATGAAAGTGACAGGTTACGACTCGCAACGACAGCCTTCCGACTCGAAACCGCACCGTTGCGACTCGCAACCAAAGCATGACAAGTCGAAACCACGTGATTGCGACTCGAGACTACGTCGGTTGCGACTCGCAACCACAGCATGATGACTCGAGACCACGGTTACGACTCGCAACCACAACGTGACAAGCCGAAACCACCTGGTTGCGACTCGAGACCAGCTGGTTGCGAGTGGGCTGTTCATTTTGGTTACTGGGCCCATATGTGTTTAACTTGGGCTATCTGTTGACTGGATTACGTGTTGCTGTTGACTGCTTAATTTCTTAGGCCGGCCCAGTAACCCACTGTTTACTTATATGCTTGATACGTGTTAGTTATGTGTAAGTTTTTTTACGTGAATGCCTGTATACCGAACCTGACCTATACCGGTAACCATGTTAGGACGTGGTGACCAACGTGATTGACAAGTAACCTTAACCTACCGAGCAACCCAAGGTGAGTTCACAACTTAAAAGCATGCGTCCCGGTGGTTTGGGACACGAGACTAACAACCCTATCCCCTGGTAAAAGGGGATACCATTTACATACCTTCCCTAGTCATTGGGAACAAAACTTACTTTTCCTTCCCGGGTATTGGGAAACCTTTTGGTTAATTACTGTTTATACGGATTGCAACTAACGGCACTAAACGAAACTCTATCACTCAAGTCCCTACTACAGATACCGATTAGTCGCCGGGTTAGGCGAGCGGGTTATTAGTTGATAGCGCTATTTAGGTGTTTACCAGCCTCACACCGTGCCCTGGTTTGGGACGGGCGTGAACTAATGTACTCAGATATTCGTCAATGATGATAGAACATTGACATCGGGGCATCCTGCGGATACGCAACGGTTACCTAGTGTTCGGTATTGGAAAAAAAAAACAGTTTAGTCGCTAACTTTTGGGGTAGCTCCCCAGGGCATGTATAAACGGATAAATTAACCGGTGAAACAATGTTTTTGGTAATTAAAACTGGACAACTAGTGAACTCACTCAGCATTATTGTTGACCCCTTACTGCATGCTTTGCAGGTAACCAGTGACGATGGAGCTTGCAGCTTGGGAACGTGTAGTGTCTGTTCACCCTTGTGTTGGGTGTTACCTTATTTTGAATCATGAACTTTGTTTTAAACTACCTTACTTATGCTTCCGCTACTTATTACTGTTTTGAACTTAAAACTTTAAACTCTGAACTTAATATTTGCTAAGCTTATGAATAGTAAGTATTACTTTTGTTAACAACTTAAGTATTCGGTATAATTGGTGGCTGGATCCTGGTCGGTCACGCCCCCGAAGCGGGTGTTATCCGCAGGTGGATTTTGGGGGGTGTGACAGATTGGTATCAGAGCCATTGGTTATAGTGAACTTGGTTTTAAAAAAAAGGGAAAAATCTTTTTGGAGAAAACCAGACTATAACCCGTGACTCGTAACGACACTACACTCCAAGTGCAAGGCTCGACACTTTTGACCTCATAGCTCGGACCAGTGTTTACTTGTTTGCTTTATGTTCCTGTCATGCTATACGTACTAGTGTGCCTAAACTAGATAGATACACCTCTCTCTTCTATCTCATTCTCGCTACACTACGACATCACACTCATACTATGTTTTCTGGTTATGAAGACAATGAGTGGACGCGGAAGAGGAAACATTAACATGACGCAGGCTCAGTTCACTAACCTGCTCAACACAGTGGCTGCGGCTTTTGCAGCTCACCCTATAGGTAAGCTCGTTGTTTTAGGATGTATAGATCCTACCGCCACATCGACTTTTCGCCTCTAAACCTATACGCTTCGCTTCTCACGAACAGGTCAGCATGCACCTGCGCAACCACCAGTGTGTACTTTCAAAACTTTCATGGATTGCAAGCCTCTCCCTTTCAACGGCACTGAGGGTGCCATAGGTCTTCTGCATTGGATTGAGAAAATTGAAGCTGTTTTTGCTGTTTGCGAGTGTCCGCCTGCAAATTGGGTGAAATTTGCTACTGCTACGCTTGAAGGAAGCGCGCTTTCTTGGTGGAAGGCGCAGATTCAGATGTTTGGTTTGGAAACTGCAAATGCTACGGCATGGGAGGATTTCAAGGATATGATTAAGGATGAATACTGTCACCGGGATGACATCCACAAGCTTGAGAACGAGTACTATGAACTCAAGATGGTTGGGTCGGAAATTGAAACATACACCAAGCTGTCAAATGACTACGCTGCTCTTTGCCCAAACATGTCCCGACCAATGTACCGAAGGATCGAACTGTATATCAAAGGTTTGGCTCCAGAGATTCGAAGCCATGTCACTTCAGCCAACCACACTACCATTCAGCCGATTGTTCGACTTGCTCACAAACTCACTGATCAAGCCGTAGAAGAGGGCCGGTTGCCCAAAAGGATCAGTGCTACTGTCGGAACTTCTAGTGACAGCAAGCGTAAGTGGGAAGGAAGTCAAAGCAAGGATGCTAACCCCACTCAGGCCCCAGCACAGCAAAGGAAAACCGAAAACAACAAGGGCGCTCAACAACAGGGTGGCTATCGTGGAAACCACCCCAAGTGCAACAAGTGCAATCGACATCACAGCGGGCAGTGTGTGAAGGGTCAGTGTCAGCGATGTAACAAAATGGGGCATGAGGCCAAGGATTGCAGAAGTCAGTTCCCAGCTAGACAGAACCAGCAGCAACCCCAACAGCAACAGCAGCAGGGAAACAACCGGGCATGTTTTAAGTGTGGAGCCGAGGGGCACTTTAAGAAGGATTGCCCTGAACTGAATCAGAATCGCAACAATAATCAGGGAGCTGGGAACAACAACCAGAACAACAATGCTGGGAATGGTGCTAGAGGAAGAGCTTTCGTGATTGGAGCTGGTGAAGCAAGGAATGACCCCAATGTCGTGGCGGGTAAGTTCCTACTCGATGATCGTTATGTTTCTGTGTTATTTGATTCCGGTGCCGATGCTAGTTATGTATCCCTACGTATTAGTAAGAAGCTTAAGCGTCCGCTTTCGTTACTAAGTTCTCCTCATATCGTCGAGTTAGCTAATGGAAGAAACATCGAAGCCTCACATGTTGTCAAAGGCTGCAAACTAGAGTTGTCTGGTCAGACATTTAGTATCGATCTTTTCCCTGTTACTCTTGGAAGCTTCGACGTCGTTATTGGTATGGATTGGTTATCCAAGCATCGCGCTGAGATCCTCTGTCAAGAGAAAGCAGTTCGTATTCCTCGCCGTTCTGGCAAACCCCTCATTGTACAAGGTGGCAAGGGTGGAGAAATCTCCGGCATTATCTCGTTCTTGAAGGCCCAGAAGTGTTTACGGAAAGGGCACACCGCTATCCTAGCACTTGTTACCAACACGCAGGAAAAGGAAAAGAGGATTGAAGACTTTCCAGTAGTGCGTGACTACCCCGAGGTATTTCCTGAGGAATTACCTGGACTCCCTCCCCACCGTCAGGTCGAATTCCAAATCGAGCTAGCTCCCGGAGCAGCGCCTATAGCTCGTGCACCTTATCGACTAGCCCCCGCAGAATTGAAGGAACTCTCGACGCAACTACAGGAACTATTGGATAAAGGATTTATCCGCCCTAGTTCGTCACCCTGGGGAGCACCGGTACTCTTTGTTAAGAAGAAGGATGGCACGTTCCGAATGTGCATTGATTATCGTGAGTTGAACAAGGTTACCATCAAGAATCGTTACCCCCTCCCGCGAATCGACGATTTGTTTGACCAACTGCAAGGATCGAGCTACTATTCCAAGATTGACCTGCGATCAGGCTACCATCAGTTAAGGGTCCGTAGTGAAGACATTCCCAAAACTGCATTCAGAACTCGTTATGGTCATTATGAATTCCTCGTTATGCCCTTTGGAATGACCAACGCCCCTGCAGTGTTCATGGATCTTATGAACCGAGTATGCAAACCCTACCTCGACAAGTTCGTGATCGTGTTTATAGACGACATCTTGATCTACTCGAAAAGTCAGGAAGAGCATGAACAGCATCTACGCCTTATCCTCGAACTCCTCCGCAATGAGCAACTGTATGCCAAGTTCTCGAAATGCGACTTCTGGCTTCGAGAAGTTCATTTCCTTGGGCACGTGGTTAACAAGGATGGAATCCACGTCGACCCAGCTAAGATCGACTCTATAAAGAATTGGCCTACCCCTAAGACTCCGACTGAAGTTCGCCAATTCTTGGGATTGGCAGGCTACTACCGCAGATTTATTCAGGGATTCTCAAAGATCGCTCAACCCCTCACTACACTCACTCAGAAAGGCGTCACCTACAAGTGGAATGAAGCACAGGAATCTGCTTTTCAGAGGCTTAAGGATAACCTCTGCAGTGCTCCTATTCTCTCGTTACCTGAAGGCACTGACGACTTTGTGGTCTACTGCGATGCGTCTATTCATGGACTCGGTTGTGTGTTGATGCAACGCGAGAAAGTTATTGCTTACGCCTCTCGACAACTTAAGACACATGAAAGGAACTACACAACACACGACTTGGAACTGGGAGCAGTGATATTTGCGCTTAAGATATGGAGACATTACTTGTACGGTACCAAGTGCACCATTTACACCGATCACAGGAGTCTCGAGCATATCTTTAAGCAGAAGGAATTAAACATGCGTCAACGTCGATGGGTTGAACTTCTGAATGATTATGAATGCGCCATCAAGTATCATCCGGGCAAGGCCAATGTTGTGGCAGACGCCCTCAGCCGGAAAGACACTATACCAAAGCGCGTGCGAGCATTACAACTTACCATCCAGTCTAGTCTTCCTACCCAGATTCGAAATGCTCAGATTGAAGCTCTGAAACCGGAAAACATCAGGGCTGAGTCCCTGCGAGGATCGAGGCAGCAACTAGAACAGAAAGAGGACGGCGCCTACTATGTGGCAGGGCGCATTTGGGTCCCACTTTACGGAGATCTACGAGAGCTTGTGATGGACGAAGCCCATAAGTCCCGTTACTCAGTACATCCTGGTTCAGATAAGATGTACCACGACTTAAGAACCACCTACTGGTGGCCTGGCATGAAAGCCCACATAGCAGCCTATGTTGGCAAATGTTTGACCTGTGCAAGAGTCAAGATCGAGTATCAGAAACCAGCAGGCCTACTACAGCAACCCGAAATCCCGAAATGGAAATGGGAACAGATTTCCATGGATTTTGTTACAGGGCTACCTAGATCTCAACGCGGGAATGACACTATTTGGGTGATAGTAGATCGATTGACTAAGTCTGCACACTTTCTGGCCATTAAGGAAACAGACAAGTTTTCTACCTTGGCAGAAATCTATTTGAAGGAAGTAGTCTCCAGGCACGGGGTGCCAACTTCTATTATTTCTGACCGAGACGCTCGTTTTGCTTCCGAGTTGTGGCAAGCTATGCACAAATGTTTTGGCTCACGTTTGGACATGAGCACCGCTTATCACCCGCAAACGGATGGGCAGTCTGAACGCACCATCCAAACCCTGGAAGACATGCTTAGAGCATGTGTGATCGATTTTGGCAAGAACTGGGAGAAGCATCTACCGTTGGTGGAATTCTCCTACAATAACAGCTACCACACTAGCATTCAGGCGGCACCTTTTGAGGCATTGTACGGTCGTAAATGCCGATCACCTCTCTGCTGGGCGGAAGTTGGTGATAGTCAACTCACAGGCCCAGAACTAGTGGTAGATACAACGGAAAAGATTTCCCAGATCAGGCAACGCATGGCGGCAGCTCGTGACCGTCAGAAAAGCTACGCTGACAAGCGTAAGAGACCATTAGAATTCCAGGTCGGGGACCGGGTTCTACTTAAAGTCTCACCCTGGAAGGGTGTGGTTCGTTTTGGTAAACGAGGCAAGCTGAATCCACGGTATGTTGGACCGTTCGAAATTACCGAGAAAATCGGTAAGGTTGCTTATAGATTGAACCTGCCTGCAGAGCTGAGTGCAGTGCACAATGTTTTTCACGTGTCTAACCTGAAGAAGTGTTTGTCGGATGAAACACTTGTGATTCCTTTTAAGGAACTGACGATCGATGAACAGCTACACTTTACTGAGGAACCGATTGAGATCACGGATCGAGAAATCAAAACCCTCAAACGTAGCCAGATACCCCTTGTGCGAGTTCGTTGGAACTCACGGCGCGGCCCAGAGTTTACCTGGGAGCGGGAGGACCAGATGAAGTCCAAGTATCCCCAGTTATTCCCAAACGAAAACCCCAGCACTGAAGCTACAACCGAATTTCGGGACGAAATTCCAAACTAACGGGGGGATGATGTGACACCCCGTTGAAACACGCTAGCTTGGCAGTGGCTGCTTCAACTTTCGGGACGAAAGTTCTTAAAACTTGGGGATAATGTGACACTCGAGGTTTTTCCGAACGATCACCTTGTAATATTTTGTGTATATGATTATTATTAAATGAAAACGTGATCCTTTGTGCATTTTATGTGTTGTATGTATTATATATGTAGTATAGATATATAATAGAGCCGAGACCACGACCCGAGACCATGACTCGCAACCGGGCGGTTGCGAGTGGGCCACTCGGTCTCGAGTGGGCCGTTGAGCCGAAACCGGTTTGGGCCGAAACCCCCAAGCCCAACCCGAAACATCCCCTTGTATATATATCCCACCTTTCCCCCACTTCTTCCATTTTACACACACAAACACTCCTCAAACTCTCTCAACTAGAAACCCTCAACAACACACCCCAATCCCTTCCTATTTTCGGTTCAAGCAAAGATCCCGGACAAGAAACTCGGTCAAGACTATCACTCGGACATTCCATCTTCTTGGTTCTCTTTTCTTTGTTTTCGGCTCCTCCTCTCATAACCGGTTAGTGCTATCTTGTGGGTTATCTTTTGTGTATAAGATGTATGTATGTTGTATGAACTAAGAAATGGTTGGTTAGTAGTTTATGCATGATTATTAGGATGTTTTGCAAAGTTTGTGAATATGTGTTAACATGACTAAAAATGACATGATATTGGTAGTTTACAAGTGTTCATAGCCAACTACACTATGCTTCTTTGTTTCTTGCAAGAATGATGATGTTTAGCATAAGATTTTCGGCTATAATGTATGTTTTCTTGTTTAGCATCAAGAACTTGTTAAATGTGTGATTTTCGGTTCATAAATATGTGTTTATATTGGCATGAAAACCCTAGAAAAATATGAAGATAGGATGAACTTGTTTGAATATGGCTTGAAGATGTAAAAATGGCAAAGTTTGATCTATCTTTACTAGTATTCAGCTTTGGCAAAGTGTTAGTGAAACCTTATTGGTAGTTTCCTAAAATGGGCCTGAATTCTTGGTACAAAAGGGACTGATGCACCTGCATCATCACGTGTACATGAAAGTGACAGGTTACGACTCGCAACGACAGCCTTCCGACTCGAAACCGCACCGTTGCGACTCGCAACCAAAGCATGACAAGTCGAAACCACGTGATTGCGACTCGAGACTACGTCGGTTGCGACTCGCAACCACAGCATGATGACTCGAGACCACGGTTACGACTCGCAACCACAACGTGACAAGCCGAAACCACCTGGTTGCGACTCGAGACCAGCTGGTTGCGAGTGGGCTGTTCATTTTGGTTACTGGGCCCATATGTGTTTAACTTGGGCTATCTGTTGACTGGATTACGTGTTGCTGTTGACTGCTTAATTTCTTAGGCCGGCCCAGTAACCCACTGTTTACTTATATGCTTGATACGTGTTAGTTATGTGTAAGTTTTTTTACGTGAATGCCTGTATACCGAACCTGACCTATACCGGTAACCATGTTAGGACGTGGTGACCAACGTGATTGACAAGTAACCTTAACCTACCGAGCAACCCAAGGTGAGTTCACAACTTAAAAGCATGCGTCCCGGTGGTTTGGGACACGAGACTAACAACCCTATCCCCTGGTAAAAGGGGATACCATTTACATACCTTCCCTAGTCATTGGGAACAAAACTTACTTTTCCTTCCCGGGTATTGGGAAACCTTTTGGTTAATTACTGTTTATACGGATTGCAACTAACGGCACTAAACGAAACTCTATCACTCAAGTCCCTACTACAGATACCGATTAGTCGCCGGGTTAGGCGAGCGGGTTATTAGTTGATAGCGCTATTTAGGTGTTTACCAGCCTCACACCGTGCCCTGGTTTGGGACGGGCGTGAACTAATGTACTCAGATATTCGTCAATGATGATAGAACATTGACATCGGGGCATCCTGCGGATACGCAACGGTTACCTAGTGTTCGGTATTGGAAAAAAAAAACAGTTTAGTCGCTAACTTTTGGGGTAGCTCCCCAGGGCATGTATAAACGGATAAATTAACCGGTGAAACAATGTTTTTGGTAATTAAAACTGGACAACTAGTGAACTCACTCAGCATTATTGTTGACCCCTTACTGCATGCTTTGCAGGTAACCAGTGACGATGGAGCTTGCAGCTTGGGAACGTGTAGTGTCTGTTCACCCTTGTGTTGGGTGTTACCTTATTTTGAATCATGAACTTTGTTTTAAACTACCTTACTTATGCTTCCGCTACTTATTACTGTTTTGAACTTAAAACTTTAAACTCTGAACTTAATATTTGCTAAGCTTATGAATAGTAAGTATTACTTTTGTTAACAACTTAAGTATTCGGTATAATTGGTGGCTGGATCCTGGTCGGTCACGCCCCCGAAGCGGGTGTTATCCGCAGGTGGATTTTGGGGGGTGTGACAGAAGCTTTTCCAGAAATGAGAAGTGTATCTAGTATCTCGGTCAGAGATAATAGAAACAGGTATGCCATGTAAGGTTACAATCTTATCAACGTATAAATGGGCTAACATGTCGGAGCTATAAGTCTCCTTGATGGGTAAGAAATGGGCTGACTTAGTCAGTCTATCGACTATAACCCATATTGTGTCATTTCCTTTCCTCGTCTTGGGTAACTTGGTAATAAAATCCATAGTTACACATTCCCACTTCCATTCGGGAAGTTCAGGCTGTTGTAGCAAGCCTGATGGCTTTTGATGCTCAGCTTTGATTTGCGCACAAGTTAAGCATTTTGCTACATAAGCGGCTACAGACTTTTTCAAGCCTATCCACCAATAATTTGCCTTTAGATCCTGATACATCTTATTAGCTCCCGGGTGAACAGAATATTTGGAACTATGGGCTTCCTGGAGGATAACATCTCGTAGTCCTCCATAAATTGGAACCCATATTCGTCCATTTAATCGTAAAATTCCGTCCTTGCTAAGAGTTAACTGCTCCTCAGTTACTCCTAACTTTTCCTTAGGATAGTTAACTTCCAACACCGCTTCTCTCTGTGCAGCTAACAACCTTTTAATCAAATTATTCTTGACTTCAATGCTTTTGGCATTGATTCGGATGGGTTTCACCCTTTCCTTTCTACTCAGGGCATCAGCGACTACATTCGCCTTGCTGGGATGATATCTGATTTCACAATCATAATCATTTAAAGTCTCCATCCAACGGCGTTGCCTCATGTTTAGCTCCTTCTGATTAAACAGATGTTGAAGGCTCTTATGATCAGAATAAATCACAAACTTGATACCATACAGATAATGCCTCCACAGCTTTAGTGCGAACACAACGGCACCCAGCTCCAAGTCATGGGTGGTGTAATTCTTCTCGTGCACCTTTAACTGTCTCGAAGCATAGGCAATAACCTTGCCTTTCTGCATGAGCACACATCCCATGCCAGTGTGTGATGCGTCGCAGTAAACTACGAACTCTTCGGTACCTTCGGGCAATGTCAGTACAGGAGCGTTGCTCAACTTTTGCTTCAGAATATCAAAGGACTCTTGCTGCTTAGGGCCCCAAACGAACTTTACTTTCTTCTTGGTCAAGGAAGTTAAGGGCGCAGAAATCCTTGAAAAATTTTCAATGAAACGCCTGTAGTATCCTGCTAACCCCAGGAAACTACGAATCTCTGTAGGCGTCTTTGGCTCTTGCCAATTCATGACAGCGTCAACTTTAGCGGGATCCACTTGGATACCACGCTCGCTGACAACATGCCCAAGAAATTGGACTTCTCGAAGCCAGAATTCGCACTTAGAGAATTTGGCATAAAGTTTCTCGTGATGCAGGAGTTTGAGAATACAACGAAGGTGTTTCTCATGGTCAGCTTGGTTCTTAGAGTAGATAAGAATGTCGTCGATGAAAACGATGACGAATTTGTCTAAGTACGGCTTGCAGACGCGATTCATGAGATCCATGAACGCAGCCGGTGCATTAGTGAGCCCAAAAGGCATTACTAGGAACTCATAGTGACCATAACGAGTCCTAAATGCGATCTTATGTACGTCTTCATCTCTGACTTTCAATTGATGGTAGTCTGACCTTAAGTCAATCTTCGAAAAATAACTTGCCCCTTGTAACTGATCGAACAAGTCGTCGATCCTCGGCAAGGGATATCTATTCTTTATCGTGACCTTATTAAGCTCGTGATAATTGATGCACAGACGCGTCGATCCGTCCTTCTTCTTGACAAACAGAACAGGTGCTCCCCAGGGAGACGAACTAGGTTTGATGAAACCTTTAGCTAGCAGTTCATCCAGCTGGGTCCTCAACTCCTTCATTTCGGTTGGTGGTAGCCGGTATGGTGCTCTAGCAATAGGCGCTGCTCCAGGGATGATATCAATCCTGAATTCTACTTGCCTATCCGGTGGCAGACCAGGTAGATCCTCAGGGAAAACTTCTGGATATTCCGAAATGATGGGGATGTCTTCTATCTTCGGTTTAGGCTCTTCAATAATCACCCGTGCTATGTAAATGACACAACCCTTCTTAGACATTTTGAAGCCTTGAGCATAGTCACTTGCTCAGGCAATTCGTACTGGGTATCTCCCCGAATGGTAAGCGATCACCAGACGGAGTCTTTATCACCACTTGCTTTCTGTTGCAGACGATTTAGGCCTGGTTGTGAGATAACCAGTCCATACCCAATACTAGGTCAAAACCGGCCAATTTAAAGGGAAGTAGAGATAGAGGAAAAGAGTGGTTCTTAATGGATATCACACATCCATCTAACACAGTGGAGACGGTTTCTATGGTGCCATCTGGTAGCTCTACCTTGTAATTCACATTTAAGGTTTTGACAGGCATATTCAGCAATTTGCAAAATTTATGATCTATGAAAGACTTATCAGCGTCCGAATCAAAAAGTACTCTTGCAAAGATATCATTTACGAGAAAAGTACCTGTGATCACGTTATCATCTAGCACTGCTTCTTTCGCCTCCATCCTGAAGACTCTCGCATTGGTCTTCTTGGCTTCTTCAGGCTTCTTGGCATATTTAGGGCAGTTGCTTTTAATGTGCCCTTTCTCGTTGCAGCCGTAGCAGGTTGCATCCTTTATCTTTTTGCAATCCACGGTCTTTGGTCCTTGGACTTGCATAACCCGCAAGCATACGACTTCGACTGACTCTGCGAGTTTGATTCGAGTCTACACTTTCCAAAGTGATGTCTCTTGCAATTCTTGCACTTGGGCTTCTCACCAGACTGTTGCCCATCTTTCCTTGACTCAGACCCTCTCTTGTTGTCACCGTTTCCACGGTGCTTCTTGCCCGACCTTCGTGAAGTATCATCTTCACGCTTTCTCTTCTCAGCCTCTTTGTTCCTCAGCGATCTTTGTCAGACCGCATCAAGAGTAAGGGACAAAGATATGTCGGCTACAGATCTAAAGGTCGCTGGCCGAGAGGCCTTTACGCTTGCCTTTATTTCGGGGGCTAACCGACCGATAAAACGAGCTATTCTCTTTGGCTCCGGGGTTACCAGATACGGAACCAACCGGGACATCGTGTTGAAGCTCGTGAGGTAAGCTTGACAGTCAAGGTTCGTCATAATCAATGATAGAAAGTCGGTCTCGATCTTTTCAACCTCATGTTCAGGGCAGTAATTCTCCTTGATGAGAGAAATGAATTCCTCCCATGTCATGCTGTATAGAACAGACTTCCCCGAGGCCTGAACCAGAGACCTCCACCAAGCCAGGGCCTCGCCCTTGAATGATTGTGAAACAAACTTTACCACGTCTCTTTCTGCACATCCACTGATGTCCACCACGGTGTCCATCTCGTCTAGCCACGTCATACAATCAACCGCGCCTTTCTCCCCGGTGAAATCTCGGGGTTTACAAGATACAAAATACTTGTAGGTACAGCCCCTGGCGCGAGGTGCATTAGTATACACTCTTTCTGGACGGACACTGTTTTCATTAGATGAGCGATTATCATCGTCCTTTTTGGGCTTAGACGGTGGTTTGCTGTGAGATTTTGAGTGGGTTTTCGGCTTTGAGTGTGGTTTAGATATGGTTCTGCTCCGGGATTCTGTATACTCCTCGTATTGTCGATCCAGGGCTGTCTTAACAGCATTGTCGACAAGAGCTTTCAATTCTGCGCCCGTCAAATGAACCTGGGCGTTATCGTATTCGTCTTCCTTCGAATGACTATTCTCCCCACTTGGATCAGCCATGGTAACTTGAATCTGCTACAGAAGATAACGAAAAAATTTATTTAGGAGTTCATTATGGAGTTGTCTTTTATGGCAATTCATTAACCATGGTAAACAGAGACCATATCTGGTTAATTTGTTACTCACTTTTATTTAGGAGTTGATCATACTTATCCTAATTACAAACAATATTGTTATTGGCATAAAAGCCTAGTCACGAGGACGTTTTTATAATATTAGTCGGGATTACAGAGAATCAAGGCCTGAAGGTTTGAACCGTAGTCCTTTTACCTTTTCTGACAGGGAGTCATAGACTACCACTGCCTTTTGTTTTATATGACAATAATTATGGCCCGTAGGCACTACATCACTAATGGATGTTTAATAACTTGGCCCGTAGGCACTACATCGCTAATGGATGTTTTAATAATTTGGCCCGTAGGCACTACATCGCTAATGGATGTTTAATAAGTTTGGCCCGTAGGCATTACACCACTAATGGATGTTTAATAATTGATCATCTTCATTGATGATTTAACCCATGATTTATAAATCATTAATTTGGGCTTGGAAATCCTTAGAAGGATTCTTATACAAGAATGACGCGTGCGATTTTTAACGAATCACATCTGCCATGAACGTTAACATGATTACAGAGGTTAACAGGAAATCTGAATCTTTTAATCAGGTCGTACCATCTTGGCCGGATCTTATAAAGACACCTGGCTAGGTTTCACTCTTAAGATTCTTTATTTAGGCAGATTAATTTAAAAGGAATGATTTTTGATTTATTTCATATATAATAATAACAAGAATGAAATTTATAACATAACATTCCACAAATTTTAAATAGGATTACACGCTGCCCTAAATGGGACTTTTTAAATACATAAATACCTACACAGAGGTTTATAGAAAAACAAGTCCACGCAGGGACCAATACTAGATAGATGTCCGCGCAGGGACTAAAAGATAAGTCCACGTAGGGACTGAAATACGATAAATGTCCACGCATGGACTAAATTGTAAATACAACAATACATAAGGAGACTAATGGTCTCGTTTCTTCCTCCTTTTTAGTAGGTTGGCTAGGCCCTTGAGAAATCCACGATTACTCTTGCGTTCTTGTTCGAAGTCTCGTTCCACACGGTTTAAACGGTGGAGTATTTCTTCTTGCTCCGGTGGAGAAAAACGTGGCTGCTGCGACGGTTGCTGAACCGGAGGTCTAGGAGGTATTGGATACCCATGAGCTGAGTAATCTGGTCTCCAAGAGGTTCCATGGAGGGCATTATAATTTGCCGCTACCACATATGGATCAGCATCATAGTTATAGTTGTAGTGCGTGTGAGTCGGCTGCTCAAACGGATTGTACGCGGTGGAACCGCCGTACGCTGGTATCGGATTGTCATATCCGAATGGTGGCGGAGGTGGTGCAACTGGTGCAGAATTCACCTCTGCAGGGTGACCAGAAGGTTCCCCTAATTGTGGTTCTTCTTCAGGCACTGACGGAAAGTGACTCGCACTCGAGTGGCGAGGGGTGCTGAAATGAAATTCCCCTCCTCGGGTAGACATCCGTGCGCCTGATCTTCTACGCCTTGGCGGATCTGGAATTACTGGTTGAACCGGTGGCGGTGGTGGTGGCGTAACTGCCACGAACCGCGAATCCTCAGAAGGATCCTGTTGTTGCTGTTGGTCATGAGGCGAGAAATGATGAGATGGTGTGAAGTACCAATTACATTGGTCAAACCTCGCCTGGTAGCTGTCGGGACCTTGATAGGGTGTTCCATGGAAGGATGACCCATCAGAAATCTCGATTGGATGGTTGGGAGTACCCCTTGCAGGTTCGACGGGATCTGTATCCTCGTCCATATCCACTGCATTATCTTCAGAAAAGTGATCCTCTGGTCCTAAAGGGTTATACCCTATTGGCTCTTGGACATAATCCGCCAGGTTAAACTGTCCTACGAAGAAAGGTGAAGGTTCGCCATAAGAACGGTGTGAAGCAGATCACTGGAGAGGTATAAAGGATGGTTGAGGGTTATTGGGATTGTTTTCCGAATCTGGTCCAAATGAATGACGGTATGAGGGTGTTGAGCTATGCGAGGTAGAATGTCTCGCAGGTTCAAAGAGGTTTCTCCTTCGTCTCTGTGGTTCTTCACTCCTTGTACTGGAAGGAGCTCGCATGTTCGAAGGTCCAGCCTCGTGATCATTGTGAGTAATGATCGTCCCTTTGCCTCTTCCTCCTCTTCCTCGTCTGATTGCTGGTGGCATATTTTCTGCTTTCAAAACTTTAAATAACAATGAGCAATAAAAAGACAAACTGGAATAACAATTCGAATTTGTCCTATGTTCTTGTCTAGACTCAACTATGTGCAATTGTGTAACTGAGATTAAACACAAAGGCTAGTGTTTAATTCACTCAGTGTTGGCTCTGATACAAACCTGTCACACCCTGATTTCCACGTGTCTCACCGGTGGGCCCGGTGGGGGATTACCGTGACGTAGTTGGCAACAATATAGTCAAACCACACAATTATATGAATGCACAACGGAAGCATAAAGATAAATATATTTCAACATTAACTGTAATATCAAAGTATCACCATTGTTGAAATAAAATCCACAGGGGATTAATAATAATAATAAAGTATTGTTCAACAGACTTCAGGCATCTTAAGCTTGCGAGACTTCTAATGATGCTAAGGAGAAATCCCAACCAATTACGCATAGTACCTGCATTTAGTCTTTTTGGGAAAATACGTCAGTTTACACTGGTAAATACTTTTAACTTATTTTCCGTTATACGGGCTTGGGTTACGGTATTTAAAATACCGCTTGGTCGGGCAATTGACCCCAACTCATTAGTAGTTGGGTATTATCAATGTGACCCATTTAAAAACTTGTTTTGTTGGCTTTACGCCTTTGGGAGCTTAAGGACCATGTCCCGGATATCCTTGGCATCATTTTACGAAATGGCCACTACCTCGACATCCGGGTGTAGGCGTACACCCGGCATTGTGTCTATATTAATTAAAGGTATAACCGTTGGTTTTCCCGCCACGGCTTTATGCTTGTGGCGTGTCTATTAACCTTTAACCCGGCACGACCCGGGTGACCGAACGTATAGCAAACATGTAATTCTTTACAAGATTTAATCATAAATTATCCCAAGTTATAAAGAGTTTGTGCCTTGTGCATTTAAACCAATTTTATTAAACATTTTACAAAAGAGTCAGTTGAATGTATTTACCAGTGTAAACTGACGTATTTTCCCAAAAAGACTAAATGCAGGTACTATGCGTAATTGGCTGGGATTTCTCCTTAGCATCATTAGAAGTCTCGCAAGCTTATGATGCCTGAAGTCTGTTGAACAATACTTTATTATTATTATTGATCCCCTGTGGATTTTATTTCAACAATGGTGATACTTTGATATTACAGTTAATGTTGAAATATATTTATCTTTATGCTTCCGCTGTGCATTCATATAATTGTGTGGTTTGACTATATTGTTGCCAACTACGTCACGGTAATCCCCCACCGGGCCCACCGGTGAGACACGTGGAAATCGGGGTGTGACAGTGAAAAGAAAAATAAAAATAATGGTGTTGAAAGAAAAAGGGTTAGTCCTAATGCCTCAATCATTTACTTACTTGGGTTTAAGTTGGTAAGGACCGGGAATGAATTGTCGTGGCAAGTTCTAGAGTCGTAAGAACCAAGCGGCTATTCACACAAGAAATGAAAAATGAGCATTTAGCGTAAAGATGTATATTTGTATGCTCAATAAAGGCTCAAAACTCACTTTTGTGGGAATGAGTTTTTATGTGATCAAGTATATATAATCAAATTTTAACTAAGCTTGTCATGCCGTTTCATAATCTTCTTATGTTGGTTCTTTTTATCACGACGCTATCGGTTGTAAACTTATAAAAATATAACCTTGTTAGTCTTAGAATTCCCAACTTAAACTTAGACAATTAAAAAATGAAATTTTTGAAAAATTTTTGGGGTGATTAGCGGTTCCAATAGAGTTTTGTGTAAGGCTTGTTATTAGGACTTGCAAAATTCAAGGTTTTAGCATCCCCCCACACTTAAATTACACATTGTCCTCAATGTGTCCCAAAAATAAATTTTTAGGTTGATTGAATGTGCAAAATGGTGTTAAAAGCAAAATTTTTACGTTACTGGCAGTCTAGACACGGCCCCGTGGTGACCGGTAGGGCTGTGCAACGGTTCAGAACCGGACCGAACCGAACCAAACCGGAACCGAACCGGAACCGTTAATTGTTAAATTTAAGAACCGGAACCGAACCGTATTATAACGGTTCCGGTCGGTTCCGAACCGGTTAAACGGTTCTCGTGTAAACGGTTCCCACGGGAACCAGTTGAGAATTAAATCTTAAAATTAACAATTCAATAGAAACAAATCAAACCATTTAAAATATTAACTAAGAGTTGCAACATTCAAATTTCAAACCAACCAAACTAAAAGTAGCAAATCAACAATAAAAAATTTCAAGCCATAAACAATCTCTAAATAAAACTATTACAACCATCGTGTTGACAATTAAAACAAGCCATACACTATTTATATACACATTTACAATTCGATCAACATTGATTTGATTATTTTTGTTCAATTTTTATTTTCACATACAGAAAACTACATGTATCAGAAAACAAACATTTAGAAAGAAAATATATGCAATCATAAAAAAAGGTCATGTAGAATAACGTATCTATATTTGCAGGTTGTTGATGGAGATGAACTTGTATGATAGCAATTAGGGTTAGGGTTGAGAGATTGAGAAGAATTAGAAGATGAAAGATGAGATCGTGGAATGAATATAAGAAGGGGGAATAAGAATTAGGATGGTCGTATGATGTTGAAAAGCCCATTAATAAAATAGGGTTTTAAATATTAATAATCCCAGCTGATTCTAGCGGTTCTTTAACCAGAACCGTGGTTTTAACCGGAACCGAACCGGGAACTGTTTTTACCCAAATCTAAGAACTGGAACCGGACCCTATATCCAAAAATACGGTTTGGATCTAGCAGTTCCGGTTCGGTTCCCCGGTTTTAGCGGTTCTGAACCGTATACTGCTCACCCCTAGGGACCGGGCACGGCCCCGTGTTCAGGTGCCAGTAACAATAATTAAAGAAAAGAAACAGAAGCCTGGACACGGGGGCGTGTTCGGTGAACACGGCCCGTGTCCAGTTACCTGAACTGGGCATTTGTCAGCAGGATGTTCAGCACGGGGCCGTGTTGGCTGGGCACGACCCGTGCTGAACTTACTGTAATGGAGAAATTGTTGTCGGATGGCCTTGTTTTCGTGCATGGGGTTATGTTTCTCGTTTCCCTTGTCATCCTTGACCACCATGAGTCTGTTTTATTCCTACAAATTAAAACTAAAAGATTAAACTTAAACTAAGGATAGTTCCGCGGATTGCCTCCGTGGGGCGCCACGTTTATAAGGGTCCTTGGCTAGACCCAAGGCAAGGTTATATGTTTTCTGAGCGGGATGTTTTGCATCCCATGTTGCACCGTCGGAGAGCATCATCCAAACTCGAATCAATAACCTTCATGTAATTGACCGGGTCATCGTCCTCTATTCTCTTCCCAACCCCGACTTTACTTCATCATCCCCATATTTCAAAGTGAGTGTTCCGTCATTCATGTCTACCACTGCTTGTGCGATGGCAAGAAATGGTCTCCCTAGTATGAGGGGGACTTCGGTGTCTTCTTCCATATCAAGTATGATGAAGTCGGTCGGGTAGACGAAATTGTCGACCTTTACTAGGAGATTTTCAATGACACCTTGCGGGAATTTGACGGATCGATCAGCAAGTTGTATGCTCATTTTTGTAGGACTCGTTTTTCGTAGGCCGAGTCTTTTGAACATTGATGAGGGCATGAGGTTAATGCTAGCCCCAAGGTCGGCTAGTGCATTACGAACGGGGGAGTCCCCGATCGAGAAAGGAATTGTGAAGCTTCCGGGATCGATTTTCTTTTGGGGGAGTTTGTTGGGGGGGGGGGGGATATTCCACGGTCCTCCCAACCGCCGAGGTGATCCCACCTCGCAGACCGCCACCCAGCAAGCCTGAGTCTGGGGGTAAATCCGCTACCGTAGGGGCATTGGGAACGAGCAAGACTCGAACTCGCCACCTCCGGGTTAGAATGCGGGCTGGTGGCCATTGGGCTGACACCCAATGGTTTTTGGGGGAGTTTGTTGAGTACGAGGGCAGAGCATTCTTCGCCTAAGTTAACTAATTGCAATGTTTCAATTTTCCTTTTATGAGTGAGGAAGTCCCTCATGAACTTAGAGTATTTAGGCATTTGGGTTAGGACGTCAATGAAAGAAATGTTGACATGCAATTGTTTTAGTAGACTTTCGAATTTTGCGAATTGCTCATTGGTCTTTTGACGGATTAACCTACCGGGGTACGGAACTCGAGGAGCCTTGGAAGGCTCTGATGAGGGAGGGGAACCCTTCTCTTGTAAGGGCGGTTGTTACGGTCTCCTCGGTAGGCGGCGGGCCTTCCAGAGGACCCACGGTGCGGTTCCGTAGTGTTATGAGATGAACTTGCGCCTTTGGGTTTGTTTCGGTATTGCTTGGTAACGCGCCTTGTGGTCTCTCGGAGAAATTTTGTGCTAGTTGACTTATTTGTTTTTCAATGTTTTGAATACTAGCTTGTTGATTTCTAAAATTTGATTCTAATTGTAGAAACCTATCCGAGTTTTTCTTTTCAGTGTCGGAGATGAGGCGAGATATAGTATCTTCAAGCCTTTCTCGTCCACCTTGTTGTTGAGGGAAATTTTATGACTCATTTCTTGGTTGTTGAAAGTTTGTTCGTTGGTTTATGCTTTGTTGGTTACTACCATTGCAGGGTTCTCTCCAACCAAGGTTAGGGTGATTTCGCCATCCTTGGTTGTAGGTGCCCGTTGGAGGACCCGACGGCCTAGGTCTATTATCAATGTAGTTTACCGATTCTTGTTGATCGTCTGTTTCTTTCATACAACTCCAATTTTCATGTGGCCCACCACATCCTTCACAAGCCATAACCGAGACCGTTTTTGTCATTTCCAACTTTTTTATTTTTGAAGAAAAGGCCTCGATTTGGGCTTGTAAAGAAGTGCTTTCATCAACCTTATGGGCGCCCGGGGCAATGGATTTATTGCCTCGGGGAGTGTGCCACTGAAAATTGGTTTGAGCAATTTCCTCAATTTGATTATATATTTCATGCGGGCGGCGATTACCTAAAAGTCCCCCGGAGTTAGAGTCAAGTGTTTGCCTTGTGTGTGGCAACAGCCCATTATAGAAAGTGGATACTTGTTGTCATATCGCAAGGCCGTGATGTGGATACTTTCGCAATAGCTCCTTGAACCTTTCCCAAGTTTCATATAAGGATTCCCTGTCCTCTTGTGAATATGTATTAATTTCAGTCATTAATTTAGCCGTTTTAGCGGGAGGGAAATACTTATATAGAAATTTTTGGGCTAGTTCATCCCAGGTGTTTACCGATCCAGCTGGGAGGGCGTTAAGCCATGCTTTTGCTCGGTCTTTTAGTGAAAAAGGAAACATTCGGAGGCGGATGGCGTCATTTGATGCTCCATTGATCCGAAAGGTATCACATATTTCTAAGAAATTAGTAATATGTAGATGGGGATCCTCGTCCGCAAGCCCATGGAAGGTTGCAGAGTTTTGAAGCATTGATAGCGGCGCCGAGATTACCTACGGTGGGTCGTAGATAATCCATGAGGGTACGTTGGTCCGCCATTGGAAGTGGGTTCTCCGAAACCTTCTCTTGGCTTTTAGCTTTTAGTCTTTTTCTGAGAAAGCGTTCGGGTTCTTCTAGAGGTTCTTTTATGTCTTTATTAGAACTAGAGCTCATACACTACGTAGAGGTGGCGTCTGGTTCCAAGTCCTGCAACAAAAACAAAAAAGACTGTTGGTCAGAAGGTTCACCACGGCCCCGTGCTCAGTGAACACGGCCCGTGGTCGGAGTTACAGTGATTGTTTTCCAGATCCCAGTTACTAGAGAGTTTGGACACGGCCCCGTGTTGCACCGACACGGCCCCGTGGTCAGCCTTCTGTAACTTGGAAAACTAAAAACTGTCAGTAACAATGCTGGGCACGGCCCGTGTCCGACCAGGCACGGCCCATGCCGAGCTCTGCAGAAGCTGAAAAACTAAGAAAATCCTAAAAAAAATTAAAAGAAAATAAAAAAAATGATTAGGCCGTTGATTCCTAACTTTCTTAAAATCCTTGTGTCCCTGGCAGCGGCGCCAAAAACTTGATGCGTGTGTAGTGTAATATTTTTTAGATATATATTTTAAGCCCTTTTTACACTTTTTAGCCAAGTTTTAAATTTATAAAACATTATATTTACTAACACTAAACACACATATGAGCAAGTGCACCCATCGTGGACGCAGTATAGTGTTGGTAAGATACCGATGTCGTCCAAGGACACAAGAGCTTTTAGTACCGGTTTATCCTCAACGTCTAATCAAATCAAAATGTTAGAAAAAGATTTTTTTTAAACTAAGAAAATAAAACTAACTAAATGCTGAAAAATAAAATAAAAATAAAAACAGATAGACAAGATGAATCACTTGGATCCGACTCGTGTGTTAGTATAACCTTTGATTATTTTCGCATTTTTGCACTTGTTTAAGAGATTATCTTAGTTATTGTAGTAGGCCCCTCTTTTGAAGGCGATGTTACCCTCAACCCAGTAGTTTGAGTCAGCAAGGATACAATCCTAAAGGGTCGGATTATTGAAAGATAATTAATTAAGTTATTAATGCAAATTATGGTAGGCCCCTCTTTTGGAGGTGACGTTACCCTCGACTAAGTAGTCTGAGTCAGCAGGGATACAATCCTAAATAGCCGGGTTATAGTATTAATAGTAGTTAACTTATGAGAGGATCAAAGAGTTTGGACCCCCGCCATCCAATACCTTTGGGTATTGAAGGAGGTCCTACTAAATTTGACCCAGGTCCCTTGCAGGACCTCTAAACGCTGAACAAGGGCAAGACCCTTACCAAACCGTTCCCTTAACCCCCGACCAGGTAGCAACATACCTCCATATAGACCGTGGAGATATGAATGGTGAAAATCTTTTATTTTATATAGACAGTAAAATAATGCCAAGACACCACGGACAAACGATAAGGAAGAATCACCTTCAACATAAGCAACTAGTTATTAAAGTCATTAATACAAAACCAATTAAGAAGTGCAAAAGATTAAAAATAAAAAGTATTATACTAAACACTTGTCTTCACCAAGTGATGTAAGAGACTTAGGCAAACATGGCCTTGATTGTCAAGAACTCTTACGATCAATCTTGGATCCCGAGACGACTCACACACTCTATGATGGACAATGGATGATGGTGGTGGATGATGGTGTTGTGATGGTGGTGGGTGGTGGATGAAGTGTGAGAGAGGTGGTGTGCCAAGGGATGAGTTGCAATGAATCCAAGCACTCCTATTTATAGGCTGAACAGAGGCCTGGGCACGGCCCCGTGTCCGCTGGGCACGGCCCCGTGCCTGTCTGACACTATCTCTCCTCATTAATTGTAATTCGCAATTACAATTATTGCGCCTGCAGTACTTTGGGCACGCCCCCGTGTTCACTGGGCACGGCCCCATGGTGAGCAATAAAAACTTCTACAGGTTTGTCTTTTCTGCAGCTTCTTGGGCACGGCCCCGTGCTCGCTGAGCACGGGGCGTGTTCAGCCTTCTGTCTTCCTTGTTTTGCTTGGGAGGATGCTGTCGAGGGGTCGGGCAGTCCACTTTTGTTCCCTTTCTTGTATTTATGTTAGATTTAGCTGTCTTTTTGCTTCTTTTGTTAATTTGAGCTCATTTAATCCTGAAAATACAAAAGGAAGACAAAAACACACTTTTTCCAACATTAGTACTTAAAAGGGTTAGTTTTATACCTCATTTGATGTAATTTATATGTTGCATTTTACACACATCAGTTATTCTCCCAGAAAGCCAAATGAGGAACGATTAAAAAAGGCAGTCAATTTAAAGTTAAAGTCTGAAACCATTGATGAGTTACCAGATAACATTGATGTCACATTCACAGCGTCTGACACTGATCATGAGTCTGAGTTATTAAAGAAAGTGGTCGGTCAGGTGTTGGATATGCAGTGGCGAAGCTTCACCCAAATGACCGGGGGGTGGGGGGGGGGGTCGAAAACGTATATACCCAAAAATTTCTATACGAAAACTACATATATAACACTACTGAGAGAAAAGTTCGGGGGGTCGGGCGCCCCTCCCCGCCCCTTCTATACTTCGCCCTTGTGGATATGGATGAAGAGTCAAAGTCGGAGTCTAAATCTGAAAGTTCAAGTTCATCAGACAAGAGTCTGAGTTCACCGGTCAAACGGGTTTACAATAAAGAATTTCTGATGTCGAAAAATAATTTGAATGATGAAACATTCAAAGTAGCTTATACTTTGAAAGATTCTGACAAATTATTTTCCGATGAAGAATTTTTAATAAGAAATGTCAAAACTGAAATGATCAAAAAGGTTTTCAAATTAACAGAAATTAATATTTCTGAAATAAAAGATGTAAATCTTTCTGAAAAATCTAAAAAATACACTTCAAGAGTTCAACAAAGATTGAACAAGAAAAAAGGTTACAGTTCTGGTTCTGGTTTTCAAAAGAAACCAAACCATAACGGTAATTTCAAAAAGAATGGATTAGGTTTCATTCCCCCTGAAAATTATAAAAATGAGAAAAATTATAAGCCAAAAACTAAATTTGTTTCAGGAATAAGTTCAGAAGAAGAAGAGAAGAAACTATTCTGGAGACAGTCAAACAAAGAGTTTCTTGCCGAGAAGAAAAAGAATATGTTGATGAAATCTGCACTTAGAGTTGACAGAAGAACATGTTTCAAATGTCAAGAAGTTGGACACATTGCTTGGAATTGCCCAAAGCAAACCAATACAAAACAGGGAGTTTCTTCTAACTCTAACATAGAGAAGAAACAATCAACAGAAAATTTAAAAAAGTTCAAAAATTCGACTTTCGAAGTTGGTGAAAGATCGAAACGTTTTTACAAAAGAAAAGTCAATTTAAACAAACAGAAGTGGGTTGCTAAATCAGAGAGTAGTTCTGACAATGAATCTGATTCGTCAAAGTCAGAGGAGTCATTTGTTGTGAAAAAAGATGAGAATTCCGTTCCAGAAATGAACGATGAAAACTTTCCACCATTGTCAAAAGAAAACTTGAAGTTGAAAGTTGATAAGGTTGAGATTTCAGATCAATTCTTCATTGGTAAAGAAGAATTTGATGCTGAAAACGCTTTTAATGGAAAAGTAAAACATATCTTTGGGAAGATGGTTGACGGGAAGGTTAAGGGTGTGAAAGATTTTTACAAATAAAAAAGATGGTGGGATAGAAATGAATCACAATCACCCAAGGCTGGTCAGGCTTGGGTGACAACATTTTCTGCTTAAAATCCTGACTTGCCGGAACTCCCAGGTTGGTAATTGGGGAGTAGGAATCGGCATTTTTCTTGAGAAATTCACAAGTTGGTAATTGTGTTATTTCGACCTACAAGTGGTTGTTTTCATGAAAATTGTCATATTTAAATTTTTGAGTGGTAAGGTTGATAAGCAAACCTAGAAGTGGTATCAGAGCTCATGAGGAGGAGTTCTTACCGATTTAGCCTGATTTCACCAAAATTTCTGACTTCTACACCTTCTTTTTCAAAATTAACAAGATTTCACGGTTAAAATGGGCTAATTTTCACACATTGCACGCGAAATACTATTTTAACAAACCCTTGAAAGAATTAGACCTAAAATCAACCTAAAACCTGTTCAATTTGACAAAAACTAGACCGAGAGGATGACATCAGCAACATTTCGCACGATTTGAATCATCATTTCGCATGGATTGAACCTTCCATTTCGCACAAAATGAGTTTTGTAATTCGTTTCGCTTGAGATTAGGTTCATTTCGGACGAAATCATCATTTCGCTTGAGATTAGGTTCATTTCGCACGAAATCATCCTTTTCGTTTGAAAGTTTCCATTTCGTGTGAATCATTTCGTACGAAATAGTCCAGCAGGTCATTTCGCTTGAAGAAAGTTCATTTCGCACCCGGGTTCATTTCGTGTGAAGGATTCATCTCGTTTGAATTGTGCCATTTCGTTTGAAAACTGTGTTTGTGAAATTTTTGAAGCCGAATCATGGAAGAAGAGTTTTACAACGCGTTTGCTACTACCCCGAGTACTCCGGTTACTATTGCTCAGATTGTGAACATGGAAAATGAAACAGGAACATTACAGAAACCTCCAAAGTTGATGGGTATTGAAGAATACTATGGTTGGAAAGACCGGTTCGAAAATTGGGTTCAAGCAAATCATTTGAGGTTTGGGAGTGTATTGAAAAGAAGTATGTTAAACCTCGTACAGATGTGGGAGTTGACAAAACTATTTCTGAATTGTCGGATAAAGAGAGAGACATGTACAAAGCATAAAAAATGACGATTAGTCTATTTCAGCAAGCTGTGAAAGAAGACATTTTCATATTACTTCAACATGATGGTACTTAACGTTCGATTTGGGAAGCACTTCGAATTAAGTTTGAGGGAAGTAAGGATATGATCAGGAGTAAGAAATCATTGTTAAAGAAAGAATTTGACTTGTTTACTAGCTTGCAGGGTGAATCTACAAAGAAGCTCATTGAAAGATATTGTCATTTAGTACGTACAATGTCACTGTTAGATATAAAAAAGGATCGAGAAGAATGGGTTGACAAATTAGCTGATGCTTTACCTCAGAAAGAATGGGGTACATATTTGATCATCTTAAAGAACACTGGAGAATACGATAAGTTGACAATTTCTCAGTTCATTGAAAAGCTTGAAGGACAAGATCTTGGATAGCAGAAGATTGCTAGAATGAACAATCCAAGTGGTCAACAAGACATCAAGATGTATTACAAAGGGAATGTTCAGAATGTTGAAGCAAGTCCTAAGGTCCAAACTGCTTTCAGCGCAGAAAACTCATCCGGATCAGTCAATCACAGTCCAATCAGCAACAGTGGTTTTTCTTCATACTCAAGTGTTAATCCGAATGTTTCAACCACAAGTCATCAGTTCCAAAGCTCAAACAACAGTATTGGTCAAGTGTTACACTGCAACATCGCGTTGCATCTTCATAATGGTCAAAATTTCTCTGAAGAAGTTGCTAAAGGTCATATGACATTACTAGCTACAGTGTTGGAATCGTATGAAGGTTTGGTTGTAGGAAGGTTCGGAAATCCTATGTTGACAAAAGAGAATTACGATCAGATCGATGCTGAGGAAATGGAGCTTATGGATATTAAATGGTGTTTAGCAAGTGTGTTAAGAAGAGCTGAGAAACTTAAGATGATTACAGGAAGAGATGATTTTCGTGATGCTAATGTTTCTACTTTAGGTTTTGATAAATATAAAGTTACTTGTTTTCGATGCAGGGAAAAAGGACATTTCAAGAGGGAGTGTACCAATCGAGAAGCAGGTGGATCTCAGAATCCGTTTGGGAATAATGATTACTATCGGAAAGCAATTTATCATCAAGTTGCTCAACAACCGTATCAACAAAAAGAACCACAAACTGCACATGCTAAGAAGGCGATCGAAGAGTCATCAAAGAGAGCTCTTTATGGCATAATAGATCAAGATGATGAAAAAGTTGCAGAAGGTTTTAGTTGGGACAAATACATTCCGCCTGATTCAAAGTTAGGAGCATTCATTGCATAAATAGTTCAAGAACCAGATTTGATGAAAGAGTGGATGGATGTGTTTGCTAATGATGAGAAAAAGTCAAGATGAAGAGTCTGTCTCTTCAGAAGAAAGCTCAGAAAAGACAAGAGTCTTTGATCAATCATCAACTGATAGCAGTGATGATGAAGAAGAAATACAAATTAACATTGGAAAAACTAAATTATCTCCTGAAAGTTTTAAATTTTATTTTGCAGATAGATTGAAGAAGCTAAAGGAGAAACGAGCAGCAAAAGAACAAAAAAAGGTAAAATACAAGAATGTTGATCAGGAAGAAAAGTCTGAACAGGTTAAAGAAGTTAAAGTTGCTGAGAAGATGATTGAAGTTGAGAAAGTAGTTGAAGTTGAAAAAATAGTTGAACTTTGTGTGAAAATTTAAGTGGATCAGTATACTGACAGTCTAGGTGAATCGTTTAGAACTTAAAATGTTTAAAGCTTAACGGTGTTAGTGATTGTCTTATAAACTGATATGATCCTCTTACACAAACTCACAAAAATATTATATGTATATATTTCTTTACTGCATTTCTTTAAAAAAACAAAAATACAAAAATATTTTTGTGTGTTTTTGCATAAATTTTTAAAAAATTCAAAAAGATTTTCGACAACTGATGATGAAAAGCTGATTTTCAAAATTCCAAGTGCTGATCATGATGAACAGGTTTGGGAGAGTTTATTCGAGATGAAAAGTAAAGTTAAAAGGTTGAGATATTTTGTGAAATGTTATATTATAACAAATGATGTTTTGAGTATATTTCCACAAGTGGTAAGCAGAGAATAAATTTGTCAAAATTTTAAATTTGTGAAATTTATTGTGAGGTAGAGTTTGTGCAGGTTAGAGCTAGGCTTCGATCTTAAAGCCTGAGCAGAATGTGAGTCAGGTCACGATCTTGGAACAAGAGCTATTTCAGACTGCGATCCCAACTTATCGATAGGGGGAGTCTGTAGATGCATAGAGCCAGCTTCTGATCCTGGAACTGTGTTCACATCAGTTGCTGATGCTAAAGAACTTAAAGAATCAAGATATCTGATCAAGAGAATTAGAAAGCTCACAATACGAGAGGCGGAAACAAACGTATTGATGTTGAATCAACTTGATATACACATTAACTGTCTAGTTTATTGATTTGAAAGTGTTATACAGGCTAGAGACACTTCGGTAGCACCTCGGCTCCCGGAATCAGAAGTCTACATACGAAATGACAAACCAGGTATTTATAGTCAACCCATTTCGCGCGGGACAACTTCACACAAAATGAAGTTTGGCTTGTAGGATCGTTTGCACGACCAAACGAGTCGTTCAGAAGAGTTTTTGTCCAATACAAAAGGCGGAAACAGATGTATTGGAGTAGAAACAGCTTGATTTACACTCTAATAGTCTTGTTTATTGATATAATAGCGATTTACAGCGAGTAGACACGTCGGCAGCACTTCGGCACCGGAATCAGATCGTTACCAATGAAATGGTCAAGGCACATATATATAGGCACGCCCATTTCGCACGAAACGGTTCAAACGAAATGGACTTGCCATTTCGTGCGAAATGAACACTTCCCATTTCGTGCGAAATGGATATTTCCTATATTTTTCACATTTTCCTAAATAACGTGCCCTGATCTTTCTAATCTATTACAAGACTCGATACAAGGCGAAGTCGACAGACATATGCACCAACAGACTCCCCCTTGGATGTTGATGAAGTCTTCAGTGTCGAGTCTTCAACGTCTTCAGTCTTTATCAGTCTTCCCACTCTTTCCGAAGTATCTGACAATGTAAGCATCCTCAAACTCTTTCTCTTCTCATCATCAACTAACCTCCCCCTTGGATGTTGATCTAACTTTTATCTTCACAGGATCAGAATCACAACCTGGCTTGTGAGCTTTCTAATTCTCTTGATCAGATCTCTTGATTCTTTAAGTTCTTTAGAATCAGCAACTGATGTGAACACAGTTCCAGGACCAGAAGCTGGCTCTATGCATCTACAGACTCCCCCTATCGATAAGTTGGGATCGCAGTCTGAAATAGATCTTGTTCCAAGATCATGACCTGACTCACATTCTGCTCAGGCTTTAAGATCGAAACCAAGCTCTAACCTGCACAAACTCTACCTCACAATAAATTTCACAAATTTAAAATTTTGACAAATTTATTCTCTGCTTACCACTTGTAGAAATATACTCAAAACATCATTTGTTATAATATAACATTTCACAAAATATCTCAACCTTTTAACTTTACTTTTCATCTCGAATAAACTCTTCCAAACCTGTTCATCATGATCAGCACTTGGAATTTTGAAAATCAGCTTTTCATCATCAGTTGTCGAAAATCTTTTTGAATTTTTTTTAGAAATTTATGCTAAAACATACTAAAAATCTTTTTGTATTTTTGTTTTTTTAAAGAAATGCAGTAAAGAAATATATACAGATAATATTTTTGTGAGTTTGTGTAAGAGGATCATATCAGTTTATGAGACAAATCACTAACACCGTTAAGCTTTAAACATTTTAAGTTCTAAACGATTCACCTAGATTGTCAGTATACTGATCCACTTAAATTTTCACACAAAGTTCAACTGTTTCGAGATACGAGATTAGTGTTTTAATGAACTTGAACTTATTCGCGTGTCCCACCTCAGAATATACTCCCGTATCCAGACTTCTATATTCAGTCTTACAGGTGAATGTACACTAATGATATCTGTAAACGGGTAATGCGAGACCATGAGAGCTCAGGTTAGAACTTCCGTTCAGACAAAGAGATGATGGCTCGACTTTAGGTGTGTCCCGTTTGGGGATCTTTTCTTCAACAACACATGATTAGTATTTTTCAATGTTTCATCATTTTTTATGCTGAGGGTGAGCTTTATGATTAAAGCAATGCAAAGTATTATACGAGGACTAGGCTATTGCTCCCGCAAAATCAGAAGTCCTGGTATAATACCCCAGATATCACCACGCACAAAGACCTAGTATGTCATAAACAGAAAATCTTTCAAACAAGATTTAGGGGGTTACCCATACATCTGAGAGATGTTCCCCACCAGATAAGTAAGTTATTATATTTAGGTTTATATCTCGAAAACAATCTACTAAATGTATAAAAACCTACTGGCACATCCTCAGTGAGATCGTTTATCACATTTGACTTTTCATTTCTTTAGCGTGCTGTGATAGTCCACTGATGTACTATCATTTCCTCTTTTTACAACAAAACTCTTTTTCATTTTTTCGATGTTTTTGGCTTTTTAGATTTTATCATGTTTTTAGATTTTTCAAATTTTTGAAATTTCTAAATTTTTACTCCCCCTAAAATCAAAAATATGTTTCAATTTTTGGTTTTCAAGGAAAATTTGAAAATAAACTGTACAAGTAAAGTGACAACATGATGTGAATTGCATCAATTCGCCATCCACTTGGCGTAAACAATCAGAACTCCCCCTGACAACAAACTATTTTCCCATTATGATTTCAAAACACTTAAGTTTGTTTTAATCAAAATGGTTTTTCCGGAAAATTAGTTTTGTTGATTTCTCATACCATTTGTAGGTTAGGGGATAAACTCATCATCTTGTTCTTTCAATCATTTGTATGAAAGTTAAAACAAGTTCAACTTAATGACCTTGATTAACCACTTGTAGGTGAAAATCCACTTTTTCAACCACTTGTAGGTTCACTTTATCAACCAAAACCACTTGTAAGTTGAAATATGACAATTTTTAGTTTTACCACATGTAGGCTTTTCAAACAAACATTTTCAAGAATGATGCCGATTCATGCTCCATGATTACCAACTTGGAAGCTCCAGCAAGTCAGGATTTTAAGTAAAGAATACAGACACCCAAGCCTGACCAGCTTTGGGTGTGACCTTCTCAGTTTCGCTTGGGGTTTCAACATTTCTTTTTGCTTCATAAAAATCTTTTACTCATTTGGTCTTACCCTCAACCATTTTTTCAAAAATATGTTTCACTTTTCCATTAAACGCTTTTTCGACATCAAATTCTTTCTTTTCAGAATAGAATTGATTCGAAATTTCCACTTTACCAACTTTTGATTTTAAAACTTCAGCCCGCAATGGTGGAAAGTTGACATCATCCATTGGCGGTACTGAATTTTCACTTTTTACCTCAACTTGTGGCTCCTCTGACTTTGACGAGTCAGATTCATCGCCGGATTTCACATCTGTTTTCTTAGCAACCCATGTCTGGTTGTTAAGATTCATTCTTCTCTTGTAAAACCTTTTCGAACACTCACCAACTTCATATGTTGAGTTTTTAAACACTTAGAATTTTTCAGTTGGTGGTTCGGTTTTATCAACAATCTTTTCTTTGAGATTAGAAACAACTTCCTGTTTGATGTTGGTTGCTTTTGGACAATTCCAGGCAATGTGACCAACTTCTTGACAACGGTAACAGGTTCTTGTCTCCTTTCTCCGATGAACTCCATTCTTTTCAAACTTTTGTTTTTCTGCAAGAAATGCTTTGTTCGACTGCTTCCAGAATGAGCTCTTTGCTTCTTCCTCAGAACTTAACCCTGAAACAAATACAGTTTTTGTTTTAGAAATTTTCTCATTTTTATGATTTTCGGGTGAAGTAAAACCCAATCATTTCTTTTTGAAATTACCCTTATGGTTTGGTTTCTTTTGAAAACCAGAACCAGAACTGTAACCTTTTTTCTTGTTTAATTTTTGTTGAACTCTTGAGGTGTATTTTTTAGGTTTTTCAAAAAGATTTATATCTATTATTTCAGAAATATTAATTTCTGTTAGTTTGAAAACCTTTTTAATCATTTCAGTTTTAACACCTCTTATTGGAAATTCCTCATCAGAATATAATTTGTCTGAATCATTCAAAGTATATGCCACTTTGATTGGTTCGTCATTCAAATTAGATTTTGATTGCAGAAATTCGTTACTGTAAATTCTTTTAACCGACAATTTTGAACTGTTGACCGACGAACTCGAACTCTCTGATTCTGACTCCTCATCTTTATCCAACACCTGATCGACCACCTTTTTTATTAACTCAGACTCATGATCAGTGTCAGACGATGTGAACGTGACGTCAATGTTTTCTGGTAAATCATCAGTTGTTTCAGACTTTAATTTTATATTGACTGCCTTTTTGACTTGCTTCTCATTAGGTTTTCTGGGAGAATAACCTTCCCAGACCGGTGGCGGACACTTGTTATAACTGACACTTTGTTTCTTACCAGTATCTTTCTTTTCCGTCTTCTTATCTTCAAATGCTTCAAAACCTGCAACAGTTGGATAAATTCTATCAATCAAATAATCAGAACTTGAATAACTTTGCAGTAATCGTCTGATTCTTTCATTTTCAATCTTTTCTGTCTCCAACTCCTGCTTCAACTTTGCACATTCTTCAATGTAGTGATTAATAGCCTTTTGCTTAGACATCATCACTGCATTCATCATGGTTAAGGCATCTTCTCTTTCAGAATTTGTCTTTTGCAAACTATTCATTGTTCGATTCAACACATCATACGATTCTTTCACATACTTGACATCAAACAATAATTTTTCTTTCATCTTGTCGAGTTCACTATACTTCATGTCTTTTTCTTCACAATGTTTGCAAGATTCCAAACAATCTAGACAAGTTTTCGTGATCTCAACAACTTTTTCAACTTCGATAATCTTTTCAACTTCAACTATCTTTTCAACTTCAACTATCTTTTCAACTTCAACTACTTTCTCAACTTCAATCACCTTCTCAGCAATTTTAACTTCTTTAACCTGTTCAGACTTTTCTTCCTAATCAACATTCTTGCATTTTACCTTTTTCTGTTCTTTTGCTGCTCGTTTCTCCTTTAGCTTCTTCAATCTATCTGCAAAATAAAATTTAAAACTTTCAGGAGATAATTGAGTTTTTCCAATGTTAATTTGTATTTCTTCTTCATCATCACTGCTATCAGTTGATGATTGATCAAAGACTGTTGTCTTTTCTGAGCTTTCTTCTAAAGAGACAGACTCTTCATCTTGACTTTTCTCATCATTAGCAAACACATCCATCCACTCTTTCATCAAATCTGGTTCTTGAACTATTTGTGCAATGAATGCTCCTAACTTTGAATCAGGCGGAATGTATTTGTCCCAACTAAAACCTTCTGCCACTTTTTCATCATCTTGATCTATTATGCCATAAAGAGCTCTCTTTGATGACTCTTCGATCGCCTTCTTAGCATGTGCAGTTTGTGGTTCTTGTTGTTGATACGGTTGTTGAGCAACTTGATGATAAATTGCTTTCCGATAGTAATCATTATTTCCGAACGGATTATGAGATCCACCTGCTTCTCGATTGGTACACTCCCTCTTGAAATGTTCTTTTTCCCTGCATCGAAAACAAGTAACTTTATATTTATCAAAACCTAAAGTAGAAACATTAGCATCACGAAAATCATCTCTTCTTGTAATCATCTTAAATTTCTCAGCTCTTCTTAACACAGTTGCTAAACACCATTTAATATCCATAAGCTTCATTTCCTCAGCATCGATCTGATCGTAATCCTCTTTTGTCAACATAGGATTTCCGAACCTTCCTGCAACCAAACCTTCATACGATTCCAACACTGTAGCTAGTAATGTCATATGACCTTTAGCAACTTCTTCAGAGAAATTTTGACCATTCTGAAGATGCAACGCGATGTTGCAGTGTAACACTTGACCAATACTGTTGTTTGAGCTTTGGAACTGATGACTTGTGGTTGAAACATTCGGATTAACACTTGAGTATGAAGAAAAACCACTGTTGCTGATTGGACTTTGATTGACTGATCCGGATGAGTTTTCTGCGCTGAAAGCAGTTTGGACCTTAGGACTTGCCTCAACATTCTGAACATTCCCTTTGTAATACATCTTGATGTCTTGTTGACCACTTGGATTGTTCATTCTAGCAATCTTCTGCTGTTCAAGATCTTGTCCTTCAAGCTTTTCAATGAACTGAGAAATTGTCAACTTATCGTATTCTCCAGTGTTCTTTAAGATGATCAAATATGTACCCCATTCTTTCTGAGGTAAAGCATCAGCTAATTTGTCAACCCATTCTTCTCGATCCTTTTTTATATCTAACAGTGACATTGTACGTACTAAATGACAATATCTTTCAATGAGCTTCTTTGTAGATTCACCCTGCACGCTAGTAAACAAGTCAAATTCTTTCTTTAACAATGATTTCTTACTCCTGATCATATCCGTACTTCCCTCAAACTTAATTCGAAGTGCTTCCCAAAGCGAACGTGAAGTACCATCGTGTTGAAGTAATAAGAAAATGTCTTCTTTCACAGCTTGCTGAAATAAACTAATCATCATTTTTTCTGCTTTGTACATGTCTCTCTTTTTATCCGACAATTCAGAAATAGTTTTGTCAACTCCCACATCTATACGAGGTTTAACATACTTCTTTTCAATACACTCCCAAGACCTCAAATGATTTGCTTGAACCCAATTTTCGAACTGGTCTTTCCAACCATAGTATTCTTCAATACCCATCAAATTTGGAGGTTTCTGTAACGTTCCTGTTTCATTTTCCATGTTCACACTTTGAGCAATAGTAACCGGAGTACTCGGGGCAGTTCAAAAATCACATCAATTGCGCTATTAAAAGTTAAATAACTTATTATAATAGATAAATTGGTTATGAAAGACTAAGGTAAAGTTCGATGATAATGTGAAAATGTAAAGACGTTTGTAGGATGAAGTCATTGATAGTTGCTAATTTGTCAAGTGATTAGGCATGTTTATGTACGTTTGCAAGTTTCATGACAAGGGCATGTGTATGTACGTTTGTAAGTTTCCTTAATGCGTATGCTCTAAGAATGGAAGCTTATGATGGTATGAGTGGATATAATGATCATCTTAATAAAATATTGCTTTCTGGCAGGCCAATACAGGGGTGCAAACGAGCCAAGCTACTCGAGCTCGATTTGAAAAAAAGCTCGAATGAGCCGAGCTTAAATGAGCTCAAGCCCGAGTCTAAAAACAAACTCATTTAGTAAACGAGCCCGAGCTTCGCTTATCGAGCTCGAGCCGACTCACGAGCCTAAACAAGCTTTCAGTTTATATAGTTTTTTTTTTATTAATATATTAAACCTATATTTATATAATAATTTTACCATTTATATAAATATAAAAAAATAACTAAATTATATGTATAATAATAATAATTATAGTTAATATAAATTAATTAATAAATACTAAACGAGTCGAGCCCGAGCAAAGCTCGAGCTTGAAAAATTATCTTCGAGCCGAGCTCAAGTTCGAGCTTTCATATGTTAAACGAGCTCCAGCTCGAGCCTGGTCGAGCTCGGGTTTGGCTCGTTTGCACCCTTAGTTTTTGATCAAAGTATAATTTAAATGGGAAAATAATTATAAAACTGAACGATATAACGAGGGCAAAGTTATCCTATAAAATTTCTTAGATCTAGGAGAAATACAAAGACATATTGGATCACAAAATATAACACAATGGATCGTAAAGTATAACAAAGTGTCAATAAATATAACACAACGCAGAGTAAAATGACACATTGAATCGCCAAAAAGACACAATGACGAAAATAAAGGAAAAACACAATGTCAAATAAAAAAACACAATGATCTAAACAAGAATTCTAAAATCTACAAGCAAAAAATCCAAAAGCGAAAACCTAAAATCTAAGATTGTCGAGTTCGACGAGACAGTTCCAATGCCACTACAATAAGTTCAGTTGAGGTTCATTAATACCCTTCCTATTTTCCATGTATATGAAGAGATGTAACAAGGTTTAGGGTGTAAGGAGTGGTTAAACACTTGAGAGTGGCAAACTAAAAAATCAACCAATCAGAGTGCATCACGTCAATCAGTGAAAAGCAGTGGCGGACCCAGAAATATTTTCATGGGGGTGCGGAACATTTATAAAAATTTTAGGCCCCAAGGTATATAAGTAAAAAAATGGTTCGTATCGGGTCGGTTCGAGTCGGGTCGGGTCATGTAAAACAAAAGAACATCAAACTAAATTTATATAATCATCAAGACATATCAAACCTTCTTATAAACATGTCGCCCTACGGATTTTCATTTTTTGAAATCTATCCAAAACATCATCTAAACCTACTTTCTTAAGCACATTAAAAATCATCTAAACATCATATACACCATTAAAAGAAACATCAGGTCTGATCGTATATAACCAACCTAAAAAAGAAAAAATATCATCATCATCACTAACAAAATATACATATATAACCCACCACAAAATAACATAGCATCACTAACAAGAACCACATGTCTCCTACCATCAAAAATTCACTTCTGGTGGCTACCGGTTCCGTCCCACCCCACCAAAAATCAACCAAAAAATATCAAAAAATCAACCAAAAATCATCAAAAATAACAAAGAAACTTACCCGTGTTCGTTCGGCGGTGGTATGATGGCTTATTACGGAGGTATGCGGCTGCTGTTGTCGCTGATGTTCTGATCGCTGGCGTGCGTGCAGGGATGATAGAGAGCAGGAGAGAATATGTAAGGTTTTTGGGCTTGTTTATTTTTTTTAGTTTGAAATATTGTTGATTTGTTGGGTTTGTTTATTGGGCTAAGACTTAGTAGTGGGCTAGATAAAGGTATTGACTATTTGGGTTGAGTTATTTAGGTATTAAAAGTTATGTAATTCAAGGGGTGCGGACGAAAACTTTCAAGGGTTGCATACATGATTTTCGACGGAACTTAGTACTAATTTTTTTTTTCTCGGGGGTGCGCCCGCCCACCTTGGGCTAGCCTTAAGTCCGCCCATGGTGAAAAGTGTTCAACTTTGCTGAAAAGTATTGGCAATGGTTTAGACACTTGCTGAAGTGCTAAACTTTAAAAAAAAGGAAAAGGGTGTGATTTGTTGAGAGATTGCATGCACCCCACCACACGCACCCATCTCTCTCTCCTTCCTCCCTTCACCGCAACCATCTCTCTCTCTCTCCTTTCTCCCTTCACCGCAGCGACATCCCTTCCCCGATTCAGCAACGAAACCGTAGTGGCAAAGGGTCAGCGGCGGTGTTGCCGGGCGGCAAAAGCCCTTTGCCGCACCCACACCGGACACCCTTATGTTCGTTATTTTTATGCCAATTTCCATTTACAGTTGTTAAACAAAATGTTGTTCTTATCTTAGGATTAGTATTTTTTAGATTAACGAGGTGAAAAAGGCGTTGTCAAATCCAAACGTAAACGATGGGACTAAACATGTTCAAAGGAGGAATAAATGTTCAAATGACCACGGCTGCTCTACAAGAAAAGAACATGATCAAACCATTTTTTTAAGGCTCCCCTTATTCCCACATACCCTATATCTTATTGTCACACCCCCTATTGTATACGGGCCGTATACAGTTATACGACCCGTATAGAATGTTTTTGAATAGGAAAATGCGCAGGGAATGTTTTTTTGATTTTATTATATACGACCCTTTTATAATTATACGAGCCGTATATGTGTATACGATTTGTAAAACGTATACGGCTCAATGGATTTATTTTGTGAGGTTTTTGATGTTACCACATGTATACGGGCCGTATAACTGTATACGGGCCGTATATGATGGTGTTTTTTCAAGTATCACGTTTTTTTTCCAGTAAAAACACAATCATTCTGGGGTTTCTAAACTCTTCATCACCTTTAACAATGTCGATAAACGTTGATTAGAACACGCCGCTTAAATCGGAGCACAAGTAGAGTAACGTTACCGATCAGTCCATTGATGGAAACCTTAGCGATCGCAGAGATCTTCGTGTTAGTTATTTATCGATTCTGCTAGTTATCGGCAGGGATGGGTACAGAAACCACCAAGGGTGATTATGGATTAGTTACAGAAACCACTAGCAGAAGAACCCGACACGTCTTCTATGATGATCCGAAACATTCTGAATAACTAGCAGAAGAACCCGACACAAACAAGTTCTCCACGGTTTGTTATTCAGATCTCTATTCGGTCATATTTCCAAAATACAACACATGATAATTTTAAACTTTATATTGTATGATTGGAGGTAATTGCTACTTTTAATAAGCTGTCATAGTTGTTAAATTCGTTGCGTGCATTCATATTGTTCAGACAATAACAGATAATAAACGGATTGTTGGACTTCTTGTTCCAAATGCACGCCTAAATTCATCTTTTTTACTCTTTTCTTCGATTTTAACAAATCTTTTCCTTTTTCTTCAATTTCTAGAACATTCTCCGTAACATGAAGACGTGTCGTGTTCTTCTACTAGCGGTATTTTAATGAAGTATTGAAGATTGAATGTGCAAACCGCAACCGTTTTATACTACGGAAATGGTGGCTATGCGAAATACAAACCGCAATTGTTTGTGACTATGGGAAACACAAGTTTTCTTTTTGAGCTTGATGGATGTCCGTTATCTCAGTTGAGGCGTGCATTGTTTAAATCTGAATATAACTAGATGTTACGTGTAACTTCATTAAACCAAGAACAAAGCCTATTTCAAAACACATGTAGATGAAGTCAAATGTGATCAAACTTAGACATCAGACGTAAATCTTGAAGCAAATATATGGTTCCCAATTGGTTACAGAAATCACTAGCAGAAGAACCCGACACGTCTTCTATCTAGTCTAAAACTTGAAAATGGATATGATCGTGTCAAGATCTTTATCTATCATGTCATCGACCAACTACTCGAAATCTCTTTCGTTTCTCATGTTAGGGAGAATGTTCTCGAAATTGAAGGAAAAGGAAAAATAGTTGCTGATGTTTGAAAATTAAACGCATGTACGTGACAAAACAAGGATCGTTCTAATAGATTAAAAGAAGGGGTTTATGGTGTTTTGGTAGGTTAAAAGAGGTGAATGGTCTTGAAAGATTTGTTGAAATCGAATAAAAGAGTAACTAGCAGAAGACGTGTCGGGTTCTTCTGCTAGTTATTCGGAATGTTTCAAATCATCACAGAAGACGTGTCGGGTTTGTATTTCCCATAGCCACCGTTTCCGTATACAAAACAGATGCGGTTTGCATATTCAATCTTCATTGCTTCATTAAAATTACAACACACGATAAGTTTACACTTTATAGTGTGTGATTTGACCGGTTGTCAAATTCGTTGCGTGCATTCGTATTGTTGGACTTCTTGTTTCAAATGCAGCTGTAGGATCCGTACTTAAAGGTCTCTCTAAAATGCTTGGAAAATTGCATCAACTCTCCTATATCAACATACTCTTCTCGAGACGCTTAGTTGTTATGAATGACAACTTGAGGGGTCTAGTTAACTTTCAGATTCAGATTCAAGAAGCAGATGATTTGTCAAAAGACATGGTCAATGTAGTAAAATGTGAGCTTTTACACCAACCGTATCGAGATACTTTGTTTCTTATTGGCCATTATTCGACCGAGTAATCAGTTGTATTTTTTAATAGACATGTCGTGCATTGTTTAAATCAGAATCATGTTCTCAAAACAAGGATCGTTCTAATAGATTAAAGAGAATAAACCCTCGTTTCTTCATCTTCATCTTCAAGAACAACAATGAACAGATGATGTTTTTTTCGCAGAACTGTTGGTATACGTCGACCGCAACGAGAACAGTGCAGCGATAGTTGAGTCTCCTCCTTCGTTCCCGATGCAACAACCCTCGTGTCACAGCCGCAACTTACAAAGGGGAGGTGGTGAGTGAGTTATGAGAAAAGAGGTGGTGGTAGAAGGCGACAACAGGTAGGGGCACGAGTCAAGCCGGCGATGGTAATGAGTGAAGGGATGCGTTAGGGTTTTTTTAGAGGAGAGAGAAAAGAGTAGAAATAAGAGATGCTTGGAGACTTTTGGCTGCAGCAAGTTGGTCATGCGGCGGTGCCGGTGGCTAGAAGAGACATAATCGTGGTGGATTGCGGTGGTTTGGGTCTAGGGTTGTCAGAGAGAGAAAAGGAGGGGGAGAGAGTCTGAGACCATGGTCTAGGGTTCTCAAAACAAGGATCGTTCTAATAGATTAAAGAGAATAAACCATTTTTACCCATAGTATATGGACCGTATAATATTATACGGCCCGTATATAATCATCGTATACATTGTATACGATCTGGTAATTTTTTTCACTTTGTATATACAGGCCGTATAATTGTATACAGGCCGTATAATTGTATACGGCCCGTATTCATATGGTAAAAAATGGTTTATTCTCTTTAATCTATTAGAACGATCCAAAAAACGAAATGGATTTCGAGCAGTTGGTATTAAACCAATCATTTGTTGATGTATATAACAGAGTAACCCTCACTCTTAGTCATATCTATAGAGAGAGTTGGGTTTTCAACAAATCTTTGTGAAGTTATTCGGAATGCGTATTTGCTTACTCTGGAATTGTAGAACCGTTGTTTATCTGAATCAGGTTCTCAAACAAACACTACTAAAGATGATTTGGAATTGGAGAACCGCAACCGTTTTAGTGCTTCTCAATCAGATATTATTTATTGAATCATAACTGAAACAGTCGGACTAAACCGAACCAAGTATACGGGCCTATGAAGCAAGTGTCTGTCTACAAATTCCAACCAATTGTGGATTAATAGATTCCGAAGCTGTTATTTCAGTTATTTCTGTTGATTCAGTACTTCAAGGCGTGCCTGTTGATTCATCCTTCTGTTGATTCAGTACTTCGAATGCGGTGTGTACATTAAATACCGTTCACTGCTTTTTTAGTTGCTTCACTTGTTAAGTTTCTGAACCAACCAAAATCCACAAATTCCAACAGTTTCTCCGTCGCTAATTTCTCCACTCACCATGAAATCGAACAGTTTCTTCGTAGATTCCGTCTGGTTTCAAAGCCGGTTGAGGATTACGAGTGTTCTAGACTCGTTCAAAGCCGGTTGATGAAACCGAAGCTGTTATTTCTGTTGTTCAGTACTTCCAAGATGATTCAAGTGAGTCCTATGAAGCAAGTGTCTGTCTATTCAATTGAGATGAATAATTGCATTGTTTAAATCAGAATCAGGGTTCTCAAAACAAGGATCGTTCTAATAGATTATAGAGAATAAACCATTTTTACCATTTTTTACCCATAGTATACGAGCCGTATAATATTATACGGCCCGTATACAATCATCATATACATTATATACGATCTGGTAAACAAACTCTGAATACTTCAAACATTCTGAATCAGGTTCTCAAACAAACACTACTAAAGAAGAGTTGGTATTGAACCAAGAATACTTCAAACATTCTAAACCCTACCTGGAAACAAACCAACAAAATCCTGATAGTGAAAAACATCAGCAACCATTTTTTCTTTTCCTTTAATTTCGAGAACATTCTCCCTATGTATGTGCTTGTGCTGTAGAAACCGGGGATGAATTTGTGTACACAACTGAACGTTCATTACTGATCTGGAATTGGAGAACCGTTGTGTATTTTCTTACTCTAGAATTGGAGAACCATTGTTTATCTGAATCAGGTTCTCAAACAAACACTACTAAAGATGAGTTGGTATTGAACCAACATTCCTTCAAACATTCTAAACCCTACCTGGAAACCGGTGTATGTGCTTGTGCTGTAGAAACCGGTGGTGAATTTGCGTACACAACTGAAGGTTCAGTGCACGGAAAGTTTCTTACGAAATGTACGTGACAAAACAAGGATGTTGGGAATTAAACGCATGTACGTGACAAAACAAGGATCGTCCTAATAGATTAAAGAGAATAAACCAAGTACAAATCATCTGCTTTCTGAATCTGAATCTGAATGTTAACTTTGACTCATAAACCCTTGAATCCCAACGCTTCTCTAAAAAAAATTTCTTTCTTTCCTTTTCATGAGGTAAAACCGGTTTCAACATTAAGGGTTGTTTTTCACCCTGTGTGAGCATTGGAAGCCCGACAAACAGTCTTGCAATTACGTCTTCAATCAAGAACGCGTTGTTAATTTTAATGATGATTCAAAACATTCCGAATAACTAGCAGAAGAACCAGACAGGTCTTCTATGATGATTCGAAACATTCACGAACCACAATGGACTCAGACTCATACTACTCACCCTCCCCTTAGGAAAAGTTTTCTCGACGACTCAAGATAAAGTAGTTGGTTTGTGTTCATATCAGCGTTATTTCTCACCATGTGTAAGCATTGGAAGCCCGGCCACTAGCAGAAGAACCCAACACGTCTTCTATGATGATTCGAAACATTCACGAACAACAATGGACTCAGACTCATTGTTGCGGATTTGGTTTCTTCGGTACAGGCTGATGAAACCGAAGCTGTTATTTCGGTTGTTCAGTACTTTCGAGACGATTCAAGTGAGTCCTATGAAGCAAGTGTCTGTCTATTTAATTGAGAGGAATCATTGCATTATCATTGCATTACATCCCCGTTGAAAACAAGTGGTTGTAATGACGGGACCCTTGATTTCAACGCTTCTCCTTACAACTCTCATCAAATGCCTCACCCCTTCCTTTTATTCTGTAAATATTAAATAAAAAATAACACCATGCCCGTAACCCCGCGTTGATAGCTTCCGTTTTATTACAGTCATACGACGCGACTTTTTGTTCTTCAATCTTTGTTACTTGTTAATGTTTTATTTTTTTCTACTTTTAGAAAGGTTTGACCACCTCATGACGGTAAAATGTCTCGTGTGATTTGCACCTTAAATCCCTTAAATACTTTGAGAAAAATCTAATTTCTGAAGAATACGGGCCGTATAATAGTATACGGCCCGTATACATCGTTCGTATACATTGTATACGACGGAGGTAAATTATTTACACATGGTGTATACGGGCCGTATACTATTATACGGCCCGTATGGAATTAAAAAAACTGACAAAGTCTGCTGGCACAGACTTTGTTAGTTTTTTAAATTCCACACGGGCCGTATAACATTATACGGCCCGTATACACCATGTGTAAATAAGTTTTTTCCATGTGTTAACATTAGGACCCTTTTTTAAACTTGACATGGCATGTTCACGTTTTGACACGTGTAACAAATTTAATTATATATATAAATATATCTTGAAACTATGTTCTTTATTATAGTATAAATTTACTTCATACTTTATGCCAAAACTAAAAGATATGTAAATATTGTTGGAAATTTGGGAAAATAGCATTTTTCACAAATATAGGAAAATGATTTTGTTTCTATTTTGGACTAGAAATAAATATAAGAAAATGAGCGGGTTTTATATATTTATTTGTGAGTTTGTGTTCTATGTTGGAAGAGCTTCGCAATGAACTAAACCACGTCCAAAACGGAGCTAAGGTGAATGAGATATCGATGCTCAAAGTTTGGTGTCTGAAACATTAAATGCTGAAAAAGTGGGAAAGTGGCAACTTGTCCCACATAGGAGGAGAGATGAAACTTAAATGGGTCTTTAAGTGGGAACTCTCCATCCTTATTGTTTGATGGAAGCATACACTAAGTGTACTCGCGAAGGGTAACTCGCACTCGCCCACGCGTGGCGTGGGCGATGAGGCGCAATTTGGCGCTTTGATGGCGTACTTTGCACTTTGCACGCTCGCATCGCCGCGAGCCGCCTTTGTATTTTTGACCACGTGCGCGTGGTGGAACACTTGGGCTGCAGTGACCAAGTGGCAGGTAGACCTTGGAGGATGACGTGGCAGCGGCACGCAAGTACACGTGGCAGGTTGGCGCATGACGTGGCACGTCCGCGCATGGTTCATGACTAGCTAGCTTGCGCGCTGGCGCATGGAGCATGGGCATTGATGTGACGTGCGCGGCGCACCAAAGTGAGCCAATACGGCGCGACTGTGTGGCGTGCTCGTATAGGCTCACAGGTGACGTGGCGCATGCGTGCATGAAATTGAGCCAGTGTGGCGCACGCGCGCATGGAAGTGAGCCAAAATGGCGCACGCACGCATGAGCGTGCAGACCTGCACGCGCACCAATTTGTCTTGCGCGCGCGTGGAAGTTTCTAGCAGTTAATGCCAGTGCAGTTACATTTCAGCATTTGAAACTGACGAGTCAACGGTTTTGACTGAGAATTAAATGACGAATTAAATTGCATTAAAGACGTTTACTGCAGGTTAATTCCCCCATTTAATTCGTTTTTTCAGTTTCTTCCAAGACCTGCATTATAAATTGGAGGCTAAACACGCCGAAAACACACAACAAAATACAATCTTCTCTCTGAATACTTCTTCTTCTTCAAGCTTTTGAGGTACACCTTCGGGTTGGAGTCAAGACCGGCAGTACAACTGCTTTGGGCTGTTGTATCCTGGAAACAAATGAGTTCTCCTGAGAGACTCGAAATTTGTTTTAAGGGACCCGTGTCTAACACGATCCTCAGCCAAGAACGTTTTAATTTATCCTGAATTTTCTGTTCTTGTTTCTTCTTATTTCAGTTGTAACTGTAATTTATTTCAGCTTTCCTTTTCCAGTTGTAATTCAAGTTAATAATAAAATTTTATATCCTGAAACTGTGTTCTTTATTATAGCATAAATTTATTTCATACTTTGTGCCAAAACTGAAAGATAAAAGATAAATTAGTCCCAAGTACTATAGTTTACATGGAATAATTTCATATACATTTATATATTTTGTTGTAAATTTGTAGTTTTCGGTTATTAATACGTAAAAAATCAGAATATACAGGCATGTTCGTTCAAACCTACAGAAACTTATATCGTGTTTAGGTTCATACACGATTTTCGTATTTGTGTCAGGATCCGCTTGCCAATCAGTAAACACGGCTCTTTTAACACCTCGTTTCGATTGAAATGATGGTAGTGGCGAGATTGTATAGAAGGAGACAAGAAGAATGTAGTGATGGTGATGATAAGGTGCAATGGTTCTTGCTTGTCGAATTCGGGGAGGGGAGTTGGTCTAGACTAAAGCAATACATACACATTTATTTTTGAGTAAATTGCCAAAATCGTCCCTTAGGTTTGGGCAAGTTTGCCATTTTCATCCAAAACAACTTTTTTGTACAATATAGTCCCTAACGTTTGGGATTTTTTTTTCCATTTTCATCCAAATATCTAATTTGCTTTATTTTTCTATCAAACATTTGGATGAAAATGATAAAAAATCCCAAATCACATGGACGATTTTGGCAAAAAAAAAAGTCAGACGCTTGGATGAAAATAACAAAAAATCCCAAAATTGAAGGACTATATGGTACAAAAAAAGTTGTTTCGGATGAAAATGACAAACATACCCAAAGCTCAGGGACGATTTTGACAATTTACTCTTTATTTTTTAGACTGTATGTTGAAGTATATACATTACTTGATTTAGGACATATTTATTTTAGGGGAATTCTATTCCCACACCTTCTTATCTATCTGCACACCTTGCCTTTTTCAATACGCATCGTATAGGCCTATACGATGCGTATTGGTTTAAAAGTCAAAAGTCAAATCTGCATGTGTCAGTTCAATACGCATCGTATAGGCCTATACGGGTCGTATTGCTTTAGTGTTTTTTTTTTTACAAATTTTTATATATATTTAATCATAGTTTTAATAAAGTTTAATAAAAGAATTCTTTTATTTTTTAAACAAAAAACATTTTTAAAAATTTATCATGTCGTATAGGTTTGGTACATGTTTATTATACTATACTATCTATGTTATAACCGTATTATATACTACACTTCTTTTACATATTTTTGTAAACATTTAATCATAGTTTTAACAAAGTTAAATAAAAGAATTCTTTTATTTTATAAACAAAAAAAACATTTTTAAAAATTTATCATGCGTATAGGTTTGGTACATGTTTATTATACTATACTATCTATGTTATAACCGTATTATATACTAATTTTTTTTTAATTTCTACTTACAAGTAAAACATTTAAAAAAACTAAGATATAAAACATTTTTTATACTTTATAAACGAGAAAAAAAAACATGAATGTTGAAATTTTTATACCTTATCTATCTATACTATACTACATTATACATGGTATTCTTAAAAAAATTAAGAAAATTTTTATTTAAAAAAATAAATATTTTTTTAGAAAACTTTGTTAAAACCATAAACAAATGTATAAAAAAAAATTTGTAAAAAAAAACCTTAACCAATACGACCCGTATAGGCCTATACGATGCGTATTATATCCCGAAATTACTGAAATACCCCTATTTTTTTATAAATTTAGGGGTATTTGTGAGAAATTCAGAGTTTAATACGCATCATATAGGCCTATACGATGCGTATTAATCTGCTATATGATACAACATAGGCCTATACGATCGTATATGGCATAATAAGAAAATTTGTTTTTATCGTGTTTTCCTCGGTTCGACGCGTATACGTGTCGTTATTTGTCGAACTTTCCCGTATTTTGTCATTTTATTACGTATACCTTCAACATGCGTCGTTTCGGTGACGTTCGGTTGCATGTGATTATCTTATTCTATGATTACGTACAGTTTTGTTTGAAAACCACTTGTATTGTATAGTGCTGTGTTATATGTATACGCACGTGGAAATATCATTAGTTGCGTATTTTGACGTATTTTTTTGCGTATTTTATCGTATTGTTGCGTATTTTAGAGTATTTTGACATATTTGAGCGTATTCTGACGTAGTTTAGCTTATTTGAACATATTTTTTGGTTATTTTAGCGTATTTCGGCGTATTTTAACGTACTTCAGCGTATTTTAACGTACTTCAGCGTATTTTAACGTACTTCAGCGTATTTTAACGAAAACGATGCAGCTGATGAAACCGAAGCTGTTATTTCAGTTGTTTAGTACTTCCAAGACGATTCAAGTGAGTCCTATGAAGCAAGTGTTTGTCTATTCAATTGAGAGGAATCATTGCATTACATCCCCGTTGATGGAACCCTTGATTTGAAACACATTTTGAGAAATTTATTGTTTAATACGCATCGTATAGGCCTATACGATGCGTATTAACCGATGAATTTACTGAAATATCCCTGTTTTGTTTTTATGATAAATTCAAGGGTATTTTTGAAAAAATTCAAAGTTTAATACGCATCGTATAGACCTATACGATCGTATATGTCATAATTTCAAATTTAGTTTTATCGTGTTTCCCTCGGTTCGACGCGTATACGTGTCGTTTTTTGCCGAACTTCCGCATATTTTGTCGTTTTATGACGTATACCTTCAACATACGTCGTTTCGGTGTCGTTCGGTTGCATGCGAATATCGTATTCTATGATTACATACAATTTTGTTTGAAATCCACTTGTACTGCATAGTGTCGTGTTATATGTATACGTGTGTGGAAATATCATTAGTTGCGTATTTTGACGTACTTTTCCCTATTTTGACGTATTCTAACATATTGTTGCGTATTTTATAGTATTTTTGACTTATTTGAACGTATTCTAACGTATTTTAGCTTATTTTAACCTATTTTAGGGTATTTTAACGTATTTCGGCATATTTTCATGTATTTTTTCGTAGTATGACGTATATTAACATATTGCAGTGTATTTTAGCATATTTTCATGTATTTTATCATAGTTTATCGTATTTTAGTGTACTTTATCGTATTTTTGCGTGTTTTAGAGTATTTTTTTTTTCGTATTTTAGAGTATTTTTTTCGTATTTTAGAGTTTTTTAGCGTATGTTGAAGGATAACCGCAACCGTTTTTGACTACGGAAACGGTGGCTATGCGAAATACAAACCACAATCGTTTGTGACTATGGGAAACACAGGTTTTCTTTTTGAGCTTGATGGATGTCCGTTATCTCAACGCTTCTCCTTACATTACTGATCTGGAATTGGAGAACCGTTGTGTATCCGAATCAGATTCTCAAACAAACACTACTAAAGATGAGTTGGTATTGAACCAAGAATATGAAGATCACGGTGCAGACACGTGGGAAGAAAGTCATTGGACTGCCGCAACTGCAACTTTACGGCACGCTTACCTTAATCACATCTTCCATTGAGTCACAGATCCGATAATAGGGCCAATGGATCTTATGCCCACCCGAGACCGATCTCTGGATTACATGTTGTACATTGTATTTTTAAAAATAATTAAAAGAAAAATACGAGACATTTACTACACCTATATATGCTCATACAGGACCTATACCTCATCTATACTATACTACATTGTACATGGTATTTAAAAAAAATTAAAGAAGTTTTTATTTAAAAAAAATAAATATTATTTCAGAAAACTTTGTTAAAACCATAAACAAATGTATAAAAAAACTGTAAAAAAAAAAAGACTTAACCAATATGACCCGTGCTCATATAGGACCTATACCTCATCTATCTATACTGTACTACATTATACATGGTATTCTTAAAAAAAATTAAGGAAGTTTTTATTTAAAAAAACAAATATTTTTTTAGAAAACTTTGTTAAAACCATAAACAAATGTATAAAAAAGTTGTAAAAAAAAAGATTTAACCAATACGACCCATGCTCATACATGACCTATATATCTATACTATACTACATTGTAAATGATATTCTTAAAAAATTAAGGAAGTTTTTATTTAAAAAAAATAAATATTTTTTAGAAGACTTTGTTAAAACCATAAACAAATGTATAAAAAAAATTAAAAAAAAAACTTAACCAATACGACCCGTATAGGCCTATACGACTCGTATAGGTCTAGTAAAAAAGACAAGATCTGACACATCAGTCTTTATCGGAAATTGAAAAAGTAATACGACCCTTATTTTAAGCAAATTATATGTGAATCATTGTGTAGTTGTCAACACGTTTCAATAATTTCAAAGTTAGTTAAAGGTTGAAAAATCACCACCATGTTCCTTTAGGTTTGATGGTTCATAAATGATTAAATGGTACTAGACATGGGACTCTTCGAGATGCTAGGGGTTGACTACTCATTTTTTATTTTTATGTTTAATTAAAAAGCTTCAAAAATATAAAAGTATTATGACGTAGGCAAAAATAATAATAAGATATATGTGCTTTGGTAAGCATATATATAGTAAATTAATAACTAGAGGGGTGTATTATTACAAAACAAGAACACCATGGGAAGCATGTGAGGAGTTGTGGTACTGAATGTGAGAGCCATGTGACAAACACATGTTTTCAACCTACATAACTTTTACACAAATTCAAAACCATTTTTATCTATTTTAATATTACTCGATCATTTTAGGTTGTGTTAAACGGGTCGTACTGACGTGATATAGTTATATGATTGTGATTGAGTTCGGTTTAGATACGAAAAGTTTAACTAAGCATATCATTTATTCAACACTAATATCGATTTGTTTCCTAAGTCTAATGACACCATATGCCACATTTAACACGATTATAAGAACGAAGAAGTTGTAAACTATGGTCGGTGTAGATATTTAATAGTTTATAAATTTGTACAACTATGTTGTTTTGATACACGAGTGTAAAACATGTGATTTCTAACCATTGGCACATTTTACATAGTTGATTACATGTTTTATGTGTTTCATAAACGTATTACATGGGTTGACTTTGTTTAAATGTGTATTTAATTCTGTTACCCAATTTATAACTCGGACATTTACCCCAAACCCATACTAGTTTAATTTTACATTAAATCATGTCATATTTACAAGTTGTGTCATAAATTATCACACAATTATTTTCTTCTAAGATTAAGCTCAGGGGCGGACCTAGAATAGAACAAGGGGCAACCCCTGTTGCCCCTTGACACTCCGGCGGTAGTGTAAAATTAGTGTAAATTTTGGAAAAAATTGACTTTTTTCGACTCCGTTGTCCCTTTTTATAAAAACATTGCTCCTTTAGTTTTTTTTTAGATTCGCAACTGATTAAGCTCATAATTAAGGTTTTGAAGTTAGATAATCCCTCACATTTCAGAAATATAAATTAAAACTTCGGGATTTAAAAAATGTTGGATGACTCGAAGTGATGAAAGTCCTAACACTAATTTGGAAATAATCTATAGAAGCTTCTAGTTTGGGTAACAATATTTTATGTCCATCATGATGTATTTTATAAATTATTTAATTAATACGATGTCTTTTAGAATTGTGAGCAACTATCATAGCCACCAATTTTTTTTATAAACTATATCTTTAAACTTATATTTCTTTATAGACATGTATGTATATGAATTTAAAATATATATTTTCAATTCAATAAAAGATAAGTGGCCCCGGCCCTCGCGGGTAACTTAGTGTAAAATGACTTGAAATAATTGCATAAAAGGGGGGAATATGTGCATCAAAGAAGAAAATCTTTACACACTTATTTTTCTTGTATACCAAAGTCGTGACTACTGAAGTGTTAAAAAATAATATATAGAGTAAAGTACAATTTAAGTTTCTAAGCTTTACATCTAATCGCATATACAATCTTCATTTAAAAAAAACATCCAATCAAGTCTATGTGGTTGTCAATTGAAATAAGTCAAGTCCTTGTTGAAAACGTCCGTTAGTTGAACGTTAATATTATGGTTAAATGACCATAATACTCTTAAGGGACAGAAATCGCAATAAAGAATGTTCATCTTCTTTTCAAGTCTCTACAATACACAAACTCATTCACCACCACCTCTATTCCCCCCAAAACCTTCCCCTATCGAAACCCATGTCAGCTAACAAAACCTTCAATCCCATTGCATCCGTTATTGAAATTAAAACAAGAGTGCACAATTCTACCTGTCTCAAGATTTTCTATGACTGTCACCTCTGTTTCACTACAACTGCAGTTTACCTAAGATTAGTTGAATCTAGTGATCCACCAAACAATTCACCCATGTTTCTATAGTAACCTTGTAAAAATGCATAATTAATTAAATTTCAATCTAACATGACTAATTTGAGTAATTTCCACATTGGATTCAAGAACATGAACATCTAGCCAAATAAAACTATTCACAGACACACACATTTAACCTAACACCTAACCAAATAAAACTCTTCACCAAACCAAATCACACTCGCATAACCAAACACATTCAAATCACAACAAAATTTCACAAAACTAAATAAACGTTCAAATACTCAAACAATAAACACGATGCACCTTCAAATCACAACATAAACTTCTTAATCATCACCCTCAGAGCTTCAAACTACACATAACTCTCTCCAGAACAAATCTACCGGCATTTTGTTAACAAAAACTTGTCGAATTCACAGCCGACAGCATATCTCAATTCGATTGAGAACATACCCAAGTTACGCAGCAAAAATTGACTTCAAAAAGAGGATTTAAAACGAACGAACTTCATGTGTTGTCGATGGAGGAAGAGGTTGTTGCTCCAGCATTACTAGCAGTGAATCTAGAAGATTCTGGCAGGTTGTAGATCCACATACTATGAGAAAATGCTAGCTATAATCAGTAGGGGCGATGGAGGTGCGGTGGTGGTGCAGTGGGGCGGTGGAGGTGCGGTGGCGATGGTGGTTGTGCAGTGGGGGTGGTGGTGGTGGGGGAGGTGAATGACGAATGATCAGTGAAGAAGGGTTTTATACTTTTATTAATTGGTTTTTAATATTTATTTTGATTATATTTAATTGGTTTTAATAATAATAATAATAATTGTGAAAAGGCAATAATACCCTTTAAAATCAACTTAAAAAGACATATAGGCCACGGTCAACTAACAGTTGACTAACAGAAAATATAAGGAGGGACTTGATTGATTCCAATTGACGACCACAAGGACTTGATTGACCTTTTTTTAAATGAGGGTTGTATTTGCGATTGGGTTTAAACCTGTTGGTGCATATTATGTATGTCAGCCACTATGTGAATAGGCTAGATAGAGCGTATGTTGAATATTGTATAGGATTTAGTGTTAGATTGATAAGGAAAACACTCATACACACGATTAAGTCATACGTGCGTATGAGGATGTGCTCATACGCACGCATGAGCTCATACGTGCGTATGAGGGCTCATTCTCGTGCATGAGCCTTGTGCTCATGAGGTTGCCTATAAATAGAGGCCCATGCGCATAAGGTTATTAAGTTTTGGGGAAACAACTGGAGAGATGTGTTGATGCTCTCTCTAGCTTGTCAAAAATGTATACTCTTTCGGTATGGAATGGAAGTTTCTACTTATGATTATTCTAACGAAATTTCTACCTAATTAGTTTTATCTTATCCAAACTTTCGTCTAAACGCGTAGGACACAACGGTACCATGTTCTAACAGTGGTATTAGAGCAACGATACCGATTCAATCGAACTACTCGTCAGTTGAATCACCTACGCTTATGATTTTGTGGTTTAGACGTAAAAATGAAGATGCAAACACGTTTTTATCAAAATTGAAGGTCAATTCACGGATGAAAATTCAAATTGAATCCATAGGATTGATCAGAATTGATTTTCGCACCTGTCTATGAAAGAATCATCATCAAATTCGAGTAAATAAAGGTTTTGGATCGAAAAATTGGATTCAGCGCGTCGGAGCGCATGAGCTTATCTGTGCGCATGAGTCTCGCGCATAAGTCTCAAGCATGAGCACATCTGCGCAGATGAACCAAGCGCATGAGGGCCATCTGCGAGCATGTGTCATCCGCGCGCATGAGGGTCATACGCGCGCATGAGCAAAAGTTCCAAAAATAAATAAATAAATAAAAAGACATTTTTTGACCGTGGTGATGAGACGAGTGTTCAGAAAAAAATTGGTGATAGAAATTTTTTTTTCAAGATTTTAACATTAAATACGGGTTGTTCGGGGACACAGTCGGAGGATTCAGAAAATGTATAAGATGATGAAATCACAGGGTATTGAAGATAGTGGGGTAGTCATGAAGACCAGTGTATAACATGTATCATTTGGTAAAGTGACTATTAATGGGTCGAAACGAAAAATCTGCATTGATAAACGAACTTTTGTAAAGCAAAATGTCACATATTTGAGTTTTTTAGAGAAAAGAGTTGTTAGAATTTACCAAGTTGAGGGGGAAATCCTTAGAAATTCAGGAGATGATGATAAAGAGGTCAGAATTTGCAAAATGAAGGGGAATAAAAATTTCATTGAATTAATATTGAAATTCCGGCATTTTTCAAAATTCAGACATGCAACAGTATTCGGGTGGTTCCGACTCAAAGTTGTCTGGTGATGCATAAGTATCTCAGATTCGTTTGTCCGTGGTCATTAGAAGTTCTGATTTTTAGTTCGCGACGGACTTAAATTGTGGCAAAAAAAATTTATTTTGGTTATGCGGGTTCGTTTAACACGTTTATCTGAGGTATATACTAATGCTTAAGATGTTTATTATGTGTTAGGTTTTTTAAATCAACGCATCCGATAAAGGTCAAGTCCTACGAAGAAGCGAACACAATTCAAGATATGTGCTTGTTGGACCGTGTTCCGACCCTGAATAGTCAGTAGAGAACGTTCATCTTCATGTACGAAGGCGGAATCAACGTAAATGAAGTTACAACAGCTTTCCTATTCAATTCTTTTCTTTTTATTGCTTTCTGATACTGATTTGACAGAGTTTCGGTAACAAAAGCATGCAACAGTTCCGCTTCAACATACACGACTACTCTAATCAGGTTCGCTTGAACTGACTATTTATAGTCTGCATGGTTCCGCTTATACGACATGCCGTATAAGCGAACCTATCAAATTGACCCTATAAGCGAACCTATAATATGACAAATAAGCGGAACTACTTCTATCTATGACACAAAAGCGAAACTATCATAAGATACATGAATTTTACTTTCTAGCTCCTAATTTGACCAATCTTGACCTAAGACTTCATGTAGATGTAGTCAACAGACATTTAATGCATCAACAGACTCCCCCTTGGATGTTGACGTAGTCTTCAGCTCCCGTGTCTTCAGTCTTGGTCTTTTCTCCAACTCTCTGTCTTCATATCATAATCACTCTATCTTCACAGACTCCTGAATCACATCCTGGCTCTAACTTCCATCTTCCCTTTGACTGTCGATCCAGACTCCCCCTTTCATAGACTCCCCCTCTCAGTATGCTGGAATTTGAGGTCTTAATCTGGTTCAAGCTTTTGACATTTAACTTCCATGGGAATAATGAAGTCCAACACCTGTGACTCAACCAATAACATTACAAATCTAACTTTTTCAACAATAAATCACCAACTTAATCAGCTTTAACAGTTCACTCAAGTATTCAGGTTCAAGTTAATGACCCTGATTACTCAATTAATCTACCAAGTTCAACTTAATGACCTTGGTTGATCATTTGACGAATCAAACTGATTTTGTAAAAACATTTTCACTTTTTCTAACAACAATGTAACAAGCATCAACTTAATGAACTTGTTTTAACTTTGAAAACATCTTCAAACTCCAACAAAGTAAGCTCTCCTCATTCTTCAGCTTAGAACTTTCCTGCATCTGCTTCAATCTTCTGAGAATCCAACAATCAACTCTCCACTTTGGTTTGTCAAAAATAAAGCAGAAATAAAATATTTTTGGATTTTAATAAAGTGATCTAAACTAAGAAATGAAATACAGAAAACTTAAATTGCAGAATATAAAGAAATTGAACTAAATACAAACTAATTTTTGGCGAGCGTGTCAGGGAATCATATCAGCTTTTCAGACAAATTACTAGTACCGTTAAGCTTAATTACATGCTCAGACTTAAACAATTCACCTCGATTGTCGATATACTGATCCATCTTAAATTCTCACACAAATTTCAATCTATTTAGGATACGATTTAGATGACTTATGAACTTAGCTCAATTCATGTGTCCCACCTCTTGAATATACTCCCGTATCCAGAATCCCAATATTCAGTCTTACAGGTAAGTATACTACAATGATATCTGTACATAAATTAGGTATGCGAGGGCCGAGGGATCTCAGGTCGATACTTCCGTATGCGCAGAGAGATATCAGCTTCGACTTTTCAGTATGTCCCCTTTAGAGGATCTTTTAGCTACAACAGCAGCGACTATCAATTTTATTGTTTCATCTGCATGCTGAGGGTTTATGCTATGTTTCAAGCATTTGGTGAAAGTATTATCCAAGGACTAGGTCAGAACTTCCGTTCAGCAGAAGTCCCGGAATAATACCCCAGACATCATTGAGTATAAAAACCTAGTATATCAGAATACGAGACCTTTCAAACAAGATTTCAGGGGTTACCTATATATCCAAGTAGCGTTCCCCACGAATTTCACAAGTTTGAAATTTTAGGTTTATATCCCGAATAAATCTACTAAATGTGTTAAAACCTATCGACACATCATTAGTGAGACTGTTTAACTCATTTAGACTTTACAATTCTTTAGCATACTGTAATTGTCTAGCCGATGTACTATCATTTTCCCTATATACACAAGCTCTTTTTCAGATTTTGTAATGTTTTTGTATTTTTAGCATTTTTTACTGTTTTTGTATTTTCTGAAAATATATCTATTTACAACTGTCTATACTCCCCCTAAATACCAAAACATGTAAAAAATCGACAAACTATTGCAGATTGTTTCTCGTCTTCATCCGCAACAGTACTCTCATCAACGCTCACAACCCCATCCGACACCGAAAGCAATTTCATACCATTAAGTTTTAACAAATATTGAAACCGATTTTTATCAAAAGCTTTGGTATGCAAATCAGCTTTTTGTTCGTCAGTGTGGATTTTCTCAATTCGTATCAACTTTTTCTCGAAACAATCGCGAATAAAGTGATGACGAATTTCGATGTGTTTGGTTTTAGCGTGATGTAATGGATTCTTTGTTATGTTAATAGCGGCCTCATTATCAACAAAAAGAGGTGTGTTAAGAAACTGCAAACCGTAGTCGCGCATCTGTTGCTGTATCCACAAGATCTGAGAGCAGCAACTGCCAGCAGAAACATACTCCGCTTCACATGTAGACAACGCCACAGACGTTTATTTCTTACACTGCCAGGTAACCAATCTAGGACCAAAAAACTGGCATCCTGCAGTTGTTGATTTAGTATTAACTTTGCAGCATCCGAAATCCGAATCGGAATACCCTTCGCGCGTAAAATCGCCTTTCCTAGGATACCATAACCCCAATGACGGAGTACCTTTCAGGTAACGTAATATCCTCTTGACAATAATCATATGCGATGCTCTCGGGTTAGACTGAAATCTTGCTGCGAGGCACGTTGGGTACATGATATCAGGACGTGAAGCAGTTAGATACATCAAAGAACCTATCATGGAACGGTAGAACGTTTCATCAGCCCTGTCTCCGGTGAGATCTGGGTGAATCCCATGATTTGTCGCAAGTGGGGTAGCAGCTGGAGTAGAACTTGACATCCCAAATTTCTCTAGAATATCACGAACGTACTTCGTCTGGTGTATGAAAATTCCCTCAGGTAGTTGTTCAACTTGAAGACCCAAAAAGAATTTCAACTCCCCCATTGATGACATTTCAAACTTTTGCTTCATCACTGATTCGAAATCTTTGCATAGACTTTCATTTGTTGACCCAAAAATTATATCGTCTACGTAAATCTGAACTATCAGAAGATGACCATCAACGACTTTAGTGAAGAGAGTGGCATCCACTTTTCCACGTATGAACTTGTTGGCTAGTAGGTGTTGAGACAAAGTCTCGTACCAGGCTCTCGGGGCCTGGTGTAAACCATACAGCGCTTTGTCCAATAAGTAGACCTTGTTTTTGTGGATTGGGTCAGTAAAGCCCGGCGGCTGACCGACATAAACCTCCTCTTTGACCTTCCCATAAAGAAACGCTGACTTTACATCCAACTGATATACTTTGAAGTTCTTCCAAGACACAAATGCTAGGAAAATTCTGATAGCCTCTAGTCGTGCCACAGGAGCATAGACTTCTGTAAAATCAATCCCCTCCTGTTGACTAAAGCCCTGAACAACGAGTCGAGCTTTGTTCCTTACAACCACTCCTCTGTCGTCTCTCTTACACTTGAATACCCATTTCGTATTGATTTTCCTTTGACCATCCGGTAAATCCACTAGCTTCCACACTCCTAACTTTTCAAACTGACTTAACTCTTCTTGCATTGTAATGACCCAAGAGTCTTCAGTAAGTGCCTCTTTGTAAGTTCTCGGTTCAATCTGCGAAATAAAACAACTTAATGAAAATTCAGTTTGTAAAGGTGCTACTGTAGAATAAAAACATGTAAGGTCCTGGTCTATTTGACGTCTCGTGCAAACGCCTGCTTGCAATTCTCCGATGATCAACTCCTCTGGATGATAAGAAAGAGTTCGCGGCATCACTTCGCTCGGAACATCAACATTTCCCTCAAGATTAGTAACATTCTGATCTGCATCTTGTTCACCAACTTGGTTTGTTTGACTTGATATCTGGATCTGCTCCCCCTCAGAATCTGAATCACCATGGTCAAACACTGGCATGTTGTCAGCTTCTTGATTATCATTCATATCCGACTGATTACCAGGAGCAACTTCATCATGTTCACCAGCATTACTAGGACCTGCTTCATCGTCATTTGAAGTTTCCCGAGGTCTTCTAGAATACTCCGCTGGGAACCTGAGCTGCGACTCATACTCTCGCAAAATATCCAGCTCATCAAAGAAATCTTCATCTTCCTCTGATTCTTCTCTCATGTCAAACGAATCCCAAAGTTTGTCATAATGATAACGCCATGAATCACCAGGATTCTGCGGCGGCATAGTGTAACCTTGACATTCAACATTTGCTGCTTCAATAATCCGCTTCTCATTTGGAACGAAGACACGTCGCAATGGATTGGCATAACCAACAAATATTCCCTCAAAGCACTTCGAACCAAACTTTCCAATAGGATCTATAACTGTACAGGGTGACCCGAACGGTTCTAGATACTTTAAATTCGGCTTGCGGTTATTGATTAGCTCAAAACATGTCTTGTTGAACTTCTTGACAGTAAGAACCCTGTTGAGCGTATAGCATGCGGCGGAAACAGCTTCAGCCCAAAAATTAGTCGGTAACTTAGAATCTGCGAGCATAGTTCTAGCCGTCTCAATTAGCGTCCGGTTTTTGCGTTCTGCGACTCCATTCTGCTGCGGAGTGTACGGAGCACTAAACTCAGGCAATATACCTCGTTCATCACAAAATTCTTCCATCTTACTGTTTTTGAATTCAGTACCATTGTCACTTCTAATTCTACTGATAGGCCTCTGGTACAGATTCTCAATTATTTTAAACAACGCCATTAAACTGTCAAACATTTCGTCTTTCATTTTCAAGAATGAGACCCACGAAAATCTGGAGAAATCATCAGTTACGACCAAACAGTAATAATTTCCTGTAATACTCTTGACATTCACCGGACCAAACAAATCCATGTGAAGTCTTTCCAAAGGTCTTGAAACTGAATTGACTTGCTTTGTAGGGTGTGACTTTTTCTTCTGTTTGCCTTTGACACAACTAATGCACTCCCCTTCCAGATGAAAACCTTTGACATGAAATCCTGTGACCAAATCATTATGCACCAAGTGATTCATCTTCCTTAGGTGAATATGCCCCATTTTCCGGTGCCACAATCTTGATTCTTTTTCCGTTGCTCTGGACACAAAACAATGAGCATGACCCGTGGTTGTAGTAGCTACGCTCATGTCCAACATGTACAGATCATTGACTCTTGGTGCCCTCATGATGATCCATTCCTCAGGTATCACAAATCCCGGTTTCAAGATCAAACATTCTTTGTCAGTGAAGTGAGTAGTATACATCCTGTCACAGATCTGGGAGATACTCAGCAGATTATTCTCAAGCTCAACAATGTAGTTAACTCTCTCAAACGTTACGATTCCGTTGGATAACGTTCCTTCACCTATAATCCTTCCTCTTTGATTACCAGCAAAACCTACGTAACCACCGTTAATGTTTCTCACATCATACAGCAACGCGGTCTTCCCTGTCATATGTCTTGAAGCTCCACTATCCATGATCCATCTGGATACAAGTTTTGGAAGATCCTGCACATAACACACTATGACTTAAACAACTTCAAGAAAGATGCTGATTCATGCTTCGCTATCCAGGAAGCTCCGGCAATTCAAACTGCTTAGTCAAACATGGTGTCCACCCAGGCCTCATCAGCCTTAGGTGTAACCTTGACTGTTTTAACTCTTGCAACTTGAATTTTAAAGTTTTTAGCCTTGAGAGGTGGAAAATATGCATCATAATCAACCGTAATTGATTCTTCAGACTTTTTCACCTCAGAAGTTGAAATTTTCTTCTCACTTTTTGGCTTCCAAACTTGTTGAGACAATGCAACCCTTTTGTAAAATTTGTCTTTTTTAGTTACCAACTTCTTTACGGGTTCATTTTTCACACTATTTTTCTCAACAACGATTGTGCTTTACCCTTCACATCAACTTTCTTCTGTTGAGTCTTCACAGATTCAGTCTTAGGCTTCACACTGGTACACTTTCGTGCAATGTGACCAACTTGATTACATCTAAAGCAAGTGCGAGTATCACCATCTCGACTTGTGCCTTCAGACTGAGCCTGTGAAGTTCTCTTTTCAAAGAACTCTTTGTTTGATTTTGAAAAAAAAATGTTTCTCTTCATCAGCAAGTGAACTCGAACTATTCACAAACACCTTCTTCTCAGCAAACTTCTTGTTTTGAACATTCCATTTCTGATAACTCCTACCACTTTGATAACCACCCGACTAGTTGTTTCGATTGTTATTATAAACACGTGGTGGATTAACAGACTTCTTGTTGTAAACTTTTTGTTTCTCAAAACGCATTTTTCTCTTTGTTTGACTTAGATTGTTCACTTCTGACAATTCAACTTCAACCAATTTGAAAAAAATTGTTAATTTGTTCAAGTTTACATTCTCAATCGGAAACTCTGAATCTGAAAACAACTTATCCGAACCCAACATCTTGTACATGACAAGATTTGATTCTTCACTTAAGTTGTTCTTGGACTTTTGTTTCGGAATGTATTTGTCCAAGAAACACCCATCTTCCTCAGTAGTGTCACTATCCGTTTTTAGCACTTTTTCAACAACACCTTTTACAATATCATTTTGGACACTATCGTCATTGGAAGATGTGAACGTGGCATCAATATTCTCCGGAAGTTTAACTTCACTTTCTTCCTCAAATTCAACCAACCCAGATTCCTTTTTCATGTAATTATGCAAAATCTGCGGTGGAACTTTGTGAAAACCCACCCCGGTTCCATCAGAATACACGTCTTCGCCAACTTTGTTTTTGCCGATGGGTTTTGGAACAATATGTTGCAAAACAAAGCCTGCGGAGCTATAGCTGTTAAGCTTCAACTGGATTCGCTCGTTTTCAATTTCAGCCTCTTGAAATTTTAATTTCAATTTAGCGATTTCATCCAGTTGTTTGTTGATTGATTCTCCTTTAACTCTTAGCACTGCTTTTAAATGCTCATTTTCTTTAAAAGTTTTACCATTTCGATCATCACTATCTTTTACTGTGCTCTTGAGTTTTTCAAACTTTTCAGAAATCTGACGGTTTTCAAGAATTAACTTTTCATTTTCTTGTTTAACCTTTTCATGTTCAATTTTATTAGTTTCAATTTGAGCAGTTAATTCTCTAATCCGTTCAGTCGAAGCTTTAACTGTTTTGTCACGACCAAGAATCTGATTCTCAACGCTTCTGACCTTTGCTGTTAGATCTTTAACTTTCTCACCGTTGAGATACGTGACAGTGTTACAAAATTTGCACTCTTTGTTGCAATTTTTGCAATCAGCATTTCCTTCGATCTTTTTACCTGACGCATTTGTTGACGAGTTTGGACTGACCTGGTCTTTTGACTCAGACACGGAGTTAGAGTCTACCTCAAGTGCTTTAGCAGCCAGCACTTTGTCAGCCATTTTTCCCAGGTTCTCTGCAGTCAACTCCTGCGTTGTATCGATAATGCCAATATCAATCTTCTTTGCTTTCTCGATCTCTTCTTTCTCCTTTTTCTCTTTCTCTTCTTTCTCTTTCTCTTCTTCTTTCATTTTCTCGGTTGGAGTTCCCCACCATTTGTTTTGCCAATACTCATCCTCTTCTTTTATCTCCTTGATGATTGTGACATTTGTGCTTGTAATCATTATGAACAGTTCAATTATCAATAAAACAATGTTATTTTATCCCAATGATTGTTTGATTTTGTTTTACATTTTTCGTATTTTAACTTTTGTTCAATTTCAAACTCTACATCGCCTTCTGGAGAATTATACGCAAACTAGTACGTAAACGTACTCAGTTTAATGCGACAAATACTCCGGAACATCAACATATACTCAACATACCTTAAATAACCTTTACATAACTTAGAAATAAGTTTTGAAGGCTTTGGTATGGCAAAAACAAGTTAATTCGCTTACATGGACTAAACTTGACAAACTGCGAAAGTATGCCAATTTAAACTGTAACGAACATTCCGGAACATGTCCATAAGTTAAACATACCATAAATATCCTTTACATAGCTTAGAAATAGGCTTTGAGGGGTTTGGTATGCTAAAACAAACTTTTGGATCATTCAGGGGCTAAAAGTGTCAAAAAGTGCACAAGTTTGCACTTTCGCGCATAACTTACGTTCTGAATACATCCGGACATCCAAAAATTTATGTAAGCATCCTAGTATTATGCCTTAGTGTTTGGCATGAGAAAAATCCATTCGTCGCGCAATTTGGATCGTCTTTCGCGCTTATGCGCATTCCGTCGTAATTAACCGAACATCGCGACCGTACGGCCAAACGAACCGACATCCGACATATTTTTGAGCACATTTTCAGTTCCCTATACTTTAACATCATTTTAGAGCTTTGAAATGGAGTTAACGGGGCTTAAACGTGCCAAAAACGCATCAAATACCAAGTTTTGGTGCTGCAGGGACTAAAATGGTAAATCTGCCAAACTAAGGGCTTACGGACCGTAAGCCAAAGCCCATACGGTCCATAAGGGGTCCCCAGTACAGCAGAACCCACATTTAATGTTGATTGGCTCTTCAAATCGCGAAAGGTCCGATTGCCTTTTCACCCAATGAAAGGCCAAGGGCCATATTCAGTGAATCTAGCATTGTAACACATGTACGCACAAGATCATGGCATGATATTCGATAAAACGATCCTAACGGTTCCACTTTTCCTATAAATACCCCCCCTTGTTCCAAAAACCCACACAATCTGATCTTAAGGCTCTAAGTTGGAACCATTGTTTCATACCTGAGCTATTTGATCTAGATTAGCACTCGGGGACCCTCCGTAAGTCTTCTTTCGCTCTTTTATTCGCTTTTCGAGTCCGAAAGTCAACGTTTTGTTGACTTTCTGCATTGACCAGCTTATGGTCGATGCGAAGTTCATGGAACTTCATAACGTGAGCGTGATCACGATGGTTATAGTCCGTAGTGACTATACCTACTGATCACCACGTTATCTAGGCTCAGTGACGAGTCGTAGTTTCGACCAAAATGTGCATTCTTGCATATTTTGTAACCAAACTACTCGTGGGCATCAAAGCCGTTTGTTTTGATGTCAAACTTGTTTTCAAACTTAGTTAAGCATGTTCTAACATGCTTAGCTCGTCACTTTTAGTTTAGTGCTTATATAGGGTCGTAAGGTAAGCGATCTAAACCATCGCTTATACTTTCGAACCCGACCCATTTGGTCGATCATTAGGATCCGACCAAACACCTTAGGTGACCATAGCTATAACCTTCCGAGGTTATACCTTGTGGTCGCGATGTTAGGCGTTCCGAACGCGTTCTACGCGAACGACGCGTTAGTATGTAGGCTTTGTTAAACCATATTACACGAGTCTCCATACTCGTTTGGTTTACGAACCCGCGTACTATCCGATCCTTCCGATTTGGTCCGGTATATTAACATAGCTACCTATTAGGTGCCGTTTGATATCCCGTGATCTTTAACATTATCTGGTTATTATACAAGAACTCAAAGCAATCTCAGGTGAGTACATAGAACCTCTTCTTTTACTGTTTTCCAAACTGTTTTGGGGTGAAACACATGTGCCTATCTGTTACTTTCATGCTTTCCATGTTTTCACGTCATATGCCTGCTATGTTGTTAGTACATTATAGTACACGATTTCATTACATTTCATGTTATGTATGCCCATTGTGTGCGTACTTAGTACATTGATTTACATTACATTTCTGTTGCATATGTTTACTCAGCATATGGACACATTGATTTACATTACACTTCTGTTGCATATGTTTACTCAGCATATGGACACATTGATTTACATGAACATTTTTGTTGCATATGTTTACTCAGCATATGGACACATTGATTTACATGAACATTTCTGTTGCATATGTTTACTCAGCATATGGACACATTGATTTACATTACACTTCTGTTGCATATGTTTACTCAGCATATGGACACATTGATTTACATGGACATTTCTGTTTCGTATGTTTACTTAGCATACTTAGTACGATTGTTTGCATCACATGCCTTCATTTTGTTATGACATTTGGTTTGTTTAACATGGGACAATACATTCATTAACATTAGCTACGCCGTTCGTTAGTAGGTAGTGGTACCATAGGAATTGACAACTCCCGTTTCTGAAATCCTGGGTTTGACAGGATTGGAAGGAATGACCGAATTCGATATACATAACTTAGATAAACCTTTAATTTGTTTAAGGGTTTATCGCCGTAGTCTCAAGGCTTGGATGTATGCATAGTTTACAATACCGCATAAATGTTAATATCAATAGAGCATGCATTTTTTTCCATAGAACATAATGTTGATTTAAACCACGTGTTACTTCAACGACTTGTTTTGTGCATTTTACATATGGTTTAAGTTGATACATTTCGCTTACCATACATGATACATTTTGGGATACACATTACATGGTTTACATTGAACATAAACATTTGACATGGTTTACACAATAACACTTGACATTTGGCTTAAACATTAACATGTTTACATTGATGGTTTGGTTTGAGTAAGTGATTAAGTAACGAAGCGTGTGTAATATGATACAAGCATGGTGGATACGCCGCTGGTACTTCCTATATATAAGTGTTTGTATGGTATTACACATCGTAGCGTTATTTGAATCATTTCATTTTGAGACATAGAACATTTTATACAGATAACACGCTTTTCACAAGACATTGTCTTACAAAACAATTTATTATATTCAACTCATTTTACTTGGTTACTCGTTTAACCTTGCACTTATCTATACATATCATCTGATGTTATCGTTTTTCAAATGGTTTACAAAGCAAGACAAACTACAAGGTTCATGACTGACTGTTATTAAACATTCTTTAAACTCAAGTCATGAATCCCATTTTCACAAAACCTATGTATCTCACAGGCATTTTTATGCTGACGTACCTACTTTCACATGTGTTTTCAGGAGCTATTCCATAGGACGATGATCATGATTCTAGGGTGGACCTGTGCCTTAGAGACTAAAACTGAAGATAGACTTAGTTAACTATGTTATAAACTCTTTGTTTCCGTTTAAGACAATGTACTACCCTTGTTTAATAAATAAAATGTAACTTCAATTTCCATGGTTGTATAACAATTAATTCTGTCCACAACACTCCCCGACGTTTTCCGCCGCGGTTGCATGTTACACGCGGTCGGGGTGTGACAATGATGGCTTCCAAATCAAGCGTTTTGTCATCAATCGCAATATTACCATACTCATCAAGATAACACTCCCTATCCGGATCCCATTTTCTCGCTTTTCTAGCATCCAGATAGATACGAGAAATTCTAATGAATCTGTTTTCAGCAATCATTTTCCTATAGTTATACTTCTGCTCTTCAGTACGATCATCTTTCCAAGGAATAGGTTCATCGTCTTTCGCCATGAATGCGTAACCAACCACATCTTCTTCAGGTAGAACCTCTTTACTCCAATCATACCCCTCATCATCATAAATCACCATAAGAGCTCTAGATTTCTCTCTGTTGTCTTCAGACTGCTTCAATCTAGGCGGCTTAGATTTATTTTGATGATAAATCGCCTTCTTGTAATAATCATCTCTGAAAGGGTTCTCTGACTCATCAGCATAAGCGTTCCTGCATTCTCGCTTGAAGTGACCCTTCTGCTTAAACTTGAAGCAAGTCACTTTGGACTTATCGAACCCCAATTTGGTAGATGGACCACCAATTGTCTTTTTGCCGGTTATTTCCATGAAACGCTGAGCATGACGAACAGCACTAGCCATAGCCCAACGAATATCGATTAATTCCATTTCTTCAGGATCTATTTGATCATAGTCCTCTTTCGTCAGGTTTGTGTTACCGATCTTCCCAGCTACTAACCCTTCATATGATTCCAACACCGACGCTAAGAAAACCATCTGCTGCTTAGCCGACTCCTCGTCAAAATTCTGTGCATTCTTCAAATCTATTGCAATGTTGCATTGAAACTTCGCATCAGAATGACTTGCAGATGATGAAGATCCACCGTGATAACCACTGTGACTTCCACTGCTTTGACTTTCTTTGCTTGTTGTCGACACATTCTCAGTAGAAAACGCAGTTTTGGGAGAAGTTGCTTCTGGCATCATGCTTTTCGGATAGTACAGATCCAAATTCTGTTGATAAGATGAGTGATTGACTTTATACGTCTTCTTCAGTTCCAACTCGTGACTTTCAAGTCTCTCAATCACCAAATCTGGATTCAAATTTTCAGGAGCAATAGTGTTCTTCAGCATCAGCGCATAATATCTCCAATCCATCTCGTCTGGTAATGAATCGAACAGTTTGTCAACAAGTTCTTCATCAGAATATCTGATATCATGTCTTGCTAATTCCAGCTTCAGATGACCGAACCTTTCTATCATTTTACAAACTGACTCATTCTTAAGACAACCAAACATATCAAACTCTTTCCTAAGAAGTTTCTTTTTACTTTTTACAATTTCAGTACTCCATAGACATTTCTTTTCTAGCTTTTGCCAAAGATCTTTTGCATTTGAATAATCGATCAAAGAGATGATGTCCTCCCGAATAGATTGAAATAACAAAGCCACACATTTTTGCTCGGCTACAAATGCATCAATCTCTTCAGCCACCATTTTTGTTTCCATTTGCATAACCGTTCTTCAAACTTTTCCAGCTGGGAAATGTGAATGCCATCAGCCAATCTTCAAACTTCCTAGACCACCGACTGTACTCCTCGATAGCCATTAGCTTTGGGGGTTTATTGAATGTTCCGAAGGCACTTTCCGATTCCCAAGCTTCCTTTTTCTTTTCTTTCGGCGGATTCTCATTTTCTTTGCTTGATGAAGTATCATCATTTCCGGAATTTCCCGTGAATGCATACATGTCGCTGAACGGGTTCAAGAAAATATCATCCATTTTGAATGTACCTGCAAAATCAGCAAACACTTAGACAAATTTTCGAAATTTTAGAAAGTGATGACTGATAAGCGAAACTATCAGCAATTATGACAAACAAGCGAAACTGATAAGTGTCAGATAAGCGGAACTCCAATGTCCGAATAAGCGAACCAGGTAAATGTCTATTCAAGCGGACCAGGTAAGTGTCCGTTCGAGCGGACCTACACTTGTCTGTTCAAGCGGAACTATATGGTTTGAATAAGCGAAAGTCAAATATCCGTTCGAGCGGACCTAAATTGTTCGTTCGAGCGGATCTATCAAGTTTCTATTGTCCGAATAAGCGGAACTACTTGCTCTTTCAAGCAAATCCTACAAGCGAAACGTCCAAATAAGCGGAACTAACTGGTTATTTCAAGCAGAACCATGTATTACAAGCGAAACCTTCGATTGTCCGTAAAAGCGGAACCTAGTTTTCACCATGTTTTAGTCCGAATTTTAACTTGAAACTTTCTAGGGTTTGTTATTACTGTGTTTCACACGTTATAGTCAAAATTCAGGCCATTTCAACCGTAGGAACCAGTTCAAACTGAAAAAGTATGAGAGAAAGTGAGTAGAAATGAGAGAATTCTGCAGATTCAAGCTGTAGTAGTATGAACTCCTCGTCCTGAGCTCTGATACCACTTGTTGGACCATGTTCCGACCCTGAATAGTCAGTAGAGAACGTTCATCTTCATGTACGAAGGCGGAATCAACGTAAATGAAGTTACAACAGCTTTCCTATTCAATTCTTTTCTTTCTATTGCTTTCTGATACTGATTTGACAGAGTTTCGGTAACAAAAGCATGCAACAGTTCCGCTTCAACATACACGACTACTCTAATCAAGTTCGCTTGAACTGACTATTTATAGTCTGCATGGTTCCGCTTATACGACATGCCGTATAAGCGAACCTATCAAATTGACCCTATAAGCGAACCTATAATATGACAAATAAGCGGAACTACTTCTATCTATGACACAAAAGCGAAACTATCATAAAATACATGAATTTTACTTTCTAGCTCCTAATTTGACCAATCTTGACCTAAGACTTCATGTAGACGTAGTCAAAAGACATTTCATGCATCAACAGTGCTTCCGTTATGTTAACTAAAACAATGATTATGATGACATCGGTCTTTTGTTAAGATTTAATGTAATGTTAATCGAAGTTTTTAAATACTCGTATTTTGGATGATATTAGTATTATATATATGTATAAGGGAATTTTATATATATGCGGAATGGGTTTTACACCACTCGTGATTGTTGAAGATGATTTATCAACGATGTGTGATCTGGAGTCCGAATCTGGTGATTTGACGATGTTGCCAGTTGCTGATCGGTTGGAGAAGATGATTCGTCAACGCATACATTCGCTCCTCTACCAAATTCCGCATGCCAGTTACGGATCAATTCTTCGTGCTGGAAAAAAGGTAGTTTGATTCTCATATCTCTAATGTTTTGAAATCTTTTAGTAAATTGATTGCCAATTGGAACAACGCTCCGTCGAAATTGTTCGGCGGAGGCTTCCTGGAGAAGGATTGAGATAAGTAGTTGAACAGTTTTTTAGGTAAATTCTCGTCACGATTGTTAGGATTCCGGTGAGGAAATGTGAAAATAGCGACAGTGTTTGGCGGACAACAGTGGAGAAACGCTTGGAGATTAGGTTGCAAATGCAGAAAGATTTTGCGTTGTTGATTTTGGTGCATAGTGGGAGGAGTAGTTCGGCGGGAGGCGGTTAATGTGATCGGTTTCTGGTTGTTCTCCGGCAGATGAAGGTGGAGGTTGCGTCGGGTGTGGGTTTTTTTATATGTTTTTGGGATTTTTTAATTATAATAAAATTTGACATAAAATGACTATTATACCTTTCATTTAAATGATGAAAAAGACAAAAGAGAGAGTGGTTAACATAAATTTCTAATCCAGTTTGTCATTTGGATGAAAATGACAACAAAAATTAAAACCTTAGGGATGCAGATACAAAAAAATTACATTTTTAGACTATAGTGGTAAAACTGATCTAAGCTCATAGACCATTTTGTCATTTTATTCTTTTTACATTTTAGTTTTAAGTTTTAACACGTGAACACGTGTCTTAAAAATGTCTCCAAATTGTTTATACGAAATATCCAAAAAGCAAAACAACATATACTTGAGTTACTACAAGTTCGTGATATCAACCATATCCCAGATGTCCAAACGCTTTTAATTTAGTTTCTTACTATATTTAGAAGAGAAAACATGATTGCAACAAACTACTGGAAAAGTGATACTTTAATATGAGACCTCGTCCGAGATTTATTTTGGGTTTTTTATATAAAAAAAAGTTTTTCTAAACTAATTGTTTCACCAATTACTTCTAATCTATCCTATCTAATAAATAAAAATTTATGTTAACATATGTCACCCTTCACAATGCACCATTTTAGAGGGAAAATTTTCAACAAATTAGAATTTTAAATAAAGAAAATAGGACTAACTAAATCCTACTTTTTCGAAATATCGGTTCCACTACTTAATACCTCATACTAAACCATTTTATAAGTAAAAATAAGGCCACACGGGGTGGTTCACTAGTGATGGGTTCTAGTGATGGGAGCACCCAATCAAATCATGCCATGTCAGCACCCAATATTCTAGTGATAGTGATAGAAATGTAGTGGGGGTGGTATCACTAGTGATGGAGATTCCAATATACAAGTATTAATGCACAATGTACAAGTCATACCCTATCAAAACTCAAATTCAACGCGTGACCACCATAACTCGTTATACTTCCACGAGTGATAGAAAGCACCGGCGGCGGTGTTCCGTTTCCATTCCACGCGTGATGAACACCCATCACGGTACCACCCCGGGTCCTCTAAGACTTACGATATATCACATGGTCTGTTTGTTTCTATTTTAAATTTAATTTCAATATTTATCATCCTATTATAATAAATAATTCTAAATAATGTCGCGTTTTACTATCAAAATTACTTTTTTCATATTTAACGTTGATACTAATTTAATTTTAAGCATTAGTTTTTAATTGCTACAATATTGAAATACATGTTAAATCTTACCGTTATCCAAATTTTATTGAATCTCACAATATGAGCAATCTACATCCATTATATATGTGGTAAATTTATTACTAAAAGCTACAATTAAAAGACTATGATTTAAGAAAAAAATATGCTTTAAATCAGCATACTTTCTAAATCATTATTATTATTTAGGGTTATAGTTTCAGAAAGTTACAATACTACTCTAATTTTTTTTCTCCAAACTACTTAGTACCAAATATATAACAAACTAGGTTATCACCCGCGAACTTCGCGGGTAGAAACATTAACTTTATATTAATCGAACTATGTCATTAAATAAAATAAAAATACATGTTTTCGAACATAATTTTTTTATAATTGTTTTGAATTGAAAGTTGTAGTCATTGGGTTGCGAGTAAGGTCAGAAACTTCGGGCAAGAACCAGAGGCAGAAACTTGCCTCATTGAATGACCCAAGAAACAAAAAAAAATAAACTTTTATTTTTTATAATAAAATATACGCATGGAGTTGTTCGAACCTACAAAACAAACTCATTTAATTAAAATTAGAAATTAATTAAAAGTTTACATAAGAAAATATAAACAACAAAAACTTTATTCATTAAATATACATTATATATTTTTTTAACAATCATGACCAATCGAAATATAACAAATTAGTAACATGGAGATTAATATAGTGTTGATTGTTCCCATTTTCAAATAATCACTTGCTTAATAAAAAAAAATCCATTAACTTTGAAGGCATTAAACTGACTTGCTAATGGTATTCATTCATACCTAATACGATACGCTAATCAATAAATAAAACACACACACTAAAAAACCATTCAAATAATAATGTTGAGTAAATCATTCAAAGTACTCAATGGTAACAAAACACACAACAAAGTGAAACCATCATGCTGCCTCCTGCAATTGAGGTGCCTACATAAAGAGGTACTGCAGAAAACATAGATTAAACTAATCACTCTTAACACGATACATTTTTCGTATAAAATGAGCGAAACTTAATCTTCCAAGTACCTCGAATGGTTTGCCGGATTGTTCAAAATCCAGTATGTTTAGAGCAACTTCACAGCTCTATGAAACAATCGGCTCTGGATCTTTGGAGAATTCCTCAAGTAGAGATATACACTGGTCATCTACAAAAATGGTTTATTAAGGTCAAAAACATATAGTTTTTCAAAAAAGTATCCCGAGTCAACCCAACAGAGCCGTTTTGACCCTAAAAACCATATTTGACTACCTACCCAACATAGTCCATTTTCCACCAAATGTTATTAAAAAGTATAGTAGATTTTAGAACCATGGTTACCTTATATTTTTGGTTTAAAAAATGTGGCAACTCTCTCTCTCTCTCTCTCTCTCTCTCATTTTCTTTGTGTTAAATTGTTTTTTTTTCCTTTTCCTTTCAGTTTTTCGTTCAGTATATAATTCAGTTTATAACAACCTCTCATTTTTTATACTTAAATGTGAATCTAATAAGTTATGTTCAAACTTATTTGTCTACAATCAACAAAATCTCATATAACCAGCAATTTCATGCGCAATCAAAGGTGTCACAATCAAACACAGACATCAATAAATCTACACACTTTCTCAAAACATAATCTCTAACATCACTAACCTGTATCAATAATTCAAAATCCTAACTAATGTGTTGTGCACTCACTAATATCTGCTACACACGTCTTACTTATTCATCTTCACAACTTCAAACACATCTTATCTAATACCTTATGCCAATCAACAAAATCTCATATATGAATCAGCAATACAATGCATAATCAAAGACCTCACAATCAATTTCAAACATCAATCAATATACAAAATTTCTCAAGATACAAAGTCTAATATCACTAACCTGATGCGCTACTGCTCAATAATGTGTCGGTGCCATGAAAAACTTCATAACCCTAACTAATGTGTTAACTTGCCAAGGCTCAAGGCTGTATCTTATCCCAATGTTGTTTGTCCGACGCATCGTCACAAATCTAACAACCGAGTCAATCAAACTATTAGCTAAAAAATTAAAATAATGATTGAGTTCAAAATTTAAAATTTAAAATTTAAAATCTGAAAATTAAATCACTAATATCTAATCTCGTAAATCAAGCAAACTTATTAGGAAAGTCTAACCTTGCCAAGCAAAACCAACCGACATGGTACCAATTTCCAGCCATAGCAAGCATATCTCTGTCCAACATTGTTGCAGCCAAAAACTTCGGACCATCCAAAATAAACACCTAATGAATCAAAATAAAAACACATAAACCTTGAATATTACTCAATTTATGACTACTATCCCATAAAACAAAACTTTGTCAGCAAATTATACTAACTTATGCAATGGTAAACCATAAAAATAACAAATTAATTTAGATGATTAGCCTTGCAGAAAACCCAAATCGGGAAAGTTTACCTGAATTGTTAACGAAAAAAATCAGACTCAGATTGGGTTACTCAAGCGGATATTAATCACTGGAATAAGATCTGGTATCAAACATAAGAGCACACATGAGTTGATTAACGGAACAAAATGGTGAGGAAAAGAATATACATCAGTTAATCGAATAGAGATCAATTTCCCATAGGATCCCATTCAAGATATATAGATATATAGATATATAGATATAGATAAAGAAATGTACAAGATATACATTTCCTTCAACTTCTCATAGGATCCCATTCAAGAGTTCCTTGTAAGGGAAGGAGTCTGAAAGAAGTTTATCACCAAAAATTACAAAACACAGTTTGAATTAGATATGCAACTCGAGTACAAAAACAATAGTCGAAGACTCGAAGCATTCCTAAAATTACAAATAATATAGTCAAAGCATCTCATAAAAAACATCAAGATTTCAAAGCATTTAAAATTTAAAATCAAACACAATAATGGTTTACTTCAAAATTTAAATTTAAAATAATGATTGGCTTCAAAAATTAAAATTTAAAATCTGAAAATCAAATCACAAATATCCAATCCCATAAATCAAACAAACTTATTAGGAAAGTCTAACCTTTCAAATTTAAATTCAATTTACAGATTCGAAATTTAAAATAATGGCAAACTTTCTAATTTAAATTTAAAATAATAACTGACTTCGAAATTGAAAATTTAAAATCAAGCACAACAATGGTTTACTTCAAAATTTAAATTTAAAATGATGATTGACTTCAAAATTTAAAGTTTAAAATCTGAAAATCAAATCACTAATATTCAATCCCGTAAATCAAGCAAAGTTATTAGGAAAGTCTAACCTTGTCAAGCAAAACCAACCGGCAATTTCAGTTTTTCGTTCAGTTTATAACAACCTCTCATTTTTTATACTTAAATGTCAATTTCTAATAAGTTCTGTTCAAACTTATTTATCTACAATCAACAAAAGCTCATATAACCAGCAATTTCATGCGCAATCAAAGGTGTCACAATCAAACACAGACATCAATAAATCTACACACTTTCTCAAAACACAATCTCTAACATGACTAACATGTATCAATAATTCAAAACCCTAACTAATGTGTTGTGCACTCACTAATATCTGCTACGCACGTCTCACTTATTCATCTTCACAACTTCGAACACATCTTATCTAACACCATATGCCAATCAACAAAATCCCATATATCAATCAGCAATACAATGCACAATCAAAGACCTCACAATCAATTTCAAACATCAATCAATATACAAAATTTCTCAAGACAAAAATTCTAATATCACTAACCTGATGCGCTACTGCTCAATAATGTGTCGGTGCCATGAAAAACTTCATAATCCTAACTAAAGTGTTAACTTGCCAAGGCTCAAGGCTGTATCTCATCCCAATGTTGTTTGTCCGACGCATCGTCACAAATCTAAAAACCGAGTCAACAAACTATTAGCTAAAAAATTAAAATAATGATTGAGTTCAAAATTTAAAATTCAAAATCTAAAAATCAAATAACTAATATCTAATCTCGTAAATCAATCAAACTTATTAGGAAAGTCTAACCTTGTCAAGCAAAACCAACCGACAGGGTACCAATTTCCAGCCATAGCAAGCATATCTCTATCCAACATAGTTGCGGCCAAAAACTCCGGACCATCCAAAATAAACACCTAATGAATCAAAATAAAAACACATAAATCTTGAATATTACTCAATTTATGACTACTATCCCACAAAACAAAACTTTGTCAACAAATTATACTAACTTATGCAATGGTAAACCATAAAAATAACAAATTAATTTAGATGATTAGCCTTGCAGAAAACCCAAATCGGCAAAGTTTACCTGAATCGTTAACGAAAAAAATCAAACTCAGATTGGGTTACTCAAGCGGAAATTAATCACTGGATTAAGATCGGGTATCAAACATAAGAGCACACATGAGTTGATTAACGGAACAAAATGGTGAGGAGAAAAATATACATCAGTGAATCGAATAGAGATCAATTTCCCATAGGATCCCATTTAAAATAAATTCAAACACAATAATGGTTTACTTCAAAATTTAAATTTAAAATAACGATTGACTTGAAAATGTAAAATTTAAAATATGAAAATCAAATCACTAACATCCAATCCCGTAAATCAAGCAAACTTATTAGGAAAGTCTACCCTTTCAAATTTAAATTCAATTTTCAGATTCGAAATTTAAAATGAAACACATTAATAGAAAACTTTCAAATTTAAATTTAAAATAATAATTGACTTCGAAATTGAAAATCTAAAATCAAACATAATAATTGTTTACTTCAAAATTTAAATTTAAAATAATGATTGACTTCAAAATTTAAAATTTAAATTAAAAATCAAATCACTAAGGAAACGTACCAAAAATATAGGATCATATTCCTCAATCAACTTTAACAACGAATGAGAGATGTTTTTAGGATCCATAACTGCAAAGTAAGTGACCACTATTTTAAAAAATATATAATGGTAATCTATTTATAGAAACAAAGTCTATTTACAGAAACCGAATCATAATTCCGAATACAAAAATCATCTTTAACAACAGTAATCTGTTTATAGAAACAAAAACAACTTTAAAAATGAAATTAAAGGCATCTTTAAAGATATTACAACTAACTAAATACAAAAATTATAACTAAATGACTCACGATAAATCATCATCAATAATTTTAAGACATTAACATATGGAAGTTGTTCTCCCCACAATAAGGTTGCAAAATCATACGGTATTTCCTATCAATCGAAAAAAAAACATATAAGTTGCAATAACTTATTGTGTGCACAAAACTGAAAACTTAAGAAACATACCAAAAATATAGAATCATAGTCCCCAATCAACATTAATAACGAAGGAGCGTTGTTTTCATGATCCATAACTGCAATGGAAGTAACCACTGTTTTAAAAAAAATATAACTGTAATCTATTTATAGAAACAAAGTCTATTTACATAAACCGAATCATAATTTCGAATACAAAAATCATCTTTAACAACACTAATCTATTTATAGAAACAAAAACAACTTCAAAAGAAATTAAAGACATCTTTAAAGAATTAACAATTAACTAAACACAAAAATTATAACTAAATACAAAAAATTATAACTCACAAAACAAACCATAAGAACTTCAAAAGATAATCACATAAAATTTCAAACTAACAGCTAAAGAAAAAAATAAAAAAGAAAGACAATACACATCAAAAAACAAACAACAACAACAAAACTGAACTAACCTGTTTTTGGTCAACGAACAATTCGAAAAATATAGGATCATAGTCCTCAATCAACTTTAACAACGAAGGAGCGTTGTTTTCATGATCCATAACTTCAAAGGAAGTAACCACTGTTTTAAAGAAAAATATAACGGTAATCTATTTATAGAAACAAAGTCTATTTACTTCAAAATTTAAATTTAAAATAATGATTGACTTCAAAATTTAAAATTTAAAATCTGAAAATCAAATCACTAATATCCAATTACGTAAATCAAGCAAACTTATTAGGAAAGTCTAACCTTTCAAATTTAAATTCAATTTACAGATTCGAAATTTAAAATCAAACACATTAATGGAAATCTTTCAAATTTAGATTTAAAATAATAATTGACTTCGTAATTGTAAATTTAAAATCAAACAAAATAATGGTTTACTTCAAAATTTAAATTTAAAATAATGATTGATTTCAAAATTTAAAATTTAAAAATCAAATCACTAAGGAAACATACAAAAAATATAGGATCATAGTCCTCAATCAACTTTAACAACGATAGAACGTCGTTTTCATGATCTATAACTGCAAAGGAAGTAACCATTGTTTAAAAAAAATATAACGGTAATCTATTTATAGAAACAAAGTCTATTTACAGAAACCGAATCATAATTTCGAATACAAAAATCATCTTTAACAACACTAATCTATTTATAGAAACAAAAACAGATTTAAAAAGAAATTAAAGACATATTTAAAAAATTAAAAACTAATTAAATACAAAAATTATAACTAAATACAAAAAATTATAACTCACAAAACAAACCATAAGAACTTCAAAAGATAATCACATAAAATTTCAAATTAACGCCTAAAGACAAAAAAGAAAAAAGAAAGACTATACATATCAAAAAACAAACAACACCAACAAAACTGAACTAACCTGGTTTGGTCGACGAACAATTCGAGTCCAATTGTCATAAAAGATTGAGGGTTTACCATGAGAAAAACAAACCATAAAACATTCAGAACATATGTTATTAATTTTTGAAAAAAAAATACCGAACAGAAAGGATAAAATCAAACCTACACAAACTTAAAAAAAAAGAAAACAACTATAACATTTAACTAACCTCTGTTATTTCACGAATGATCGGAGTCCGATTTTATCCAAGATTTAGGGTTCCACATGAAAAACAAAATCAACAAAAATCAGTAACTTTTATAAATGTAGATGATGATAATAAAACCTCTGATCTTGATTTTGTTTGCAAAAAAACAAAAAGATAAATGTTCAATCGCTTGATTAAAGATACACAATAGATAAACAACAAATTAAAACAACATACCTTCAATTTTTATGATCAGATCTACAAAGTTTAGGACAAAGAAGAAGTTAATAGCATTCGACACAATCTTTATAAAATCAAGTTTCTATAGAATTGAATAACATAAATAAAGCAGATTTAGGATCGATTGTGTAGATTACAATCGTAAAACAAAGAAATCAGAAACAATAAAATCAAAAACATAGAAACATACCTTTGATTGGTTAATAGGATTGATTTGTGTGAAGAAGATGATGTTGCAGAGGTTTGACTATGGTTTGGAATTGAGGATCTTGGTGGTGGCGATAGGAGAGAGGATGCAACTTAGTTTTTTAGGGTTTGTAAAGTGTGTGCAAGAAGAGTGAGAAAAAAAAGGAAATATATACTACGACCCGAATTCAAAAAACCCGACCCAACACATTTTGGATCCCGCCTCTTTTTTCTTGGAATCGTGAATGTAGAAAGCAAAATGGGATTTCCCTCCTAAACCAAGTTGCCACATCAGCCAAGATGGCCAAATACAAATGCCATCTAGCCCAAATCCATCTCATTTATATATATATATAGATTATAATATTGAGAATTTAAATAATTCGAAAGTTGACTCTAATTCAAATCTCAAATCATCACATCATTACCAAAAAATTGCTTCAAATCTCAAATCACGGTTACTATCATCAAATTTATCAGAAATACATTCTAACTTTGTTGTAATTATATAATTTCTATCTCTATACCTAATTTTTTTCCGCCTACCGTATACCCATTTAAATTACACGCGCATCTTTACCCGTTTCAAATTTACTCAATTTCCTTTTCAATATTACATTTCATAGACTAATTATTTCGTTTTTATCAACCTCGCACGTTTTTATTATTTAAACTTTACCATTTTTTATAAAAAAGTTAAATCAACGTTATTTTGTTTCTGTTTTTATAATTTATGTATTTAAAAGTTATGATTCATGTTTTCCTCTTTCGCTTTTATGATCTCATATGTTTAAATTTACAAAAACAAAATAAAATTTACTAATTCAAACCATGTATTACATGAGATTCTAACCTAGTAAGTCTATAAATTATCACCGCACATCAGTAATAAAGTAAATATAAATTCTAAACAACAACAACAACAACAACACCAACAATAATAATAATAAAATAATTCCTGCCACATGTTTAGGCCTGTAAACTAAACGAAGTCCATGAACTGTTCGTGAGCTTGTTCAGCGAGAAGTTCGTTTATGTTTGTTATTAAATAAACGAACAAATGTGAACATAATTATTTGTTTATTTAATTAAACGAACGAACATGAACACACGTGTCATTCGTTCATTTATGTTCGTTCATTTGTGTTCATCTATGTTCATTAACGTTTTAATAAATGCATATGGGGTTATATTTATATAAATATTTAAACATAAAAAAGGCTTTTTTTTTTAAACCACTGGGTGTCAGCCCAGTGGCCACTAAAACCCATCTTAAACGCTGCACGGGGGAGGTCGCAAGTTCGATTCTTACCCTGAGCAGACTGGGGAATTCATCGCCAGGGCGCTTGGTCGGGTAGCAAACTGGGGAGGGGGATCCCTCCCGCGGTCAGGGGTACCGTGCATTTACCATTTTTTTTAAAAGGCTTTTTAAATACTTATATAGATATTTACTAATTGACAATTGGGTTTTCTAATATAACTTATCGTAACTAATCAATAATTTTTATGTAAAAAAAGCTACTTTATGTTTGTTTATATTTGGTCATTTATTTTTATTTGTGTTGTTTTATGTTTGTTAAAGTATGTATATTTGTTTATGTTTGTTTACATTCATGAACTGTTCGTTTAGGTTTTAAATGAACGAACATAAACAAACATGAACATGCCAATTTTCTTAATGAATGAACATAAACAAAAAAAAAATGTGTTTAATCATATGTTTGTGTTCGTCCGATTATTTACAGACTTACAGATGTTTCAACTTTTCGTATTGGTAAAAAATGTAGTAAAGAAAATGCTTTTAGTAACAAGCTCTAAACTCAAACTCTCTAATTATAATTATAATTATATTATATTATAATTATATTATATTATATTATATTATATTATATTATATTATATTATATTATATTATATTATATTATATTATATTATATTATATTATATTATATTATATTATATTATATTATATTATATTATATTATATTATATTATATTATATTATATTATATTATATTATATTATATTATATTATATTATATTATATTATATTATATTATATTATATTATATTATATTATATTATATTATATTATATTATATTATATTATATTATATTATATTATATTATATTATATTATATTATATTATATTATAATATAATATATATTAAACATCATCATGTAAGCTACATGACACTTTCTTTATTTTTGTTTTTAGTCACAAAAATTTTGTTTTACCACTAAACTTTATCAATTTTACTTTTAACGATATCCATATTAGATCATAAACTATAGAGTAATAGCTAGAGTAAGTTTGTTTGTTGTTTATTAAGTTTAATTTAACCTTTTATACTAAAAAGAGTAAACTGCAATTTTACCCCCTGAGGTTAGGGGTCATTGGCACCCTTAACCCCCTAAGGAAATAATTGTAATTTTACCCCCCACTGTTTGCTGTTATGTTGCAACCTTACCCCCCGGCCTCAAATTTGTTGACTAATCTGTTGACTACCACCTGAAATGACTATAATGCCCTTTCATATTACCCCCTGTGTTTTGTGCACTCCTGTGATATTACCCCCTGCCACCACTGCCACCGCCATTCACCACCACAACTACCACTGCCACCGCCAGCCACCACCACAACCACCACTGCCACCGCCATTCACCACCACAACCACCACCCTCCAACAGATAAAGTTTTTGGTTTCTTGATTTCCACTTCATCAACAAAATATTAAACCGAAATCAAACTCATTTTAGTAACCGATTCAATTTCAAATAGTTCAAAAATGGAGATTTTAAGATCATCAAGAAACAAGAAAGAAATATATTTAAAGATGAAGCTTTCAAGAACCAAAAATGAAAAAACAGAGCACCCATTTTGCATCAAACACTTCAAATGGTAAAACAGAGCACCCATTAATTTGATTTTTCACTCTTTATGCACCGTTTATTGATTCCGAATAAGTGATTTTCTGTCAGATTACAACCAAGGAAACACTCGAGAATCCACTTCTAATGGCATTGAAGCAAAGAATATTAGAACACGTTGAAAATTTCAAACATTTCGTTCTAAAATGTGTTCTAAAGACTTCGATTGACTCTGTTACCTGATCAAATAAGGTCGTGGAGTCGGTAAATGCAAATACCCTTTTGATGTCATTTCGTGCAGCTTCGGTAATCCCGTCCATCAAAGCCAAATAATCAGCAACCGATTCAACTACGTAAAATAGTTTGTGGTGGTGGCTGGAGGTGGCAGTGCTTGTTCTGATTTTCTTGTTTGGTACGTTTGCTTTTCTTTGACATAAGGAAGGTTATGATCATAGATTTGGATAGTGCCAGGCGTGTTATTGAACTTGCTTGCAAACACCAATTTTTTGATAAATTTAGGATGATAAGTAGATGTATAGGCAGAGATGAATTATGTCGCGTAGTTGTAGTCTGCCATGAAAAAATTGAATCCAATTTGATAATTTTGTTATTGTAATAAAGACACAAATGACTAGTGTGTTATTATAGCTCATATATCCTTTTTTGTTGCAGCAGTAATTACGGTGCTTGTGATCTGAACCAGAGCTCTGGTCTAACCATAAAAACCATAATTTGCAGGCGAATTGAGCCAATGTATCCAGCTCTATTCAGCTGCAGATTCATATTCTTCTAAAAGTACTGTTATGTAAATGTAAACTGTAGATCTTTAGGGTGAACAGTGGTGGTTGTGGTGGTGGCTGGAGGTGGTAGTGGTGGTGGCTGGAGGTGGCAGAGGTGGTGAATGGCGGAAGTAGTGGTGGTGTTATATATGAAAGGGATATTAAGTTGTGGTGGTGGCTGGAGGTGGCAGTGGTGGTTGTGGTGGTGAATGGCGGTGACAGTGGTAGCAGGGGGTAATATCACAGAGTGCACAAAACACAGGAGGGTAATATGAAAGGGCATTATAGTTATTTCAGGTGGTAGTCAACAGATTAGTCAACAAATTTGAGGCCGGGGGTAAGGTTGCAACATAACAGCAAACAGTGGGGGGGGGGGTAAAATTGCAATTATTTCCTTAGAGGGGGTAAGGGTGCCAATCACCCCTAACCACAGGGTGTAAAATTGCAGTTTACTCTACTATAAATAATATACGTCTTTAATCAAACATCATCATGTAAGCTACATGACACTTTCTTTATTTTTGTTTTTAGTCACAAACATTTTGTTTTACCACTAAACTTTATCAATTTTACTTTTAACTAGGTACCGAATATTATGGTACGGTATGGGTACAAGTATCGGTACAGTACTTGCTTTCTTACTACTTTGTTTTTTTGTAACCTTTTGAGCACTTGTAAGGGTATCATATAGGTAAAATCAGTACGAGTACTAATAGAGTACATGTACCAAATAAGGTAAAATCGGTACGAGTAGTAATATAATACGAGTACTAAATAAGTAAATCGATTGGTGTACCATAATAGCATAATACAAAAAAAAAATTCATTCCAAAAATAAAGTTTGAAATTCTATATAAATTTGGTACCAACACAATTTTTTACCTGTACTGATACCAAAAGTACCGAATACTGAAATCAATAAAACTTAGTACCGGTACATGTGCCGAGTAGTCAAAATCGATACGGGTACAAGTACGGGTATTTGGGAAAAGAACTCATCCCTATAAAACGCATACCGCTGGTTCAAATTCCAAAGGTTCAAATCATAAAAAAACAAATACTTAAAAGTCTTACTGGTTTAAAGCTACCGGCACCAAACACAAACATCGTCTTCTCCTATACTGCTGCTGCCCTCCAAACAAACTCTTCCTCAGAACCCCCCAGTTTTGACTTCTTCGATTGCAAATTCCTTTATCTTCTTTAGCACTTCAGTTGCAACAGGAGCAGTTGATGAAGAAGAAGAACCACCTGCTTTGGAGAGTAAACCTTTCAGCGAATCAAAAATACTTTTCTCTCGGTTGAAGGAGCTGTTGCAGGAGCTTTTGAAGGAGCTGGAATCGAAGAAACGTTTCGTCTTGATTTGATGGCAATGACAACAAGGTTGTTTTCAGTCAGCATAATTTTTCTAACCTTTCCAAACACATCTATCAAATTTGTGAGAAAATCGGCATAAAACTGGTAGTCCGGAGGATTAACATGAAACACAACAACCCCGTTATCTTCAATCATTACTTTGATCTTCTCAAGCATATTCACTTGAATTAGTTCTCTCGGAGGTGCACACTGACCAGTTAGGGAAAAAGAATCAGCTTCATTCAGATCTACCATGATCACATAAAAAAGGCTAAACTCTTTACGGAAAATAGCAAGATGTTTCCCTGCAACCGATGATGGGCTTGGTTCGGCGACACCTTGTTTGATGATGTTTCTCCAGTTCAGATTAAAACAATAGATGTTTTTCACATTAAAGTCAACTTGTAGAGCCTCAAAAAGCCCAATGTTAATTTCAACCAAAACTACTACAAATTTCAGTTGATTTGCTAAGAAACTTGTTAGCACAGCTCCATTACCTCCTAAACAAAGACATCTTCTTTCTTTTTTCTCCAAAAGAATAGAAATGGGTCTCAGCCCATTTAACATGGCCTCACATAATGGTACCAAATTTACATTGTCAACCTTAAAATTCAACTTTCCATAGTTGATTTTGTCATGCAAGTCAACACCTTTTCTGCTCTTGCGTATCAATGCTTTAATTTTGGCTGCACGGTGTATCCAATTGTCGGTATTCTTAAATCTCAGGACTTTTCTAGCCTCAAATTCCCCATTAATTTTAGTCACTTCTTCATGAATACTAAAGTCACCCAAAGCACTTGCTGGCTCAATCAAGTTTGAAATGTTAGATCTAAAAACCAAGCTATCATTGTGTTTCAGAAACGGAATTTTGTACTCGGCATTCCTTAAAGTAACAGGAATGAATTCGGTTAGAGTAGCGCGTATTTTGTCGGCTGCACCCTCCAGTCCCTCACTTACCTCATCAAAACGATAGTGTTTTGGGTTACCCTCAGTTAAGTTTGCGACTAAAATAAGTCGGGAAATTCCATAAAACTTTGTCATGAGCTTTGCAAATCCGGCTGGTGTACAAAATGCCCAGTCATTTTCATACCCAAGTGGGACAAACACAGCAGCCACAAGTGGTGGATTCTTTGTCATCCAACAAGAATCTATCACTGTTAGTCTTAAAGATTCCGACCTCAAAATTGGATCTTTTTGTCCTTCAGATGGGTTTTTCACATGAAGCACCGTGGAATTCCACTGATGAATTGTGTCGAAGAGTGTCGTATCAAATCGAAAAGCCATTTCTTTCCCTAATAAATAATTTCAATTGCAAAGCCATGTCAGGGAAGATATGTAGACGAAAGTTATATATTATTTTCAAACTTGCATATAAAAGAAAATAATACAAGTAGGGCTCTTCTTAAAATCAACTCGTATAAGCATTAGTCAAATTAGAATTTATTCGAACTAGGTTTAAAGAAGTTCGTCGCGTTGCGGCAAATTTGTTTTGTTATTTAGTATGTGTTTACATATGTTTTGAAATCACTACGAGCGTGTTGCGAACGAAACTGCTGACAAGAATAAAAAGAAAATGTAGAAAAAAACACTAAAAGATAACCGAAAGAAAATCAACCAAAAAAGTTGTATGGTAACGAATGTTGTTCGTATGAAACCCGTGGTCGGAGATGAGCAAATTGTTCTGGGTACCGGTACCAAATTTGCCGAACCGAAAGATCTTAAGTACCAATTCGGTACCGACTTTTGGCATTCCTGTTACCGTTTCACTACCATTTTTTACCTTCATATACCGGTACCGTAACCGGTATTTTCGGTATCAGTACCGATTCAGTATCGGTTGGCACCGAGCTCATCCCTACCCATGAAACTAAAAAAAGAAAAAAATTAAAAGTTGAAGAAAATCAACAAAAAAAAGTTGTACGATACCGTTGTTCGTACGGTAACCGTGATCAGGGATGAGCAAATGGTACCGGGTAGCAGCACTGAATTTCCCGAACCAAAAGATTTCCAATATCAATTCGGCACCAACTTTTGACGTTTTCTGTATTAGTGCCGGATTTTACCTTCATGTACTGATACCGAACAGGACCGTCCCGGTATTTTCGATACCAATATTGGTTCGATACCGGTTGACACCAAGCTTATCCCAACCCCTTATATGAAAAAGGAGATTGAAGTTAAAAAGTAAAGAAAATAACTATTATTATAATATAAAAATAATAAAAGTATTTAAAAAACTATATATTATTATAATATTAAAATCACTATTCATTTCATTTCCTTTAGTAATATATAGTAATAATAACAGTAATAATAATAATAATGATATCCATATTATATCATAAACTATAGAGTAATAGCTAGAATAGGTTTGTTTGTTTGTTTATTTAGTTTAATTTAACCTTTTACACTATAAATAATATCCGTCATTAATCATATAGTCTTATTTTTCTCTTATAATTTTCATTCGATAGTTTTGTGTACCCACAATTTTTTTTTTTTTTTACAAAAACTAGATATGTTTCCATTTATTTATTTATTTTAAATCGGGTCGGCCCCCGCCAATATAATAGTTAATATTAAAACATAACATTCTGTCTAACGAACCATGCCGACCACAACCGCGAGTCGCGATGATGGTGGCTATTGCAAGTTGGTAATCTTCGGCACATGGGGTCGCAACCGGCAACATCACATCATAGGTACCGGTCTCATGTCAGCATTTTTCTTGTATTTGTTAAATTTTATTTTGTTTTTTTTGTTGTTTTACACATTTATATTTTGTAGCTTCATACTGGTTTTACCGTTTGGTTCATATGTGTCACACCCCCAAAATACCACATGCGGAAACACCGCGGGACGTGTGACGTACCAGGATCTAAGCCACCAATCACATTGAACTATAAATAATATTTCAGCAAAACATTCCATTCATTTCATAATATAATTCCAAGTCACAAGTTAAAACCAAAGTAAACGTTCAACGGAAGCATAATGTAAAATGTTAATCAACTGTTTCAAAACAAGTGTTCAAAACCACGAAACATGTATCCAAGAGTCTCGACCCATGACCACTCCAGCTCTCCCAGATAGAAAGTCCATAACCAAAATCTAACGACCTGCAAGCATGCAGACAAGTGTGTCAGACGACGCTGGTGAGTTCAAAGTTTGTTAACACGTTTAGTTACCAGATATGAGTATAAAACATTTCAGAGATTAGATGTTGTTATTAAATCGATTACCACAGATGGCTCCAGATTATTTGCCCAAACCCCAATGCTCTATCACACATTGGTCAAGTGGTTAAGGTAATTAGTTCACGACCGTCCTCCCCGGTACGGTGTGAGGGTGCCAAACCCTACCGTGGTTATCAGTAACAATCAGTTTAGGTTTGCTCGGTATGTTTAATTACCCTTCTAGTTAGTCAACCAACCCTACCGTGGTTATCAGTAACAATCAGTTTTAAAATTTATCAAATAAGTCACGTATTTCAAAGATTGCATTCATCACAAGTATCACTGTACATCACATAGCACATACTCAGTTCACATCCCATGTATAACACACAATTATCTCACAACAATTAACTGGGCCACTTAACCAGGCCCAAGCCCAACAGATTTCCCTTCGGCGAAAGACCCTACGGCGAAAGACTATGCTTCATCGAAGTTACACATGACGAAAGACCCTAGTGTTTCGTCAACATCCACTCAACGAAAGACCAGATTTTTCGCCAAGCCATGTTTTTTGTGGGATCAGTCTTTCGTCGCTGTCTTCACAGACAGTTACAGTTCCCATATTTTCAGCCGTAATTATTGCTAACACTTTGACAGTTTCATCAATCAAATTAAACGATACTTTTAGCCATGAATATGAACCCGACCATGATCAAGCATCAAGTATTCAAACCCATTCATAATATAACAGTTTCTATTCGACATACCAATCATAACTTAGTAGATTATCATGCGAACCATCATACTAATCAAGCAACTCATCAGTTAGATACGAACCCAGAATTTCGTATAAGCAATTATCAATCACAGAGCTTTTAACCACTAGAATCGACATGAACCAATCACTAAAATCATCCATCTATTCTAAATGCACGAAGTCATAGACAAACTCTAGTCTCATATAAGGATCTCATGCAACACAAACAATTATCCACAACACAAACATTAGTCAACATAAAGTGTGGCGAAGTGATAACCGATCGACGAGATAGTCACGAGAATACAAGAAGGCTTCGAAAGAGATGAATAGCGCTGCCGACGTTTACAATTGAGAAGAAAGGTCTAGGGTTAAGCAGGTTTATGTTTAAATAGTGTGAGCAGCGTGTCTGGGTTCCGTTTGGGCCAAAGCCCATTCCGGCGAATAACACTCCCGACGAAAGACCCGTTTTCGTTGGTTGGCCGATGATGACGAAAGACCAGTCTTTCGTCGTGAACACTAAGTGACGAAACACTCGCAAGTCTTAAGCTTTCATTCACAAATAATATAACAATTCATTAATCACATTCATCAATCATCACAACTCTAATCTTTCAAACAATAACACATCACATAACATAAAACAATTTATCCAAACAGAATTGCCACACAAGAGATACGTAAACGAAGGAACTTGAAATCTCGGGTTATCACATCATCCCCAACTTGAAAGAAATTTCGTCCCAAAATTTGATAAGTAATCCAAAATAGCACGACGTTAGATCAGGATGACTGTATATTTTCCGTGGGTGCCACATCATCCCCATCTTGAATGGGAATTTCGTCCCGAAATTCGCTAGTTGCATCAGACTTAGATTTGTTTGCTGGGAATAAGTGAGGGTACTTGAGCTTCATCTGATCCTCGCGTTCCCATGTGGACTCCGGTCCACGTCTTGAGTTCCAACGAACCCTCACGATCGAAATTCGACTATGCTTATGGACCTTGACCTCCCGGTCCATAATTTCTATTGGTTCTTCAAAAAACTGCAACTTGTCATCAATTTTCAACTCTTGAAAAGGTACCACAAGTGTTTTATCGGACAAACACTTCTTTAGTTGTGAGACGTGGAAGAAATCATGAACGTTACCCAATTCCGCAGGTAACTCTAACTTGTAGGCCGCTTTACCAACTCATTCTAGAATTTTGAATGGCCCGACATAACGAGGGTTAAGCTTGCCGCGTTTTCCAAAATGCACCACACCCTTCCAGGGTGAGACCTTCAACATGACACCATCGCCTATAGCGAATTCCAAGGGTTTCCTACGCTTATCAGCATAGCTTTTCTGACGGTCCCACGCTGCCGCCATACGATTTCTGATCTGGACAATCTTTTCTGACGTTTCGAGTACGAGCTCCGGGCTTGTGATCTGGCTGTCACCCACCTCAGCCCAACAAAGAGGTGAACGACATTTTCGTCTGTACAATGCTTCGAATGGAGCTGCCTGGATGCTGGTATGGTAACTATTGTTGTAAGAAAACTCTATCAACGGCAAGTGTTTCTCCCAACCCTTGCCAAAATCAATTACGCATGCTCATAACATGTCCTCAAGTGTCTAGATGGTTCGCTCACTTTGACCATCCGTCTGCGGGTGATAAGCAGTGCTCATGTCGAGACGCGAGCCGAATGATTTGTGCATCGACTGCCACAAATCTGAGATGAAACGCGGGTCACAGTCAGAAATAATAGAGGTCGGCACCCCGTGCCTAGAAACCACTTCCTTCAAATAAACAGCTGCAAGTTGTGAGAACTTATCCGTTTCCTTGATTGCTAGAAAATGTGCTGACTTCATGAGATGATCAACGATCACCCAGAAGATATCGTTCCCGTTTTGAGTTCTAGGTAGCCCAGTGACAAAATCCATAGCAATTTGCTCCCATTTCCACATGGGTATCTTTGGTTGCTGAATTAGGCCTGAGGGTTTTTGATATTCTACCTTGACTTTCGAGCATGTCAAACACTTACTCACATAAGCCGCGATGTGAGCTTTCGTCTTCGGCCACCAATACAAGACTCTGAGGTCTTGATACATCTTATCCGAATGTGGGTGAACAGAGTATCAAGACTTGTGTGTTTCGTCCATCACAAGCTCTCTAAGGTTACCTAACAAAGGGACCCATACACGTTCCATTAAATAAAGTATACCATTAGATCTCTCTACAAGCCGTTTTCCATGCCCCTTAAGTACTCTGCTTCAATGTTTTCCTCTTTTAATGCTTCGGTTGTGCAGAACGGATTTGGTCAGGCAAATTAGAATGGATAGTGAGCTGTAAGGCGCGAACACGTTTGGGTTTCAATTCCTTTCGACTGAGTGCATCAGCTACAACGTTAGCCTTACTAGGGTGATACTTGATGGCACAATCGTAATCGTTTAAGAGTTCTACCCAGCGACGCTGTCGCATATTCAATTCCTTCTGGTCAAAGATATGCTGAAGGCTCCTGTGGTCGGTATAAATAGTGCATTTAGTACCGTACAGGTAATGCCTCTAGATTTTGAGCGCAAACACCACCGCTCCCAACTCTAAGTCGTGCGTCGTGTAATTTCTCTTGTGAACCTTCAACTGTCGTGAGGCGTAGGCTATCACCTTCTCGTGTTGCATCAACACACAACCGAGGCCTTGAATCGAAGCATCACAATATACCACAAAATCTTCAGTTCTTTCAGGTAAAGACAAAATCAGCGCACAGCAGAGTTTCTGTTTCAGTAACTGGAAAACATCCTCTTGTTTCGTTCCCCATGAGTATACAACGCCCTTCTGTGTTAACGAGGTAAGAGGTTGAGCGATCTTCGAAAAGTCCTTAATAAATCTGTGATAGTACCCAGCGAGAACAAGAAATTGTCGCACCTCTAAGGAGTCTTTGGTGCCGCCCAATTCCTGATAGCATCAATCTTAGCAGGATCCACGTGTATCCCTGATTCATTCACAATGTGGCCAAGGAAGTGTACCTCTCGAATCCAGAAGTCACACTTAGAGAATTTCGCGTAGAGTTGCTCCTTCCTCAGGAGCTCCAAAATAAGTCGTAAGTGTCGCTCGTGATCTTCCTTGCTCTTCGAGTAGATAAGGATGTCGTTGATAAACACGATGACAAAATCATCAAGATACGGTTTACACACGCGGTTCATGAGGTCCATGAAGACCGCTGGCGCATTCGTCAACCCAAATAGCATAACCAAAAAACTCATAATGGCCATACCGCATTCGAAAAGCCGTTTTGGTACATCCTCCTCTCGGACTCTCATCTGATGATAGCCCGATATTAAATCGATCTTCGAGTTAAAACTTGACCCCTGCAACTGGTCAAACAGGTCGTCGATGCGTGGCAAAGGATAACGGTTCTTGACAGTCACCTTTTTGAGTTCCTGATAATCGATACACATGCGAAAGGACCTGTCTTTCTTCTTTACAAACAGAACTGGGGCTCCCCAAGGCGAAGAACTGGGTCGGATGAAACCTCCATCCAACAGTTCTTGAAGTTGATTAGATAGCTCTTGCAACTCCCCAGGTGCAAGACGATAAGGAGCACGAGCAATCGGAGCTGCTCCTGGTGCAAGATCGATCTGAAATTCCACTTGACGGTGAGGAGGTAAACCAGGAAGTTCCTCAGGAAATACCAGAAAATTCACGAACAACTGGCAGGTCTTCGATCCTTCTCCCTTTAGGCTGAGGATCAGTAACTAGTGCTAAGATAGCAGGATACCCCTTTTGTAGACACTTCTGCGCTTGCATAGCTGAGATGATACCAACCATCGCACCACAGCGATGCCCTTGAACCGATAAAGATTCTCCACTGGAGAGGAGAATACGTACGATCTTCTCTTTACAGAGACTTTCAGCTTGATGCTTAGACAATCAATCCATACCAACCACCACATCAAAACTACCAAGGGTACCAGGTAGGAGGTCAATATCAAACACTTGACCCACAAGATCTAATTTACACCTAAAAAGGACATGCGAAGCTTCAATCATTTTGCCATCAGCTAATTCTACTACATGCTTAGTTTCTCGAAGCGTTGGAGCTAACCCTAATCGTTTACTGAATTCTAGGGACACGTAACTCCAATCGGCACCGGAATCAAATAACACAGAAGCAAAGAGATTGTTCACAGAAAACGTACCAGTCACGACATTGCCGTCATTCCTAACATCACCAGCACTGATCGTAAATACCCTTCCACGAGCTCCATTGCCCCCATTGTTGCCGTTATTATTGTTCCCAGCATTGTTATTGCTACTCTGACGGTTGTTATCATTGGCGTTCTGATTCAGTTGAGGGCAATCCCGCTTGATGTGACCCTCATCCCCACACTGGAAACACCCCTTCCTATTGCCTTGATTCTGATGGGGCTGCTACCTTTGCTGTTGCTGACGCTGCGGATTTTGCTGTTGCTGCTGCTTTGGGTACGGAGCTCTACAGTCTTTTGCCACATGGCCCACCTTATCGCACCTATGGCAAGCCCGGACACATGGTCCATGATGATGTTAACCACATTTGTTGCACTTTGGCTTCTTACCAACGTAGGTGCCTTAACTTTGATTGCTGCCCTGGCCTTGGTTAACTGAGTACGACTGTCTGAAACTACGGTTATTGCTGTTTTCAGACCTTTTCTGAGATTGACTGGCACTGGTTGCTTTGTCAACATTGTTCCATTTTCGCTTGTTATCACTAGCGGGTGTGGTAGCTGTAGCAGCAGGGGTAGTAGCAGAAACACAGGGCGGTAGCGATCCACGCTCGACCTCTTGGTCGGTAATCTTGTATGCCAAACGGATGATCTGAGGCAGATTGTTAAGGTTTGCAGCAGTGACCAAACTTTTTACTGTTGGTGCCAGGCCTTTGATGTACAACTCAATTCTTTGAGGTGGAGGTCGAGACAAATTAGGGCACATATTTGCTAGTTCATGGGATCGTTTCGTGTAAGCTTCGATCTCGGACCCTTCCATCTTCAAATCGTAGTACTCGTTCTCAAATTTCTGAATTTCGTCACGAGGATAGTACTTCTCCCGCATCAACTTCTTGAAGTCATCCCAAGTAGTCGCATTAGCCATCTTGATGCCCAACATTTGCACTTGGGCATTCCACTAAGTTAAGGCACCATCCTCCAAAGTGCCTGTAGCATACTTCACACGGCCCCCCTCAGGACGGTTACACATAGCGAACACTGACTCAGCCTTCTCAAACCAACGTAGTAACCCCGCAGCCCCTTCAGCCCCACTGAATGTCTGTGGCTTACAATCCATGAACGTCTTAAACGTGCAAGCAGACGGATTGTTTTGATTCTGATGCGCTTGTTGACTTAAGGACGAAAGAAAATACAGTGTACGGGTAAGAGTTGAGCATGCGACACAAGAATAAAGAGTATTTGGCACATATCGTACCAGCTTGGTAGGCTGCCAAAGCCTCAGCCACACGGGTGTTAATCAAGTTTGTCAGCTCGGCCTGTGTCATCGCAATGTGACCACGCCCATGGCCTCGTCCACTCATGATTCTATATAAGAAAAGAGGACAGGTTAAGAGTCGAGGTAAGGTAGGAGTCAAAGCTCACGAATACTTCTACAGACTACTAAATTTACATCAACCAACAGAGCGGAACCCCTTTCACACTCGTTAAGGCTCACTGGGACTCACATGCACCCCACATTATTATTATGTGTGCACCCATAATAGCAATGTGATTTGCATGTTTATCTCAGCTCCTCCCAACTTATGCTAAAAGATTCCTCAAATTTTGAGTAGCAAATCAGAAGACAATAGATGAGTTACAAAAATCTAACGGGATATCACACTGCGACTCTATTAATCACATAACCTAGGCAAGTACGCATGAGTTCAGTCTGTAGTGCTAAGTGTGCAATCACATGCAACATCATACAATAGTGTACTCTAGATATGCTATGCAATAAGTAAACAAAATACGAACCTTGCAATCTGGAGCTGAGTGTCATGGTCGATTTCGAAGCTGTTCGGTTATAGCCTGGTTTTATGAAAACATTTTAAAACCTAGTTCACTATAACCAGTGGCTCTGATACCAAACTGTCACACCCCCAAAATACCACATGCGGAAACACCGCGGGACGTGTGATGTACCAGGATCCAAGCCACCATTCACATTGAACTATAAATAATATTTAAGCAAAACATTCCATTCATTTCATAATATAATTCCAAGTCACAAGTTAAAACCAAAGTAAACGTTCAACGGAAGCATAATGTAAAATGTTAATCAACTGTTTCAAAACAAGTGTTCAAAACCACGAAACATGTATCCAAGAGTCTCGACCCATGACCACTCCAGCTCTCCCAGATAAAAAGTCCATAACCAAAATCTAACGACCTGCAAAAGCATGCAGACAAGTGTGTCAGACGACGCTGGTGAGTTCAAAGTTTGTTAACACGTTTTAGTTACCAGATATGAGTATAAAACATTTCAGAGATTAGATGTTGTTATTAAATCGATTACCGCAGATGGCTCCAGATTATTTGCCCAAACCCCAATGCTCTATCACACATTGGTCAAGTGGTTAAGGTAATTAGTTCACGACCATCCTCCCTGGTACGGTGTGAGGGTGCCAAACCTAATAGCGCTATCAACTAATAACCCCGTTGCCTCCCTGGCAACCAATCGGTATATGATGGGACTTAATGATAGAAATGAGAATAATAACCAACATCCCAATAACCCGACGTTCCTCCACGGAACGACCACCAGATGTCCCTCCCCGGGACGCATGCTTGGAAAAAGAGGAGTGAACTCACCTTAGGTTTGCTCGGTATGTTTAATTACCCTTCCAGTTAGTCAACCAACCCTACCGTGGTTATCAGTAACAATCAGTTTTAAAATTTATCAAATAAGTCACGTATTTCAAAGATTGCATTCATCACAAGTATCTTTGTACATCACATAGCACATACTCAGTTCACATCCCATGTATAACACACAATTATCTCACAAGAGTTAACTGGGCCACTTAACCAGGCCCAAGCCCAACAGATTTCCCTTCGGCAAAAGACCCTACGGCGAAAGACTATGCTTCGTCGAGGTTACACATGACGAAAGACCCTAGTGTTTTGTCAACATCCACTCAACGAAAAACCAAGTTTTTCACCAAGCCATGTTTTTCGTGGGATCAGTCTTTCGTCGCTGTCTTCATAGACAGTTACAGTTCCCATATTTTCAGCCGTAATTATTGCTAACACTTTGACAGTTTCATCAATCAAATCAAACGATACTTTTAGCCATGAATATGAACCCGACCATGATCAATCATCAACTATTCAAACCCATTCATAATTTAACAGTTTCTATTCGACATACCAATCATAACTTAGTAGTTTATCATGCGAACCATCATACTAATCAAGCAACTCATCAGTTAGATATGAACCTATAATTTCGTATAAGCAATTATCAATCACAGAGCTTTTAACCACTAGAATCGACATGAACCAATCACTAAAATCATCCATCTATTCTAAATGCACGAAGTCATAGATAAACCCTAGTCTCATATAAGGATATCATGTAGCGCAAACAATTATCCACAACACAAACATTTGTCAACATAAAGTGTGGCGAAGTGCTAACCGATCGACGAAATAGTCACAAGAATACAAGAAGGCTTCGAAAGAGATGAATAGCGCTGCCGACGTTTACAATTGAGAAGAAAGGTCTAGGGTTGAGCAGGTTTATGTTAAAATAGTGTGAGCAACGTGTCTGGGTTCCGTTTAGGCCAAAGCCCATTCCGGCGAATAACACTCCCGACGAAAGACCCATTTTCGTCGGTTGGCCGATGATGACGAAAGACCAGTCTTTCGTCGTGAACACTAAGTGACGAAACACTTGTAAGTCTTAAGCTTTCATTCACAAATAATATAACAATTCATTAATCACATTCATCAATCATCACAACTCTAATCTTTCAAACAATAACACATCACATAACATAAAACAATTTATCAAAACAGAATTCCCACACAAGAGATACGTAAATAAAGGAACTTGAAATCTCGGGTTATCACAGTATGTGGATTCCCCGTCGCATCACGTGGTTGGGAAATCCTAGTATATATTAAATTAAATCATTAACTACAATAAAGTTATCTTCTTATTATTTTAGACATCAAAAGTTATTCTTTTTAAGTTTGACACATAAAACCTAGGCATAATTTATTTTACCAAATAGGAAATATAGATAATTAATAATTTTATACTCAAATAGTTTTTTTCTATGTATTAAATATGTTAAACAATTTGTGTGTTATATTTTCGATATTATTTTTACTTTTAGACTATTTATAGTTTTTATCTATTAAATTTATTTATCCATTGTAATAAATTTGGATATGTCACGGGTTTACTCAAGTTTTATTTAAGACATAACTTTTTTTCGTGATTTGCGAATATACCGTCACAAATGTTTTATCTACATTTAGTCAAAAGAGTTTTTATCTACATTTCCATGGTTTTACTCGAGTTAAATATACAACGTGATGCATCGCCGCAACGCACGAAATATTTTACTGGTTAGTTTTTAATGTGCTTCAAATTTTACGAGGCATATAAACTAGTGGGCCTATCACTTTAATTTCTTTTTTACTATGTATGGGACCGGCGGTGCTGTTTTTCTTTTGTCATTATTTTAATATGTATATGACAATGGCGATGCTAGGTGGTGACGGGAGGTGGTTATGGAGGCGACGACTGCAGTGGTGGATGGTGGCGATGGGCAGTAGGTGGTGATAGTGGAGGCGACGGTGGGTGGCAGCGACAACTGTGGGTTGCGGCGGTGATGGGTGGTGGTGGTGATAAAGGGTTAAAGAGGGAATGGAATGGAAAAGAAAGGTATGTGAAATAAATTTGAGGTGTTTATAGACCAACCAAACACCATTGTTGTTCATTCTCACAATGGTAAATTTCATTCCATCACTCATTCCTAAATATAAAAAATTATGATATAGTCATTGGAGAAAAAAAAAATAGCTACAAAACCACCTAAATTTAGAGTATTTTTTTAACAAAATTATATAGACATAATACATGTAAGTTGATTGTAATGTGATTAGCCAAGCAACGGGCTATAACTAGTTGAACAGATTAAACTTATAATTTATTTTATATTTCAGTTTTAAACTACTATATCAACCAATCTGATCAAAACGTATGTATTAATCGAGTTGATTAGGTTGACCTGATTATACCACAAACTTGTTTTCCTAACCCTAACCCTAACCCTGATTCATTCATGTCATGATAGAATCTCTCACCCGGTAGTAATTAAAGATGTCTAGCCACCCATGTTAATTGATATAAAACAAAGTGAAACAAATCTTTCAAGTAGTCAAACATAAACACCCTTGAATTCTTCTTCATTTTTTCCTTTTTTTGGTCTCTAAACTTCCAGAACTTATCCAACTTTTCATGAAAATCACCCAAACTGTGTGAGGAACCACTTATGTTGATCCCAGGGTTGCAAAATATCGGTTTGTAAGATTTTGTGATGCAAAACGCTTCCTCAAATCTTACCAAACGTGAAATGAGATGATGTTTCAAAACGCCCCATGAGCTTCCAAACGCCCAGACAACTAGTTTTTATTATTGAAGAGGTATGGTCCCAATTCCCTGCCTACATGGCAGGGACCACACCACTTTTTGTGCACACAAGGCATCCACATCATCTGGATCTTCTAGAAGCTTCCAGAAGACAACCGGATAAGGCCCGGTTGGCATCAAAGATGCCTCGCCCAACATCAAGGACAATACGTGGCACCATACACAGGAAGCCACAGGGGCCTGCGACAATCCAGGGAGCAGGGCTGACATGACCAGTACGAGGTGCCCAACACCGTCGAATGCAGGGACGCCACGTGTACCACTATGCCGTCCCTGACAGAGCAGACCAAGAGGATATTCCCCTTGGTCGAACAGCTGGCGCGCACCCACAGCTGGCACAGCTGCTTCCTCCTTCTTCACCCTCCGGCTATAAATAGAACCCTTCATCATTCAGGTTAAGGATCTTGGCTCTCTTTACTCACTCTATACACACACTGTTTATTCATCTCAGAACAGTACTTATTCTCACGCCGGAGCCTGGTTAAGAGGGAAAACCTCCCTTTCCCCTCTTAACGAGACTAACGGTGTTTACTGTTTTGCAGATCTTAGGCCTTTGGCACGAGCAAGAGAAGAGGTTGAACCCCATACGTGAAACGACCCCTCTTGGTTATCCTTGGTGTTAACCATTGTTTCAACATTGGCGCCATCCGCTTTTTTGCAAGACCACTCTCACCTCTTTTTCTCTTTTAGAAAACACTCGTGAAAATGGCAGACCAGAATCATTCACACCCAGCTGACGGAGAAATCTCTTCTTTTGAACTTGTTTCGGACACGGCACACGTCCAACGCGGTCAAAGGAACGAGACCATCCAAGAAAGCCAGCTGAACAACGAGTTTCCGTCCATTTTTGGAAGTGCGTCCAGGGCTGCTAGCCAGACCACAACTGGACCCATTTTCCAAACCCCAACAAGAATCATCACTCAAACCACAAACGGGGCTGCTCTCCAACCTCCAACGGGAATGTTACATCAAACCCCACCGCCGATGCAGACTGTAAGCCATGGGCCAGGCCCTTCGGCGCCATCAGAACAAGCACAACTCAACTATTCTGCACTTTTAGGGCTACCCGAAGGAAAAACTCTGGCTTCCTGGTATGCCGAACAGATGGCGTCTATAAACCTTGTCTATACGCAGCTCAGCGCACAACAAGCCTTGCTCCAAGCACAGGCTAACCAATCAGCATTCGTAACTCCACAACCAAGGTCTCTGAGTACACACACGGCTCAGCAGACAAACGCGTGGAACTTACGACCAGAAAGAGAACCAGTGCAACAGGTCAGAAGACCCAGCATACAAGACACGCGCGATACCTATGCTGAAACAGAGAGCAACTTCGTCCAAACTTCCAATCGACAACGAAGGCCGATCCAAACCCGTTTGGGCGCACGAAACATGAACACGGAATGGGAAGAGGAGGAAGACGACCCAACGTACAAGGCAGAGTCCACAGTGTTTAGCAGACTTCCTCCAGAGCACGAGGCTTACAAACCAACCAAGCGCGCGGGGTACAACCCCAAAGCAGAGCATGACTTCACTTTGAGCTATCGTCCCGAGGACATGGCTGAAAATTCAAAATTTATTCCAGAAATCGCGTGCGCGGCCATCGACAAAACAAAGTTACCACACAACGTAGGTAAGTACAATGGGTTGACGGACCCAGATGATCACCTCCAGGTGTTCAAAGGTGCAGGAGCAACAGGTGGTTGGAACCTACCAACATGGTGTCACTTGTTCGCTCAAACTTTCGTTGGTGCGGCACGCATCTGGTTCGACAATTTACCAGCTGGAAAAATCAAATCATGGGTCGACTTCCGAGAAAAATTCTTAGCACACTTTTCTCAACAGCGAAGACACGCCAGAGACCCAGGTGATTGTCTGAACATATACCGAAAAGACTACGAAAGCGTAGAAGATTTTATTACGAGGTACAACAAAGAATGTTTGGAAATTGGAGACATACCGGAAAAGATGATGCGCGCACACTTCATGCGAGCAGTCAAATGCGACGATCTGGTTAAAAGAATCAAAGGGCGCGACGGAGGACCCAAAGACTGGGAAACCTTCATTGAAGCAGCCAAAACCATTGCGCAGACAGATAGGCAACTGACCGGTGACGATCACCGTCAGCGCGCACACAACCATCACGATCGAAACAACAGAAGGGGTAGAAATCAACCCTGGAGGGCCTCTGGGAACAGAGAAAGAAGCCCCCCACGGGACGACGCACGCCATACGATCAATCAAATAGCACATCGAAAAGAAGTAAAGCGCGAAAACAGAGAAAAGCAGTGGACTCCACTAACCAAAACACCTTCTGAAATTTTAGCTACAGAGAACCATCAATTCAAACCACCTTTGCAGATGCGCAACAAAAGGGGTCAAGACCCAAATCTCTTCTGTGAATTCCACAAAGACACGGGCCACTTGACCGATGATTGCTTCAGCTTAAAACAAGAAATCGAAAGAGCTCTACGAGACGGAAAGCTCGGTCACTTGGTCAAAGGAGGAAAACGCGATTACCGCCAGATACAACGAAGAGATGAAGGTCCAGACAACAAGAAGCTCAGAAAGCTAGAAACCCATATGGTGCAAGGAGGACCACGGCGACCAAGAAAAAACTACAACAAACGCGCGCAAGACGATTCATGGCGCGAGAAGCAAGTAGTATTCCCAGTTGTCAGGGGAGGTCCAAGAGAAAAGCGGCCAATAATCATTTCAGGGGTGATCAGCCACTACCAAACAGATTACATCTTTATTGATCCCGGAAGCACCGCAGACATCATATATGAACAGTGCTTCAATCAATTCGACCAAGAGGATAAGGCACGCCTGGAACCAGTTGACTACCCACTAACTGGATTCTGCAATGAGGCCGTCTTTCCCCTAGGACAAATATCTTTCCCAGTATTACTTTCTGATGGGAGAAATTCAAGAACTGAAGAAGTCACATTTATGGTGCTACCGGCACATTCAAGACATGACATCCTCTTAGGACGAGAATCCCAAGGAGATTTCAGCATGATCTGTTCCGCACCACATTCTGCCATAGGCTTTCCAACCGAAACAGGCGTTGCGTTGATATACGCAAGCAAAGAAGTGCTAGCAACAGACGAAATCAGGCCGGCAAAAGCAAGCAAGCCCGCACCGCGCAGAGAGGCAGAAAAATGGGTATTGAACAGTGCATACCCAGAACAAACGGTCACTCTGGGACCCGCAATGTCTGACCTAACGCGTGCGGCGCTAAAGAAATTACTGCATGACAACATGGATGTGTTCGCCTGGACACCAGCCGATATGGTTGGTGTTCCACGGCATATAGCGGAACACCGGTTAAACGTCTCAGAGGACGCGAAGCCAGTAGTGCATGCCAAACGACACCTGGGGGACATCAAACATGATGCAATGAAGGAACAAGTGTTAGAACTGCTAAACGCAGGAATAATCAGGGAAGTCCGGTACCAAACGTGGGTGGCAAGCCCAGTTATGGTGAAGAAACCGAATGGTAGTTGGCGAATGTGCGTTGACTACAAGGATCTGAACAAAGCATGCCCCCGTGACTGCTATGCGTTGCCAGACATCGACGAGAAAATAGATTCTTTGGCAACATTTCGGTGGAAATGTTTTCTGGATTGCTACAAGGGATACCACCAGGTCCAGATGGCTGTTCAAGACGAAGATAAAACCGCATTCCGCACGCCAACGGGGCTATACTGCTACACCAAGATGCCGTTCGGCTTAAAGAATGCCGGTGCTACGTATCAACGGTTGATGAACGAAACATTTAGCGACGCCATCGGTAAATACATCGAGGTATACATGGACGATCTGGTAATCATGAGCAGAGAGGAGAGCGCAATGCTGGTAAATATTCAGAAAACATTCAACACGTTGCGCAGCGTGAGCATCAAACTGAATCCAGCAAAGTGCTCATTTGGAATGGAGGAAGGAAAGTTTCTGGGCTTCATAGTCACCAAAGATGGTTTTAAGGTGAACCCAGAAAAAGTCCAGGCCATAGAGAGGATGCCTTCACCAGCAAGCATCAAAGATATGCAAAAGCTCGCAGGACGATTGGCAGCCCTCAATCGATTCCTAGCAAACCACGCGGCAAAATCCTTTCCATTCATCAAGACCCTACGAAACTGCATGAAGAAAACCCAATTCCAATGGACTCCGGAAGCAGAAAGTGCGTTCCGCGAGATGAAAGACTGTCTCATCAAGCTGCCAACTCTAACCGCACCTAACAAAGGAGAACCTTTGGTTTTGTACCTCTCAGCTTCCGACAGGGCCGTCGGGGCCGTATTGCTGGTTGATCGACAAGGTGTCCAAACACCTGTGTATTATGTGTCCAGAACCCTAACCGACCCAGAAACAAGATACGCAATCATGGAAAAGCTGGTCCTTGCACTGATTCACGCGTCGAGAAGGCTACGCCGATATTTCGCCAATCACGTCATCCACGTGTTAACAAATTACAATATTGGGAATATCCTAGCAAGGCCGGAAATATCAGGAAGGTTGGCCAAATGGGCGATAGAGCTAGGGGGACTCAACGTAGTCTTCAGACCACGACCGTCGATAAAAGGCCAAGTTTTGGCAGACTTCATGACGGAAGTCCCCGATGACAAAGACAGAGAGTGTAAGGCGATGGAGAAAGCGGAGAAAAAACAAATCGAAGAACCATGGATGCTGTATACTGACGGCGCGTCCAACGAAGACGGGGCAGGTGCGGGGCTGCGGCTAGTGAGCCCAGACAAAAACGAGTTCACCTACGCCATACGTCTAGACTTCAAGAGCACAAATAACGAGGCAGAGTATGAAGCCTTTTTGGCCGGTTTGCGCTTAGCAATCAAAATGGGAGTCCGACATATTGAGGCACATGTGGACTCCATGCTAGTGGCAGGCCAAATCAACGGTCAATACGAAGCCAAGGGCGACATAATGGCACTCTATCTCAACCAGGCAAAGACGTTGCTGCAAACTTTCTACTCTTACAAGGTGCACCACATAAACCGCAGCGAAAACAAGCCGGCAGACGCCTTAAGCAAGCTTGCGTCAACAAGTTTTCAGCACCTAGCCAAAGACGTACGAATAGAAGTTTTAAGCAACCCATCTGTACCACTCCGAGAAGTCAGCGTCATCCAAACAGGAACCACGTCATGGATGACACCCATCATCATGTACTTACAGTCCGGGATACTCCCAGAAAATAAAGCCGAGGCGCGGAAAATCCAGTATAAATCAGAACATTATCAAATGGCGGATGGGATATTGTACCGAAAGTCATATCTCGGCCCTCTGCTGAGATGTGTTGACGCCGACGACGCGAATTATCTGATCCGGGAAGTACATGAGGGCATCTGCGGCATCCACGCCGGGCCACGCATGGTAGTGGCCAAAGTAATGAACGCCGGGTACTACTGGCCCGGAATGCACCTCGATGCCGTGAAAGAACTAAGGAAATGCAGCGGCTGCCAACGGCATGCACCAAAAACCATGCGTCCAAAAAACGAGTTGGTGCCTGTAACAACCGCATGGCCCTTTCAACAATGGGGCATAGACATGGTGGGCCCCTTCCCAGAAGCTCCGGGGGCAGTCAAGTTTATCATCGTCGCGGTCGATTACTTCACCAAGTGGGTAGAAGCAAAAGCACTTGCGTCAACCACGTCGGCAGTCGTCAAACGATTTATCTGGGAACAAATCATATGCCGTTTCGGCCTGCCACTCCGAATCATCACCGACAATGGTACAAACTTTGCAGCAGATGATCTCGAACGATGGTTCAAGGAACTAAACATCGAACATACCTTCTCGTCGGTCGCACATCCGCAAGGGAATGGTCAAGTTGAAGCGGTCAACAAGAGCATCGTCGACGGCATCAAAGCAAGGCTCGGTGAAAAAAGACGAGGGTGGGTCGACGAGCTACCAAGCATATTATGGGCCCATAGAACAATGCCCAAAACAAGCAATGGAGAAACACCCTTCAGCTTGGTCTATGGGTCCGAAGCTGTGATCCCAGCAGAAATCGGGCTTCCATCTCCAAGAATGCTCTCCATGAATCTGATCAATAACGAAGAAGAACGGAGGATCGACCTGGACCTCCTAGAAGAACGAAGGGAGATGGCTGCAATCAATGAAGCCAAGTACAAATCAAAGCTCGAAAAGTATTACAACTCCCGAGTCCGGATCTGCACCTTCAACCCAGGCGATTATGTCTTAAGGGACAATGAAGCGTCCAACGCAGAAAAACCAGGGAAACTGGCTCCCAAATGGGAAGGCCCATACATCATTGATGCGGTCCTCGGCAAAGGAGCATACAAGCTACGCACCATGAACGACAAAGAGGTTCCACGAACCTGGAATGCCCAACAGTTACGAAAATGCTACATATAAACATGTAATCGTATAGGGCGAATCGCCGACACATTTACTTAATACAAGAAGTGTTCGGCTACATTTATTTCATGCAAATTTTTTGTCACAACTGCATTTATTACTTCGGGCGTACACGAAAACATCAATGGCTCGACCATAGGAAACGTTGTAGACCTCCAAGGCTCGTCACAACCAAGTGAACAGTCGGGTCAGAAACACAACCAAAGCCTACAAAACGCCAAAAAACATAACTTCGTGCCCACATAAACACGAAAACATCGATAGCAAGGCAACTAAACATTGTAATGCTCCCAAGGCTGCAATCCCAGCCGAGCCCACACAATAGCCTGCAACTCGATCACTTCGTATATCACATGCAAGCGCGCATACTTAAACGACAGAATAAAAACGTTGTAGTAACACAACATCACCTGTCAGCGCCATCATTCATTCGTGACACCTAATCAAAGTAATTAAAACATGCACATATTATGACGATTTTCAAAATTTGCATAAACATAATCAGAGTAACAAACATTCGTCAAAATACACAACACTAGAAGTGCAAAGTAAGAAATTGTCTTGAAACATCATTACAAGCCCATACAAGGCTGTACGCGGCACACAGGCCGGAAATCCCAAACTAAGTGCGGCTGGAACCAGCACCACCCGCACCACTAGCATCATCTTCTCCCAATGCCTTCTTTAACAAAGCAACCCCATCCGCTTTGAGGGCCAACTTACCAGCAGCCTTAACTACGGCAAAGTCAAGCATTGCAAACTCTCGCCGTTTCTTCGCATACGCATTATCGCAATCAGCCTTATACAACTCAAACTTGTAATCCTTCTCATTGTTTGCAGCAGCACACCTGCCTTCAGCATACCCATTCTTGCGGCCACTATTATAGCCTGCCCCACCCAACTCAAACATGTAGTGGGCAAGCTCAGGAGAATTCAAGATACGATCAGCAAGCTGCATGAAAAACAAGGTCGAATAAGATAGCAGAAATAACTACACAAAAGTAGAAATAAAGGAAGACAGAAGTAGAACAGGCAAAGAACATTACCAATGGAACACCGCGAGATAGCAGCCACCTACTATCAGCTGAAGCTTCCTCAGCAAGGAGCTCAGACGCACGGCACTCAGCCGTCTTCTCATCAAGAAGACGCTGAGCAGCCTCACATTCCGAAGCCTTCTCTTGCACAAGAAGCTCCAGCTTATCTATCCGCGCAATATACTCCTTCTCCTTCTTCTCCGCAGCAAGACGCGCTTGATGAGCCTCTTCCGCAAGAGCCGTCTTCTCACCGGACAGCCGCACAATAGCATCACGCTGCGACTGCATCTCCGCGTTCGTACGAGCACATGCCGACTCCCAATCTTTTTGTTTTTGCTCGTTTAACTGTTTCTGCTCTTCAAATTTCCGCTCAGCCTCAGTAACCCGCCATTGCAGACCCTTCTGCTCTGTGTTAAATTTTTCCTTCTCTTCAGCAAATGCCTTCTTGGCCTCCTCAAACGCCATAGTTTCTTCTCCCATAGAACGCCACTCACGAAGAATCTCCTGAGAGGTGGCAAAGAAGTTAACCCCAGCCGTAACATGATCATCTATAAGGGCAAAGCGGCTGCGGTTTTTCTGAAACATCCTCTCGGCAGGAGGAAGGGATAATGAGAAGAACTCCTGACAGTTCTGTAAATCATTCATGCGGGAGCCCTGAGTAAGGCCCCAACGGGGGACGTGCGGCAAATCATCGCAAGCTGGGTTACCCCAGGAATCACCAGGATTTTGTTCAAAGTGCGGACTCCGCACAAAGCCAGAAGTGGCTCCACCTTCAACGGGAGGACGTTTTGTGTAAATGGTTTGTTGCGGAGTAGTCTCACTAGACTCCATCTCCACTTCAACACCTTTACCCTTATCAATTCCACCAGCATCACCACCAACATCACCACCAGCAGCGTCACCTCCCTCAAATATACCTTCAAACCCCTCCCCGCCCTTCACAGTTACATCAACATCATCTCGAGGAGGGGTCAAGCCAACAGTCCTCGAAGGAGGAGAGGTAGGTGGAGTAATCTGAGAAATATCCACTGGCCGCGGCTTCTTGCTAGTCTTAGATTCTGCCATAAAACTACAATCAGCAAAAAAGACAAAATGAAAGCGGACAGAAACATACAAGAAACTAAGTTACCAGGGCGGGAAGCAGAAGCCTCAAATATTTTCTCCAACAAATTCCCTCGACCTCCACTAAACACACCCAAATCAACCTCAGATTCAGAAGGGGCTGGGGGGGCATCCTTTTGAAGCTTGGCCTTCTTGGCCGCAAGAAGGGCAGCAGCTTGTTCATCAAGATGACGCTTATGATCATCAAGAGCCTTCTTCTTCATATGCTCAGTTAAAGTGGCTGTATCATCAGGATCTGACCCTTGACGCACCTCCCCAGGGCCTAGGCCAGACAATGTATCAGACACTACCACATAATCTAGATAAGGAAGAGTAGAAGGTTGCTTACGAGAAGATCCAGCAGCTCCGCCATCCTTCTTCCCTTCCCTTCTTACAGATTTCTCCGTCCTTGCCCTCTTCCTCGTCTCCAACTGGGCAGACGGATCAACAGATGCCTCCGCATCGTCATCATCCTCAGCAAACCCATGTACCGGCTCAGCAACACCACCGGGCGCGGTACCTGCACGCGCGGAATGAGATATTAGATCTTCAACATCCCGGTCAGAACTTCCACTAGAAAGGATAACGACTTCCTCTCGACCAGAGTCAATCAAGTCGTTCTCATCATCCTCACCAAGAACTTCATTGGCGTATCCATTCAGACTAGCATCGGTAGGATGCAGAAAACGGTCATGTATTTGCTCCAACCACGTTGGATTCCCATCAGCCTGGATAGCTTCAACCATGGCACCCGCAGATTTCGGATCCAAGGCATTCAACAAACTATAACCAACTGCAAAGTGGAAACAAAAATAAGGACACATAATAAGCATAAAAGGAAATAATCAAATGACGAGACATGAAAGAACAATACATTTGCCCTTATGGCTATACGCAGGCTGACCCAGCGGATGTTTGGGAACCCATAACAAGCTCATCCCTGCACCAACCAAAGCCATCTCATCCAGTTGAGAAATAGCCGTCGGCTTCGCAGTTATCTTCTTAAACCAGTCTTGATCGCCATAGTTGGGAAGAACATCCACCCTGGGGACCCCTTGTTCCACATGCCTATACGACATATCCGTCGGAATCACACCACGACGAATGTAGAAAAACTTTTGTTTCCAATCATGAATGCCCTTTATTGGCACCGAACACACCTGAGCAACCCCCATCCTAGCCTGGAAAGAGTAGAACCCACTGGAATACGAAACACTGTAAAAAGTGTTGAACATTGGAAACGTCGGTTCAACTCGATAAGACCGGCAAACAAACTCGAAGTGAGTAATCCGGGGAAGCCCAATAGCATTTATTTGAGAAATATGAAGACCATAACCTCTCAGAACGTCAGCAACAAACTTAGTAATGGGCAACCTAAAATTGCCTTCCCGGAAAAAAGCAGCGTATAAAGTGATAAAACCAGGGGGGGCATCCAGTGCAGTAGATCCAGACGGAGGATATCGAGCCCCCCACTCAGGTCGAAAGTTATGTCCTCTAACGAGGTTCTGGAATTCATCTTCTTTCCAGTTAATCTGGGCCTGGTCAGGACCAGGAGGCGCTCTACTCTTATGTTTCCTCTTCTTTTGAGTAGGATTCTTATCAGCCATGATAAAAATCAAGAAGAAAACAACTTGAAAAAAGGTGAAAGATAGAGCAAAGGAGAAGAAGGTGGAGAGAAATTGCACTGAGAATTTGAAAGTGAAAGAAGAAAGTGAATAACCGCTCTGCTATTTATACTCATCGCATTAAATGCGAGGGATAGTGGAACGTCAGGAGGCAGGAAAAGTAACCAATAGATGGCCGACACGTCAGAGGAAAGAGAAGACGTCGGCTCATTTTTCGGGAAACATGGGCGACAGGGTCTGCTGATGTGACAGAAAGTCACTGCAAAAGCAACTGTTCACCTCCGAAAAGACAGGGACGTCAGACGGTCACACCAAACGTTTCCCCATAACCACCAAACTTCCAACAGAAGAAAGCAAAAGAGGGCCAAAACCCATGCGACATGCGTCCATTTGGCTCACTTTTTTCAAAGGGCCAAAACCCATGCGGCATGCGTCCATTTGGCTCACTTTTTTCAAAGGGCCAAAACCCATGCGGCATGCGTCCATTTGGCTCACTTTTTTCAAAGGGCCAAAACCCATGCGGCATGCGTCCATTTGGCTCACTTTTTTCAAAGGGCCAAAACCCATGCGGCATGCGTCCATTTGGCTCACTTTTTTCAAAGGGCCAAAACCCATGCGGCATGCGTCCATTTGGCTCACTTTTTTCAAAGGGCCAAGACCCACGCGGCATGCGGCCACTCGGCTCAATTTATATTCACCAACTCCAACGCGATGCATAAAAACCACAACTCTCATAAGTCCAGAATCCCTCCTAGACGATCAACTCAACTAGAAGGCACACTGGACTGGGGGGACTTGAAGAGGTATGGTCCCAATTCCCTGCCTACATGGCAGGGACCACACCACTTTTTGTGCACACAAGGCATCCACATCATCTGGATCTTCTAGAAGCTTCCAGAAGACAACCGGATAAGGCCCGGTTGGCATCAAAGATGCCTCGCCCAACATCAAGGACAATACGTGGCACCATACACAGGAAGCCACAGGGGCCTGCGACAATCCAGGGAGCAGGGCTGACATGACCAGTACGAGGTGCCCAACACCGTCGAATGCAGGGACGCCACGTGTACCACTATGCCGTCCCTGACAGAGCAGACCAAGAGGATATTCCCCTTGGTCGAACAGCTGGCGCGCACCCACAGCTGGCACAGCTGCTTCCTCCTTCTTCACCCTCCGGCTATAAATAGAACCCTTCATCATTCAGGTTAAGGATCTTGGCTCTCTTTACTCACTCTATACACACACTGTTTTATTCATCTCAGAACAGTACTTATTCTCACGCCGGAGCCTGGTTAAGAGGGAAAACCTCCCTTTCCCCTCTTAACGAGACTAACGGTGTTTACTGTTTTGCAGATCTTAGGCCTTTGGCACGAGCAAGAGAAGAGGTTGAACCCCATACGTGAAACGACCCCTCTTGGTTATCCTTGGTGTTAACCATTGTTTCAACAATTATTTTTAATATTTTTTTTGAATAAATTGCCAAAATCGTCCCTGAGGTTTGGGCATGTTTGTCATTTTCATCCAAAACAACTTTTTGTACCATATAGTCCTCCACTTTTGGGATTTTTTGTCATTTTCATCCAAACATCTAATTTGATTTATTTTTTCTATCAAACATTTGGATAAAAATGGGAAAAAATCCCAAATCTCATGGACGATTTTGGTAAAAAAGGTCAGACATTTGTATGAAAATGGCAAAAAATTCCAAAAGTGAAGAATTATATGGTACAAAAAAGTTGTTTTGGATGAAAATGACAAAATTGCCCAAACCTCAGGGAACATTTTAGCAATTTACTCAATTCTTTTTCTACTACTACCTTTCACAAACCATTTCACCAATGTAACGTGTGAAACAATATGAACATATCTACTACTTCTAATAAAACAAAATAATTTTAAGCCACTTGTCATACTTTTAACCTATTACTTGACACTTGGCATTAGACTAATCCCTATTTTCTTCTAATGACCGCCAAAACCACATCCCTCTCTCTTCTTTTCTTTTCCTTCTCCTTTCTTTAACCTAATTAAACATTCACCACCGTTTCACACAAAAATCTCTTCATCTTCACTCCAATCATCTTCCAAAAATACCTTTGGTTTCCTTATATAACAATGAAATTCGCTGGATCTACATATATTCATTGGATTTGAGTCTTCTGGTTCTTCATCGACGCATACCTTTTCTTTTTACCGCGATTCAGACATTCTCAAATCGATATACAAATCCGTAAGTTGTTTATGTTAGATTTCTTCTTTAATCATTATCATGTGTTTTTTCGTTTCTTTAATTTCTTAAAATTATGTTTATGTTGAATTAACCCTAAATATGATTGTCATTGAAAAATCTGTTGATTTTGGGGTTTTAATTTATGTTTTTCTATAAAAATATGATGTTTATGCAAAACCCTAAACCCGATTTGGATGCTGAATAATTTTAATTTCTATTGTTTTTTCATTCAATCAAGTTTATATGAAACCCTATGTCCGATTGTTATGTAATATCTGTGTTAAGTTTTATTTTAATTGATGTATAATAATATTATTTGATTTGTAATTGTTAATAATTTTGTGATTGTGATTCAACATTCTATATCCGAATTTGCATATAAAAATCGATCAATTGATTTTGGGGTTTTAATAATTTGTTTTGGAACATGAATATTTTTTTATTTATCATGTTTCTTTGTATTATATTGAGTAACTTTATAAAAAAAACGTAGATCTGTTTGTTATATAATATAGATTTTTATGAATTTTAATAAATTAATCTGTTTATAGATTTTTTTCAAGTTGATATTTTCGTTATTTTTTGTGTTATAGAACTACTGATTCAACTGTTTGTAATGTGTAATCAGTTTATTTTTTATGATAAGATAATATGATTTTATAATTAGTTGACATAATTGCTTTGCACATTATGTTTATGATAGATAGTTGTTTTCAGAATTTTCTGTTTGATTGCATAATTGGATTATTTTGTTTGTAATTATGTTGAATGCATAATGATTTATCTGATGTCGTTTGTTTATGTAAACTGTTTTTTAGGTATTTACTATGGGTGAGAGTTCATCAAGGTATTTTGTATTCATTTTAATTATTTTGTAACAATAACCTAAACATGTTTTACTTTATTAACATTTGTATTGTATTTTGTAATTCAGTTACAGAGCACCCTGGTTCTGTAGGGAAATGAATCGAGCAGACCAACTTATTATGGTAAGTGAATAATTTTTTATTGAGTTTTTTGTGTTCTTTTTTTTTCTTCTTATTTAATAAAGTTTACTATAATTGTTTTGTTTAAATCTTTTGAGTATAATTATAATTCGTTTTTCCATTTTATTGTTTTATTAGGCCATTCCAGATGACGCTGCGTCCAAACTATGGGTGTTGACAAAGGCCCTACTAATGTTATGATACACACTGAAGATGGCTGTGTCTTTAATGTTTTTTTAAGCGCTTCTAAAGGGAAGATATTTTTTTTTCATGCTTGGTCCAATGTTGTAGTACACTTGGGACTAACGAAAGGATGTTTGGTAGTTTTTAATCCACTAGATCCTACTACTTTTAAATTAACAAGTTTCGTTGATGGGGTTAGTCGTGGCTCTTCCTGGACATATATGCTCTCTCCGTCATGTAATTTTTATGTAAGATAAACTCAGATATTATTTTTCCTATTGTATAGAATTATTACTTTATTTATATTAATAGTAACCTTTTTTTCTTTTGTTTTCTATCATCCTACAGGACATTCCTGAATGTACTTTGCCGAAAAGTTACGATTATTCCTCAAATGATGTAACCTCTACTGTAATGATAGACAACAAAACATTTAACGTTTCCATTGTAACATCTGACGGCAAAGTCGATTTTACCGTTGGTATGGACGTAATTGTTAGTCTGTTTCAGTTGGAGGTTGGTTGTTTATTGTTATTTACAAAAGGTTTTGGTCATTTTTTCTATTTAAAAGTTTTTGGAAAAAACGGTGTTGAAATCAATTATCCTGATGTAGATGTTGATGAGGTAAATTACATATTGATACTTATATATAAATTTAATATATATGCTAATTTATTACATGTTATATATATTAATTTGCAGGCTGAAGTTGTACCCGTAGATGCTGAAAATGAAATTGATGAACACATAGATGATGGTGTTACTCGGTTTGTTCGTATGGTTGTGAAGATTATTTTGTAAGTTTGAATATACTTTTACAAACTGCTTAAAAACAAGTTTTCTCATTTTATTTTACTTTATAAACATTCATATTTATTATTAATTATATTTTTACAACAATGCAGAGAATCCCTGATCCTGTTTCACGCAAGGCTAAACTTCATGAAGGTTTAAAAGATTTGATCATAAGATTTTTGCATATGGATCCGCCACTGCAGATTACCAACGGTACAAGACGTGAAAAAAGAACCAACGGTCGTGGTTATCGATACGCTTTAACCTGTTGGAAAAAGTTCATGAAAGCCGCTCGAATTAAGGTCCGTGACCAGGTTCACTATTCTTTTGATGAAAATGAGCAGGTTTTGAGTGTTGAGAGGGTTGTACCTTACGTTACGCGTAGTACTTAGTTATATGACAATTACGGCATGTTTTTTGCCTTTTCCATTTTTTTGGTTTTAACATTGGTTTTGGTTTTCAATTTCAAGTTTTTATATAATTTTCATATCTTAACTGTTATTTTAATCACTATATGCCATGTCTTTAAAGTTGAATCTATCTTATTAGTAGTTTTTAATCCCACTACATGTATGATATATGAAAAACGATATACAAACTACTTATAAGGATAAAATAAACTGATATATTCCAATATTAACATTGTTGATTAATGTTTACAAATAGTATAGTCTTTATATAACTCACTGTTCAAGCTGTTATAATAATATTGCTGTATATTTTGTAATCGTGATAATTTAATGTATAATATATTTTTATGGCTTTTAAAAAATATAAAAAATTTAAATTTTAAACATTAAAGTCAATCATATTTATAACTGATTGATATAATACATTTGAATTGTAACCATTTAACATGATTTAAAATAATCACGATCCTATTCGTGATTTTATCAATTTACTTTCTGCACATAGATTATAGTGTTGTTATTTCTAGATTGTAGAAGATTGTATTATGTACTTAGTCCTACATATAGAATATAACACTAACTTTTATGAATTAGTACTACATATAGTACATAACACTATGTTTTTCATTTTTAAACCTTGCATTTTAGTTTGTACCTGTTACATTATAAAGTTTTTATATAACATTTAACATTTACCATAAATAAGCTATTTATATTTTTTTTTAACTATAGAAAGTCAACTTTCTCTTAATAGGTTGCAAATTCGAAACTTTTTACTTTGAAAGTTATTAATCATAAAAATTCCTTCCTTTGCAATTTCATGTAGATACTTATGGAAACTGATGAATCATAATAATTTAGATAAATGTAATTTTTTTATTTTAGTAAAGGTTGTCAATTATAATTAAAATAAATAATATTGCTACCATAATTAAGTGACCAATTTATTTTATAAATAAGTCTCATTTGTTATCATTCATACACATCACAACTACTGAAGTTGTATCTTTCGATATACATATCTTCTGGTATGAGTTTTGTCATTTTCTGTCTTTCGTATAGTTATAGTTAAGTTATTTTAGTCATCAGCAAACATAGGATGTTTTTCATGTTCTTTTCTTCAAAGATTGTTCTATATGATCATCAAGTAACATATTTTAATTATTTTTTATTAATTTCAGAGATGGAACAGGCTGCTATCACCCTTCTGAATAATGTTGATCTTAATGTTGATGATTACACTATCAGAATCCGAATAGTCAGGCTATGGACAAGACGTACGTTCAACAATCCTAGAAAGATTTATTGCTACGACATGATATTCATGGACCAGGAGGTTTTTTTTAGACCAATTCACACTTTTGTTTGAAAATAAAATAATGAGTTTCTGTTTATAATTAATTATAAAACTTTTTTTTTTCAGGGCACGAAAATGCAGGCCTTTGTTTTACAGAAAAACACTACTGGTTATGAGCATTTGCTGAAAGAAAATCAATGTTTAACTATTCGTAACCCTTCGATGGGTGAAAATCGTCAAAAAGTCAAATATGTTCATAGTTCTTTCAAGATCAATCTAAATGCCAACACTACTGTCCAAGAATGCAACGAGCCTGTTGGTGCTGAATGGGGATTTGACTTTTCTCCATTTGATTCTATTGTGGATGACCCTCATGATGATAGCAAGTCATTCAAAAGCCCGATTGGTAAATTATTTTATATTTTTCTTAATTTTTATCAATTTAATATTATATATGTTATGTAATATTAATTTCATTATTCTGTGATGTTTATATCTTATCGGTTTTGTGGTCAAGTGTCTTCCGTCAGATGATAAGAGTGATAATAATAACGGCAAAGACGAGAAGAAGACAACCTTTATTTTGGAAGATTTGCAGTGCATTCTTATTTCTTATATATATATATATATATATATATACATATACCTTCTTTTACTTATATATTTCTCCCATTTTTTATATATTTTACAACTATCAAGTTAATTCTTTAATTTTTGTTTTTTAGACACCATCCGATTTACGTCACGTTATGGGGTTGTTATGCTGATCAGATTTTAGATTTTGAGAAGAACAATAAGGATGAAAAGAATGTTGTGGTTGTTGTTCAGTTTGGGAAGTACAGATTTTGGGGGGGTATATTCTATACCGACACTCTGACTTTTCATTAAACTATATATTGGTTTTTATACAACTTGGACTTTTATTTACATGTTGTTATAATTAAACAGGTAATTTGTTTGTCTCCAATTTGTATAATGTAACTCGAGTCTTGATAAATTCTGAGGTGAAAGAGATTTTGGATTTCAAGAAAAAGTTTGTAATCTTATTACATTTTTTATAATATCTTTTGAATATGTATTACTTTTAATAATGTTCTAAATAATTATTTTGACATTTTTTATTAGATTTATCGAGAAACTTTCTCCCGAAATTTCTTCCAGTTATTCTGGCTTAAGTTCTTCTGTTGTGAAGACTGTCACTGAAGAGTTCCTATCTGACTTGACTTTTTATCCCATTGGGTCGTTAAACTCAATAGATACGGTAACACGGATAAAAATTGCTTTAATATGTTTTCCTTTATCTATTTTGTTATACATTATCTATATCTTAAACACAGACGAAGTTTGTTGTCATTGTTGGAACTATCAAGAGTTTTGCATCGAACAATGAGTGGTTTTACAACGCGTGCACAACCTGCAACAAAAAGGTTTCAACAATTACTGTTGTTAAACAGAAGCAGGATGGTACTGATAGTGTTGAAGAGGTTACTGTCTTGGAATGCAAGACTGATGTTTGTAATACAAAGAACGTTTCATCAATTCCAAGGTAAATATTATCCATGTTAAGGTTTGTTTGTCAAAAAAAGTAAATCTCATTAATATATTTTGCAGAATTAGGCTATATATACGTGTGCAAGATTGTACTGGTATTGTTAGTCTGACATTGTTTGAGCGTGAGGTGACAAAGCTTTTGAAGGTTAATGCTAATCAACTTTTAGACAACAACATTGAAGTAAGTACTAAATAATTCATTTTTATCATATTTTTTCGTTATTATACAACAGTAAAGTATATTTTGTTTTTCAACAGTTAGCAAACGAAGGAAGCTTTCCAAAGGAGCTAAATTCTTTACTCAATATGAAGTTTGCGTTCAAGATTGCTGTTTCTTCATTTAACATTAGCAAGAAGTCTGATGGCTACTCAGTCTCCAAGATGACTAATAACCCGGTCGTTTTATCCGAGCTTGATAAACATTTTGACACTATTCAGGTATATTTTTTCCAATTCACCTTTGTACTATTATTACAATTTGCCAATAATGTTTAACTATTAATTATTATCATTTTTGTTTTTTTTAATTTTTTTTTAAAAAATTCAGCCTATTGATGACGAAGCCGTCAATGTCGAACCATCCGATTCAAATCGTAATGAAGATTTGCCTGTTAAGGTTTACTATCCTTTACCTTATATATCATTTAAGTTTTACTCATTATCTGTTAAATGAATATTTATAACTCATCCATGTTTATTTATTTATTTTATTTTTATAGGATTCTATATCCCAAACGGGAGACGATGTAACCCCTTGCTCTAATGTTTTTAAAGTTGGCTTTACAACATCGTTTGATCAGAAGGATGCTGACTTGGATACAAACATCGAACGTGACTTGAAGCGCAATTTGGATACCGTGTATGACGTGGATGATGTTTCTTCCCAGTCTTCATCAAAGATGCGTAAAGACAGTGGTGTCGATGAAGTTCTTCTAATTCCAAAGAAAGAAGCTTAGTAATCTATAATTCAAACATTTGATATCATCGTTGGTTTTGTTTTCATTATTTGGATATTTTTGTTGGGTATTTTCGAAATTTGACAATGATTTGACTCTTGTGGTTAATTTATATGAACGTGATCGTTTCATGGTTTAGTTGTTTATTTCGGAAAACAATTTTTTTTTTGCTAATTGTTGTTAATTATACTTATTTTTCTTATATATATGGTTACGATACTTTATTGTTTTATGTTTTATATCCATTATTTTTAACTCTAATAATGTTCTTAACACGTTTCTATTATTAATAAAAAAGAAGCATAATATTTATATTAAAGTTCTAATGTTGGAATGTTGCCATATAAACCAAATTTATATATGGTTAATATAAAGCATAAATTTTATATTAAAGTTTGAATGTTGGTAAGTTATTTATATATGGTAACTTTAATCGGTTTTTTAACTATTATTTCCAAAAAAAATTTAAACTGTTGACTTTCCAAAATTAAGATTTTAATCATTAAATGTCATAAAGAATATCCTTAAATGTTCACATTAATAATGTTTCCTTAAAAAGAAATTTTACAACATATAAATCTCTTCATCTCATTTCAAGTCATTTCTACTCTTTTGTTCTACGAGTACATCCCTTTCACTCCAATGGTATTTTAAGGCAGTTTGAACAAACGATTAGTTTGTTATTGCAAATACTTATTCCACAATGTATAAACGGTCAAAGCATGATTCCAATACTTCGGGTAATCAATCAAACCAGGGAAACACTTCAGGTTTTGTTATTTGATTTATCTTTGACATTCATTTGTTTGTTTATATATATTAATAATTTTAATTAGAATGTAATTCATTTTCTTTATTTCAATGATAGCCATTTCAAGAAAATGCAAGCGTAGATCTTCATTTATCTCCAATAATGAAGTTAACATAAACAACTCAACAGGTAATACTTTTTGGATTATTGTCATGTTTTTCTATTTTGTATAACTAGAAGAACCACCTCGATATGCTTTATTTATGTTATGTTTCTTTAATTTAGATGTTGCGGCTGTTAGCTCAAGAAGTCCTTTTTTCAGACATTACCAATGGTATAGAACTACTCTCATTTACTAACTTATGTTCCTATTCTTCAACATTTATTTACAAATGTATATCGATTTTATAGTATTCAATTGAGTTGAATGCCCAAAATATGTAATAAATATTAAATATAAGCTATAAACTAAAAGTACAACAGATTGATATATATAAATACGGTTACATAGTAGCGGTCCAAACTACATAAAGATCGTAACTTACGCTACCTTACTTTTAACACATACATAAAGATCACACATGTTAACCACATACAAAACAACTTTTAACACTACATAACTTACGCTATCTTACTTCATTAGCCAAAACAACAATATGTTATGCTTCTACCGTCATTCCAACTTTCAAACATTACCACTAGCCGAAAACATTGGCAAGGAACAAAACACCAATATGTGGAAAGTACTGGAACTTGCAATGATCACCTTCTTTTATGTTGTTATCCTTAAGCCATTTCGCCCATCCTTTGACAACGTACTTGATACTGTTTTTATTTGGCTCCGCCCTAACATCATGTTTTGTCTCGACATTCTGCCTGTTGACGATCTTAACTTTCAATGTTTCGTCAATTCCTGTGATCCGTGCTACCCCAACTGGTATGCGCTTCAAGTTTCAAAACATATTAATAATTTCCATTATTGATGTCAAATATTTAAAAAAATACCAAACTTCTTCAAATTATGTAAACATATTAGACGTGTACTAACATATAATTTAGTCTGAACTTACAAAGCGTTTGGTGTATGGGACAATGAATATCAGCGGACCAGTTTCATCGTCATCATCATCAAACTCCTCTGATTCAGCCAAAGACTCTTCAGAGTCCGATATAACCACAACATCGTTTTCAGCTCCGGCCATGCTAAGAAACAGTTAAAAGGTTAACCCATTTTAAAGAAAACATACACTCATAACATATAATCCAATCATTTTTATGGAGTTTAAAGTAATGTTAGTTTTCTAACATTCATTAACTTCACACACTTTAAAGTCATTAGAACTAAACCTAACAAACTTTGTTGTTACATTTCATCTTACCCAATAACAAACTTTCTTCAACTATACAAAGTTTAACTTACATAACAAGTACGCCTAACAAACATTCTTATTGCATTTCATTTTACCCCCTAAATGCATATCCGAAAACAACTTAACTTCACAACCTAATCATATAAAACTCCTACTATTTATTTGTTTTTTTACTTTTAGAAAAATTATTCTTTTGTTAAGTACAACATTTTTCATATAGACATTTATTCGAACACCTGGTGTGCATTGTATTCTTTATGTCTTATTGCATGTGACAGTATTCAAATCACAACCTAAATCAGTTATTTTCATACCAGAATACATGTATGCAGCAAATACACTAACAACATCATGTATGTTAACTAACTCAATGAAAACAAAACTGTCAATGAAACAAGTTACGTTTATCTTCTGCTATCCAGATTTGTATGTTTATTAAATAAATCCAATCAGGAAATCACAGATGAACATCAACATTGAATTTAAAGGATTTATGTTACCTGATTTTTGTAGAGTTGGCAACCGTATGATTCACAAATTTAGAATGCAGATGATAGCAGTAGGTTTTAAACCCTTATTGAAACTAAATGAAATTCTAAGCTTATGTAATGATAGATACAAAGATCATGATGATGACTATGTACAAGCAATGAGTGAATGTTGACTATTTGATATGCCTATCACTATGACATTTTTGAGCACAAGAATCCATGCAATCAGATACAATTTTAGCCATATATGTGTATTTATTTGGTTATTTTTTTATTTTATATATTCATATATTTGTTTATATAGTTATTGTGGCATCAATTATTAAAAGGTAATTATTTTTTTTTACCATAATAACATATATCAAATATGATAACATATTTATATAATCTTACAATATTAACAAAGTTTTATTTCTACTTATTGATTGATAGATACTAATTTTTTTAGACAACTAATGCTATTATATTGTTTCTTTTGTTTTACATGTTAATACAGTTTTAATTCCGGCAATTACACAAGACGAGTGCAGAGAGACGCGTAAGCAACGGAAATTGTATTTGGATAGTAAAAGATCTAACGTATCAAACGTGTTACCGCTTTCTAAGAAAAAAGAATCGTCGACTTCTAATTTGTCTTCCACTTTATTTCACACTCCTACTACTTCACAACATGCATCTACTATTTCGCCAGGTTTATTTATTTATTTTCTTTAAAATTTTCATAATTTTTAAAATTGCATACTTAACTATTTGTTAAAACGTATATATGTCTAAAATAATTAGATATATCAAATATGATAACATTTTTACAAAAAATTAAATTATTATGAAAGTTTCCTTTCAGCTAATTCATTTATATATAGTTATTTTTTTAGACAACTAATGCTATTATATCGTTTCTTTGGTTTTACATGCTAATACAGTTTTAAATCCGGTAATTACACAAGACGAGTGCAGAGAGAGGCGTAAACTACGAAAATTGTATTTGGATTGTAAAAGATCTAACGTATCACACGTGTTACCGGTTTCTAAGACAAAAGAATCGTCGACTTCTAATTCGTCTTCCATTTTATTACACACTCCCAATACTTCACGACATTCATCTACTATTTCGCCAGGTTTATTTATATATTTTCTTTAAGCTTTTCATTTTTTTTAAATTGCATACTTAACTATTTTTATACATATATATGTCTAAAACAATATATATATATTTTTTTCTTTTATCAGTTGTTTTCACGCAAAGTTATCAAAGTTACACTAAAGAGAGACGGAGATTAAGGAGACTTTATTTATATAGTAAAAAATCTCCTATCTTACGAGGCAAATCCAGGGCTATGAACAATTTACAATCTTCTTCTATTACAAGGTCCTTTCAATGTAACACACAAAATGGTAATTTTATACATTTGTTAATTTTTACAAGTAATATTATATCCGATTTTCTAAAGTCATATTTTGTCTAGGTGATTACACATCTGCTTCAAACAACCAAACACTTTCAACAAGTATCTGTCGCTTTTCTATTTCTCCAAACATAACAACAATGAATACAACTCCTATTTTACGCAAAACGTCTCCAAAGCTATCTCCTGGGAAATCTAAGTTATTAGGCAGACAAAGAAATACATCTCTTATTCCAATGGTTGATTTGACTACAGATGCAGCGTTAGATGAAGATCCTTACAAAGGTGTTTCACCAGGTAGTCGCTTAAGTTATATATTTTCGACATTATTTTGTATACCATTTTTTTATCTTGAAATACATCGCTTAATTTCATTTATTTTTATTTCCCTGCTAATCTACAGATTACTTAGATCATGGGGACCAGTGTATTACGTGTCAAGTATGCATGGCAAAGTTATGGGATGTAGAAACGGCGAGAGGCAGAACCAATAATGGGAAGACAAGTTATTTTTTATGTTGTGGTTATGGCAAAGTAGAGCTACCCGATTATAAAGATGCACAACCACATTATCATAAACTGTTTACATCTTTGGATAATGAAAGCAAGCATTTTTTGAAAAACATTCGCCGTTATAATTCTATGTTCGCTTTCACATCAATGGGTGGTAAGGTCGATCCGACTGTTAATAGAGGTAATGGCCCATTTTGCTACAGGATTAGCGGTGAAAACTATCATAGTATTGGAAGTCTGTTGACGGAGAATGCCAATAAACCAAAGTTTTGCCAGTTGTACATATACGATACAGAGAACAAAGTTTCGAACCGAGAATCTATATTTAGGTAAGTATCTTACAGTATAATTTGTTTCAATTGTTTCTGAATTAATAATTAATATTTCCTTTTTAAAAAATTTTGTCAAAACAGTCGATCTAAGGAGTCAGATACATCATCTTCTGCTTCAGTTGATCGTCAGTTGATCCAACATATCAAGTCTGTCTTAGACTCCGATAATGTATTAGTTAAAGTTTACAGGATGGTTAGAGATTGTTTTCATGACGATCCGCAACTTACTCTTAAGTTACGTCTTATTGGGAAAAGGGACAAGGATGGTCGAATGTATAACTTACCAACATGTGGCGAGGTTGCTGCTCTAATTGTTGGAGATGTTGAAAACGCAATTGAGAACAGAGATATTGTTGTTGAAACTAAATCGGGGACTCTTCAACGAATAAGTGAATTACATCCTTCTTACCTTGCTCTTCAATACCCAATTCTCTTCCCATATGGAGATGATGGTTACAGAGTTGACATCCCTCATAGAGGTGTCATAGATGTAACCAACAAGAAGTGTCCAAATTGTACGATGAGAGAGTTCTTTTCGTATCGTATTCAAGATAGAGTAAACCAGTTTTCTCTGATTCTAAATTCAAGGAGACTTTTCCAACAATATTTGGTTGATGCTTATACGATGATTGAGAGTGAGAGACTAAACTACATACGTTTTCAACAAAAAAATCTAAGATCTGATACCTATGAAAGTCTCCGGAAATTGAGAAATAATGGTCAGCAAGATATATCTAATGTTGGTACACCTCTTATATTGCCTTCTTCGTTTATCGGTGGAGCTAGATATATGATGCAAAACTATTTAGATGCAATGGCTTTATGTAAATGGTTCGGTTATCCTGATTTTTTTATAACCATTACATGCAATCCCAAGTGGCCAGAGGTAAAACGGTTTCTTAAAGACACCACTCTGAATCCAGAAGATAGGCCTGATATCCTGTCAAGGTTGTTTAAAGTCAAGCTGGATGCAATTTGTAAAGATTTAAAGGAATGTCATATGTTTGGAAAAGCAGCAGCGAGTACGTATTGCAATCCTTTATTTTTAAATATATTTTTTACATTTTCTTTTATTGATTTTAAATTATTTTTATGCAGTTATTTATACAATTGAGTTTCAAAAACGTGGCTTGCCTCATGCGCATTTGTGCTTATTCATGAAACCAGAAGCTAAACTTCCCACTGTTGACCAAGTTGATCCATTCATATGTGCAGAAATTCCAAACAGAGATGATGACCCAGAGTTGTATACGCTTGTGAAGGATTTTATGATTCATGGACCGTGTGGTAATGCTAATATGAGCTGCCCATGTATGGTTGATAAACAGTGTTCAAAAGGTTTTCCTAAAAGATTTCAAGATACTACGACAATTGACGCCAATGGTTTCCCATTATACAGAAGGAGAGATGATGGAGCAACAGTTGTCAAAAACCGGATCGAGTTAGATAATAGAAGTGTTGTACCATACAACAAAAGTTATTGAAAAAGTATCAGGCACATATAAACGTGGAGTGGTGCAACCAAGCTGGGTTAATTAAATATTTGTTTAAGTATATCAACAAAGGTCCTGATAGAGCAACAGTTGCTGTTTTGCATAGTGATAATAATAATGAACAACATGAAAAAGATGAGATTAAAGAGTATTATGACTGTCGGTATATCTCAGCATGCGAGGCATCATGGAGGATTTTTAGTTACGATGTAAATTACAGATATCCTTCTGTTATCAGGCTTCCATTCCATCTTCCAGGTCTCCAACCGGTTGTCTTTGGAGCAGATGAAGACATCAATTATGTTCTTAACAGGCCATATGTCAAGTGTTCTATGTTTCTGTCTTGGATGGAAAGGAACAAAGACCCTGATGACCATTTGGCGCGTACACTAACTTATGTTCAGTTTCCAACTTGGTATGTATGGAAGATTGAAAACCGTTGTTGGCAACCTCGGAAGAAAGGTAACTCAATTGGCAGAATTCATAATGTTGCTCCCTCTCTTGGAGAAGCTTATTTTTTAAGAATCTTGCTCAATAAAGTAAAAGGACCTAAGTCATATGACGATATCAAAACTGTTAATGGTCATGTACATGATACATTTCGAGATGCGTGTTTCGCACTTGGTCTTTTAGATGATGACAAAGAGTACATCGAAGCAATTAAAGAAGCAAATGAAACAGCAACAACTTCGTACGCACAAAATTTATTTGGCATGATGCTATTGTCCAATACTATGTCAAGACCCGAGATCGTATGGGAAAGCACGTGGAAATACATGACAGATGATTTCACCTACAGATATAGTAAACTACATCGTGTTGAAGGTACATTATCAAACTTTATAAAAGCCATTTTGCTTTTTAAATTTTTTTCATACATGGTTTAACTAAAATATCATACTTATTGTATCTTTATTTGAACATGTAACAGGTTTGTCAATTCCAGACGACGAACTTAAAAATTACGCTTTGTTGGAAATTGAAAAGTTTTTAGGTATGAATAGCTCATCGCTACGGAACTTCTCAACAATGCCTTTTCCAGATTCTTCTTCATTATCTGATCTCGATAATCGTCTGATTAACGAGGAGCGTACTTACGACGTATTAACTCTCGCAGAGGAATATGTTAATTTGTTTAATATGTTAACTGAAGAACAAAGGTCGGTGTTTGAAGAGATAATGAAATCTGTTGATGGTAACACTGGAGGGATGTTTTTTGTTTACGGATATGGTGGCACCGGGAAAACCTTTTTATGGAAGACGTTGTCTGCTGCACTTCGATCAAAAAGAGAAATTGTATTAAATGTTGCTTCGAGTGGAATTGCATCGCTGTTATTGACAGGCGGCAGGACTGCACACTCCAGATTTCGTATTCCTTTGAATCTTAATGAGGATTCGGTATGTCATATAAAAGCTGATAGTGATGTCGCTAAATTGTTACATCAGACCAAACTTATTATATGGGATGAAGCACCTATGGTCCATAAACATGCGTTTGAAGCCTTGAACCGCACGATGAATGACATTTTCAATTTCGACACATCAAGAAATTCTGAAATCTCATTTGGTGGTAAGGTTATTGTTTTTGGTGGAGATTTTAGACAAGTACTTCCCGTTGTTCGAAATGGTGGAAGACAAGAGACGGTGAACGCATCATTAAGTTCGTCTTATTTGTGGAGTAAATGTAAGGTGCTAACGTTGTCAAGGAATATGAGGTTAACCGTTGGAAGATCTCCATCCGAGATTGAGGAAATAAATAGTTTTGCTAAGTGGCTTTTGGATATAGGAGAGGGAAATGTTGGTGGTCCTAATGACGGAGAAGCGACAATTGAAGTGCCATCAAATCTTATAATTAGTGATACTTCCGACCCCATTTCCAGCCTGATCGAATTTGTTTATCCTTCGATTCTCGAGAACTTTACAAGTCCTAATTATTTTAGTGATAGGGCTATACTTGCGCCGAAGAATGAGGTTGTTAACGAGATTAACGATAGGCTGTTAGCGTTGTTTCCCGGTGAAGAAAGAGAGTATCTAAGCTCTGACCGTCTTTGTGCAACTGAAAATGTTAGTTCAATACAAGAAAGATTATACACACCGGATGTTCTCAATGGTCTTAAAGTTTCAGGCTTACCAAATCACAGGTTAGTGCTAAAAGTTGGTGTGCCAGTCATGTTGTTACGTAACATTGACAAAAAAATGGTTTGTGCAATAGTACAAGGTTGAAGGTTACAAAGTTGTATAACCGTGTAATAGAGGCTGAAATAATATCTGGAGCTAACATTGGTACTCGAACCTATATTCCCAGAATTAGTTTAGTACCTTCAGACAAGAAGATTCCCTTTTCATTTCAAAGAAGGCAATTTCCGGTTGTTGTTTGCTTTGCCATGACTATCAATAAAAGCCAAGGCCAATCACTTTCTAGAGTTGGTCTGTACCTAAGACAACCGGTTTTCACGCACGGTCAGTTGTATGTCGCGTTATCGAGAGTTAGAACAAGAGACGGTGTTAAATTGCTAATACTGGACAAAGATGGGAAGCCTACAAATAAAACAACTAATGTTGTGTATAAAGAAGTATTCAACGACTTATGATTTTTCATTAATACTTAATATGTATAATTTAAACATGAATATTTACTGAGTGTTAAATTTTATAATAAACAATTTGAAAATAATAACTTTTTTGGGCATTTGCTGTCTTATTACTCCTGTTATTTCCATTACTTTTAACAATATATATATATATATATATATATATATCGTGAAAACCTTACTTCCGGTTTAGTCTTTCATAACTTCATGTTCATACTCATATGACTTTATTATTTTGAAATCCATTTAAAAAAACCACGCTTACAGTTCCCTGTTTCCTTTTTTTTCTTCCAAAAATTATCATTGCATCTCTCCAATCTATACATAATCACATCAGTCATTCCAAAATTACGAAGATCGGTGTTTTAATAAAACTTATAATGATGAATTTTTGGGATTTTCATACCGTCATTCATCCTTACACTCTAAATCGGTTATCTATCTACCATCGCCTTCATCATCTTCGCAATTTACTTCGTCGGTTTTGGCTCCGGTAAGTTTATTAAAGGTTCGATTTGTAATTTTGTGAAGCTATGATTCTTGATTTAGTAACTGATTTAAAGTTATTTACGGTTAATTTTATAAACCCTAATCTTTTTGCTACTTGATTTTTTAGGTCATAATGTTTATTGTAACTTTGTATTCATTTATTGTAGTTGTTTTAGTCACTATCTTTAACAGATTGCTGTCATTATGTTTGGATGTCCATTATTATAACCAAAATCTTCCGCAATTAAGTTTTGTTGATATGCACATGTTACTGTTATTTTTGTTTAACTTGTTGTATTCTGATGATAATAATTTCTTCTGGGTGATTTTTTGAAAGTTTTTTTTCTATTGAAAGAATTAACTGTTGTCTGCTTGAACAATAATTGAACCATAGCATGTATCTTTCTATTTGTCATCACCTGGTGTTATTAAAGGTTTGGTTCATGATGTTTTTTTTCCGAATTAGGATAATATAATTGTATACTCTGCATTTGGTTGTTTTGATTGAGTTTTATTACCTGGTTTTGCAACCACTTAAGTCTTTTAACATTTGTCAGTGCATATGTTAAAAGTATATTTTACGATTACTTGACGTTTTTAACATTCTATTACATCAGTTAATGTTATGTCTATTAGAGTAAAGGAACTTTTACTATACAAAAGAGGCTGCAATGCTTTTATAAATCTGCAATTTACCAATAATGTTAAACATCCTGCCTTTATATCATTTGTTTGGCTTTTTAATTTAGTTGGCCGTGGATTTATAACCGTATTCTATATATATTAATGTTCTTTATAATTATCTTTACAGATATGGATCGTGGTTTTTTTGTTTACATCGAGGACAGGAAATTGGAAGAACAGGTTATACGTTTGTTCATAACGTGTTATATATTATTATATTGTTAAGTAACAACCTAAGTTTTAAGAAATGTTTAAGTAGCATTATATGTTCTTTTTATTATTTAATCACTTAAATGATGTTTGCAGCCTTTACCAGCTTGGTATAACAAGTTAAATGAATTAGATGGATATCCCGTTGGTAATGTTTTCTTAATCACTGATGATAAAGCAATATTTGAGGTTAAAATCAAGGAGTCTACGGACGGTTATTGTGTGTCAAACGGTTGGTCAACTCTTATAAATGTTCTTGAAGTAGACAATGGAGACTATGTTGTATTTGAACTTATGGATGTACTGACGTTTAGAATAACTCATTTTAAGAGTTATCCACACCCGGATCAAGGTTCAAAGTTCCACATTGTTATGTCAAACCCCGAGAACCAAAATCTGGTATGTTTTAAACAGTTTTTTTTATGTTCAGTAAAGATTTACAATTTGTACTTATTCAATGTTTTTTAATCAACTGCAGTGGGTACCGAGAGACTTCATGCAAGAGCATTTCAACGGTGATAATCTGTTTGACAATTTTGTTATTGTTTTTGACAAAAACCACACGTGGACCGTTAGTATGAGAAGACTCTGGGATATCAACCATTTCTTTGTTGATTTTACTCAAATTTCCAATGATCTATGTTTAGTAACTGGCGATCTTATTGTTTTTGAGTTGGTTGATGAATATGTCTTTAAGATTAAACTGTTCCGTACTAATGGTCTTCAGTCGCTTAGTCCCGACCTTGCCGTACCAGTTGTGGAATCCATTAAGAAGGAGGTGCTAAATTTTGTTTTAGACCGAGGATTTTATATTCTTATTGCGGACTCCTCAAAAACCGAACAGGTAATGGTTATTTAATGAATTGGTATTTTTTAATATGTCCAACGTATTAGCATCAACTAATGTAATCGCTGTTTTTAATTTACAGTCTCTTCCTTTATGGTATAATAAGTTTGACAACTTGAAGGGGTATCCGATTGGTCCTGTACTTATCACAAATGAAGAGGGCAATGAGTGGACTGTTTCTGTTAAATCTAATGCCAATGGGTATTGTTTCTCGAATGGTTGGTCTGCTATGGTTCGTGATGTTGGTCTAGAGGATAAAGATGTTATTGTTTTCCATGTGGTTGATGCTCAGAAGCTAAAGTTCACTCATTTTAAGGCTGATGGTCTTTCCTGTGTTAAGAACAAGTTTTATGTAAAGATGTTATTTCCCGAGAACGCTAACTTGGTAATTTATACTTTTACTACTTATGATGAAGAACCAACTGACCTTTTTATTGACGATTGCATTTATTATTTATTTAGTGGTTGCCGAAAGAGTTTATGTACAGGTATTTTAAAGCGGACACATTGGACGATAACTTTTCAATTCGTTTTGGTAGTACATACATGTGGAGTGTTAAAGTGAATAGGCTCTGGGGATCCGATTACTTCATTCATGATTTCTCACAAATCACCAAAGATCTTCATCTCATATCAGGTGATGTCATCTTTTTTGAGTTGGTTGCGAGACGCATTTTCAACATTCTGCTTTTCCGTCCTAATGGAATACAGTCTGTTTTTCCTGAGTTTGCAAATAGTGTTGGTGTTGAAGAAGAGGAAGACACGGGACAAATGGATGTTAGTGAAGATTGCATATTAGACGAGGGAAATCAAGACATGGAAGATGACTATGTAGACGTTGATCATGTGCCAGTCTTTATTGCCGATCCTGTCCTGGAACCAGGCTTGGTTGACGTTCCACACATTCCGGCAGTTGTTCATGAAGCCAACGTATACGAACTAAGATGGTGTCTATCTTTTCGTTTTGTAAGTTTTTCATAGTTGAAATGCTTTATTTTTATATTATGTAACCCTTTCAGGGTTGATATTTTTGTTTAAATTTCTTTATTTTTCCTTACTTTAATGCAGCGGATCTCAAAGGACTTTGCAGCAAATGTAGATTTCTCGGTCCTTGATGACATGGTCCTTCAAACTGAAGACGGTTTTTCAATGACACTCGGGATCCGGCAGGAAACGGCACGTGGGATACCTCGGTATGCTTTCAGAGGATGGCGGAACTTCATGCTGCAAGCTGGGTTGGAAAATGGAGCTGAGTTTCTGCTGCGATATTTTAGGGATCAAAACACGTTGCAAATTCTTAATCCGGACCACTAAGCGATGTGTTTATTGAAAGGTGTCGTTAGAAGTAAACATATAATATCGTTACCAACGCTATCCTATGTGTGGTAACAGTTTTGGAACAATTATTACTATATATGTTTTGGTTAGCAATGTTTAACGTGAAACGAACATTTTGTTGATGTACTTTTGGACGTGCTAAAGTGTCTCAAAATATTAGGTTTAACAAAGCACACTTTACGGTTTCTACGTTTAAATTATTTGATGTGTTTATTTTTTTTAAGCCACCCACGAAGCTCGCGGGTTCTTAGGCTAGTTTACTATATTTGAACATAAACCATGTAACGACTAACGATTAGACCATTCCAATAGGAGGTTTTGGGAAGTTTTTTGAAAGACAGGGAAGGAGGTGTGTGTGTGAGGCTACACGGTATGGGGTTCGTCTTTCATCCGTCTTGGACCGGGGCCGGTGTCAACTCCGTGTCGCCCCCCACGTCCCGGCTTCTCCGTCGCTTTGTCGCCGTTTGAGACGGTCCAAAAAGTGGGCCTGCATTTATGAATGTGACCGTTATTAAAAAAAAAAAACAAAAATTCCATTTTTTGAAAAAAAAACAAACGGTCATAATTTAAAAATATATATATTTACATTCCATTTTCACTTTCAATCACAAAATTAACCCAAAAATTTCATCTCTCTCTCACATAATTTTTATAAACCTTCTTCCACTATTATAAACCTTCTTCCACTATTATAAACCTTCTTACACTCTTTCATGGATCCCTTTAACAACCCGGACAACCCGAACAATCCGAACAACCCGAACAATCCCAATAATCCGACCCAACCTAATGTTTTCTCGATTCCGGGATATTATCCGACGCTAGAACCGAACCAATTCTCGCAATATTCATCAAATGCGTTTGCTTCATTCCAACACTCGTCAAACCAATTCGCTCAATTCTCCCAAAATCAAGCTCTTCAACAAATGATGATGCGGGGTGCTTATAATTTCCCACCCGTTCAACCTCAACCGATCCCCACACCACCCGTTCAACCTCAAGCGATCCCGACCCAATCCGAACCCGAAGACGATGTGGAGATTGTTCCCGAAACCCAACCGCCTAAAGGAAAAGGAAAACGAAACAAAGGCAAGCAAGTGGTGTGTGATCAACCGTCGAAACCGAAGGCGACTAAGTGGACACCAATCGAAGAAGAAGCCTTAGCCAAGGCTTTCATTAGCACTTTTGACCACCCGACAAAAGGTTCGTATTTTTTTTTTAAAGTTTAAATTTTTTAAAGTTTAAATTTTTTAAAGTTTACATTTTTTAAAGTTTATTTTAAAGTTTTAAATTTTTCTAAACAGTTTGTTTTTTTTTAAAGTTTTATTTTTTTTTGTTAACAGTTGGTTTTTTAGATTATTAGTTTATTAGTTTATTAGTTTTTTTTTTTTTTTTTGTTAACAGTTGGTTTTTTAGTTTATTAGTGTTAAAGTTTAATTTTTTTTTTGTTTATTATTTTGTTAACACTTTATATATTTTGTTTGTTTTTTATAGGTAATAACCAATCGGGTGAGGGGTTTTGGTCCAAGGTATTGGCGAAGTTTCTCGTGTTTATGAACCAAGGCCCGTATCGAGATGTCGACTCGGTCTCCTCAAAGTGGCGGAAAATGAACTCGTCCATCAATAGGTTTTGCGAGGAATATAATAAATTATATAAAAGTGACCGTCGTAGTGGGTGGAACGACGACGATGTGTTCAAAAAAGCGTTGGACAAGTATAAGGAAAAGAATGGTAATACTAACTTTCCTCACGTTCGGCTCAAGGAATGGGAAATAATATCGATGAATGTCGAGAACGAACCCGAGCCGAAACGTTCGATGTTGAAAAAATTACAACACGACATCATGAAAAAAATCAAATTATTTAACTCCATGTTTATTTTTATTAAGTCTTTGGTTTTTTTTAAGTTTATGTTTTTTTTTATGTTTATGTAATGTGGGTTTAATATTAATGAAAATATTTTGTTAGTATATTTGTTAAATGTTAAAAAAAATAGAAGACTACAAAAAATAAAAAAAAAACATAAAAAGTGGTGGAGGACTATGACTAGGACCATCCTACCATGCCCTCTAGTTTTGGAGGATGGACCATCTTTGGGAGGAATATGACGTGGCGCCTACGTGGCGGATCATCCTCCAAGGATGGTCCATCACTATACCCACTTGCCTGAGGGAGGGAGGGGTGGATAGTTTTGAAAGGAGAGAGTGTTGTTTGAGAGTTGGGTTTGAGGGAAGTGTGACAGCTATAACATGACATGTTTTTGACAAGTGGAAGACCAATTATTAGATATGCTATTTGTCACATTATATAGATATAATATTGTTGATCCCGGATGAGCAATCTTTGATAAAAAAATGGTAAGTGATTTCAACAAGATAGAAAATAGTGTGCGGAAATATAAATCAAACTTTTAAGAAATCAAAGTACAGAATTTTCAAGTTTAAATCACTTTGAAAAGATTACAAGTTGATTGATTGGTTATTGGCTAATATAAAACGAATACTTAAAGAATTCTGGGTGAGTGAAGGGCAGTAGAGTGTGTAAGATACTATTAGTTGATTTTGAAAAGACCTACGATACTATTAGCTTTCAAAGTTGATTTTGAAAAGGCCTACGATACTATTAGTTGGGAATGTCTTCTTAAAAATTTGAAACTCATGGGTTTCCCAAATAGATAGGAGAAGATGGATAGATGTTTGTCTTAAGTCGGGGAGGGCGTCGGTTCTTGTTAACGGCTCTCCAACGGAGGAATTTCCTTTAGGGAGAGGCTTAAGATAAGGAGACCCATTATCTCCGTTCTTATTCATTATTGCTTTGGAAATTCTCGAAATCTTTATGAAAAAAGCTGTCGAAGGAAATCTTTTTAAAGGTATCACTTTCTCGAATGGGGTCCAACTATTTCTCATCTTTGTTATGCAGATGATGTCGTGTTTTTATGAGAGAATGGTCTGAGCTAAACTTAAAAAATCTAAACCGGATTCTGAGAGTTCTATTTTTAGTCACGGGTTTGAAGGTGAATATGAAGAAAAGTCGTTTATATGGTGTGGGCGTAAGTGAAGATAAAGTAGAAAGGATGGCAAGTCTAATAAATTTCAATGCTGGTAGCTTTCCGTTAAATTTTCTTGGGCTTCCTATTGGTTCGAATATGAAACGCATTGCACATTGGCAAGTTCTAGTGGACCGGTTCAATTCTAGACTCTTTTCTTGGAAGGCCCGAAATCTGACTATGGCGGGGCGTATTACTCTGGCTAAATCAGTGCTAGGTAACTTTCCCATTTATTTTATGTCCCTTTTTAAAGTTCCGAAGAAGGTTTTGGATACGTTGGAAGGGATTAGACGGAGTTTTGTTTGGGGTAGTAAAGGGGGTAAAAAGAAGATTAAATGGGTCTCTTGGAATTGTATTACTAAGCCTAAAGACAGAGGGGGTCTTGGATTAGGTGACTTACAAAGTTTGAATTGGACGCTTACGGCTAAATGGTTCTGAGGTTTAAGAATAATGATGATGCGCTTTGGGTTAAGGTTGTTCAAGCAATTCATGGTTCGGATTTCAATAATGATTTGGTCCCGGTTAATAACCAAGTGAACGGTATATGGAAAGATATAGTTTCGGTCAATAAAAATTTTATTTCTATAGGGATGGATATAAGGGAGAGCTTGTTGTTCAAAGATAATAAATGGATTTGGGCTGGTTACAAAGAAGATTTGTTCACTGTTGTAGAATTTAGGGACAAGATAATGAAGAAGAAAAACGATGGACCAAACGACACGGCTTTTAGATGGAATAATTGGTTACCTCCAAAAGTTAATCTCTTTTGTTGGAGAGCTTTCATGGGTAAAATACCGTCTAAGGTGGGGTTGGTTCGTAGAGGTGTCCAAATTGGAGATCTTGTGTGTAGTAGTTGCGGTTTGGAAGAAGAGGACTCAGTTCACATTTTGTTTTCGTGTATGTGGGCGAAAGAAATTTGGTGGAATGTTTGGAATTGGTTAAAATTAAACGGGCCCGACCTGTCGTCTATAGGAGCTGAAGCTATTCATGCGGTTAAATCTCTTAATGGCTCAAACCAGTGGAAACGATTAGTTGAAGCTGTGCTATTTTCTACGATGTGGAAAATTTGGAAATATAGAAATTCTAAGATTTTTGAAGGGAGATGGGAGGCGGTTCCCAAAATGTTAGATGGAATTAAAGAAGATTCTTTTGTGTGGATTAGACATAGGTCGAAGGTCGGGAATTTAAACTGGGATCGTTGGTGTGATTTCAATATTAGGGATTTGATTATGTAATGTTTTTCTTTTCTCTGTTTTTCGGGACTTCCAGTGTCTAGCTGGCCCCTCTTTTTGGCAATAAAATGTTGTCGTTGGTTGTTCAAAAAAAAAAAAGAGTGTGTAAGATGTATTAAATGCAAAGCACAACTCATTTACTCTGAGAGGACTTTATTCCCTGTTTATAGTGAATGTTCGACATGAATAAACATTTGTTTATTTATGCACTTGACTTGTAAAAAGTTTCCTTTTGTCATATTCACTGAATATGTTGTTTCCACTAGTCATATTGGTAGTTTTGCATACTTTAACGGGTATGGTAAGTGGAGATATCAGAATTCTGATAATTCATCATCAGAATTCTGATGGTTCTAGTGATCAGAATTCTGATGACTCTTTCTGATCATATCTGATGCTAATCATTAGATTGATCTCATTCTTCTGATCTTGTCTTCTTCATTGTCTTTGGATGACCTTCTAATCTTCTTCTAGTGTTGATTCTTCTTTTCTTTGTCCTTTAGTCCATTATCTTCATTAAGTTTGACTTGTTAACTCGTTCAGCATCAATCATATCTAAGCAGAGTGATCTAATTCTTTATCATTTTTCTTCAACACTTACGTTAATGAATAAAAGAATCCTAACAAATATTTTTTTTATGTATTGTGTAGTATTTAATATTTGTTTTCTCCTTGATCAAACATCTGCACTCCATCTAGTGGTATGGTGTTTGCCTCTTATACAAGTTATGTAAGTTCAGATTCTTACAAATGAAATGTTTCATCACATTTTAAACGTGAAAAAACACTAGTATTAAGTCCCCTGCGTTACGGTGGGGGTGTAAAACCGTGCCAAGTAGCACAATGTCGCACCACCGTCAGTGACCATCAACACCGGAAAAGCTCGTATTAAAAAGAAATAAAAAAATAAAAAACAAAACCAAACGAAAAATAGATGCAACACTCAATATGTAAAACATATAAAAAATAACTAAGCCGATCTAGACCCGTGTGTTGCGACGGGGCTGTTAAACAAAAAAATAGGCATAAAAACATTGAACTACTTATGCACGCTGCGGCATGTTAACTAGCCAAATTTAGACCGAAACATAATACGGAAAAAGACATAAAATATAAAAAATATAAGGGAAAAAGTTGAATTTGAAAACGTGATTGGTTAATATTATAACCACACAATACATAAACAACTTACAAATTGATATTATATAAATAATAACCGAACATCTACACTAGGGGTATACTTTGTTTTTTTTTTTTTTTTTTTTTTTTTGGTTTCAGGCTTTTCGTTATGGTTTTAGGCTAGGAAAAAGTGACCCGATAATCGACTTATTTAAAGTTTAGGTTAGTTCGGGTCAGGTTATTCGGTTTTCAGGCTTAGATGTATAATGAAAAAAATTTCTTTTTTTTTTCAAGATATCATCAAAATGTATATTAATGCTAAAAAAAATATCATCCAAATTCAAATGTAATTTGACAATATGGTATGATAATGTTTAAAAGTCTCAAAACTCAATGTTTTAAATACGAGAGACTTCAAACCAAATCACATATATAAACAAGACAATAATTGTTTAGGTTTAGTTTTTGGATTTTCACATCGGATTGTTTGGGTTTTTAGCTGAGAAAATGTACCCCCATAACCAACCCATAAAAGGTTCAGGCGTTTTAGGCATTCTTTAATTCAAATTCGTATGACTATCATTCAGATTGGGTTTTAGATTTTGTGTAAAAATAGTCCGCACTAATCTACACTAACTTTTTGTTGTACTTGCCCTAGTTTTTGGGTCGGTATTTATTCAATATACCTTCGCTTCCCAAAAAATTCATAGCTAATACTATATTCTAAATACCACTTATTACAAAACATGGTAGGAAATAGTAATCGATGTTGATTTGTGGATAAGGGCGGTTGCCCAAATGCTGTCCAACCCGTGGAAAACCATGTAGGTTTTAACTTGTCAGACGCGGGTTCGAACCCCGGTTCAAGCAATTTGTTTGGTATATCAGAAGTGTCTAAATAGAACTCTGAACTTTAATAATTTACGTTAGGGAATATGCCACAGAATAGTAATGAAGTTTTAGGAGTGTTCCAATTAGGTCACTAATAAAATTTATTGTTCCAATTAAATCATTCTACTTTATTTTGGTGTTCTAATGCTAGAGATTTTACCTGAATAGCAGGTCATAGTCCTACATGGCATTTATTTAACTTTTTTTTAACAAAAAACATGATGACATGGAATAAAAAAAAAAAGAAATATAATAAATCAAAACAAAATCAAAACCCAAAAGGATCAGATATTACAAATCGTTGAAATTTATCCTTAGTTGTTTATCTTCATTTATAACTTTTTAGATATTTTGAAAAAAAAATCGCATTTTTTAATTTTTTTTCCGCATTTTTTTAACTTTTCTACAATTAAAAAAAAAAATTAACCTATTTTACATTTTTTTCTCATCCATTTGGCATTTATGTGCCCTGACAACAATTTTTTTTAAACAAAAAACCTAAATAAATGTCATGTAGGATGGATAACCTTCTATTTAGGTAAAATATCTAGGATTGAAACATCAAATGAAACTTGAATGACCTAATTGGAACAAAAAAAATTATGAGTGACCTAATTAGAACACTCTTGAAACTTGGTTACTATTCTACAAAGTTAACCCTTTACGTTACTACCCTTTAAAACATTAAAACATACTATATAGTCCTCAAATTTTAATAAAGTCCTCTCTTTTTCTGTTTTCCCTTTGATCTTTTTACAATGTCTAAATCTAAAAAAAGTTTGGATGTACCATAATGAACCAAATCGTAATAAAAAATGCAAAATTAAACGTAAAAAACAACGCAACAACGCACGTGGGCCAAAAATTAGTTTGACTATAAAACGAAAATCACAAGGCTCTCACTATTCCCACTCCTAAAATCTTATTTTCACACCCTACATGTATACGGCCCGTAGAGTTATACGGGTCGTATAACTGATTGTTGCACAAAAGAAAGTCAGAGAATGTTTTTTTTTTCTCCATGTATACGGGTTGTATAACGTTATACGACTCGCATAGAATGTTATACGGCCCATATAATGTTATACAGCCCATATAATGTTATATGACCTAAACCTCATACAATGTTATATGATCTAATATTTTCTCCATCTATACAAGTCGTATAACATTATATGAGCTGTATAACATTATACGACCAAGTACTTGTACGTCAGATTATTCTATACGGCCGTATAACGTTATACGACCCGTATATATAGTGTGAAATTAAGATTTCAGGATGTACCTTTATTAGGTCATGTATAGTGGTAGAGCCCCATAGTAGGGGGTTATGTAACAGGTGTCAATTGTGTAAGAAAAGACTGTTATATAACTTGAGTGTGTAGTGAGTTATACCCCTTTAGTTATACATATATATGTATGTATATATATGTGTCAGAGAAAAACAAATAGTGGACGGCTTGGCACCCGTGAAAATTTTCACAGAGAAGAAGAAGATCCAGCTTATAGCGTCTTCGTAACGGTATTCACCAACACTATAGGGCTTTATAGGGGGAGGTAGCGCTACAGCAAGCCTCACTAGCAAGGACCCCAATCACAATTATTATTAACATATAAATAAGTAACATGAATATGCATACATGTGTTGTAACATGTGCTTAGGGGGTTTTTCAAAAAAAAAAAAAAAACTAGAATTTTCCTTTCTAACCTTAAAGTTTTTATCTTTAACAATTTAAGTTTAAAGTTTAATCTTTGTTTCTTTTAACCCTAAAGTTTTAATATTTGACAATTTAAGTTTAAAGTTTTAATCTTTAGTAATTTAACCCTTTTGATTAATTTGATTTTTCACTTCTAATTATTAACATATAAATAAGTAACATGAATATGCATACATGTGTTGTAACATGTGCTTAGGGGGTTTTTCAAAAAAAAAAAAAAACTAGAATTTTCCTTTCTAACCTTAAAGTTTTTATCTTTAGCAATTTAAGTTTAAAGTTTAATCTTTGTTTCTTTTAACCCTAAAGTTTTAATATTTGACAATTTAAGTTTAAAGTTTTAATCTTTGGTAATTTAACCCTTTTGATTAATTTGATTTTTCAATTCTAATTAAAAAGTTTCTATCTAATACGATTTAACCACTTTGATTAATTTGATTTTTCACTTCTAATTCAAAAGTTTCCATCTTTTGCAATTTAACCATTTTGATTTTTTTTACTTATGTGTGGTAATATTGGCTTTGGGGTTTTTTAAACAAAGAATGGTTATGCATGTGGTTGTTAAAACCTTGGCTTTTGGGGGTTTTTTAAAAAAAATTGATGTTTTTACTTTTCACCCAAAAATATTTCATAAATTACTTTTAACCCAAAACTATTTGTTTTTTTACTTTTAACACAAAACTTTTTATCTTTTGCAATCTATCCTCAAAACTTTTTTTTATTTTCAGCTTTGGTCCTTTATAGTTTTTGTTTTCCGCAAATTTTTCGCTTTATACTTCGTTCTAAATTTTGTCACTTAACACATCGGAACGTGCGTCTTTGGTTTAACGTTTTTACGTTTCGTTCTAAATTTTACGAGTTAACACGACGCAACGTGCGTATGTGGGTGAACGTTTTTATATCGTCTATTTTTTCCCGTTTGACAGGTTCAACATAACGTGTGCGTCTTAAATCGACTTAGTTATAACTAAAGAATCCCCGCCGCATTGTGGCGGGTCGTAATTCTAGTTTCCATATTATAAATTTCCAACAACTTTATGCATTGAGTGGGTGTACCCAATGCTTAGGGGGATTTTCAAAAAAAAAAAAAAAAAAAAAAAAAAAACTTGATTTTTCACTTTTAACCCAAACTTATTTGATTTTATTACTTTTAACCCAAAAGTTTTCGTCTTTCGCAATTTAACCTCACAATTTTTTTACTTTCAACTTTGGTCCCTTATGTTTTCCATCTTACGCAAACTTTTCATTTTACGTTTCATTTTAAATTCTGCGAGTTAACACGCTGCAACGTGTGTGCGGTTCAACATTTTTACGTTGTCTATTTTTTCCAGTTTGATAGATTCGTTGCAACACACGAGTCCTAGGTCAACTTAGTTATTCTTTTCTATGTTTTATATTTCGGTCTAAGTTATTTGCATTAACACGCCGCATGTTCAGTGTTAATGGCCCCATCGCAACGCGAGGGGTGCTTAATACTAGTTTATGACTAAAACGAAAATCACAATATAAAAAGCGTAAACACGTGTACCGCTAAGATCATTCCAGAAAACAAACCGTGGTAGGTTACTCTCCCGTCAGTTTCCTACCTTCTCGTTGGTGGTCCACGTGTGCCCTGTTTTGGGCCCACACATAATGTCTAACATTATCATTGTATTTATCATATCATGTTTGCTATATTTCAACTTTGGAGATTAAACTAATATGCATTTGAATTAAATTTATTATCTTGTTATATGTATTTTTGTTTGTTTTAAATAAACTTTAAATTAAAATGCAGATTGTATTGTATTCGATAATGCAAATCTATCTATACTATATAATAAAGAAACCTATTTTGGGACACTTGTCAGCCTCTTATTTAATTGATTAAAATTATTAATAATACTAATAATAATAATATTTAATCTAAATTAATACAAATTTTTATTATTAATAATATTTAATCAAATCTAAAATCTAATCTAATACAATTTTTTATTATCAATATTTAATCAAATCTAATAAGAATTCATACGAATTTAAAAGTTGATACTAACTTTCAAATAATTAAAAAAAAAATCCACCTAACATCACAAATGTTTATGTTAAATTCGATTAATAAATTTGTTCAACAATCACTATTATCTTTATCATTCAGTACGGTTAACCGATTTATCATCATACAACCTCCCACCTATTCAATCATATGATTTTTCAATCTTATATGAACTAAATAAATAAAGATTAATATTCAATCTTATCATACTTTAAATATAAAAAAATCCGTTAGTTTAGATTAATATTCAATCTTATCCTATTTTAAATATAAAAAAATCCGTTAGTTTTTTTAAATATATTTTTTTATTATTTGGTATATAAAATCATATTTATTCAACCCATGTAATACACGGGGTTTTTTTAAAATATAACTTTCTTTTTATTATTTGGTAAACAATATTACATTTATTCAACCCGTGTAATACAATGGTTTTAAAGATATGATTTTTTTATTATTTGGTATATAATATTACATTTATTCAACCCGTACAATACATATGGTTCTTATAGATATAACTTATTTTATTATTTAATATATAAAATTACATTTCTTCAACCTGTGCAATAAAAGAGACTTTTAAAAAGATAATGTTTTATTATTTGATATATAAAATTCATTTATTTAACCCGTGTAATACACGGGGTTATAACCTAGTAAACTTTAAATTAAAATGCCGATTATGCTATATTAGATAATGCAATACAATACAATATGAAACTAATAAAATATTTATAAATTACATTTAGTGTACTGTCGAGTACAACATCATTTTTTAAGAGGATGAGAGTTAGACCGATCTAACGGAAAATGGAAATGCAGGTGAAGACGGACTTATGCCGATGGATGCTGGTGCTGAATTGAATAAGGACTTCTACCACTTTTTAAAGGTGATACCTTGCTTTTTATAGCTTCGCTTGGCTTGGTCTCGACTTAGCTTATTTACAAAACAAGTCGACTCGGCTCAGTTCAGTTCATTTACAAGTGATCAAACTACAAAAAAAATAAGTAATATGCAAACCGATTTTAGCGTTTTAGGGTTATTTTTTCTCTGCTTGCCGATTTACATAGATATATAAATTTTAATGTGTATATATTCTTTTGGTTTTCACCTCTTCAAAACCCCTTTCGAAATTGCTATTATGTTTTGTGTATAGGGTTTTGTGGACCGTATTTTGGTGTACTCGTAGGCTAATTCTGAAAATGATTGACGCCAATTTTTATAACACGTGCGATAAGTTTCAGAAAGACTATTGAAGAACTGATGCAGTTACTCTAGCAAAGGGTTATCAATTTGCTTCAAGTTCTGTTTATTGTTTCCATATTTATTTTGTATTTTTTTAACTGTTTCTTATCTATTTGAAAACATAATATTTTGTCTACCCTATGAAATTCACCGATATTAGCACTAGTTATCTTTAAATTTATCATGTTTGCTATATTAAAACTTTGGAGCTTAAACTAATATGCATTTGAATTAAAATTTATTATCTTGTTATATGTATTTTGGTTTGTTTTAAATAAACTTTCAATTAAAATGCAGATTGTACTGTATTAGATAATGCAAATAAACTTTAGAGTTAAATGTCTGGTTGGTTTATGTGGTTTGTAAATATTGCAGACTTAGTCCCAGTGGTTTAATAACTATATACTTAGTCCCAGTGTTTGTAATTTTTACATTCGTGTGGTCCTTATCATTAACCTATGTTAGATTTCTCAGTTAAGTATATGTAGAATGTCCATTTTCCCCTTGAACATTAAAAAAAATAAAAATATAACACACATGGGTCCATCTTCTTCCTTTTTTAAAACCTACAACCTAACTTTACTAAAAGAGGTCATTTTTTTCCACCACCATCACCTACCCACCACCACCACCACCACCACCACCACCAACACCAACAACCACACACCGACCAACACCATGAACCACCATCAATCTCCACCGCAACCAACCATCATACACCCCTAACCTCTCCCTCCGACCTGCAACCAACCACCATACACCCCTAAACCACCACCAGCCACCTCCCTCCGACCTGCAACCAACCACCGTACACCCTAACCCCCATCATCAATAAAAAATTTACACATTAATCTCGAAACCGATAAAAAACTAGGCCATTTATATTTCACTTAACATTTATTTATTTTAAACTGGACTATAGATAACTGCAATCGGTCTTCATACGTAGACCGATAACCTACAAAATATTACTATCATTGTCATCGTCACTATACCAAATCGGACGGCCATCGGACATTGCCACATGATTCTTGCAAATCAGCACCTTCGTTGAACATCTACCCACACATCGCAGGTCCAAGATATGGTCGCACATATGAAGACACGATAGAGACATGGTTAAAGACGTGGTCGAACAATCGTTGGTAACAGTGGTGACGACTGGGGATTCTTCTACATTGGAGTATATGATGGGGTGGGATGTGGGATTGTATGTCATGGAATGAAAGGGAGGTGCGGTGTGTGTCACACCCCAACCGATGGCGGAAATATCGGAGTGGGACGAAATAGATTGCTCATTACTCATAACACTAAATTGTGACAATTATTTAATAATAAATTTCATTTCATTGCTAAAAGAATATATTACATTGTTTGAAATCGAATACAACAAGTTGAAACAAATGAATTACATTACAACAAGTATTTAGTGTTTAAAATGCGTTTCTAGGCATCCTACTAAGTTCCCTGCATCATTATAATCCTGCAACATGTTTTAAAGTATAGTTCGATGCAAAAGTATTGGCGAGTATACAAGTTTTAGAGTACTAGCATATAAGTATAAAAATGAACAATCCACATGGAAAAACTAGTTATCAAGATTAACATATAAACTGGCATGCGTTTTACAAGTCAACCCTCTGATTAACGCAAGTATAATGAATGAATAAACTTAACATGACCTCACGTTCACGGGCGGTGCATTACTCCTATAGCGCTATACATGTTAAGTGGAGGCTCGTATGAAGTTAATGACAATTCATCACATAAGAATCACCCAAAACACACGAATCAAACATAACATATTAGTAAGCATGTATCAGTTTGTTTGTATGATTGCATAAAAGTATGTATGTTGAGTGTGTTTTGTATGTGTAAACATGATGCACCCAAAAAGTGTAAAAACGGTAAAAAGGGCGTCGAGTATACTCACAATTTTGCAATGCCTTTCGATTATCCGTAAGTGACGAGATATTTATGAATATGGAGGAAATGGTAAGATTACATGATGTTTATGGAGTGGCTAGATTCGGGATTTAGAATTTAAAGTACAAAAAGTATGTATTCATAAAAGTATTATCTAATCTAAGTACTCGTAGTGACACTAAGTTGTATGTGATTTCATGGGTCCTAGTTTGTCCATTAGAGTCGACAACGAGTGACTTAGAATCGTAGATAAGTTAGCCCTAGTTTATGATGAATAACCATAAACCGATTATTATCACCAACTTGGCCAAGTTCATATATATATATATATATATATATATATATATATATATATATATATATATATATATATATATATATATATATATATATATATATATATATATTTATATAGTTATATTAATAATCTAAGCTAAGTCCATCATCGATTGTCATATATTATCATGTAAGTCAAGCATGGAGGATTAACCTCTTTGTATGATTCAACACTACACAAATCATCACAAGGATGTTTCGGAGGGTCATGAATAACAAGGAATAAAAGTAACTAACTAGTACATTATCAAGTAGCCAAGTAAGTCTTAACCCGGGTGAACCACCACAACATGGAAAGAATTAACTAAGTGTTGGAGGCTAGACGGGGTTATGTTACTTTGAAACTAGAAAGCTACTTGGATTATCAAATAAAAACATCAAGTGAGGTGTGGAATCAAGTTAGGATTGCCAAAACATCCAAAGTTCACACTTGTATCAAACATAAGTCTCACCATATGAGCTATGGTAAACTTATGTGACTTCAACACTTGTGGGTTGTATTGAACCCTAATAAAACAGAAAGTTTAGAGGTTGTTTGTACCTCTAAACCTGTAAGAATCGACTCTAACAAGTCCCACAACCATTGATGGGTTTAGGAGGTTGCTAGGTACAAGATTCAAGCATAATAAGTTAAGTTTTGTAAAAGTTAACCAAGTTTCTTCCGAAATAGAAAGTTTGGACTCAAAATGGTGTTGTTCCACCTTGGTTCACCATGGTAAACATGTGGAAACATTCCTAGAGGTATTCCAAGCTTTGTGGAAGAAGAAATGATAAAGAAAGTTGAAGAAAATGAAGTTAAAATAAGTTTATATAAATCAAAAAATAAATTTGACTTTGGAGCCTTATGTAAGTGAGGTATCACGTGATTACACCTTGGTGAATCTTGGATAACATCCTTGAAGGTCATCCAAGTAGACTGGTACAAGAAAACATCAAGAAAGTAGAGAAAAAGTGCTCAAAACTCATTGTTTTGAGCAAAGGTATGAATCTGCCAACATTGGAACTTTGGATGAATTTGTGGGATTTTTAGAGTGAAATGAGGGTATGTTAAGGGTTAAGATAGTGTGAAAGACATGTATCTATAGTGTGGAGGTTAGGGTTTGTGTTAATTGTAAGTTAGTTGAGTATTAACGTCACACCCACAAAATCCACACGCGGAGTATCACCGCTTGGAGGCGTGACATGACTAGGATCGAGCCACCAATCATATTGAACAACACAATTAAGTAAATAAAACCAACCACAATACGATTGGTGACCTTAAGAAGGTAACCGATTTTTAAGTTAACAACGGAAGCATAAAACGTAAGTCCAAAACATAAGTTCCATAGTTCATAAGTTTAAAGTTCAAAACGTAAGTTTAATAGGTTCATAAGGATTAAATATTAAGCACGGGACATAACAATCCATATCCCACAACGACCTCCTCCTCGTGCAAGCTCCATAAGCATTTAAGGACCTGTAAGGCATGTAACAACGAGTCAACAACAAAGTTGAGTGAGTTCACGTTTGGTTGTTTAGTTTTAAGTTGTTTTCGAAAACATGGTTTGTCTTTCGTTGGCTTAGTTGCCGTGGGGATTACCCCATAGTTGAAAGTATGATTAACCAATTCCTTCTATGTTACCCAAACCGTATCCATGATCAGTGGGGGCTTCCCCATGTGAACCACTAGACCGTACTATATCGACTATTAACGAAAATAAGTTGTGCCCTACATCAGTGTCTATCATAACTGACAGTTTGCCATAGTCCATTAGTACACGCCCGTCCGACTGTAACGGTGTGAGGTTTGTTAAACCTAATAGTGCTATTAACTAATGACCCGCGCGCCATTGGCCTCGGCGATTAAGTCAATATAAAATGAGGGACTTCATGATAGAGTTTTGTCTAGTAAGTTTTAAGGTTGTTGTCCTACCCAAGGAGGACGAACGTACGTATTCTACCCAAGGAGAATACGCAGGATTAATATTGGCATCCTACCTATGGAGGATGGCCGTACATATCCTACCCAAGGAGGATATGTAGGCTCCGTTTTAATTCTTTAACCCATTCCCAAAAAATCCCCTGCCTTAGAAAGTGTGTGAACTCACCTTGGTTTGCTCGATTAGATTAATTACTCTATTAATCAGGAAATCAAGCACGTCCTAATAAGGTACAGATAACAATCAGTTTCTCATGCACAACACGTATCCTACGTACGGTTTATTTACTCATTACTTCTACCACATACCACACAATTCAAATGTCAAGTTATATTGTTAAGTTACATTATTTTACCCTAAAATAATATAACTATCTCACAAAATAAACAAGTATCCACGCAAGTGTTCTAATATAAGATATATATTCTAAATATTTATTTACCCATTTTTATTTACAAAAACCAACCTCCGACACTTTGTCTTTTGTTACCAAAACTTATGGCGAATTTTATATTCGAAACACAGGTTATAAAATATACTTGTAACGCTTGTTTAGAAAAATATTTTCTAAGTGTTGGAATTTTTAGAAAATTTCGCCAGAGTTTCCTTTGTAAATGGAGGTGTCCATGCCCATAAGCATATCATTTTCTTTTCCAAAAATCATTCAACAATCAATAACAAGTTACTAAACAATATTACACTAGTGAAGTGCAAAACAATGCACTTTACATAATAACATGAACTTGGTTTTTAGTAAAAACGCGTAGTAACTTAGTGGGGTGTTTAGTGGGTTCAGTTACCCTCGAAAGTGTGTTTATTTTTGTTAAAATCTCATCCTCGGGATTTTTAGATGTTTACAACTTGTAAACTCATTTTGAAAAAATGTGTATTTATTGTATCTTCTTGTTCTAAAAATATTTCTACGCTTATTTTGTTACCAAAATAGTGTAGGTTTTACAAAAGTCATAATCTTTCAAAAATTATCTTCTACTCTTGGTTTATTTAGGAAAAAACCATTGTAAGCCTCGGATCTATATGATCACCAACTTACTTTGTTTACTAATTTTTCAAGAAAACATATTGTTACCAAGTTCATGCTTAAACATGAAGGTGATTCTTTTATGGAAATCACTAATCACCTCCTAACTTGTTAACTTAAGCTTTTAATCTTACTTTAACAAGTTTTAACCATGATGTTTAACATCATATCTCTAGTAATCATCAAACAAGCAACAAGAAATCATCAATAATACAAGACAACATCATTCATATCATCACTTCTTCATTTTAACAATATTTCATCATTATGTTAGCTTTTAGTTCAAGACTTTTGCATATGATCTTCTAGTGTTCATAAGTTTTCATCATAACCTAACTATTAACCATCAAAAATATGAAGCAAATGAAGATCAAGGAGCTTACCCCTAGCTTTTAAGCTAGGGAAGAAACACTAGAGAAAACGGGTGGATAAAAGAAATCTAGAGGGGTCCTTGAACTTCCGAACACACCGAGCTTCGTTGTATGCACTTTAACACCTATGTATGCTTGTGGAATGAATGGAAAATGAGTTGAAGGTGGTGGTATGGTGATGGTGGTTGGCGGCCGAGGCCAAAGAAGAGAGGGGAGAGTGAGAGTGTTGTTTGAGTTAGAGAATGATGAATGGTGATGGACTTGTGGTTTAAATAGAAATCTTCCAACATCTCATTATCTAATGGTTAATATGTCCCTTAATGATCCAACATAATCACATAAACAATTCAAGGAAATCAAGGGGGTGGGTCCACCCCTTGTAACCGTAAGATTGGGGGGGGGGGTGCATGGTTGAGTTTCAACTAGATTGTTAGTGGTTTGGTTGGAAATCAAAGGTTTAGTTAGTGTCTTGTGGTGTGTTAAGTAATATATAGTGTGTTAGGGTGTTCGGGGACCCTAACTAGTTTACAAAAATAAAAACAATGCTTCTAGCATTATTTTGGTGTTTCGGGTAATGTCAGGTTGTTCGGTTTGATACCATTCCGTTAAAGGGCTAAGTTGTGTCATATAGTGTCCTATATATATATCTTTTTGTAACATTTTAAATTCTCAACACTCAGGAAAGCATACCGGACTATTTAGTCAATTTTTCTACACAAGACTAGTATGTTAACAAGCACATGTAGATATGACGCAGTAACCAGAAAGCAGTTAAGTAATTCCACACAACCATCAAGCACTTTAATTAACATTAATTAGTCGTACGGATACATGTAATTTGGAGGGTTGTCACATTCTCCCCTTGTTAAGAGAATTTCATCCCGAAATTTAGCACGTGGTTACTGAGGAAGCTAGTTAAGTTGTGTGGTTTTCCCGATTTTCCTGGGGTGTCACATCATCCCCCTGTTGGTTTGGAATTTCATCCTGAAATTCTGCAGTAGCTTCAGCCTCAGTAGTGGTTGAACTTTTCTTAAACAACTGGGGGTACTTGAGTTTCATTTGGTCTTCTCGTTCCCGGGTATACTCTGGGCCACGACGGGAATCCCAACGAACTCGAACAAGAGGTATTCTGGTGTGCTTGAGAATCTTAACGTCTCGGTCTGTAATCTCTACTGGTTCCTCGACGAATCGCAACTGGTCGTCGATTGTGAGCTCCTTTAAGGGAACTATGAGGGTCTCATCCGACAGACACTTCTTCACATTTGACACATGGAAAACATTGTGAACTCCGCTGAGTTCTGTCGGTAGATTCAGCCTGTAGGCCACCTTGCCAATCTTCTCAATGATTTCAAAGGGTCCGACATAACGCGGATTGAGCTTGCCTCGTTTGCCAAAACGAACTACACCTTTCCAAGGTGAGACTTTAAGTAGCACTCGATCTCCAACCTGGAACTTGAGTGGTTTCCTTCGCTTATCAGCATAGCTTTTCTGACGGTCACGAGCTGCTGCCATTCGTTGTCGTATCAGAGCAATCTTCACGGTTGTATCAACTACAAGTTCTGGGCCAGTGATTTGACTGTCTCCAACCTCTGCCCAACAAAGAGGTGATCGGCACTTCCGTCCGTTCAATGCCTCGAATGGAGCGGCTTGGATGCTGGTGTGGTAACTGTTGTTATACGAAAACTCCACTAGCGGGAGGTGTTTTTCCCAGCCATTACCAAAATCGATTACACATGCCCGAAGCATGTCTTTAAGGGTTTGGATGGTGCGTTCAGATTGCCCATCCGTCTGTGGATGATATGCCATGCTCATATCTAATCGAGAGCCAAAGGATTTGTGCATGGCTTGCCACAATTCAGATGTAAAACGTGGGTCACGATCAGAAATGATGGAGGTTGGCACTCCATGCCTTGATACTATTTCCTTTAGATAGATGTCTGCTAGAGTAGAAAACTTATCCGTTTCCTTGATAGCTAGAAAATGTGCAGACTTGGTCAGTCGATCCACAATCACCTAAATGGTATCGTTTCCGCGTTGAGATCTGGGCAGGCCAGTAACGAAATCCATGGAAATTTGCTCCCATTTCCATTTAGGTATCTCTGATTGTTGAAGTGGGCCTGATGGTTTCTGGTATTCGACCTTGACCCTTGCACAGGTCAAGCATTTACTGACGTAGGTTGCTATGTTGGCTTTCATACCAGGCCACCAGTATGTAGTCTTTAGGTCGTGGTACATCTTATCCGAACCAGGATGCGAGACTTATGTGCTTCATCCATCACAAGCTCGCGTAGGTCTCCATACAGTGGAACCCAGATGCGCCCGTTAACATAGTAGGCGCCGTTTTCCTTTTGTTCTAGCCGTTGCCTCGATCCTCGTAGGGACTCAGCCCTGATGTTTTCTGCTTTCAATGCTTCAACCTGAGCATCACGAATTTGAGCGGGAAGGTTGGAGTGAATGGTAAGCTGTAACGCACGTACACGCTTAGGTATAGTATCCTTTCGACTGAGGGCGTCGGCCACAACATTGGCTTTGCCCGGATGGTATTTGATCGCACATTCGTAATCGTTCAAGAGCTCGACCCATCGGCGTTGTCGCATGTTTAACTCCTTTTGCTTGAAGATATGCTCGAGACTCCTGTGATCGGTGTAAATGGTGCACTTGGTACAGTACAGATAATGTCTCCATATCTTTAGTGCGAAAACAATTGCTCCCAATTCCAAGTCGTGCATAGTGTAGTTCCTTTCGTGAACTTTAAGTTGGCGCGATGCGTAGGCAATGACCTTGTCACGTTGTATCAACACGCAACCAACCCCTTGGATGGAAGCGTCGCAATAAACCACAAAATCATCTGTGCTTTCAGGCAATGAGAGGATAGGTGATATTCGCTAATTTACACATATTTTAGTCCCCCGTTTTACCCCTATTTTATGCGTTTTCGGCCGTAAAACCGTCATTCAGATACTTAATTATCTACATTTTTGTTTACAGGCCTAAAACAGCATACCAGACAAGATAATAGCGAAAACGAGGACTTTCTGGACAAAACGACAAAGCTGCGGACATTCTGTTAAGGATTCTGAACTGGGCCTGTGGAACGACCGTTCCACCTGATGCACGGTCGTGCATCTCCGACAAAGTTGATCAACTCGGTGATGAACGGTCAGTGCGACTGGGCGTTATAGGAAAACAAGGCGGCTCGGTGAAGAACGGTCGTTCCATATGAAGAACGACCGTGCGTATCCGATGAACCAACAGAGTCTCGGTGATGAACGACCAAGGAACCAAGCGTGCAACTTAGACCTCGGTAAGGAACGCCCGTGCCATATGAAGAATGCCCGTGCATGTGCGAAGACCAGTCAACGATCTGTGACGTCATGCGGTATGGTGGACCACCACCAATAATGCTTAAAGTGCACGGTCGTGCGATCGGGAGAACGGCCGTGCGACACCGAAAAAGCATATAAACAGAACAGAACCATTCTATCCGTAACTGGAATTTTGGAGAGCTTTGCAGGCGATTTTGAGGCTCCGAAGGCTTCTGCTTTCACTCGGATTCAAGCCACATTGCCCGGTTTTGCTCATTTACTATCCGGATTCTTAATCTTGTGCTTGTTTATGGTTGGGTTTTCTAATCTTTCCATGTTTTTGTTAACCTTTCAAGCATTTAGATTAATATTTATGTATTATTGTAGCCTTTGGGCAAAAACACAACAATCCCTTGTTTGATTATAACCATTAGTATGTTAATCTATGTTTGTAATGAAACTTTGAAGTATTTTCTATGATTATCTTTGATGATTAGTTTGCAACCTTGTTATTGATATTGATTTCTTGATTATAAGTAATTGTGTTGGATGATTGGTGCTTGGTTAGGTAAGATAGTTGAAAAATGAAGCTTATTTAATCATGTATTAGTAAACTTTAAACTTTGTTAACTAGCTTAACTTGGTTAAAATGTGGGCACCATGATACTCTAACGGGTTAGTGGTTTAATAAAATGTAATTATTGTTAATCAAGAAAGCTTGCCTTCACGGAAGGACTCTAACGGGTTAGATGGTGTTGTTATGAATTCTTGCCATGATTTGTTAGCTTAGTTAGTAGTTTCGGCCAAAATTGCTATCTTGGTGAATTTATGTGCAAGATTTGTAAAATGAACTCGGTTGTGATTTAATCTAGTTTATGCTTGTCTCGGTGGTTGCATTGTGTTTATCGGTGTTGCTTTCCTTGATTAAGTGAGGTTAGAAAACTCCTAACGGATGACTAACTTATTTTTAGGAGATTTTTATAGACATTTATCAATTGCACGTTAAAGAACAATTTTAGGTGGTTAAAGTGTGTTTATCGTTTTAACTTTCCGAATGATTGTCATGTTAGGATTCCCGAAAGGGATACTAATTGTCTCAAAATGGAAAATTGACCGAATGCTTCTAGTGCCAAAACCGACTTAGTTGACATGCTTTGGTTGTGTATTAAGCAAGGCTATTTATATATAATTTACTATGTTTTATAAGTATTTATTTATGCTTACTTTAGATTAATTAAAGCCAAAACAAATTATGTTTTTACCGATAATTTAGTGGCAAAGGACTAGTATTATTTCTCCGCCCATTTCCGTGGATCGATACTTGGTTCTTACCGATACTTTACTACATATATGACGGGGTATACTTGCCTCTTTCGTGTGTGTTTTGATGTAAAAGTAATAATCACTTTTATAAATTTAAAACCAATTCGTGTGTAATTTCATTGTAAAAATATGTATAGTCGCGCACGTACCAAGTTTTTGGCGACGCTGCCGGGGAAGTGGCGAGTTTTAGGAACGACCCGAGTCATTGTGTTATCGGTGTATATACTTGTTAATATTTGTGTATACTTTCGTGATTATTTATTCGTTGATTTATTTGTTAATATTTCTTGTTTTTAATTTAATTTATTCGTTTTCATGATTCTTTTGTACACTTGTGAATTTTTATTCCATTTATTTGTTCGAATTCGGACTCATTATTCAATTATTCGTTGAATTTTCGGCTCTTAAAAATCGTTTTTACACTAGCCGATTCGATTATTTTCATTGCTTTAATTTTTATAAAATTTTGGGCCCATTTTCGAATTTTTATAAAATTTCCAACCCATTTTTCTATATATTCTATTTCTTTTCAGCAAAAAAAAAAACTTTATTATAATAATATTATATGCATGTGTGTCAATTTCTCGTTTGCAGGTTGTTGTCCTCAACCCCCGCTCTCGACGCTGCTGAGCCTTCAGACGAACCCGAGCGTGATCTGAGGAGACGTCTTCGTAAGAGATCCCATGCGGTTGCGCTGCAACTCGTAGTAGCTGTGGACGAGCAGGTGGTACCCGCTTAGGCCGAGGGCCCAGCCGATGAAGGACACATCATCATGGCGGACGACAAGACAAGAAGCGTGTTTACGAAAAAGGCATGCCATTTATCGGTGGAATTGGAGCATCAAGCGATGTGGGCGCTAAAAACCGCAAATCTGGACCTAAAAGCCGGAGGTGAAGCCCGGTTTCTCCAGATTCATGAGTTGGAAGAGTTGCGACAACGCGCTTATGAGAGCTCCGTGTTGTACAAGGAGCGCACGAAGAGATTGCACGATAAGTGCTTGAAGGACCACAAAGAATTCCAAGCGGGCGATCTTGTTCTTCTTTACAACTCGCGGTTGCGCTATTTCCCGGAAAGCTTCATTCACGTTGGACAGGCCCATACACGGTTAAAGAGGTATTTCCGTATGGGACTGTTGCAATAGAGAACGCGAATGGCGTTATTTTCAAAGTAAATGGGCATCGCTTGAAGTTGTACGTTGTCGGGCCGACAGAGTCGGTGATGGAGGTCATTGAGCTCCAAACCCCGCACACATCATAAGTGTGGGGAGGAGAGAGTCTACGCTGCTGACTCGTGGATCAAAAATGCAGCAAGAGCGTATTTTGCGCTTTAGGGGTAGTTTAGTCATTTAGGATTTATTTTCTAGTTTTAGCTTGGAGTCTTGCTATCGACTCGTCGACAAAAATTTAGCATGAGTCTACGCTACTGACTCGCCGACAAAAATGCAGCAAGAGCGTCTTTGGCGCTATAGGGGCAAAATTGTCCGTTTTTATGTTTTTATAGTTTTAGCGTAATTTAGGTTAGTTAGGTAGTTTCCGTTATTTTGTACAGTTTCTATTCGTGCCAAGCGAAGGTTCTGTATTGCAATATTGTTAGAACAGTTGGTGTGTCGAAAAAACGGCGAAAAACGGCCAAAACAGTTGCTGGAAATCGCTTCTGCAGAAAATTCTGATCTGCAGCTGATGCACGACCATGCCAGGATCCGCACTACCGTGCGTTTCCGAGCACCTAGCACGGTGGATCGCACCCTCGGTGCATCACCGAGTACAATGAAAGTCGTCGGATTCGCACGACCGTGCCAAACGGCGAACGACCGTGCGTCAGGCTGAGGGCATTTTTGTCATTTTGCACATTATATATACCCTCATCTGCTGCAAAATCCCTCATTCGCGAACCCTAGCAACTGCAGCCGTTCCAGAGCGGTTTTTACACCAAATCGCACGGTTTTTCGCACGATCTCGCACCCAACTTCGCACGGTACGTCTCTAGAGTTAGATTTCTTGTTTTCTTGCTTTCTAGGTAGATTTCATCCGATTCAACAAGGGATTTATTAGGGTTCTCTTCATAAACAAATCGAAACCCTAACCCTTGTTTGAATCATGCTTATCGTGAACACCCGGTTGAGTTTCCGACCCCTGTTTATACAAAAAAGTTGTTGATTTTGGGAAAATCAGGCTATTCAAAGTTCAGGGGTTTGAAATCTGCAGGTCAGTTGTCGCACGGTCGTTCCTTGTATGGAACGGTCGTGCCAATCCGGGTGATTCCACGATGTCAGCTTGTGTCCGGTGTTGCACGGTGGTGCCAATTGACCGCACGCCGTGCGATTCTGAGTTTCCTGGGCAGATGGTGCACGTAGTTGGTGACGCACGATCGTGCGTATCGCCGCACGACCGTGCCGGATGCCCAGATCAGTTTGATAGAAGCTTCATAACTTGCTGCTCGGCTGTTTTCAATTCCATTTTCTCCTGTTTCTGTCTTTCTAACAATGTTCCCCATTACAGATGGATCATCCCTTCCTACAGTTTGACCCCAACAACGAGCGTGAAGCTTTATGCATTCCAAAAAGAGACGCATTATGGACCTGGAGGGGGCAGTTCGGAGTCCCTAGATGGCTGGATTGGGAAGTAATGCAAGAACTAAATCAGTATGACCGACTGGAAAACATGATGAGTCGGCCACTTACAAATCTGGTCGGTTGCAACCGACCCGTTTACTTGGAGCTTACCATAGAGTTCTTTGCATCATATGCTTACGAAAAGCCAGTTGCTGCTCGACGACCCAAATTCCGCCACAAAGAGCGGATAGCTTTCAGATTGTGTGGTAGATGGCACCGGTGGTCGGTTGGTCGTTTGGGAAGGAGACTCGGGATATACACTAGGGAAGACATGGATGATCCCGAAGTCTTCACAGATCAGTTCACCTTCCCGTCTGATGCAGCACGGGATGAGTTTTGGGCTGCAAATGCTGTTGGGGACCCATACAACCCAAGGATGTCAAAGGCCTCACGACTTAAAGACCCTCTGGTGCGAGTGATGCACCATGTGTTTAGCCACACTATATGCGGTCGCATGGACAGTCTTGGTAACTGTCCAACACCAGATTTGATTTATCTTTACGCATTGGTGGAGAAGGCGCCAATCAACTTAGCGGCGCGAATGGCTGAATACTTTGTGAAGTGCTCAGGGAGGACTTCTAACAGTCAGATGCATGGCGGTCAGTATGTGACCGAAATTGCGTACAACGAACACCTTATGACTGAGGAGGTACTTCAGGGTCTCACTCTGATAACTGAGGGGGTTCATCTTGACATCAGGTCACTGAAGGCGATGGGGGTAATTGTTGAGACTGATCACGGGGATAGGTTGAGGGGGCTCAACAACGAGGTCTGGGACCCGTTGCCCCCACTCCCAGAAGAGGAAGAGGAAGAGGATGTAGAGATGCAGGAGCAGCAGCACGGACCGCACACACCACCGCACCACACACCGCCACACCAGCCGCAGCACCATGAGTACTACCAGCATCAGGATTGGCCTGAATTTTATCAGCAGTTCCAGCAGATGCGTGTCACGCAGGAACAGCATGGTACGTACATCGATCAGATTAGGACCAGCCAGGACCAGATCCGGGCTAGTCAGGATCAGCTCAGGGCCACGCAGGATCAGCTGAGACAGAGCCAGGAGAGCTTATACCAGGGGGTGAGTGCCGGATTTTCGTACCTATTCGGGGAGATGCACCATGCATATCCCGACTACTTCCAGCACCCTCCACAGTTCCCACCGTGGAACCCACCTGGTTATGGTGGTGCGGGCCCATCCTTCACGAGAGACGATGACGGTGACGACGAGTAGGAGTTGGTGGTGATGTTCGTTGGTGGTTTTTATTATTATTTTAGTACTTGTTATTTCGGGTGTTCTTTTTGAGTAGTATTTCAAACACCCTCGGATTGTATTGTATTTTTCAAACACTTTACTTTCTGTTATGTCTTTGTTTGGACTAGTAGTATTTATGTACATTATGGTTTATTTATATTTATTCTGTTACTGTTCTGTTTTGCTGTACCATATGACATACTTGCAGATTTTGGCTATCAAGTCTTTGACCGGAGCATATGACAGACGCAGCTTTGGAAGTCTCGATTCATCAGATATCATCTTGAGGGGAGTACTATTATCCTTTTTCTCTATATTTCGGGTTTCGCATTGGGGACAATGCGAAGTTCAAGTGTGGGGAGGGGGTTAACTTTGTTTGTCCTCATATTTATATAAAAAAAATTAGAAAATCAGAAAAATCATTCAAAAATACCTGTATTTTGTATATATTTTAGTAAATAAACCGGTTGGTTGTGTTTTAGAAAGCTTCGGACTTGATAAAAACCCGACAAGCAAAATAAATTTTGAAAAAGAAAACCGGAAAGCGTGACAAACAAAGAAAGACTTACATGATAGTTTTCACACTTTTACCCATTCCATCCGTTACGTGAGCATATTTGAGCCTATTGTTATATATTTGTTCATTTCGGATATAGGAGTGAGCCGGATGTTATGTGTAATTTAGAATTTGTCACTAGTATGCTTGTTAAAACCATGAACTTGTGAATTTGTGTAAAAGTGATAGAGGCACTTAGATTACCCCTTTGTTGTAAACCTTGTTCTTTGTGTTGTGCTTCCCGTTCACCTTATATTACCCTTTAGGATTAACCATGTCGAGCCTTCCCGTTTACCTTTGTTTACCCACATTATCGCCCACTTAGCCAAATTTAGCCTTTGTATGTTTTAAACCCTTTTTAGTGTTGAAACTCGGACAAAATAATCGTTTAACTAGCGTTTGTTTCAGTTTATTGTATAGTATGTTTTCTAAAAAAAAAAAAACCCACAGAAAATAAAACACCCTAAAATAGGGTGAAATTGATGAAATCGAGCAATTTTGAACACTTAAATGCTAAAATTTCGTTGATAAGCTCGATTGCGCTTTAGTCGCCTTTTTAAGGCGTTTGTATGTATAGTTGTATTATTTTCTTGCTAGTTAAACGCTAAAACAGAGTTTTAACCATTTTCGCCACTTTATATGTCTACTTCCATACCCTTCGCCCAAGCCTAACGTTACAACCCGTAAAGACCTCTTGATTTACACTTATTTGCATGTTAGTTGGTGGAGACGAGATCTTATGACAAGCTTATGATATTGCATGTTTCATTGACGAGGCATTGAGTGTTTGCACATACACATTATATGTATGTTTCATAAATAAACCCGAGTGTGTGTGAACATTGTGAGTCGCGTGAAGATTAACATGTTGAGTCGATTAAATGTGAAGTCACGGCTTTTTGGTTGTCGCTTTATAATTGCATATGCTTGGGTTTGAGTCTTTTGATGTTGTCTTTCGACAAACCGGCTAACCGTTTATAGTAGTTTTCAATAAAATAGTGTGTAAATTATCGTTCTTGTTTGTTTCCGTCTTTTATTGCTTTTTAGTTCAGCTTGCTTGAGGACAAGCAAGGTTCAAGTGTGGGGAGATTTGATATTCGCTAATTTACACATATTTTAGGCCCCCGTTTTACCCCTATTTTATGCGTTTTCGGCCGTAAAACCGTCATTCGGATACTTAATTATCTACATTTTTGTTTACAGGCCTAAAACAGCATACCAGACAAGATAATAGCGAAAACGAGGACTTTCTGGACAAAACGACAAAGCTGCGGACATTCTGTTAAGGATTCTGAACTGGGCCTGTGGAACGACCGTTCCACCTAATGCACGGTCGTGCATCTCCGACAAAGTTGATCAACTCGGTGATGAACGGTCAGTGCGACTGGGCGTTCTAGGAAAACAAGGCGGCTCGGTGAAGAACGGTCGTTCCATATGAAGAACGACCGTGCGTATCCGATGAACCAACAGAGTCTCGGTGATGAACGACCAAGGAACCAAGCGTGCAACTTAGACCTCGGTAAGGAACGCCCGTGCCATATGAAGAACGCCCGTGCATGTGCGAAGACCAGTCAACGATCTGTGACGTCATGCGGTATGGTGGACCACCACCAATAATGCTTAAAGTGCACGGTCGTGCGATCGGGAGAACGGCCGTGCGACACCGAAAAAGCATATAAACAGAACAGAACCATTCTATCCGTAACTGGAATTTTGGAGAGCTTTGCAGGCGATTTTGAGGCTCCGAAGGCTTCTGCTTTCACTCGGATTCAAGCCACATTGCCCGGTTTTGCTCATTTACTATCCGGATTCTTAATCTTGTGCTTGTTTATGGTTGGGTTTTCTAATCTTTCCATGTTTTTGTTAACCTTTCAAGCATTTAGATTAAATATTTATGTATTATTGTAGCCTTTGGGCAAAAACACAACAATCCCTTGCTTGATTATAACCATTAGTATGTTAATCTATGTTTGTAATGAAACTTTGAAGTATTTTCTATGATTATCTTTGATGATTAGTTTGCAACCTTGTTATTGATATTGATTTCTTGATTATAAGTAATTGTGTTGGATGGTTGGTGCTTGGTTAGGTAAGATAGTTGAAAAATGAAGCTTATTTAATCATGTATTAGTAAACTTTAAACTTTGTTAACTAGCTTAACTTGGTTAAAATGTGGGCACCATGATACTCTAACGGGTTAGTGGTTTAATAAAATGTAATTATTGTTAATCAAGAAAGCTTGCCTTCACGAAAGGACTCTAACGGGTTAGATGGTGTTGTTATGAATTCTTGCCATGATTTGTTAGCTTAGTTAGTAGTTTCGGCCAAAATTGCTATCTTGGTGAATTTATGTGCAAGATTTGTAAAATGAACTCGGTTGTGATTTAATCTAGTTTATGCTTGTCTCGGTGGTTGCATTGTGTTTATCGGTGTTGCTTTCCTTGATTAAGTGAGGTTAGAAAACTCCTAACGGATGACTAACTTATTTTTAGGAGATTTTTATAGACATTTATCAATTGCACGTTAAAGAACAATTTTAGGTGGTTAAAGTGTGTTTATCGTTTTAACTTTCCGAATGATTGTCATGTTAGGATTCCTGAAAGGGATACTAATTGTCTCAAAATGGAAAATTGACCGAATGCTTCTAGTGCCAAAACCGACTTAGTTGACATGCTTTGGTTGTGTATTAAGCAAGGCTATTTATATATAATTTACTATGTTTTATAAGTATTTATTTATGCTTACTTTAGATTAATTAAAGCCAAAACTAATTATGTTTTTACCGATAATTTAGTGGCAAAGGTCTAGTATTATTTCTCCTCCCATTTCCGTGGATCGATACCTTGTTCTTACCGATACTTTACTACATATATGACGGGGTATACTTGCCTCTTTCGTGTGTGTTTTGATGTAAAAGTAATAATCACTTTTATAAATTTAAAACCAATTCGTGTGTAATTTCATTGTAAAAATATGTATAGTCGCGCACGTACCAATAGGTGCGCTACAAAGTCTGTCTTTTAAGTGCTGAAATGCGGACTCCTGTGCATCACCCCAATGATAGGTGACACCCTTTTGAGTCAGTGAAGTGAGAGGTTGCGCAATCTTTGAGAAATCCTTGATGAACCTTCTGTAGTATCCTACCAAACCCAAGAATTGGCGGATTTCTGTCGGTGTACGGGGTGCAGGCCAGTTCTTGATCGATTCAACCTTAGATGGATCAACATGAATCCCATCCTCGTTTACCACATGGCCTAGAAAGTGGACTTCGCGAAGCCAAAAGTCACATTTCGAAAACTTGGCATACAACTACTCTTTTCGAAGAAGTTCCAGAATAATCCTCAGGTGTTGCTCGTGTTCCTCCTTACTCTTAGAATAGATCAGGATGTCGTCGATGAAGACTATGACAAACTTATCCAGGTAAGGTTTGCACACTCGGTTCATGAGATCCATGAAGACCGCAGGTGCATTCGTCAATCCGAAAGGCATAACCAGAAATTCGTAGTGGCCGTAACGAGTTCTGAATGCTGTTTTGGAGACGTCCCCCACTCGGACTCTCAACTGATGGTATCCCGATCTTAAATCAATCTTAGAGTAATAACTCAACCCTTGCAACTGGTCGAACAAGTCATCAATGCGTGGAAGAGGATAACGATTCTTCACGGTCACCTTGTTGAGTTCGTGGTAGTCAATACACATTCTGAAGGTACCGACTTTCTTTTTCACGAATAACACTGGAGCTCCCCATGGCGAAGAGCTAGGACGTATGAAACCCTTTTCCAAGAGTTCCTGTAGTTGCGTGGACAGTTCTTCAAGTTCTGATGGAGCTAGACGATAAGGTGCTCGAGCTATGGGCGCTGCTCCAGGAGCTAGCTCAATTTGAAATTCAACTTGACGATGAGGCGGAAGACCAGGTAATACCTCAGGAAAATCACGTACAATAGGTATGTCTTCTATCTTCCTTTCTTCCGAGGATGTATCAGAAACAAGGGCTAGAATAGCAGTGTGGCCCTTTCGCAAACACTTCTGGGCCTTAAGGAAAGAGATGATGCCCACAACAACACCACTCTTGTCGCCACGAATTACGAGGGGTTCTTTACCAGAACGAGGGATGCGGACAATCTTCTCGTTGCAGAGAATTTCCGCTTGCTGATGAGATAACCAATCCATCCCAATAACAACGTCGAAACTACCCAGAACGATAGGAATAAGATCGGTAGAGAAGGTCTGACCAGCTAGGACGAGGTTACAGCCCTTAACTATGTGTGTGGCTTCAAGACTTTTATCGTTTACTAGCTCTACCGTGTGTTTGGTGTTTAGAAGTGTTGGAGTGCGCTTAAGCATTTGGCTAACTTTTAAGGACACATAACTAGTATCGGCACCCGAATCAAATAAAACAGTAACAAAGAAGTCGTCTAGAAGAAACTTACCCATCACAACGTTGGGATCGTTCCTTGCATCACCCTGACCAATCACGAAGACACGACCTCGGGCGCCATTGCCGTTATTGTTACCCCCGTTGTTGCCTCCATTGTTGTTCCCGTTTCCTTGGTTGTTGTTGTTCTGATTCTGGTTCAGCTGAGGACAGTTCCTCTTAAAGTGGCCTTCAGCGCCACACTGAAAGCATCCTTTATTGCCCTGCAGTTGCTGCTGCTGGTGGTTCTATGGAGCTTGTTGTTGCTGTTGGCGATTCTGATTTGCTGGTCGCGTGCTCCTGCAATCCTTTGCTTCATGACCAAACTTGTTACACCTCAGGCAATGACCCTTGTGGCACTACCCGTTGTGGTGCAAATTACATCGATTGCACTTAGGGTGATTTCCCTTGTACCCACCCTGACCTTGATTCCCAGAAGACTGCTGACCGGGGCTCCTGTACTCATCTGTCTTTCGCTGCTAGGACTGAGACTGAACTGGAGTAGAACCTTTGCCCGAATTTCCATCCCACTTGCGCTTGTTATCATTGGAAGCATCAGGAGTAGTAGTAGTAGTAGCGCTAATACGCTTGGGCAACTTGTTCTGCTCAACTGCCTGATCAGTGAGACGATGAGCTAGTCGTATAACTTGCTAAATGGTGCCCAGGTTAGCTGAAGTCACGTGACTCTGAATCTCTGGTACTAGACCCTTGAGGTACAGCTCAATACGTTTGATAGGAGGATCCACCATAGTGGGACACAAGATGGCTAATTCATTCGATCTCTTTGTGTATGCCTCGATTTCAGACCCCGTCATCTTCAAATTGAAAAATTCCACCTCTAGCTTGTGGATGTCGTCACGACTGCAGTACTCTTCTTTGATCAACTCCTTGAAGTCGTTACATGGGGTGTCATTAGCAACTGCCAGCCCTAGCAGTGGAACCTGTGCTTTCCACCAGGTTAACGTAGCACCTTCGAGTGTTCCAGTAGCAAATTTCACCTTACGATCTTCAGGGCATTCACACATCTCAAAAATAGACTCAAGCTTCTAGAACCAGTGAAGAAGACCTACAGCTCCTTCTGTGCCGCTGAAAGTACTAGGTCGGCAATCCATGAAGGTTTTGAACGTACATACAGGAGGATGTGCAGGTTGACCTGTCGCGCGAGAATAATAGACAATGTTAAGCACAAGGGTTGGTTTGTGAGTGTAGGTTCTAAACGTCCTAAGATGGGTTGATATGGCAGGTTATACCTCCTGCAGGGACAACTGTGAGTGCCTCAGCAACTTATTCATTGATCAAAGCCGTCAACTGGGCTTGAGTTAGGTTGATACTTCCTCCGCGTCCGTTCATGATCTTCACAACGAAGCAACGTAAGTGAGAAAAGTGTCGCGAAAGTGCGTATGTGTGGGACGTCAGTAGAGAGTAAACACACAAGGTTCAAATAGCAATTATCACGTTAACTAATGCACAGTGTGAACTATCTAACCGTCAATATAACATAAATCATACCACCTATTGTGTCAAGTCTTGCACAAGGAGCGAAGCATCGTTGTGGATCGTTGAGCACTGTACAGGTTATAGTCTGGTTTTATCGAAAAGATTTTCCCTTTTTAAAACCAAGTTCACTATAACCAATGGCTCTGATACCAATCTGTCACACCCCCAAAATCCACACGCGAAGTATCACCGCTTGGAGGCGTGACATGACCAGGATCGAGCCACCAGTCATATTGAACAACATAATTAAGTAAATAAAACCAACCACAATACGATTGGTGACCTAAAGAAGGTAACCGATTTTTAAGTTAACAGCGGAAGCATAAAACGTAAGTCCAAAACATAAGTTCCATAGTTCATAAGATTAAAGTTCAAAACGTAAGTTTAATAGGTTCAAAAGGATTAAATATTAAGCACGGGACATAACAATCCATATCCCACAACGACCTCCTCCTCGTGCAAGCTCCATAAGCATTTAACGACCTGTAAGGCATGTAACAACGAGTCAACAATAAAGTTGAGTGAGTTCACGTTTGGTTTTTTAGTTTTAAGTTGTTTTCAAAAACATGGTTTGTCTTTCGTTGGCTTAGTTGCCGTGGGGGTTACCCCATAGTTGAAAGTATGATTAACCAGTTCCTTCTATGTTACCCAAACCATATCCATGATCAGTGGGGGCTTCCCCATGTGAACCACTAGACCGTACCATATCGACTACTAACGAAAATAAGTTGTGCCCTACATCAGTGTCTATCATCACTGACAGTTTGCCATAGTCCATTAGTATACGCCCGTCCGACTGGCACGGTGTGAGGTTTGTTAAACCTAATAGCGCTATTAACTAATGACCCCCTCGCCATTGGCCTCGACGATTAAGTCAATATAAAATGAGGGACTTCATGATAGAGTTTTGTCTAGTAAGTTTTAAGGTTGTTGTCCTACCCAAGGAGGACGAACGTACGTCATCTACCCAAGGAAAATACGCAGGATTAATATTGGCATCCTACCTATGGAGGATGGTCGTACATATCCTACCCAAGGAGGATATGTAGGTTCCGTTTTAATTCTTTAACCCATTCCTAAACCACCGGGAATCCCATGCCTTAGAAAGTGTGTGAACTCACCTTGGTTTGCTCGGTTAGATTAATTACTCTATTAATCAGGAAATCAAGCACATCCTAATAAGGTACAGATAACAATCAGTTTCTCATGCACAACACGTATCCTACGTACGGTTTATTTACTCATTACTTCTATCACATACCACACAATTCAAATGTCAAGTTATATTGTTAAGTTACATTATTTTACCCTAAAATAATATAACTATCTCACAAAATAAAATGTATCCACGCAAGTGTTCTAATATAAGATATATATTCTAAATATATATTTACCCATTTTTATTTACAAAAACCAACCTCCGACACTTTGTATTTTGTTACCAAAAATTATGGCGAAGTTTATATTCGAAACACAAGTTATAAAATATACTTGTAACGCTTGTTTAGAAAAATATTTTCTTAGTGTTGGAATTTTTAGAAAATTTCGCCAGAGTTTCCTTTGTAAATGGAGGTGTCCATGCCCATAAACATATCATTTTCTTTTCCAAAAATCATTCAACAATCAATAACAAGTTACTAAACAATATTACACTAGTCAAGTGCAAAACAATGCACTTTACATAATAACATGAACTTGGTTTTTAGTAAAAAACGCGTAGTAACTTAGTGGGGTGTTTAGTGGGTTTAGTTACCCTCCAAAGTGTGTTTATTTTTGTTAAAATCTCATCCTCGAGATTTTTAGATGTTTACAACTTGTAAACTCATTTTGCAAAAATGTGTATTTATTGGATCTTCTTGTTCTAAAAATATTTCTACGCTTATTTTGTTACCAAAATAGTGTAGGTTTTACAAAAGTCATAATCTTTCAAAAATTATCTTCTACTCTTGGTTTATTTAGGAGAAAACCATTTGTAAGCCTCGGAACCGTACGATCAGCAACTTACTTTGTTTACTTATTTTTCAAGAAAACATATTGTTACCAAGTTCATGCTTAAACATGGAGGTGATTCTTTTATGGAAATCACTAATCACCTCCTAACTTGTTAACTTAAGCTTTTAATCTTACTTTAACAAGTTTTAACCATGATGTTTAACATCATATCTCTAGTAATCATCAAACAAGCAACAAGAAATCATCAATAATACAAGACAACATCATTCATATCATCACTTCTTCATTTTAACAATATTTCATCATTATGTTAGCTTTTAGTTCAAGACTTTTGCATATGATCTTCTAGTGTTCATAAGTTTTCATCATAACCTAACTATTAACCATAAAAAATATGAAGCAAATGAAGATCAAGGAGCTTACCACTAGCTTTTAAGCTAGGGAAGAAATACTAGAGAAAACGGGTGGATAAAAGAAATCTAGAGGGGTCCTTGAACTTCCGAACACACTGAGCTTCGTTGTATGCACTTTAACACCTATGTATGCTTGTGGAATGAATGGAAAATGAGTTGAAGGTGGTGGTATGGTGATGGTGGTTAGCGGCCGAGACCAAAGAAGAGAGGAGAGAGTGAGAGTGTTATTTGAGTTAGAGAATGATGAATGGTGATGGACTTGTGGTTTAAATAGAAATCTTCCAACATCTCATTATCTAATGGTTAATATGTCCCTTAATGATCCAACATAATCACATAAACAATTCAAGGAAATCAAGGGGTGGGTCCACCCCTTGTAACCGTAAGATGGGGGGGGTGCTTGGTTGAGTTTCATCTAGATTGTTAGTGGTTTGGTTGGAAATCAAAGGTTTAGTTAGTGTCTTGTGGTGTGTTAAGTAATATATAGTGTGTTAGGGTGTTCGGGGACCCTAACTAGTTTAGAAAAATAAAAACAATGCTTCTAGCATTATTTTGGTGTTTCGGGTAATGTCCGGTTGTTCGGTTTGATACCATTCCGTTAAAGTGCTAAGTTGTGTCATATAGTGTCCTATATATATATATCTTTTTGTAACATTTTAAATTCTCAACACTCAGGAAAGCATACCGGACTATTTAGTCAATTTTTCCGCACAAGACTAGTATGTTAACAAGTACATGTAGGTTTGACACAGTAACCAGAAAGCAGTTAAGTAATTCCACACAGTCATCAAGCACTTTAATTAACATTAATTAATCGTACGGATACATGTAATTTGGAGGGTTGTCACAATTAAAGGCATTTAGGTGGGAGTTGTGTGAGAAAATCGGACCAATCTGCGCAAGTGAAAGGGTTGTGTGCAGATTGAAGCCGCCCGCGGGTCGCGGAGACTTCATGGGTTCGGTTCGCGTGTCGCGACCGTTGTTCACCGAGAAAATTCACATTTTGACACTTATGGTCCCTGTAGTTTGATTTGGGTTACTTTATGCATATAAACATATATTTAGGTAGTAAATACGTATGGAAGTATAGGTTATGTTTCGTGGATGTATAATCAAGTGTTTATAGGTATAATAAGTATCAAAATCACGTATTTCGATTGTTTGCATGTGAATTAAGTACGAGCTTTCGCATGAGATGAATGTATATCAAGTATGTAAATGAATCCCATGTAAGATAAATACGAATAATTAAAGTGTAATTCGTATAAAATGTTCAACTTTTAATACGATCAATGTTTCAAATTATGAAGCTGGGAATGAAATACGAATGCGATATGGATTCATATTTCCAAAAATAGGAATGTGAATAATCTTTCTAATTAAGGTAAGTTTCAAAAAGCGAGGCGTTACAGTGCGGTGGGTGGAGCGAAAGAGAAGATGTCGCCGGTGGCTGTGGGTATGGTTATCTCTGGGAAGGGTTTGAATTGAAGGTGAAAGAGGATGGAGGATGAGTGGTATTACACAGAATTTTATTAACCAAGGGGATACATTTAATTTTGAATTTGGGTTGGGTATGTTCAGTGGTGGTGGTGGTGCTTGTTTGAGAAGAGAGAGGGAGAGCGAGAGATCTGGGTAGAGAGAGATAGGGGGTAGTAGTGATGGTGGTGATTTGGGGAAGAAACAAGTGTTGATAATTTTTATTAACACTCAAATTTAAGAATATGTTAATATGGATATTGATTTTATTAAATTAAATATAAAGAAAAATTAAAGACTGAAATATGCATAAAATATTACACGCTACAATTAACACTTCCTAGGACTTCGAGGACACTCGCCTTCTTCCTAGGGTTTAGGGATTTAAGGGTTTGTGGGAAGTTATGATTAAAGCTTTTTGACGTTGTTGCTTGATGATAATAAATGAATTGGTTAATGGGTTGGTGAATCCGTGTGGGTATTTATGGCGGTGGTGGCAGGTGATAAGGGCGGTGGTTGGTGGAGGCGATGGTGGTGATAGTGTTAAAGAGAGGGGGACAGGGGATGTGATAACCGTCAAAAATCTAGGTATCCGTACAATTTAATTAACCATGATTCGTGCTTAATGACTGTGCTGAATTACAAATGATTGCTTTCTGATTACTGCATCATACTTACATGTGCATTACATATTGCATAATGTCACATCATATTTACATACAAACCATATTAACAAAAATGATGCACCAAGCACAGTTAGCACAGTTAGCGGATAACTCAGAAAAATACTGACAGAACTCAGCACATAGACAGACAGTGTTTTGAGACCCAGTATGGGCCAGAGACTAAGTACTACACTAGTATGGTGTGTAGGGAAGTAAGGACCACAAAACTGCATTTTTAAGTGATAGTTTGAGTGCCGGGAAGTGCCTAAAACCCACATAAAGTGCTGAATTCAGCATAAATCAGCAAAAATCAGCTTTTTAACAGGCTAGTTACATGCAAAAATATGACTAAATGGTCCTGAATGCTTTCCTAAGTGTCGGGAATTAAAAGTGTCACAAAAGGATACATAAAGAACACTAAACAGTATAGTTTAACACTTTAACGAACCGGTATCTAACCGAACAACCGGACACTACCCGAAACATCAAAATTACACTAGAAGCATTATTTTAATGTTTCCTAGCTAGTTATGGGCCCCGAACACCCTAACACACTCTATAACACCATAACAACTTAAAAACTAAACACCACACTTAGAATCTAACCATTTAACCTAACTTATCATTAAACCCCAACCAAGACCCCCCCCCCTTGTGTGGACGGTCACCAAGGGTGGCCCACCCTTGATTTCCCTTGATCTCATGGAGATTTGTTAAGGATTTGCCATGTACTTAAGTAGCACATTATCCATTGGTTAATCCCTAAACATGTGTATAAGTAAGACATGAAAGATCATAACCTCATTATCTTTCACCCACTAAACACACACTTCACCCTCTTCCTCTCCTCCCCACTCTCGGCCGAACACCATTAAACATACCACCACCTTCATTCAATCTTGTTCATCCAATCCATACACTCATAAAGGTGCTAGAAGGTCTACAAGAAAGCTTAGTGGTCTTGGAGACCTCTTCCCTTTGCTATTATCCACCACATTTATCATCTTCATCATCTTGAGTTCATCCCTAGCCTTGAGCTAGTAGTAAGATCTTCTACACACCATTTTACTTCTTATTTAGTTGGTTAAAAGATGATATGTGATGATAATCATGAGGAACACTAAAGAACATAATTAAGAAACATGAACATAAGCTTGATATATGATGAAATCTTGATGAAACTAAGTTGTTTATGTTATGAATGCTTGTTGATCATTGATTTGTTTGTAAAGATGATGTTGATCATCATAGCATCTTGCTAAATCATAATTAGAAACATAGTTTAGCAAGATGAGAAATTTAAGAAGTTGTAGGATGAAAGATCATCCACCCCTAAATCATGAACTTGAAAAGAATACTTGATTTCTTGAAAAATAATAATCAAAGTGAGTTAATAATCATATCGATCTAAGATTTATGAATGGTTTTCCAAAAAGAACCAAGTTCAAAATATGATTTTTAGTAGATCTTGGTTCTTAGTTAAACATACACTATTTTTTATGATAAAACAAGTGTAGAAACACTTGTGAAGCAAGAAGATTTCATAAAGAAATGTTTTTGTAAAGCATGTTTACAAGTTGTAAACACCTAAATCTTTCAAGAATGAAACTTTTAAAGAAGTAAACACATTTTAAAGGGTAACTAAACCTACTAAACACACTACCAAGTTACTACAAGTTTTTATGAAAGTTCAAGTTCATGTTGTTAGGTAAACTACATAATTTTGGCACTAGGTAAGTGTTGATTGATTGTTGATTGTTGTGATGATTTTAAAAAGAAAATGATATGCTTTGATAGCATGGACACCTCCATTTTTAGGGGAAACTATGGCAAAATTTTCTAAAAATATAAACATTTAGAAAAATATTTTCAAACAAGTATTTACAAGTATATTTTAACCATGAGTTTCCATATAAACTTTGCCATAATTTTTGTTACAAAAAATACATATATTGGAGGTTGGTTTTTATAAATAAAAATGGCTAGATATATATTAAAGACATGTGTGTGAATATTTGTATACTTTTTGTAATAGTTATATTATTTTAGGGTTAAAATAATATGACTTAACAAAATACCAATAATTTTCAATCCAAAATAATACCAAAAATCTCAAGTAATAAATATATAAGTTACACACATAATATTGTGAAAGTGAACGAAAGAACGCAACTTACAAAATATTCCGGAAAATGCCTTTATAAATATATTTTTGTTAAATAATATTTTGGGTACAAGAAATGAAAATATGATTTTTCTAAATATTACCAAGTTATATCATATTTTCAACAAGGAGAAAATATATTATTTTTGGGAAGTAAAAATATATTTTCTTGGAATTTTTAGAAGATATATGATTTTTGAAAAAACATATATTTTCTTGGATAAACTTGAAATGCATTATTGTTGGATAAAAATAAGTTTAAATATATTTCTAAAGTTAGACATGAAAATATATTATTTTGGAACTTCAAATACAAGAATACGAATATACATGTATGAGATACCCCCATCCTTGGGAAGGAAATATAAGTATAAATACTTGAGAAGTATTATTACAAAAATATTGTTTAACGGTTATTCCAAAATTAAATATAATTTAAAGTAAAGTAATTATTATTTTTACAAGTAATTATAACTTGGAATAATATGGAAGTCATAAAAGAGACGTAACTCAAAAATGTAAATACTAAGGCAAGGCACGGCCCGTTCGTCTAGTAGACCCTAGTACATTGTAGGTAGTCGTGTTTCCTGAAGGGATTTAAGTTACGAGTACAGAAGACGCAAGACTGTGAGTTCATGTCCCCCTTTTCTTTTAACTGTTTTCAGTTTTATAACTTCGGGGGTGAAATACATGTTACAATTGTTTACAAACGTTTTATACATGGTATGGTTAGCTAAGGAGGGTTATTGCTTGATCATGTGAGTGGTGGGTACAACACTTAAGGCCATTAATCCTCGTCGTAGGACCGAGGGACATGAGTGATAGATCTATTTGGGTGTAGCGAGCCCACACCCATGAGGACCAGGGTGGCCCATGTGGTGACTATGTCCACATACTAATGCCGTGGAAAAATCCACTAGGTTTGAGTTTTCCTGCACCATTTCACACATACCATTGGCCTTGCAAACCATTGGTAATATGTTTTTCCTTATTGCTTCATACCAGGGCTTACATACATACAGACATACTTTAAAGGTTTACTCACACACATGAACTCGCTCAACTTTTGTTGATGCTTTCAAATTACATGTATTTCAGGGAACTAAGTGGATCTGGCAGGTGTTTGCACATTTCAAGCTTCGTCATGAATAAAAGATGTCATCCGAAGTCATTAGGGTTTAGGAAATGTATCTTAATCCTGGAGGAGATACAGGGTTCTAAACTCGGTTTTCTTTAAGGTCTTTTGTCGAGTCTTCGTGAACTCATTTAAACATGTTGCATGGTCTGTAATTTAAATTTGGACTCTACGTTTCAAACAATTTATGTTGTGGTATTTTCAAACTTAATCTATGGATGAACATCTTATGGTTTTATCATATAGTGTTGTTATGATTGATTGCTATGGTATTAAGAAAGTCACACCAATAATCACGCTTCCGCAAAAGTCAGGGTGTGACAGCTTGGTATCAGAGCTTCGATCGTAGCGAACTAGGATTCTTTCTCGAGTCTAGACTACGATCATTAGGGCTCTCACGAAAGTTTTCACAAACATGTTTTCATTGCATACACAAAACGCCCAGATCCAGGAGACAAACATTTTTACAAACAAAAGACACGAGACATATTTCAAAGTTATGGTACATTTTGAGAAACTGGGGAGGTTTAGCCTGAGAGGCTAGGTAGTTCAGTCTGAGAGGCTGGGTGGGATAGTATGGGAAGACTAGGATGAATACATGCTTACATTGTTACTACTTACATGCTTATTTGATGATTGTTGATATATGTGCATATGTTGTGATTGTTTTGTTACAGATACCATGTCCTCTTCTGAGAGTGGACTGTCAGATATTGTAGACCCCATGGCCACTATGTCAGATGATGAGATTGTCCCAGACGCTGAGATTTTTATATCTGACACTGAGAGTGACGATGACGATGATTTCCAGCCTTTTGCTTTACCTGACTTTGGCGACATTGTACCGCATGCTGATGGTCTACCCGACGAGGATCTCTTTCTTGTTCCTATTCCTGACCAGGACCATCTCATCCTCGGACATCCCGACGATGAGCATGTCGTGGTTCCGATCCTCGCCCCTTTTCCTCTTGCGGCTTTTCCCCTTTTCCTCTTTTTATTGAGGGTCCCCCTGAGGATGCCCAGGATGATGGAGTTCCAGTCAATGATGTCGTAGTTGTTCCACTTGTCGAGATTCCTATCGTTGAAATTTCAGCTGATCATTTTGGTCCTGATTCTTTCGAGTCTGTATCATCCACTACTTTGCATGCACTGGGATTGCAGCGTTACCCCATTGATTCTGATTCTGACACGGCTATGTCTGCCGCACCTATTCCTCCACAGGACTTTGAGTTTGATGACGAGTTTGATCTTGACATTGATCCTGAGCACGAGATTGACTTTGTTCTCGACGATCAGCCTTTTGATGCACCCGCTGATCTCGAGCTGATACCCGCTGATGCTGAGCTGGCACCAGCCGACCCTGAGCCTATGCTTGCACCCGAGCCTAATACCTGTTCCTGATCCTCTGCCTGACCATGACCCTGTACCTGTTGGCATACCTGTTGTTGCACCACTAATACCTGACCCGATCCCTGCACCCGCTGACCATGCTCCTTTTGCAGATCAGATAGACCCCAGATATGTATTCACCCGCAATGGGTGGATAGAGGATGATGACGATATGCCTCCTTTTGTTTAGCCCGTTACTCCCCCACCTGCACCTACACATGCACCTGTTGACGTTGCCCCGTTTCACCCACATGTGTCTGATATACACCACACTGACTTGCCGATCACATTCCTACAGGATATCCCTCCACCCCGTGCAGGGGAAGGTCCGTCTAGCTAGCAGCCTGGCCATGTTCCACCTGTGTCAGCAGCATTCCCTTTCATGCCTCAGCTTACACCTGCTGCTCATTTTGCTTCTGCACCCCAGGCGAGCCACTCATATGGTTTCCGTCGAACACTATGCCAGTTTCTGATCCATACCATCCCTCCCACTTAATTGGCTACACGAGGGATGAGCTACTCCTGTCCTTGCAGCTTCAGCGGGAGATTTTGTGTCGTAGAGTCATGGAGCTAGAGAGGATTCCATGTCCTCCACCTTGTACATGTCAGTCACCTTTCACGACTCCACCTGCTCCTCTTCTGCCATACCCAGATTTTGACGTCTGATTTCTTACTATGGAGCAGCAGATAGTTATATGTTGCGTCGCGTTCATGCTCTTGAGGAGGAGTTAGCGCATGTGCGCAGTTTGCTTTTTGTTCCTCCACCTCCTCATCCTCCATCTTCAGCATAGCCGGTTTTTGGTTTTATGCAGGTCGCTTACTTTTGATGAGAGTGTCGCTATTAAGCCCAGTTTGCACAGCCTTTTGAAGACCACTTTTTGACTTTTGACTGTTGTAGCTTGATGGATATTTTGGACAAGGGTGATGTGACCCTGTAATCCCCTTTGATGTATGGTACATTGTAGAACATGTAAAACCATATTTGTGGTCGACGATATATGAAAGCTCAATCGCAATATTCTCATTACATGCATTGTTGAATTACTTGTTTGTGATTATGATTGAGATGTTATGTGCCTACTTGCGTTAATAAATGCTATTACGTATGCATGCCATGTACTTACTATACTTATTATGACCTGACCGATGCAATCTTCTTTTAGAAGATGCCTCCTAGAAGAGAAACTCGATTGCCCACAACAGAGGCTGAGCTACAAGAACGGATTTCACAAGCGATAGCACAGCACGAGGCCCTGTGCTCTGAACATAACGGGGGTACCTCAGGAAATAACCCACCTCATGGTAATGTTTAAGTCACTAAAGACACATTACGTTACATTTGGATATTCCATGTGCGTTCGCTAATGCTTTATGTGAATGATGTTGCTTGTACAAGTTGCACCTATAAGCAGTTCCTAGACTGTAAGCCTCTGAATTTCGACGGCACCGGGGGTGCTGTAGCTCTAGTCAGATGGGCGGAAAAGACCGATTCTATGCTAAGAATGAGCAAGTGTGCGCCGGAGCACCAGGTCACCTACATCTCGGGACTTTTTCTAGACGACACTCTATCATGGTGGAATCTCCAAGTTCAGACCTTGGGAGAAGAGGCTGCAGATGCCATGTCATGGGACGAAATGAAGGAACTCATGCGCAAGAAATACTATTCAAGGGTTGAGATACAGAAATTGGAAACTGAGTTTTGGAACCTCAAGATGGATGGTCCAAAGATTGCTGAATACGTGCAGAGATTTCACGACCTATCTTGCGTCGTTCCTTACATGGTTGATCCGGAATTCAAGCGCATCGAGCGTTTTATTTGGGGATTGGCACCCCAAATCATGAGCATGGTGACGACATCAAAGCCTGCCATGATCACTGAGGCTATTGATCTGAGTGTGGCACTAACCGAAGAAGCAATCAGGTTGAACAAGTTCTCGATTTCTGACCAGAAGAAGAAGGAGACTCACGTTGAGTCATCCGGTGAGAACAAAAGGAAGTTCTCAAACTTCAAGAAAGGTACCAGTAGTGCTAACAAGAAGAAGGATGTGAACCCACCAGCCGAAGTCAAGACTGGTGCTGAAAACAAAGGAAAAGGATATATGGGCACTCTGCCCAAATGTGATGTGTGCCAGTACCATCATGCCGGCCAATGCAGAGTTAGGAAATGTGAGTCTTGTGGAAAGGTTGGCCATTCGAAAGAGACATGCTGGGCTGGTACTGGTCATGGTAATGGTGGTCTGAGAGGTTATAGCAACGGGAATGGAAATAATAACCGTGGTGGTAATGGGTATGGAAACCGCAATCAAGGAGGAAATGGCGGTAATGGTAATCGTGGTAATTTTGGAAATCAAGCTGGTAGTGGAAACCGTGGAGCAACCAACAACCAGGGTGGTAACGGAAATGGAAATGCTCGGGGACCAGGTTGCTTTAACTGTGGAGATGTGGGGCATTTCAAGAGAGAATGCCCAAAGATCAATGAAGAAACACTAGATTAACGACCGGAATCGAATAATCTAGAGGGTTTAGATCTGCATAAAAGGGGGGTTGTTTCTCTCGTTTGATTCGGTACAACAAACCTTCTTCTCCGATGAATTCTACAAAAAAAGAAGCATCGTTAGCCTCGCCAAGGGGAGAAAGGGATTCTCTCCTTGACCCAACTCCGGTGTGAGAATAAGTATGGATTATGAAGAAGAAGATGTATTATAGAAGTGTGTGTAACTTGGATTTCATACCTGAATGGTTCTCATATTTATAGCCGGGAGTCTTTTGGGCGGGAAAACCCGTTAGTGAAAAGTTGACGAAAGATGCCAACCCCGTAAGTGGTTACATTTCCTTCCGTCAAGTTTCTTGATCCGTCGTGAGTGCACATGGATCGTGGTTTAGATCGATGGCTGGGGTTTTGCCACGTGCAAAGTGATCAAATGGAGATGACTCTCCAATTGCATGCTCTCGTTGTGATTTCAGGGATGCCTGAGGTGGCGACACGTGTCCAGACGGTTATAACCGTCTTAGTGGTGCACGATTGAATTCCTTCTAGAATATTACTTCTGTAATCTGGTGTGACTCCTTTTCGTGTGGAATCAGCTGAATAAATAAATCCTAAGTCTGGGTAAATAATATCTAAGCCTGGATATTATTATGCGGAAGTATTTTAACTTAGGATTTTCATCCTTTGTTTGTGGGGAAGGCGCAAGGATTTATGATTTCCTTTTTGCGCACGAGTGCCGTTTGCTATATGCCTTTAAAGCCATCTTTGTAGGACCAGTGCGCGGCCGCGCAAGGTCAGAAGGGCTATTTGACTAAGTTGTGGTATGGTCCCAAGTACTTGTCATAAGGTTTTTGGGACCTTACCCCTTCAAGTCCCCCCAGTCTAGTGTTGCTCTTATGCAAGTAAGTGGAACACTGGACTTATGAGAGAGAAAGTTCTTCTTGGCGCGAAAATGAGAAATCTTTTATGAGAAGATTTAATTTTGTTTTTTTTAAACTTTTTTTTAGGGGAAATTATGATTTTATGCCTTCTTATAATCATGACCTGACGTGTGGTGACGTCAGTTTGTAATAAAAAAATTGATATTTTGCAATATTTTCCTTCTTACATTGGGATACGTAATGGCGCTTGTCAGGCTTCATTAATGGAGATAAGACCTTAGTCCCTGTAGCGTCGTTCAGAGGGGACGTTTTTCTGACAGTTAATCATGGTGATCAAGTTTTTTTCTTTTCCCGGAGTATTGTTCCTCTCTCTTTATATATATGTATTGGGATGCTCGTTTGCTTCCTTAGTTTGAAAAGAATGAAGTGGAAAAGTATCGTTCGTTCCCGGCGGCTTTCAGATATCCTAAGGATTCGTGAAGCTGCTGAGGCCCTCTTACTTCTTGCTAATTCTCCGCCATTAATGGCTACCGGAAAAGAAAATTCTTTCGTCGTTGGCTCTCCAATGGTTGCTGGTTCTGATGGTAAAGTTTTCCGGCAAGAGGGTGTTGCCGATGAGGAAGCCGGTGTCTTGTCTGTTGATGCTTTGATGACCCGTTTTCCAACAATTCAGCATGGGGGATGTGAATTGGTGTATTCCCGTCGGAAAAATCGCCGTGTCGATTATGTGCCAGTTGTTGTTGACGGTCATGCTACTAACTAGGTTAGGTTTGGGAAATAATGTATTCCCTTTTTTGTTGTTTGTATAAATTTGCTGGTTTTGGTACTGGAAAGGTTTTGAAGATCATTGCCATGATCATTGTTATGAAGTGTTATGCTACACTTGATAATGTATATTTGTTTTGGTGTACTGCTGTACCTGTAGATCTTGTCTGTTTTGTGTGTTTGGATTACAATATGTTGCATGTGTTTTAATTGCTTTGATCAGGTAGAGCGAATGAGAGATGGTATTGTGCTCATGTGTGAACGTTTGTCCAGAATATGCGCTTATGTTGTGCTTTTTTCCAGACTGTTCATGAGGTGTACAATGTTTACCATGTTGTTTTCGCATAGACCAAAAGAATTTCATGCAATTTGTAACAAACAGTAACAAGTATCAAGATGATGTTTGTATTAATAAAGTGCGAGGCTTGCAATACAAGTGTAATAGGAAATACATTGCCTGTGAATGAGTTGTCCTATATGTAACACCTGCGCAGCTGCTACGCATTCCATGTGTGGGGAACTAGAGTCCCATCAATTCTTTTTAGGGTGTATGCCCCTTTGCCTAGGACCTCATTGATGATGTATGGTCCTTCCCATTTTGGCGCTAATTTGCCTGGTTTTTCTGCGTTTAACGTTTCACTGTCGCGTAAGACGAAATCACCAGGAACAAAGGTACACACGCGTTCACGCGCGTTGTAATATTTTTCGAGTTTAGATTTGTACCTTGCTTCTGTGATGGCGGCGTTCTCGCGCCTTTCTTCAAGAAGGTCTAAATCCATTCTTCGTTCATGCTCATTGTTTTGTTTTTCCATGGCTATCATGCGCGGTGACGGTATGCCAATTTCGGCTGGGATTACGGCTTCAGTCCCGTAGACCAAGTTGAATGGAGTTTCTCCCGTGCTAGTCTTTGACATTGTTCGATGTGCCCATAGGATTCTAGGGAGTTCATCGACCCATCCTCTGCGCGCTGTGCCTAGTCGCGCCTTAATGCCGTCGACTATTTGTTTGTTGATGCTTTCGACTTGGCCTTTTGCTTGTGGGTGTGCCACAGAGGCAAAGTTGTGCTCAATCTTCGTTTCCTTGAACCATTTCTGTAGATCTTCTGAGGCAAAGTTAGTTTCGTTGTCGGAAATGATGCGCAATGGCAATCCAAATCTGCAAATAATATGTTCCCATATAAATTTGCGGATTACCATTGCTGTGGTTGAGGCCAAGTCTTTAGATTCAACCCACTTCGTGAAGTAGTCGACTGCTACAATGATGAATTTGACTGCGCCTGGCGCGTCAGGAAATGGGCCAACAAGATCAATGCCCCATTGTTAGAATGGCCAGGCAGACGTAACTGGTCCTCGTGGATTCTTTGGCCGGAGTGTCTTTGGCGCGTGACGTTGGCATGCTGTGCATTTCCGTAGTATTTCTACCGCGTCTACGTGCATTCCCGGCCAATAATATCCTGCGCTCATTATTTTCGCTACTACCATGCGTGGTCCGGCGTGTATCCCGCACAAGCCTTCATGGATTTCTCTGACCAGGTATTGTGCATCTGTCTTGTGGACGCATCGTAGTAATGGTCCCATGAATGACTTTCTGTATAGAATGCCGTCCGCCATTTCGTAGTTTATTGCTTTATTCTGGATTTTCCTGGCTTCCGCCTTTTCTTCCGGGAGTTTTCCGTTTTGTAAGTATAAGATGATCGGAGACATCCAGAACGGATTGCCGATCTCTATAATGTTAACTTGTTTGAGAGGAACAGAGGGGTTGGACAATACCTCTATACGCACCTCTTTTGCTAAGTGCTTGAAGCTGGTAGCGGCCAATTTGCTTAGTGCGTCCGCATGTTTGTTTTCGCTTCTGTTTATATGATTGACCTTAAATGTTTGGAATTGACTGATCAACATCCGCGCTTGTTCTAGATATAATGCCATAGCCTCTCCTCTTGCGTCGTAATGCCCATTGACTTGTTCAGCCACTAGTTTTGAATCAACGTTAGCTTCAAGGTTTCTTGCTCCCATTTTAAGCGCTAGGTGAAGGCCTGCTAAGAACGCCTCGTATTTCGCTTCGTTGTTAGTACTTCGGAAGTCTAGGAATATGGCGTATGTAAGCTCGTGGTCATCCGGGCTGACTAGTCGGAGACCTACCCCTGCTCCATCATCATTAGAAGCGCCGTCCGTGTGTATGGTCCAGACCTTTGATTGCCGGTCGTGGTCTGTACATGATATTGTGGTGAAGTCTGCTAGAACTTTTGTGGTGAAGTCTGCTAGAACTTGCCCTTTGATTGCCGGTCGTGGTCTGTACATGATATTGTATCCTCCGAGCTCAATAGCCCATTTGGCCAATCTTCCCGCAACGTCAGGTTTGGATAAGATTTGACCCAAGTGGTAGTTGGTAAGAATTGTGATGACATGACCGGAAAAATATCGACGTAAGCGTCTTGATGCATGTACTAGCGCTAGGACTAGTTTTTCGATCATTGAATAACGCGTCTCTGGGCCAGTGAGCATCTTGCTTATGTAATAAATTGGAGTCTGAACATTTTCTCACTCCACCATCAATACCACACCTACCGCTACTTCCGCAGCAGATAGATATAAAATCAGCGGTTCTTTTTCTCTTGGTGCGGTTAGCGTTGGCCGCTGAATTAAACATTCCTTCATTTGTTTAAAGGCTGCTTCCGCTTCGGGTGTCCACTGGAAGTGAGTTTTCTTTGCGCAGTTTCGCAGCGTGTTGATGAATGGATAAGACTTCGCCGCATGGTTTGCCAAGAATCTGTTCAAGGCTGCTAGACGTCCGGCGAGTCTTTGCATTTCTTTTATTGTTGCAGGTGATGGCATTAGCTGGATTGCCTGCACTTTCTCCGGGTTCACTTTGAAACCGTCTCTTGTGACTATGAAGCCCAAAAATTTCCCTTCCTCCATGTCGAAGGAGCATTTCGTTGGGTTGAGTTTCAAGTTCACGCTACGCAAAGAATCGAACGCGCGCTGGATGTTTGCGAGCATCGTTTCTTCCTCGTGGCTCATGATGACAAGGTCATCCATGTATACTTCAACTGTCTTGCTGTTGGGATTGAACCCTGCCAAAGGAACAGATAATGAAAGCCAAAACTGGATCAGAGCAGTGGATCCAGAATAAGCAGATGTTTGGTTGCAAGTCTCTCCCCTTGGAAGTGGTTTCAACATCTGCTTACCGCCTATCTACTGATCTATAACTGCTAATCAAGTCAAAGTCTGTTGAAGAACTAAAGCTCTGCTGCTCAATCCACTGCCTTGCTTCAAGCACTGCAGATCATGACAAGTACTGCTGGGTTCACAGCAGTGGAAGGTTACAGCAGCAGTTTATGTTTGCTTTATGTATTAAAATGTAATATCAGTAGTTAGCATAGCAGTGTTTGTATAGATCAGAGGTTAGAGTTTGTTAGGAGGTTAGATGTCACTTTCATGGTGACGTCAGCTTAGATGCTCAGTGGTTTGCAAGTGCCTATAAATAGAACAGTACTCTGTACTGTTCTGTTTAGCTCATTCACCATCTTCTTCCTGCACAAACAAACACTGAGCTCGTGCTGAGGGGGAGTTTGCGAATCATACATGCATTGTAATCAAAGTTTGAAATAAATTTAATCATTTGATTCTGTGTTGAAAATGTATGATTGAAAGCATTTCTTCTGTTTGATTGTGAAAAGTTTGTTCCATTTAATTTCCGCTGCACAACTCACTCACAATTCCATATTAATTCAAATACAAATCACAATCAATCCAAACTCAGATCCTAACAATTGGTATCAGATCTAGGACAGTCAAATTTGATTTAACAATCATTTTGACGTAAAAAGTTCAGCTCGAAATCGTTGATACTGATCGTTTGTTCGTTTTGTTGAAAAACAGAGCAAGGTTTAATCACCATCAAAGTTGATTAATCAGTGCCTGTAAAACAACCAGGAAGATGTCTCAGTCACAAGATGATAAAAATAACATTAGCTCTTTGTTTAAACCACCTATGCTTAAAAGAAATGAATACAACATCTGGGAGCGAAGGATGTGTCATATCCTTGCTCAACAAAACACTGGATGTTGGAGGTCTGTTGTTTTCGGTCCTCATGTTCCTATGGTGCCAAGTGCTAAGGACACCAAAAAGTTCGTTCCTAAACCAACTGAAAATTACACTGAATCTGATTTTCATAAGTTCGAACTTGATGCCAAAGCATTTAGCATCATAGCCTCTGCACTACCCAACAAAATCTATGTTGGGCTGTTACATTGTAACAGTGCCAAAGAATTGTGGGATGCATTGAAGGAACAGTTCGGGGGAACGGAAGAGGTTATTGAAAACAACAGGGAAATTCTGAATCAACAGTATGAAACGTTTTGTCACATCAAAGGGGAGTCACTAACCCAACAATTTGAACGTTTCAGTTGTCTCATCAGTGAACTAAGGCTTGTTAAAGTTACATTTCCAAATGCAACTCAAAATAGTAGGTTCCTTAGATCATTGCCTGAAAAGTGGGACACAATTGCTTTTGTAACCAAGAATTCAGCTGAGTTTAAAGATCTGACCCTGACCCAACTCCATGGTAGACTCCTGACTTATGAAAGGGAGTTAAACCAGAAAAGGAAGTTGCAAGAGTCTGGAAAAGTTGCTGATGACTATTCATTTGGCAGCACAGCTCTATTTGGTCAGGAAGAATCTGGTAGCAGCAGTAAGGATCAGAGTTATGACCATTTTATTGACATAACTGCTGGTGGTAATTTTAACAACTCTGATTCTCACTCTGCAAATTATGCTTTCACTGCAAATACTGAAAACCAGATGTCAGATAACTTATGCTTTGAACTAAATGCTTTGCAACATTTTGATCCCACTAACTTAGAAGAGATGGACATTTTGCATCAATTGGCTTTGCTTAGTGTTAGAACAAGCAAATTCTACAAAAGAACAGGGAGAAAATTTCCAGGGCTTCATGGGAATTTGAGGGTTGGGTTGGATAAATCAAAAATCAAGTGTTTCAAGTGCAATAGGCTAGGTCATTTTGCTAGGGAATGTAGGAGTCAAACCACTGGTCCCATAATCACTCACCCTGGCTCAAACCCTAGACCACAACAACAAAACACTGTGCACTATACCCAATATGCCCCTGCAGCACATGTTAACACTGCTCATTATGCTGCAACCCCTGTGCCTATGCATTATGTTCAAACCACTGTTCCACAAATTCAGCATGTTCAAGCCCCTGTTCCTCAGGCACAAGTGCAACCTGCTGCATCTCAACAAGCTGCTCCAACAGTGACACAACCAGATCAGCAAAGCTTTTTCACACAAGGCTTTGTTGATTGGAGCAGCATGCCTGATGAACTTGGTGATGAAAATTTTGCTCTCTATGCTTCTAATGATGCTTTTGATGATGAATTTTGTTTGATGGCATTGAAGTCAATACCAGAAGGGGTTGAAACTGAAGGTGAACAGCTAAGTATTGAAACAGTGGATGAAGTTGCTGAAGCAGTGGTTACTGCAGTTGCTGGTGAACTACTGCTGGGAGAAAATTTAGAAACCCTGATTGAACCACTGACCGACCCCTGGTCCAAAGATGACAAAGAGAAAGAAGAATTGAAGAAAGTTGGTGAGGAAGAAGGGAGAGCTGATGAAGATAATGATCATCAATGTGACTGTGCCATGATGGCTGCTGCTAAGGTATCACCTCAAGTTCTTGAAAAGCTGTGTTAAGATAAATGTATCATTGCATTTGCTAACATCAAAGAGGTAAATGAAAACCTTAGGAATAAAATCTTGTCTGATGAAGTCAAATTTGAAAAGTCATTAAGAGAACTTAGAAACAAATTGCCTGAAAAAGATAAAGAGATCAGCAGTTTAAAAGAAGAACAAAGCATAACCAAAACTCAACTCCAAACCATGGTAGAAAAATACCAAGTTTGCAAAAAGGAGTTGGAGTCTACCCAGATCACCTGTGAAAGATGGGTAGAATCTTATAAAGTGTATGAGGTTATGCTTGAGAAACAGCTTAAAAGCAATGTCAAGTTTGGTATAGGACATAGAAAATATGATGATCTTGTAAACACTGCAGCAATACAAACTGTTTCTTCTGAAATCATACCAACCAACAAAGTAGCCAAGAAGTTAAAATAACTGACAAACTTGGTAACAAAATTACTCTGGAAAATTTAAACCAATTTAAACCCACATGGTCTGATGAGTGTGACATCCTGGAAAATTTCAAACCAAGGGATTTCACAACCACTGATGGTGTAAAAGCTCCAAAAGCAAGGGTGATTCCTATCAAAGATATCCCAACAGAGGTTCAAAACTCTGTTGCAAAGGAATCTGAGAAAAGGAAGAAAAGAGAAAAGATTAAAAACCTGTTTTGTGATTTTTGTGAAAAGAAGAATCATCTAACAAAAGATTGTTTTCATCTAAAAGCACATGATCTAAACAAAACAAATGCCATTGTTCCTGCTGAAAGCTGCACCATCTGTGGTAAAAATAATCACAAAACTAAGGAATGTGTGTATCTCAAAAACTTTGATGAGAAGAAGAAAGAGTACACTGCAAAAACATCCTTAAGTTCATCAGCATCATCTGTTAAGTTCACCAAGAAACAACCACTGTTTGTCCCTGTCCAAACTGCTGTCACAAAACAGTTGAACCAAACATCTGTTCAAAGGGATGTACAGGTGACTGATGCACCTCCAGCCAATCATTTCAGAAAAGGCAAGGACAAAGCATCATACCAAAGGATTCCACACGTTTATGAGGCTTACAAAAAGCCCTCTAAACCAAGAGTGAACAGGCATCCTTTTGGTTCTCAACAGATGATGGGTCAAGACCCCCAACAGTGGTTAGAGAAAAACATTCTCAAAAATGTTCAAACCCCTGTGCTAACCACTGTCCTTACATCTGCTTCCATCCCAGACACTGTTGAGACCCCATCCAAAGCTTTGTTGTCTTTGGAGACCTTTATGAACTAATCCTTTTACTTCATGTGCAGGAAGCTTCTACATGCTTAGATAGTCTATGGTATGTAGATAGTGGAGGCTCCAGGCACATGACAGGATGTAAAGCCCTTCTTCAAGATTTCAAAATTCATGGAGGGGGTGATATATCCTTTGGTAATAATAGTAAGGGAAAGGTTCTGGGGTCTGGTACAGTAAAGTCTGGAAATGTAAAATTTGAAAATGTCAATCTTATTGACAATCTAAAATTCAACCTCCCGAGTGTGTCTCAAATGAGTGATAAAGGGTTTGGCTCATTCTTCACAAAGGATTGTTGTAGGATTGTTGGACCAGAAATGGTTAGTAAGATTGAAGCAATAATCAAGAAAGTCACAACAAAACTTGTTGCTCAAAGAAGTGGCAATGTTTATGTTGTTGACATGTCAAGAGAGTGCCCTAGAGCTGATGCCTGTCTGTTCTCAGCTGCCTCTAACAAAGAGACAGAACTTTGGCACAGAAGACTGGGGCACACAAATCTTAAGACCATCACTGAAATCTCAAAAAATGGCCTTGTAAGAGGTCTACCACAAAAAATGTTTTCATGTCCTGAGCACTGCATTTCCTGTTTAAAAGGAAAAGAACACAAAAGCTCTTTCAAGTCCATTGAAGAGTCTAAAACAACCCAGTGTTTGCAAATGCTGCACATGGATTTGTTTGGCCCAGTTCAAGTCATGAGTCTCAAAAAGAAGAGATATTGTCTGGTTGTTATTGATGACTTTTCTAGGTTTACATGGACTTTCTTTTTGCACTCAAAAGATGAAACTGCAGGCATTTTGCAAGACTTTGTGACACAGGTTGAAAAGCAATTTGACCTTCCAGTAAAAGTCTTCAGGAGTGACAATGGCACAGAATTCAAAAATAAGGAGTTGGATGTCTTCTGTGTGAAGAAAGGGATTGTAAGGCAGTACAGCATCCCTAGAACACTAGAGCAAAATGGGGTTGTTGAAAGGAAGAACAGAACATTGATTGAGGCTGCCAGAACCATGCTTGCAGATTCAGGTTTGCCATTAACTTTTTGGGCAAAGGCAGTAAATACTGCTTGCTATGTCCAAAACAGAGTTTTAATCAACCCCAGGCACAAAAAGACTGCTTATGAAATTCTGTATAAAATCAAACCACTGATCTCATACTTTAAAATATTTGGCTGCCTATGTTTTATCTTGAATTTAACAGATTCCATCTAAAAAATTGTAGCTAAAGTAGATTGTGGTTATCACCTGGGATACTCAACCACTGCTAAGGCCTACAAAGTGTTTAATACACGGACCAAGGCAGTGGAGGAGACTTTGAATGTAAAGTTTAATGAGCTTTCATCAATGAAAATCCAGCAAATCCTGCTGATTTGTTTGATCTTGATAAATTCACTTTTGAAAATACTGTTGTCAAGACTAACAGTGCAGGGTTATCAGAGGATTCATCACCAGACTATGGATATGATATCATCATTCCTCAAAAGTCTGCTTCAATGGGAAGAGCATCAGGTGTTCAAAACAGTTGTCAAAGTTCTCCCACTGCTACCTCAACAGTTGTTGACCAAAGTAGCCCCTTAACCCCTGCTTCCACATCATCAAACACTGCTGACAAAAGTCCTCAAACAGTGGATCAAAGTCAGCAGGTGTCCACACCTTTACCTCCTATGCCACCACCTTTTGAAGCCACTGCTGGGTCATCATAGTCACCAGCAGTGGTTAGCTCAGATGATACACATCTGCAGCCCTCACCACTCAATGCCATTATTCCATACCAAGGAGAGCTCATCTTCTTGAAATCTCATCCACCAGATCAAATCATTGGCAACATCAATGAAGGGGTGCTTACAAGAAAGCAATCCCAAAACATTTGTCTTTTTGCTGGTTTTCTATCACTCCATCAGCCAGTCAAGTACCAAGAGGCACTGAAAGACAACAGCTGGGTATAAGCTATGCAAGAGGAGCTCCAACAGTTTAGAAGACAACAAGTATGGGAGCTTGTTCCATTGCCAGAGGGTGTGAGCCCTATTGGCACAAAATGGGTCTTCAAAAATAAAACTGATGAAAGGGGTATTGTTGTCAAGAATAAAGCCAGGCTTGTGGTTCAAGGTTACAGACAAGAAGAGGGTATTGACTATGATGAAACATTTGCTCCTGTAGCAAGACTTGAAGCTATCCGACTCTTTCTGGCCTTTGCTGTCAACCACAACATCAAGGTGTATCAAATGGATATCAAATGTGCATTCCTCTATGGTAAGATTCAAGAGGGGGTTTATGTTTGTCAACCTCCAGGTTTTGAGGATCCATTTAATCCAGATCATGTCTACAAGCTAAATAAAGCTTTGTATGGCTTGAAACAAGCACCAAGGGCCTGGTATGAAACCCTATCCACCTTTTTACTTTCCATTGGTTTCACCAGAGGCAGGATTGATAAAACACTGTTTTTAAAATGGAGAGGGAAGGATTTGATGATTGTCCAAATTTATGTGGATGACATCATTTTTGGAAGCACATCTAATAAAATGTGTGAAGAGTTCAGGCAACTCATGACAGCTGAGTTTGAAATGAGTGCAATGGGTGAACTCCAGTGTTTTCTTGGTCTCCAAGTAAGGCAGCTGCAAAATGGTACTTTCATCCATCAAGGCAAATATGCCAAAGAACTTTTAAAGAAATTTGATATGGATGATTGTAAGCCATGTAGTACACCCATTGCAACCAATAAATTGGTCATGTCTGAAGAAAAGGATGATTTGGTTGATCAGACCTTATATAGAAGCATGATTGGGTCTTTATTGTACCTAACTGCATCTAGACCAGATATCATGTTTGCAACATGTGTCTGTGCAAGATCCCAATCAGCCCCTAGAAAGTCAAACCTTATTGCTGTAAAAAGGATATTCAGATACCTCAAAGGTGCTCCCACACTTGGTATCTGGTATCCAGCTGATGGTAAAATTGAGCTTTCAGGTTTTTCAGATAGTGACTTTGCTGGATGTGATAAAACAAGGAAGTCCACTTCAGGAGGGTGCCAATTTCTAGGCAATTGCTTAGTATCTTGGCAAAGCAAAAAGCAAGCAGCTGTTTCCACATCGACTGCTGAGGCAGAATATATAGCTGCTGCAAGCTGTACAGCCCAACTGCTCTGGCTTCAAAATCAGTTACTGGATTTTGGTATCACTGCCTTGAAGACGCCACTTATGTTGGACAGCCAGGCAGCAGAAAATATCATCAAAAATCCAGTTTCCCACTCAACCACCAAAGACATCGACATAAGACATCACTTTGTGAGGGATTGCTATGAAAAAGGTTTGATTTCTCTGCATCATGTTCCAACTAAAGATCAGCTGGCAGATGTGCTAACAAAAGCATTAGACACATCCACCTTTAAGAGCTTGATCTCTAGGATTGGCATGCTAAACATGGAATAGCAGGCAAAATCCTGTTTTTCTATGAATAAAAGCATTAAAATGTTTTCAGAAAATCAAAAATCCATCCTTAAAAATAGCTAAAAATGAATTTTTTCATTAAAAATCCTAAAAGTCTGCCATAACCACTGATGGGTTCAAAAGTCTGCTCTACTCCAAAAGTCTGTCCATTGCTGAAAGTCATCCCCTGATCTCATTTTTCACTGATAAGCACTGATATTCAAAA